>NC_065592.1:76735000-77360000 GCF_024542745.1 Macaca thibetana thibetana | reverse complement strand
CTTTACATTTTCAGAAATCTGTATCTATTGTGATTGAGAGACAGTTGCTATCCTTTATAATTGATGATGCTAGTGAGAATGTTATCCTCTATGCATATAAACAGAGCAGAATTGACAAAAATATTAGGAGGTGATCCTTGTCTTAAAATGAGCAGGAAAAGATAGATGACCTTCAAAGGTTCTTCTAGCATTCTAACATTCTATGAGTAATTTATTTTATTAAGATGTTTGGGAACAGATAAAAAATCTCTGGCTATTTTTTTCTAACTTTCTGAAATCTGTTCAGGATAATAACTCCTACCCCATCACTATTTTACAAACATTTAAATATAGTATCTACATTAATGTAATTCTCACAACTCTGTGATGTTGATTATTTTATACAGAGAGTACTGAAATTCAAAAAGATTGTGGTGCCTTGGCCCAAAGCACCAAATTACTAAACAGCAGAGCAATTCTAAAGGCAAATCTGTCCTACTCACAGCTCAGGACATTTACCCTTATATATACTAGATGCTGCCATAATAACAGCATCCATTTGTACATCACTGTACCTTTGTCACCTGTTCCCTAACGGTCCTCAGAACAATCCTGCAATAAAACAAGGCAAGTAATATCATTCTGGCATCATTTTACAAATAACTGAGTCTTGGAGAATTTAAATCACTTGCTCAAGGATCCTTACAGAGTAATAGTAAAGCCAAGTCTCAAACAGAGGTCTCCTAACTCCAAGTCTAGTATTTCTTTTGTCACTATATCTGTCAACTACAAGTTTGGCTTCAACATACCTTTGAAACATTTCTATGCCTACCCTGCTTAAACTTGTCTCTCTACGTGTGAAATTCATTAAGTGTAATTGAACTCATGAAAGTACTGTTTATGCTTATGTGTGGCACAATAACTTATGTTCCCAATATAGAATTACTTTTAAAATATATTTGTCTAAGACTTTCAAGAAAATTCTCACCCAGATTTTGAGTGATCAAGAATAAGGTGGCTAGTTATTATAAAAAATCCTCCTTAAATCCCAGCAAGGGGGGGAAAGGGATGCCTAATTTGGGAGTTTGCTGAATTATAAATCAGCTTTCTCCATACATCCAATTTATAGAACAGACAGTAGTACTGCCTAGAATTCTGTCTTCAGTTCCTCAGAATCTTTCTACCAAATGCACTGCGATTACTGAATGATCTCATTTAGTAAACCAGCTTCTTGTCCCTTCATTAGGTCCTAATCTAAATTATAGTATAAAGACATAAGGTTTTCTACTCGTGGCTGACTTATGATAAACAGCACTGGCTGGCCATGTGGCCTGATGAGGTCCTGAGACACACAAGGGTCTTTTTTTGGACTTTATCAGTCTTAGGGCAGGCAATTTATTTTGAGCCAGAAAAATAAAATATAATCTTAGGCCATCTGGCTCTGTAACACACTGTATTTGTTTAGAAAGGTCACTGTTGTCAAGTTATTGAATGTTATCTCTAGAATTGACAGGAAGACGGAAGTTTTTGAAAGAAGGCCAAGACTATTAAAGCACCGGATATTAAGGTGTAAAGCAGTATTTAAAAGCTTGGGCTTTAGTGTTAAATAGACTACAGTTCAAATCCCAGCTCCACCACTTACTACTTAAATGACCTTGGGCAAGTCACTTTCTTTCTTAATTCAATTTTCCCAATCTATAAAATCTAGATAACACAACCTAGTAAGATATAATGAGAAAAGGATGTAATACATACATGTCACTAGCTCATAGTTATTCAAAATTTATGTAATAATTATTTTCAGTCTAATTTTTGTTTTGTCTGAAACCAAAATTTTCATTACTTTTATAAACTTTTCCAGACAGCAAAGTATAATTCCAATATAGAATCACAATTTATACTATACAAAAGATACAGATTGAGCCTATCCCTAACAAAAACTTCAATCTATCTTAAAGATTTAAGCAACATTCTTTTATTTGTTAAATCAGATATGTAGCAACTACTATTTTGTTAGTGAAATGACTGAGTTACTGTGTCAGTGAAGAATGAATACTCGGCATATCAAATCAACTTCAGGGGGACTAATACTGCTGTTTTATTGAACAACTGTTACAGTATCCTGATGTTGCTATGCAATAGTTATTTTCTGCACATGACGTAGTTTTCTATTAATGCTGCAAAGCAGTACTGTGATCTAACTATTGCAGTAACAAGATGATCCAGAGTTGACTTAGGCTATTCAGGCCCTTTCCTTTTGTGGATTAGCAATGTGGTTAAAAATATACTAATAATTAAAACACTCATAAAAAAGTAGCTCAATCAAAACTCCATTTAGAACGTTGCTGAGGAGAAACGGTTTCGATTCAGCAGGCCAGAGTCTCGATCCACTTATATAACCCTTAAGGATCTCAATAGTAGGCAAACACTTCACCTGTGGAATTATCTCCACACATAATTGGATTTCCCAAATTAAAGTAGGCACTATAAGCCAGGGCAAAAGCTGGAGTCAGGCTAGAGAAGAAGATTTCCATCTGTTTTCTACTTCAAGTATTAGCTGCTACAGTTTCCCCTTTGGTGTCATAATAACAGGCACATATTTTTCATGAACTACTGGGTTCTCTTATTTCTCCACAATACTGACCTGAGAGATCTGAAAATCATCAAAAACAAATTTGTAACTCTGGGGTCTAGCCAAAAAGACTACCTACAGACTAACAAAAGTCGAAAACATGCATATTGAATTAGGGGTTATAAAGATAAATGGATCCAAGAAATCCATAAGCCTATATAAAATAATACACATGAGAAGCTCTCTTGATCAAGTGTCACTTACCCAGCTTGCTATGTAAACGCACATTGTTCATTTCCTCTTTAACCATACTGACAGATGCTCACAGAATACTGAAAACTCACAGCCTGCAGGACTCTCTCTAGCATGCCCCTCAACACTTCTGCTCCCAACTGCTGAGCTGTATATTCACCCAGAACAATATTTGTTCCAAAACCTCAACAGGGGAGTTTTATTGTTATTGTAATTAGCTAATTTAATTAAATATCACATAAACCATGAAAGCAAAAATAAAAGGTCTTGTATCTTTTTTTTTTTTTTGAGATCTTTAAAAACTAAGTCAAATGCATTGAAAAGACTTGATAAAGGCAAGTCACTATAAAACACTGCTGTTGAAACAGGCAAAGGTAAGAGAAATTTTTAAAACTGGGAAAAATAATAAAATATAGAATATAATGTTTCTCAAAATATAGCATGGAAGCCAAGAATAGAATGCTGAGCCCCATCTTCCACAGTTTCTGATTCAGTAGGTCTGCAGTAAAATCAAAGAATTTGCATGCTATGAAATTCCCATGATGCTGACGCTGCTGGGCTGGGAACCACACTTTGAGAACCACTGCTCTGCAAGTGTCTCAATTTTTTAATCTATATTAAAGAAATACAGCATAAACTGGATATGATTTTTTATAGATGTAGATTTATATAAGACTTGCAGTTGCAATAAGCAAGCCTATATTGAAAAAAAGGCCCTCAACCCTAGTCACAAAAACAGCCTATTTACACATTTTGCACATTTCAAGTTAAAACATTAGTGAGAAGTGTGCAGCAGTTTTTACGACCTACTGTTTTAACTGACTTTTTCTATTAACAGTCAAATGACAAGAACCAATCTCATCAGAAAAGATCCCTTGTCAAATACAGACTATGAAAGTACCACTGAAGTTTCAAAGTTTCTTCACCTTCACCATTTGCAAGAAGGAAACTCCGTGATTGTCTCATTGGTTATGAGACTTCCCAAAACACAAACTCATAGAAGCTCATATCAATGACGCTTTTAAAATAAAAGTTAAAAGGTTTAGTATCACTCTCTCCAATTTATAGATGAGATTACTGACCCAGAAGAAACATATCTAAAGGTAAGTCAGCCAACAAGTGGCAGCCAAGACTCTGAATACAGATTTGTCTCCAAAAACAGTGCTTATTTTCCCAAACCACAAAATATTGCCGTATAATCTTTAAAAGAATCAAAGACAGGTTTGCAACAATACACCATTAGAACCCTAATCAATCCAAATGTCTGCAAAACAGAAAATGACCAAACTAGCAGCCAGGTATGGTGGCTCATGCCTGTAATCCCAGCACTTTGGGAAGCCAAGGAGGGAGAATCACTTGAGGCAATCCCATCTCCACAAAAAGTAAAAAATTAGCTAGGTGTGGTGACACAGGCCTATAGCCCCAGCTACTCGGGAGTCTGAGGCAGGAAGACTGCTTGAGCCCAGGTGATTGCGGCTGCAGTGAGCTATAATTGTGCCACTGCACTACAGCCTGGGCAACAGAGGGAGACCCTGTCTCTTAAAAAAAAAAAAAAAGAAGAAGAAGAAGAAGAAAGAAAGAAAATTGCCAAATGTAAACAGTTATAACCGGATGATTATAAACATTATATCTTTATCTTGAACATAATCATAAACATCATCCATAAGCTGAACTTATTAAGTGGCAAGAGAGGATCATCAAACATAGGGCACTGTAAGGGAGCTAGTTACCAGCATTGATGCAAAGTTTAGTATTTATGGACTGCTTGAAAACAGAGGAAGAGATGAGGTAGCCCAGTGACGACAACTGCCATTAAGATAATGCCATTAAACCAAGTTAATTTTAGAAACTAGAGGCAGAGACAAACAGCACCTTATCTCTGCCTTATAAGGTAGTGATGCATTCATGTTGTATTATAAATTCCAGAAGAGAACCATATCTGTAAAACTATGAAGGAATCCATCTTTATGTATCACAAGCCCATCAATACAACTTTATAAGAATTGCTTTATTCAGTAGTGTTTTAAATAACTGGAGAAAAATTCATGTATATGTATTTTTATATATGTCTTTCATAATGCCTGTAGTTACCTTTAACCATTCCTCTTTATTTCTTCACACTGATTAAAATTTACCATCAAGTGTCCTTTCATTTCAACCTGAAGGACTCCCTTTAACATTTCTTACGAGTTCGTGAGAATCCTTTCAGTTTCTGTTTATTTGGAAATCTTAATTTCACTTTCAGTTTTGAAGAACAGTTTAGCTACATAGAGAATTACTGGTTGACAGTCTTTTTATTTCAACGTTCAAAATGTCTTCTAGCCTCCAGGGTTTCTCATAAGTGAGCTATTAAGCCTATTGAGGATTCCTTGTAACAAGTCATTTTTCTCTTGCTACTTTCAAGATTTTTCTTTAAATTCAACTATGATGGTCTAGGTATGGATCACTTTGGGCTTATTCAACTTGGATTACAGTGAGCTTCTTTAATGTGTAGCACAGAGTAATATTTTTCAGCAAATCTGGAAAGCTTTCCGCCATTATTTTTTTTTAATATTCTTTCTGCCTCTTTCTCATCTTCTCGGAATCCTATAATGCCCATGTTGGTACAACTTTCGATGGAGTCACCTAAGTCTTTTGAGGTTCTGTTCATTTTTCTTTCTGATCCTCACACTGAAAAATCTCTATTGTCCTAACTTTGCGTTAAAAGATTCCTTCATTTGCCGATTTATATCTGTTGCTGAGCTCCTCTAGTGAATTTTTCATTTCAGTTATTATACTCTTAAGATCCAGAATTCCCTTTTTAAATAATTTCTATCTTTATTAATATTCTTTCTCTGGTGAAATACCATTCTGATACTTCCCTTTAATTCTTTAGACATGGTTTCATTTAGTTCTTTGAAAAGCTAACTTAAAGACTATGAAGTCTAAAATCTAGGCTCTCACAGGGACTTTTTTTGTTAGTTTTTTATTATTATTTGTCTCTATGTGTGGCATATTTACTGCTTCTTTGCATTTCTCAATTTTTGTTGAAAACTGAACATTTTAGGTAATATATTTTAACAAATCTCATATCAGATTGCTCTACATTGTTCCCCTTTTTGATCATCAGTGTGTTGTTTTTCTTGATGCTGCTTATTTAGTACTTTCATGAACTAATTTTAAGATCCTGTATTACCTGTAGTATGTGGCCCCCAAGTTCTCCACTAGAACTTTTTTTTTTTTTTTTTAGGATCTTGTGTTTATTTATAAGCCTGGCTTCCTAGAAGTCATACCTGGACCAGTATAATGTAGCAGTCAACCAATCATCATTTAAAAGATTTCCTTAAATGCTTTACCTATATGTCTTCTACCCTTTGCCAAAGAAATCATGAAAAATCATACCTTCAAACTTCAGGAAGCTTACAAATAGCATTGATTTTCACTTCCTGCTTACTCAGTGCCTCAAAATCAGTCAGAGTTGACATTCTCCTTTCCCAGGTCATTTCTGGGCATGTGTACAGACTTACACTTTGTACAGCCTTTTAAATACCCAGGAATATGTCAGAGCTTTCCAAAGTTCCCTATAGTTGGCTAGTTCTCCAGACTTTCCTTGTAAATTCTTGGCCAGCTTCTTCCTTTGCCTCAACTGAAATCACAGTCTTAGGCAGTTGACATTTTGCCAAGTATGCTATTGTTTCAGTAATGCCCTGGGGGTAAGCTTTTTCTTCCACCAACTGAGTTGAGTTCAGAGTCAAATCAAATATCCAACCACTCTCCAAGAAGAGTTTTCCCAGGGAGCTGCAAGTTGGGACAAAATATTAACTATGCTCTGGGGATGGTGCCTTTAATGGAGCTCCAAAAGTGGTCAGCTATCTCCATTGTCTGCAATACTGCCAGCTTTTGGCTACACCACTAAGCTGGAGAGAGAGACGAGAATAACCCCAAGTCAAAATATCACAGATCCCACTGGTCTTCCCAAGATTCACTAGTTTTCTCTTCGACAGATAATTTTCAATTTACACTCCTGCTTAATTGCCAGAATTCTAAAATGGCTGATTTTCGTTATTTTACCCATATTTTTGTTGTTGTATAGGGAGCACAAATTCACCGAGGCCCTCACTCCACCCTCCTGGAAGTTGATCAAGTTCTGTAATATTCTGAATTCATAATTTTCATGACAAAAAGATCTTACCCAAAAAAAAAAAAAAAAACCCCTGTTTGGTTTTTTCAAAAATACTTAAAATTTTTAGATCACTGATTCTTATCTCTAATAGAAAGTTACGAAAAAAATCTGTATTTCAGTACTTAAATGAGAGTGAAACAGATCTGTGAGATAGGAAAAAATAAACTGCATAAACAATTTATCACATCTTTCCTGTTAATACGTGAATCATCAAAAACAAAGCTGATTACTGGTCTCAGAGCCACTCTCAGACCTAAATGGCCTCTCAAATCTTTTGGGGACAACAGAAACAAGTAAAAGTGAGGAGGAAAGCCTAGTCCATCTTGTCTTACTTGGCTGACTGAGGCCAAAACCAACTATACTCTGATAGTAAGAAATTTTTTAAAACCACAGAAAACTGGAAGTGGGAAATCGACAGAAAAGAAGAATCAGACACTTGACTTAGGAGGCAACCCTATCTCTTGAGATTTCGCTGAAGAGACTCAGAACAGAGATTGAGTTTACCTCAGATTCACCCAAGTATAGGCCAAAATCATGGGCTTCTGGAAGAGAAAAGAGTTGTTCATTACTATTTCTCTTTTGTTAGCTGGTATTGGCAAGCCAAGGAAAGACCAAAACTGTCAAGGTAGGCCAAGAAAAGTAAACATCTTTTAGCAAAGCTTTTATTTTCAAGAATATTGTCGCATATTTCTTTTGCTTTTCTATTGTTGTGTAACAAACCACCCCAAAACTTACCGGCACAAAACCACCACCATTTTATTTGGTTATAATTCTGCAATCTGAGCAGGGCTCAGCTGGGTAGTTCTTACACTCATCTTGCTGGTGGCCATTCATACTACTGCTTTCAGCCAGCAGATGAGAAATGAGATCAGCTAAGATACTAGCATGGCTGAGTGTCACTCTCCATGAAATCTCAGAAATTCTCCCTTCCACGTGGCCTCTTTTCCACTGGGTCTCTCCAGGAGAATGGTCAGATTTCTTACATGATAATCCTGTCTCTCAAAAACATAAAAGCTAAAGTTGTTAGGCCTTTTTGCACCCAGACCTGGAAGAGCTTTAATTCCTTTGCATTCTCTTTGTTAAAATAAGCTACAGGCCCAACTCAAACTGAAAGGAAAGTGACTTCACAAGGGCATGAATGTCATCAATGTAATAGACAACTAAAACATTCAGGCCAATGTTCAGATGACTGGAATGGATGCAACCACAAGAAACTATAAAATGGCTAAAGCCTGAAGACTGGGCAATTATAGTCAGATTCTATTCTCTGTTCTTTCCCACAAAAAGAGTCAATCTAGGTTCATCGGGAATCTTAATTATAAGTGGAACCTGTTAATCACTTAAAAGCCGTATGACCTTAGACAAGTCAATGAATCTCTCTTAAGCTTCAGCTGCTGTATTGTAAAACAGGAAAAATTACACATACCCTGCCTGTCTTAAGAGGAATGCTGTAGAATAAATAAGACAAGAGCTTTGAAAACTGTAAACTGCTATACAAATACAAGGAAATATTATTTACCTGACAGGATGGTAAGTATAATCAACCTAGCTAGGTTCCATCTCCCTATTAATAAAATTATAATCATCATCATTAATTACCCTATATGCTAAATTACTACCATTGCAATAATATATGTAATAGCAAGCTAAAATCACATTATGTTTTGTTACTGTGAAGAATAATAATACTAACTACAATTTATTGTTGTCCAATTATATGTCAGGTGCTGTTGGTTACTTTCAGTAATCTATAATTAACCCTTACAATAACTCAATAAGGTAGGTATTATCCCTCATTTACAAATAAATAAACTGACACTTGGCTACTTTAAGTAACCTGCTCATAGTTACACAGCTGGTAAACGAAAAATCCATTCTTAGTATCTAATGCATAATAGGCACTTGATAAATATTTGTTGGATAAATTAAAGAACAAATAAAGCCAAGGCTATCTGGCTTTAATGTAACGTTGTTCAACTATTATCAAAGAATTTCTCTCTCACAATCCTTATTTTTATATACAGCTATTAAAACTGTAATCATGGCAAACACATCTAACTAACATGAACAATTTCACCTTGTGCATCAAGAAAATAGTTTCCCATCTGAAAAGTACCTTTTTTTAAAAAAAATCTAATATTTAACCTATCTAATGAATTATTTTGAATTATAATAATCGTGTTACAATGTGGGGACGTCAACTGGAATGAAAAGCAAAAAAAAAAAAAAATTTGCATACAAAAAATCACTAAAACAAAAATCATATTTTTAAATAAAAAAATAGGTGCATGATGGATTACAAATTTCCATATCCTATAATATGAAGAGATCTTGAAATTTAAGAGGAGGAAAAGAAACTGCCCAACAGAAAAACAGACGGAAGATATAAATGGACACTCAACAAAAGAAATATGAACGGCTAACGAATTCTTTATACTTTTGTCATTAGTTATTGAAGAAATGTGAATCCAAGTGAGATTTTTTTCAACTATTCAACTGCCAAAATAAAAAATAAATAAATATAAAGACTGATTATATCCAGTGTCAGAGTAAACAAAGAAACAAAACATTAAAGCATTACTGCTTGGCATATGAAATGGTACAACCTTTCTAGAGAACAATCTGATAATTGACAAAAAATATTCTAAATGTACCCAGCATTTACTCAGCAATTCCATTCCTAGGAATTCATATAAAGAAAATAATTGGACAGCTACACAAAGATGCACATACATGCCAAAGTACTGTATAGGATACCACCAAATGTCTAGGTACAGAATTGTTTAAATACATGATACATACATACGATGCTAACAGAGATATAAAATTTTATTCATTACCATGAAAAGATGTTCAAAATATGAGTGTGAAAGTAAAAAAACAAACGGTATGACCCAATTTTCATAATAAAGTGCACAAACTTTCATTTGTAGGAGAAAAGAGTGCATACACACACAAGCAGAAGCACACCAAGACTGCCAGGGTGAGCCCATATGCACTCACAGAGAAATCCCGAGAAGACATGACAGTAATGCTGCAAGCAGATACGTAGTCATCTGTGAGCAGAAGAATATATATATTTTTACTTTCTTTGTACATTTCTATATTTTCTGAATGTTTCCCATTAAGCATATACAACTTTCGTAATTGTAATTTAATAAAATCATTTTCACTTAAAATAATGTCAACTGTCATAAGCATGGACAGGTTCTGTAAACTTTGAATGTTAATTACATTTAACATAAAATATTGCCCAAAAAGCAGCTTATATGGATACTCAATGAAGATTTACATTTTATTCCTTTTTCAAATGATGGATTCAAAATCATAAAACCTTCATAGTTGTTTCTATTCACATGTATTAGAATTGGGAATTTATTTTAAAATGTAACTTAGAAATGAAAAGTGAAACAGATATGTATAAGTGTTACAAGATACACTTAGTGTAAGTGTGCTATATTATATGTCTTTGAATAACTTGCATATGTAAGGGCCTAGAGACCTTGATTCTATAATGAAAAAAATCCAGCATCACTTGGTATGTCCACTTGGGAGCTTATTAACTTATGCTTATTATTTACACAGTATAATGGGAATTCTCAATTAGCCATGGGTAGTCTATCCACAACCAATCTTGCTTTTGAGTTTAGCCATTGTACCAAGAGTATAAGCAGTTTAGCTATTTGCTTCCTAGATCTCTCAGCTGTTTATTTTGTATTATGCCAGGATTTAGCAAAAGAAATACTTAAAATCAATTATTCCACTTGGACAGTGGATAGGCAGGCAAGTGGGCAGCTACTACTCTCAGGGCTGAGGCTGAGTATCACTCAGATACACCACTACCTGATCCCTGAACAGGAGACTTTGGGAAATGTTTAGGGTCATTTTAGTTGTCCCAATGATGCGGGGAGGGGAGTGATTCTAATGCCATTTTGGCCCAGAGATGCCAAATATGCTGCAACATGGGGTACCCCACCAAGATATGTCTAATCTATAGTAACAATAGTGTCCCTGTTAAGACAAGTACCATTTTCTTGCTCAATGTTGTATTTCCAGCCTACTGCGTAACAGGAATTAAATAAATATTTGTTGAATAAAATCAAAATATGCAATTTATGGCACTGAATGAGACACAGATAATACAAAGGAGGAAAAAGAAGTGACAACAGAGAAACTAGATTCTACCTCTACCCTAAGACAGGCCATAGTGGCCAGGCTCTGTTATACTTAGGGGAACTCTATAATCAGACACATTGATACCTAAGATACTTATAAAAGCACAATAATTCATATTCAAATCCAGATTATAGATATCCAGGTATATGCTTTCCTCTATTAGTAAAGATCAGCAAACTGTGTCAATTGAAGACATACATACCAGTGCCAATCTTGCAGTGGCAACACCGTGGTTTCAGAGTACAGTTTCTGGAGTCAACTGCTGGGTTTGAGTCTGATTTTATACATGCATCACCTGAGTAAATTACTTGATATCTTAACATACTATTTATAAACCTGGCAACTTACCTAATGTCTTCTAGTATCAGCCTTCTTATCTACAAAATGGAGTAATGAAATAGGTTCACCACCCGCTACTCTAAATATATGGGCCAGATATATTACACAACTCAAAATTTTTTGAATTTTGTAAAGTAATACCAAATATATATAACATCCCAGGTGAACACAGGGCAGCAACTCATAATCATACACACTAATGTTTCTGTAGCAAAAAATAAAAATAATGTTCCAGATGTAGGATACATAAAGACCCTTATGTAGCTTCATCTCACTTAGTTCAGGTTTTTTAGCCAAATTAGTTTGCTATAAACATAGGGAAACATCTTCAAAACCTTTGAATTTCAGAAATGAATATAAAAGATCACCTACTTCCCTCGGAGACAGCAAGTAAAAATTAAATGAGTTTATATAAGGTGCTTACCCCAGTGCCTGGCACACAACTAGCACTTAATAAATATTAGTTATTGTTACGAAATGGTAGCTAGCTAGTGTATGAAATACAAGACAATGCAAGGTAGCTAAAGGAGTCAGCAGATTTACAGAGCAGCAGGTGGGTAGGGATGAGTAGTGGTCAGAGGGACCTAAGATAACTAGCTAATCAAAATAAAACAAAATGAGAGTTGACTAACCATAAATTGCAAGAAAATAATGTATCTGCCACACTGAACTCTTAAGTACACATTTACTTCCTTTTGATAGATGGGAGTTTCTCCAAAAGTTAGTATTTGAAAACATTTACTATTTTCTACTTCACATGTGGTTTTCTACTTACAACTCTATGTAGCTTTCTTACTAAAAGGAGATCAAGTTTTTGAAGATTTTTAATCAAGGTAGGACCAAAACTGGTTTCTCCCTAAGGTAATAAACCAATTAAGTTTTTGTTGCCTACCACAGAATATAGTAAACTTTGGGCAGTTAAATAGTACACAAAGGCTGGGTGCAGAGGCTCACACTTGTAAACCTAACCCTTTGGGAGGCCAAAGAGGAAGGCTCACTTCAGGCCAGGAGTTCAAGACCAGCCTGAGCAAAACAGGGAGACCCCCTCCTCTCTACAAAACAAAAAAAAAGCTGGGCATAGTGACACACTTCTAGTCCTAGCTACTTGGGAGGCTAAGGCAGGAGGCTGAAGCAGGAGGGCTGCTGGAGCCAGGGAGTTCAAGGCTTCCGTGAACTATGAAGGTATCACCGCACTCCAGCCTGGGAAACAGAGCAAGAGCCTGTCTCAAAACAAAATTAATTAAATTAATAGTAAATGCAAAAAATAAAAATAAAAAACATACCAAATACCATTTCCCCTTGGAAACGAATGGAGTTAAATCTGCCCCTATATCACCTCCCTGTTCTATTAGTTTTTCCTAATCCAATCTACTGAATAAACTTTCACATTTACATAAGAAATGAATGAAACTATTACTTCTGAAGCACTGTTCTGTGCCAGGCACTGGATTACGCACTTTGCATAAGTCCTTTACACAATTTTCACAAGTCTTCAGGGTAACAATTAATGTCCTCACATTACATAAAAATATTGAATTAGTAAGTGAGTGACCCAATAGTAAAACTCAGGTTTGACTGACTCAAAAAACCATGAGCTGCTTACACTAGACCACTTTGCCAAACGATGCTGCTTCATTCTCACATTGTTGACAACGTTTTTGCTTCCCTCTGTATTTGTTATCAATTATTTTTAAAGTGTACATAATACGGAATTTGTAATCTCTCCCAGAATAAAAGAATTTTAAATCTTTCTATAATCCCAAATTTGAAATGAACTTGTAATTTTTATCTTAGTTTATCTCTGAAAAACAATTTAAAATCTCCAAAAATTACATGCATCATCTTTAGTTATAAGAGCATATTCATAAATATATAGCAATACATTTCCCAGCAATTAGCATCCGAACTATAATCAAAGAACTTTAAACCTGGTAAAGACTTTAACAATAATAGATGCTGGCTGGGCACAGCGGCTCACGCCTGTAATCCCAACACTTTCGGAGGCCGAGGCAGGCGGATCACCTGAAGTCGGGAGTTCGAGACCAGCCTGACCAACATGGAGAAACCTTGTCTCCACTAAAAATACAAAAATAGCCAAGCATGGTGGCGCATGGCTGTAATCCCAGCTACTCGGCAGGCTGAGGCAGAAGACTCGCTTGAACCCGGGAGGCGGAGGTTGCAGTAAGCCAAGATTGTCCCATTGCACTCCAGCCTGGGCAACAAAAGCGAAACTCCGCCTAAAAAAAAATAATAATAATAATAATACAGATATTATTTAGATGAATTACTAACCATTCTGGTCTTAAAAAATTTTTGTGGGGTATAATCTACCAAATATCCCTCTATACTCTACTCCAGAGCCCAGTGAACTTTTAGGGTCTGTCTTCTTTATGACAAATAAAAATCACCCTTTCTAAAAGCTTTCAAGGCAACAATTTACGGCTCTCTTTAACATATTATGCTGCTTTACCGATTTTAGCTGGCAGTTTGTAACAAAGAGTAAAGAGAAATACAAATAAGTTTGAAAACTAATTTTAAGTTATTTCCCCTCCTTTCCTATATGAAATAGTTTCCACGGCTCCAATCTTTTCTCACTGCTGTCAATATCCATTTTTTCTGCCCTTTTCAGTCTCTCCAACTGTTTTATGCGCAGAATAAACTATGGACAAAGTAATCAAACTTTATCAGTTCAGAGTGTTTAGTGTAGTACTCTAAACTAAAAGCTCAATGACCAAGTTAAAGAAAAATAATAATCACCAGCTTTTGAATATTAAACTCCAGAGTCATGTTCATATCTAAAAGCACAAAATCGTTAATACATATTCAATTTGTAGACTGCTATGATTTGTGTCTAAACAATTTTTTTGAATTTGCGTGATTAACTTCTAACCCTTATTAAATGTTATCACGTTTTTGATGGGCCCCGATATGGTTTATTTCCTGTGTGCACATAAGTAATTTCATAGACTGTTACAATAAGATTTAAATGCATATTTGAGTAAAGTGAAACCATTATTTTGGAACTCATTATTATCAAAGACTCTAGAATTCTACAATATGAAGAAGGAGCCATTTCTAGAAACTATTACCATTACTCATAAATGCTATCATAACTTAGAATTTTCTTTCTTTTTTTTAATAGAGACAGGCTTCCCTGTGTTGCCCAGGCTGGTCTCCAATTCCTGGGCTCAAGGGATCCTTCTACCTTGACATCCCAAAGTGCTGAGATTACAGGCACAAGCCACCACGTCTGGCCTAGAATTTTCAAAGTTCTATAAACAGACAATAGCTTATGAAAATTATTTTCAACAACCAATGTACTTAATTAAATACCAGGTTTGGGGTTATGAAATTCAAGCAATATTTTAATTGTATAAAGAATGATGATACTTACTAATGTCACTTTATGCCCAAGACATGCTATGTTTAATAAGGATAGTTTCTATTTTAATGTTTACAATTTTTCTCATTTATATTTTTAAAACTATATTACTCTTTAAAGACCAATTGTTATTGGCCCTGGTAAAAGGTTAGTAACTTGTATATCCTGTGTGCAGTATTAAGTCAGTAAATATTAGTTGGAAAGCAATAAAAGTAAAGGAAACTGCCAAGAGTCTAATTCTTATTTCTAGATCCACAATGCCATTAGAAAAAGCAGCATATAACTTTAATCATCACTTCTAGCAACTGCAATAACAAAAAGAGAGGTATAGTTTACTACTCTAATTTAAAGTCCTTCCACCTAGGAAAGCAATATAGAACAGCAGCTTTCAAACAGTCTCCCAATAAAGTACTAGAGTCCTAATTTAAAAAGAGACAAAAATGGACCTGCTCTGCTTTCAATCATCCCTCCAAAGGTGTCCCCTGAAAATTTTCAGTAGAAATTTTTCAAATTATTAAAAATATAATTTAAAAATTATTAATAGAGTGGATACAAATACTAGAGTAAGAGTCAAAAGATCTGGAAAAGTGTTTCTTGACCTTTCTGTCTTGGTTTCCTCACCCTTAATTTGGAAACAATTCCTTCCCCATATAACTTACTGTTGGGAAAAGCTAAATAAGATGCTACACACAAAAGAGCTTTGTAAAGCATGACCTTTGTGTAGCATGACCCGTGAAAATATGAGGCATATTATAATTACTGTTCTATATGCTAGGCAATATTTTTAAATAAACGTACTTCTTTTCCTACCACTCCAGTTCCCAAGATACTTCCTTACTTCACATACCACAAAGGAGTTTAATGTCATCAAAATGAAAAGAGGTCCAAAAATCAAATTAAAAGAGAAAAAGATGGAAGGAGAAACACATGTAGAATTGTTCTCTATTGCTTCTCTCAGATAATTTAAAATAAGCTCATTTCCTATTACTTCACCAACACATGTATTGATTAATTTCCTCTAAACTACTTTTGATAAATAAGTTTGTAAGCACTTTAATAAAATATACTATGGAAATGCTTTTCTTCAAATCCATAAAAACATTCACAATTATTAGGTATAATATCAATGTCCATAGTCAGGTATCTTCAATCATGAAAACTGGTAAGGGAAAAGAATGTCCGACTGGTTTGTTTGACACAGACAACTCAAATGATTTGAGAAATATAATAAAACTGTAATTATTTCCTAGGAAAAATACTTAAAAGAGTTGGTACTAAGTCCCTTTAAATATACTACCTATGATAAAGATTATTACAACTCTTAAATTGTAACTTCTATACATAAATGCAATTACTAACTATAAATAATGTTGTGAAGGCCTTAGACACAAAACTACTCAATTTCTCTTTCAACCTTATATCCATAAAATTTTAGAAAATGCGTAGGGTAATTTTTGATGTATTTTACAGAGGACTTATGCAGAACCACAAGTTTGAAATGAAGGATACAACTTCAGCTTATTCCTCTTGAGTTTTGTCTCTTAACTAGCAGATTGAGTGTTTATCTTCCCAAAGAAACTAAAGAGTATCCTCCATGGTAATGGCTACTAAAACAGAGACCATACATCAAATTGAAATAAGGAACACCTTGTTCTCTGTGACGACTGATGGATTCTATTTCATCATCACATCTTTGATTGAAACAATATGAACACAATTTTTAGAACTTAGAAATTAAAGTGTAGTATTTAAATTATTAACACTTTTTAAAAAATTACTAGATTATATATGCTTACAAAAAAGTAAATCACATGATTATTTTTAAATAATACCAATTTTAATCATATAGGCTTCATTTATAAAAATTAAGAAACATTAAAATAGCAATGTTTGATCATCTTCAATGGGCTGGCAATTGCATTTCAACTCTTTGGAAAGGTAAGGAAGTAATGTGGGTGCAAACATAACCTCAAAGACCAATGATGATGAACAGCTTACAAGTACTCAGAGACACTATGCCTATCCCTCTGACACCCTTCCCACCTATCCACCCCACCCTGACTCCTGCTCTTTTTACCTTTCTGAATGCCAGTGGAAGGCCTCTCTTTAAAGTACTGTTTGTAGTGGAAGCAGAAGTTCACACAAACAAGCTGCTGTATCTTCCTACATAACAAAACTATTATTGAGTAGGGGAATTATGACATCAGCAGTATGTTAACCAATTACTCTACAAATACTTAATATCTACTGATAAGCATGCTATTGTATCATTGGCTGAATTTCAGAAAGTCAACTATTATTTTTCTACCTTTAAGTGAAACTTACTTTGATATAGGCTTAATGCTTAGTCTATGAAACTACTGTGAAAATATATGTGGCATATACACTTATTTGACTCCCATTTTAGAATGACAAACCCACACATTATGCAGGGTCACATATGGTTATCAAAGGACAGGAAAAGACTAACCAATGAGTCTCACATTTGTGCTCTCAAACCACTCTGAGTACTGCCTGAAAATCTTACATTATTGGAGTTCCAGTGCTCTTTCTTTATGGTTCCTCTATAAACTCTGTGCGGCAGTTATGACTTTTAAATGCAGCATGACCTTAATCCTACCTAAGGCAGGTTTGGTTGGTATGGGAACTGGGTAGGTAGAAAGGAATTATCTTGTGGTTTTTACAGCACCACAGAAAGCTAGGTTAACGGAAGCATTTAAAAATATGAACTGAAAACACTTAACTATGTAAAGAATAATACTGTTTTCTTGAAAACATATATAGTAGTGACAGAAAATAAAGTTCTTCACTATATTAACTATTGCCAACCATCAAGAAAGGAAAAACATCAAAATATGAAAAAAGAAAATTACTATTGAAAAAATCCAGATATGAGATTCCATATATGACATCTCAAAATACTCTGTATTGTATATAAACAGTTCATTATTTATAAAGAACATGTGTTCAAATTACCTCATATTCTTTCCATGAGCCAAACTCAATGTATTCTCTACCATAAAATGCGAGAATGACCAAGTGGCCTAAAATATTAAAAGCAAGAACAATTAGTTCACATTAAAAATGAATTTTTTGATATGTAGAAGGCATGTGACTATTTAAAATTATTAAGTTTATAGCTAAGTATTATATTAATTACATAAATTTAAAGTATTTCTTCACATGAATGCACTATTTTTAAATGTTTGTGATTTAGTCAAAAAAGATAGTGTTTTTCATTTTACATGAGAGAATTTTTAGTTTTCAAAGAATTCTAATTCAAAGAATAATCATGGTATTGTGATAGTAAGAAAAATAAATTAGGGGAAATCTGAGAAAAAGCATTCTTTAAAAGAATACATGCTTTTACACTGTGAAGATGAGACAGCAAACGATTCTGAAAATCACCCTGCTAGTTTCTTGCAGAAAAGCAAAAGTGAGAATGATTTAGCAGCTGACATGCATTTGCTCATTCCTTAAAAATAATTTACTGTTATGGAAATTTTTAAAAGAAAGATCTTTTGTTCAGGGAAGGAGAATACACAAGTTATTTTTAAACTAATGATCTTTATTGGCTAATAAAGTAAATGTGGAGTAGCAATGATATACAAACATACTTACATGTATGTATTTATATATGTTCCCTAAATTTGGCCCATGATATCAGAGATCAACTTATTACAAAGTATATCTGATAATTTAGTTAACTATAAAAAGCATCGTAGTTACCTGGCACGATTTGGCTTTACCTTTTTTCTTTAAAGGTAAAGGTGACATTAAGTGACAGTTGCCATCAATTTTTATATTGCTCCATTAGACACAGAAAAGTAACAAAGCAAACAGGCACAGCTGAGTATATATGAATAGGCAACAGTCTAAATACACATATTTGGGATTACTTGAAGAAGACAAGACAAGGATCACTAAAACAATCACAGGTGTTTGCTGTGTATTTAGGTGATAACAAACCAGATACATCAAAAATGCAATAATCTACAATAATCAACACACTTGGATTCTCAAAAAGAACTTGGCAATTTTAACCATATTATTATATTTTCTTACTTTACTCTCATTATAAAAATATTTTCTGACATGAGGCCTTATTTGTAGTACACATATATGATTAAGTGACTACAAAATACTTCTTAACAATTTTCAGCAACATGAGTCTAACATATCTGCAGTTAAATGTTTATAAAATTCAACTTACTCCATTAATTATAATCCTTTTCTCCTACTACCTTTCCCTATGTATACCTTGTAAATATCAAGTGAAAAAGTCAGGCCAGTCTACAGTCATCTGTGTCCTTTACTTCTTTCCAAATTGATTACAAATAAAACCTATTCTGTGAACATATCTTTCACTGTTTCCTATCTCATTGTGAGCAAAAACCACAATTGTTCAGGATCTCCCTGTTTTTTATGATTACAACTTCCTCAGTTACACCAGTTTACTGATGATACTAATTTTTGTCATTCATCATAACTTTAAAATCCAATTCATTTCTTAAAAGTTCCTTCTTGGCCGGGCACGGTGGCTCACGCCTGTAATCCCAGCACTTTGGGAGGCCGAGGCGGGTGGATCACGAGGTCAGGAGATAAAGACCATCCTGGCTAACACAGTGAAACCCCATCTCTACTAAAAATAAAAAAAAATTAGCCGGGTGTGGTGGCGGGCGCCTGTGGTCCCAGCTACTCGGGAGGCTGAGGCAGGACAATGGCGTGAACCCAGGACGCAGAGCTTGCAGTGAGCCCAGATCACGCCGCTGCACTCCAGAATGGGCGACAGAGAGAGACAACGTCTCAAAAAAAAAAAAAAGTTCCTTCTTGTATAGTATTCAAGTATTCAAGAAAGACCAGCTGTTTGGTATCACACATACAAAAATTAAATATATAATACAGTCCCCCCACACTAATAGTTTACAGATGACCATGCTAATCAATGCTATCTACCTCACATCCAAAGTGCTACATTGGCCTCACCCACAAGACCTTATTTTTCCTTCTTTCTATATTCTACAATGACTTTATTTTCATCTCTGGCACAGCTATTCAAAGTATCTATCCTGTCCTTCAAAATTTATTGAGTCAATACTAGATGCTTGGCAATGTGCTAGGAGGTAATTAGGTGCTGGAGGATATAATGGTGAGCAAAACATGGCTATTCTACATTCAGGTCCCATTTTACCGACTCCCAAATACTGTCTTACTTTCTCAGTGGCTCCATCATTCTCCTGAAACCCAGTGATCTTTCATTTTTTTTCACTCGCACTTTCTCATACCCCATAACTAACAGTAAATAAGCCATGTTCATTTGTCACTCATGTCAGATGTCCCTTCCAGCACAACCCTGAGACTCAGGCGAGACGGGCCATTGCCCTTGGGCCACACACTTTAGAGAGCTTGCTTTGGCCCTCTGGCCCGGTACCTCCTCAGGAGGCAAGAAGTCTGCACAGCCCAGGGCCACGCTCCTTGAATCCTTCAGACTCTACTTCAGCACATTCCCAGTACCCCAAATTCCCATGCAAAGTTCTGGACTACACTCCCCATGACAGAACGAGATTCAGGCATACTCAACTCTAGGCATACGGGGTTGTCAACAGATAGCTTGCAAGGGGTGGGGCAACGTTGCTTGCAGGAGGATCTTGTGGGCATGCTATGGCAAAGAGCCCAGGATATGAAAAATGGAGGTAGACTGCAGGACACAGACAGGTGACAGACTCAGCTCTCCCTTTGCCACTATGCTCTAGAACAGAACTGCTAAAAAAATCTGAGAATTCTAAGTGGTCATTTATCTCATTACAAAGCTGCTTCTGGTCATGTTAGGAGGTCACAGGATGTTTGATTTAACCATTTCTTTACTGACACGCAACATTTAAGTATGTAGAAATATAATGAGTGAAGTTTCATTTGTATTCTTGCTCTTACTGGTGTTGGGGTGGGACTGATTCCCACACATCCTATTTCCAAGGATGGTTCCCCAGCCTGAATCTTCATTATAATCCATCAAATAATAACAATATTATTATTATAGTAGTAGCAGTAGTAGTCATAAATGTTGTATTGATAATAACTTACTGAGGGTCCTAGCATGGTGCCAGACATCTAACCTGTATTAGGCTCTTTCACACCCTTAGTAATATTTACAACCCCACTGGCTAGTTGTTATCTACATCTTATCCATGAACTGAAAGTAAAAGACTAGCAGAAAAAGGATTTCAACCAAAGTCTTTCTGAATTAAAAGCCCAAGTTCTGTACTCTATGCTTCCTTTCAGATGATTGACAGAGGTTTCCCTGACTTCAGATACACTCTGCTATCTATACTACACAGACCTGTCAGATTAATCTCCCTAAAGGGCCACTTTCATCTTAACATGTGATCGACGTTTAAAAAATATACAATGGGCCGGGCGCGGTGGCTCACGCCTGTAATCCCAGCACTTTGGGAGGCCGCGGCGGGTGGATCACGAGGTCAGGAGATTAAGACCAACCTGGCTAACATGGTGAAACCCCGTCTCTACTAAAAATACAAAAAATTAGCTGGGCGTGGTGGCGGGCACCTGTAGTCCCAGCTACCCAGGAGGCTGAGGCAGGAGAATGGTGTAAAGCCAGGAGGCGGACCTTGCAGTGAGCCGAGATGGCACCACTGTACTCCAGCCTGGGTGACAGAGCGAGACTCCATCTCAAAAAACAAACAAACAAACAAACAAAAAATATATATATATATATAGACACACACACACACACACACACACACACACACACACACACACAGAGGCTGGTTATCCTATAAACTTAGTTAAGGTCCAAATCCTAAGCCTTTTCCTTTCCAGTCCATCTGCTTCACAATTTCCCAACAAACTCTTCAAACTCTATACCAAAATCACACTTGCCTCTATGCCATCACGTGCTTAACCTCTTCCCCACAGCCAGTATACCTCTAAAACAACCTTTTAAGATCCATGCCCTGCTTTAACTCATCTCTGAAGGTTTCCCTAACCACTCAAGCCCATAACCCTTTTTCTTTCCATTTTTCTATATCCCCATAATACCAACAGTCTCGAACCAGTCAACAAGTAATTAACCTATGTACTTAGTATGATGAGAGCCACAAAAGATATCACATATCTTTTGACTTCAAATCACTTTGTGGAGTTAATCTTGTTGGAAGACACTAGAGAAAAAAAGACTGGTAAAGTGACTCTACAGACAAGAGTACCTGGCTGAAAATTCTGCCTCAATCATATATTTGCATAGACTCTGGTGTTAAATTTGCATAGTATAGTAACAAGCAGCAGTTCTGTGATAAGCAGAGTTGTTGACCTGGAACCCCTTCAGATCTTAAATTTTTTGAGAATCCCAAAGAACTTTTGTTGGGATGTGTTATATTCAGTAATGTACTGATAAATGTTTAAAACCAACTCTTTCCCTTTTCCCTCTCCCTTTTCCCTCTCCCTTTTCCACTCTTTAACTCCCTACCAAAAAAAGTCAGATTTGTGATTTCTACTAATTTCCATGGTGTGTATAATTCTGGAATGGCTACTTTTCAACCTAGAAATGTGACATTCTGAATGCAGAATTAAGAAGAGATGAGCAACAGTGGCTCTCTCCAGCTGGTAAGGCTTCAGAAAATCATAGTTGTATCTATCTATACTCATCCTATTAGAAAATAAAATGGAGAAATATAATATTCATTAATTTAAAATAATAATCATTTTATGTTAATAATTTTTAAATTATAAAATAATCTAAATTTTCCAAATAAAAAAATCTGATAAGTATGGAACTGGTTTACGTTTTTATAAAATCCATTAATGTCTTGCTTAACAGAAGGCAGATTCTCACATCTGGTTCTGCACTCAATCTGGTGTTTTATCAGAAGTTATGAAGAAAATGCAGCCTCACACAGAGAGGGAATTGAAAAAGGGCCTCCAGGGGTCTTCCATTCACACTTTGAGAAGCATTTATATATAGTGTACAGTTTGCATAAAAGATTTTGGTGTTAAAAGGCCATACCAATAGTGAGAATCTGGAAAAGTTTGGTAGTTTAATTAGTTTTTCTCACCTAGTAATTGTATCAATATGAAGAACTCCAACTTTAAATTGACCTGAAAAGTCCACACTATTTCACATGTGTATGTATATTTACATATGTATGTATATTAATGTATATGTATATATATAATACTTTCCCCTATTCAACCATTCAAACTGCTCAGAATATCAAGGAAAAAAGATAACCATAAAGCAAGAACTTCTCCATTTTTAGGAAAAAAAATTCTATGTAGCAAGAAAATTTATGAAGCTAATGTATGAATCTTCACTGAGCTAGACATAATATGCAATTAAGCATAAAAGGTACAATTATGTTCTACATCTCTACAAGTGGTCAACTGTACTGTAGCATACATAAGTGAAACATTGCACCACACAAAATAAATCAGAATTACATATTCATTGATGTAAAAAAAAGGCAGCTATCAATAGAATATATTTTAACTCTGAAATTTAACATTTCTGTATTTATTTTTGGCAGTATTTAATTCTTTAAAATGTCATTAAACGGCTTAACAATATGCACACATAAGTTGTACTCAAGAAAAAAATCATTAATTTAAAATGTGCAGAATGACAGAATCAGCTAGTGGTTTTAGCTGAAAGACTGTATCTACGTAACTGTATCTGTGTAAGTACTGTTTCCCCTGGCTCTAAAAGTATCACTTTAGCCTGGTTTTCTTCTCACTCTTAAAATATCAAGGCAATGTTAAACATGTTCTGTGCCTCTTTCTTTCATTAATCTTAGGCTGGATTTACCCTCCTCAAAGAATAGAATAGCCACTACCTAAACCAGTTTAATCACACTAGCTACTTCAAACCGTTATTGTATTTCAAACCACTTCTATTCTTTTAAAAATATTACCTTCTAATTAAAATAAATGCCTTTATGGTCACTTAAGCAACAACAGAATATATTCAAACATAATTACCATATTTTGTAAATCAATGATGAACACATTAAATAGTTTTAAGGGGTGGGCCAAAAAGTGCCAAAAGGTAATCAAACTTTTATGTGACTCCACTGTTGCCTTGCTTCTTCTAAGCAGAAGCTATATTTTCAGTTCTCTTATATCAACATTGTAAGGTGCTTACACAAGCCTGGGCAGTTTAGTCACTTCTGCTCGTACAGATTTTTACACGGAAGAAAATTTTAAAGAGAGGCTGTTTAAATAATACAAGCCTCATTGTATATATGTACTAAAATAACTAAGCTTGTTCTATTAATTAAATTTTACTCTTTGGCCAAAGTAGTAAGTATTTCATCTCTTAGTGCATATTTTTTTCTATCACTGCTCCTGTAATCTTTAAAGATCCTGCCTCAAGATTGAAATCTGAGAGGTCATTTTATGAAAGTTTAAAGAATTCTTAAATCACTTACCAATACTGAAAATGACTTATTATATAGTACATAACATTCCTCTTTGAAAACAAATTTGTTTCCGATTGTCTACTGCCATGTTACTATTTTCAGCAGCTACCCTCTCCTGCAAAACTCTCCTCATATCCTACACCACAAAGACTAAGACAGAAAGATGAAAATAAGAATACTAGTTTCCACAGTTTGAGTACTAATTCTGTACCATCATGTTAAGCTCTCTATATACACTTATCTCATTTTCCCTCTCACTTTATCTTTCATTTTAAACCCCTAAAGAGTAGGTAATAGTCCCATTTTTACACTAAAAATCTGGGATCTAGGAAGTTAAGGAACTTATTTAAGGATAATTAGCTATCAAAAGACAAAACCAGGATTTGAACTCTGGTTTCTCTTATTCAGTAGAACTCACATTTTTCCCTAACAATTTTGCAAGCTAACACACCTTATGCAAGATGCATCAGATTAAAATAATTAAGCTAAAGATGTAAGTCAAAGATATTTGTGTATGTGGAACTGGCATACAAGTGTCTCACACAGCACAGTTTGCATCTTTGTGGAAATTTTACAGATCCACGCAAGTACTACAATAAGCCTTCTATTAATGTTGTGACAGTCCTGACAAAAATCTACATTCAAGATTAGTTGCAGGAGGTAACCTTCCCACAAATCTGCTTCATATTGAACCTGTGTTTGTGTCTTCAAGAGTGAGCTGTGATTTGATACTCACAGGCTGATCTACAGTGTTTATGCCTTACCTCATGATGTCAAATATAGGGACAAAGTCTTGGAATGTTACAATATGTACCAAGACAGCCTACTTAACTGCTAAACTACAATCAGAATAATTGATAGGCAGTACTATTCTATAAAGTGCTATAGTCACTATGTAACTCACTATACTATATAACAAAGTAAATAGAAATATCTTGAAGGTAACAAGTGCCACAAGGAATTCTTCTCTAAAAAAGCAAACAATTCAGTGTTCTGAAAGTGATGCCCAAATTCAAATATTAAATTCACAGTGGCTCCAGTGGATTATTAAAGAAAATAACAACCTCGTGGTGAAACTTCCAAAAATTAGAGTTTTGCCTGGTAAAGGCAGTATTTACATTGAATTGGAGCTGTAACTGCTCACTTATCAGGAAAAAGATTCTTTGGTGAAGTCATGCTGATCTCTCGAACTATGATGCCTCATAATAAGGTCCCCTAGTAGGAACTAGTATGATATTAGATGGGTGTATAAAAATATCTCAATGGGAAATGCCACTGTGGGCAAACTATTATAGGAATATGAAAGAATATACCACTTAATCACTGATAAACATCTCTACCTCAAGTAAATGTGTTACAAAAAAAAAAATTAAGCTTACTCTATACCATTTACTTGTTCTATGCCATAAGCTTGCTTAAAGAGGTTGATTTTACCTTTAGCTGAAGCTGTGTATGTTCTAATCTGTTTAGGGCAGCTGTCAAGTAATCAGAGTAAGCAGTGCCATTTTAATAAGGAAGTCTTTTAATGAAATATAATAGGTCACAAATACCTAATTTCTGTTCTTTACTGTAATTGCCAGTCTTTACTATAACTGCCACTTTAACAATCTTTTCCAAATGCTGACACAAAAGATGAACAAATCAAGGGTATTAGCATGTGTGTATATTTACAGCTTATTGCTGTCAAAGACTGTAGTTCCAACTCCAGCAGCTATATGAGGATCTGATTCTTTTGATGGGAGCATCTTGTTTCAGGCTGTGAATGTATCTGAATTAATCTCCTTTTCATGTCTACATTAGCAATCACACACTAAAGGACACAAAGGAGAAATGTTAAGTTACAGCACAATATTACACTCTTAGGAATATCACAGATACTTTTACTGTCACTGTAAAGGATTATATGTTTTAACAAAACTTTACTCTTCTTGAATAAATTCTGTGCTCCACTACTTATTAGTTCTTAATTTCAAAAAATGTTGTTTACATAAAGTTCAAATAGCCTGTTTTTTTAAGTTTATTATAATCATCAGTTTTATATGAACATCACTTAAATCACACAAAACTACAAGAAGCTGCTGCAAAATTAAATAGAGGATCACAACAAGAGAAAACACAAATAAAAATTTTTTATTTTTAAAAAGCATGATTATTTTGCTATAGTACACTTTTTAAGTTTTTGATAAACTCTTTAAAAATACTTCTCTGAAAACTTCTTTACATGATATCCTTTTTGTTGTTGCTGTTTTATTTTGGGTATACTATTTTTAAGCAGTAGCTGTTTAAATTTGGTACTATTATTGCTATTTTAATACCACAAGTCCTGTGCACAAATAGTAGTAGTTTTATAAGAAGGTTGCCCATTTTTGAAAGGCTAAGCTTCCCCAAATCAAACTAGCTTACCGTGAAAAGAAAACCATGACAACTGTTTGTACCTCTTGCTTTATTATTACATCCGGCCTGGTCACTCTTAGAAATTCAATCTATTATGGTTGCTAGGAGTCTGTTGCTGTGCAACCTAAAAGGGTATGCTGTGCTTTCAGGCTAAGGAGTGCTAATAAACCTGTAGGCTTCCCTCTATGGGTCCAACCAGTGTGTTTAAAGGGCTTAATACTTTTCAAGAGTGATTGGCCCACAATTCAAGACACATCCTATTAAAAACAAGTCACACTGAGAGATTTCTAACAAAGGGACAAAATGTTAAACATACACAAATATTCAAAACGTATCCTCAGAATCCCTAACTAATTTGGTAAAACAAACAATGAACAGATTATGATCTACATTTCAATTATACCACCTACCATCCCCAAGTTTTTATTTTCATAGAGTCCCCTAAAAGGTCATAATGGATATAAATGAACTGAGCAACTTTTAGGGAAAAAAGCAGTACTAAGTACCTTCAACTTTTATAAACTTCAATAATAGAAAAATAAGTTAAACCTAGGAACCCAGAAGTCATGAAGTTAGTAAAAATAAAAACCATTCCCCCCAAAATATTATTTTAAAAATAAAGAAGTTCTACATTTCATTATAAAAACGGAGAATTTTTTTTCATCACTTCTGGACAGTAATAATTTTATATTAATTATAAAATCTATACCAGCCTATCATATGCACATTTTATAACTTTGAAGATTTAGCACTTAATAAATTATTCACATAAATTTACTAAAATTAGATAGCATTATTTGAATGTAAATGAGAAGAAAAGCACAGCACAGTTTATCAATGAAATACTGTTAAATCAAATTGTGTGAAATGGATTTTGAAAAGTGGATAGACATTAAGGGAGAGCTTCTAATTCCTTTAGAAATTATACTAATTTGTGTTACTTATTTTTAAATAAGCCGTTTTCATAAGATATTTGGAGACCAAGATGAAGGTGTTCTATCATAAAATACCAAAGACCACACAGACAAAAACAACAATAATCATCTTAACTGAAAATCTATCCAGAACTTTACACGGATATTTTTGCTATATTAATATTGCCTGCAACTTTGGAAAGTTAATTTTTTTTAAGTTAGACATTTTCTCTACATTCTTGGAAGCATTTAGCCCTTCAACTTAACTATTCTGAGCTGGGAACCCTTTAAATAACCTGTCAACTGCACTACCTTATTCTTTTTTTAAGAGCCATGGTTATCTGTCCTTCAATGGTTGGTTTCATTTCTTCTCATTACACACTATAGAAAGCAGAGTAAAAGAAATTAACTGTTTCTCTAAAAGTACCCCAGAGCAACAAACAGAGGAATGTGGAACAACTATCCAAAAAAGAAAGGCCAAGAAATCAACAATGAAGGAGAGCTGAAGTACGCTGAAAGGTGTAAAGGCAACATCTAACGAAAGAACTGAGGCTGAAGCAAGAAGAGAATGGGTTCACTAAGGTGGCTGAGAACTGAAATAGCCTATAGCAAAGCAAAGCACAGCAGAGCAAAGCAAATGGGATAAAAGGGGTAGAAAAAAATGAGAGACAAGAACATGTTAGAAAGAGAATTAAAAGAGGATTTGTTAAAAGAAATGCGGATTCATTTTCCGAATGAAAAGGAAAAAAGAGAAAACAAATATGAAAGTTTATATTCAATAATTACATATTCCTTGCTTCATCCTTACTTCTTAAAAAAATGCAACTCAGAAAAAAAGTTCTTAAAAGATTCAGTGATGTCAGCAGACACAATGTGAAAACCAAGATTAGTAACTTATAGGCTTCACTTAATTTTACAAAGAATTAATTTGAATACTTTCTAGTTCTCCTGTATGACAAGAAAAATTTAACTTGATTCTGTAGGGTCTAATATATGAAAACCTTTTAAAAGCAATTTTAAAAATTGATATTTCCCAAATAAGAACAAATAATTCAAACACACATGCTACACATACACACACATTAGTCAATAAAGTTATTAAAGTCAGATTCTACTGAGGAGTATACTAGTCACGAGGCATGTGTTAGGCAAATGTGTTAACTTCCAAAACAGTTATTTAATACTTGGTCAATTACTAGTTGAATATATTAAATAATTCTGTAAGGATCTGATCTTAAAGAATCAAAGTTCTAAATTGGTTACATGAATACTTAGGATCCTGTCAATACTATTAACTGAATGCCAAAAATAAAACCAGCAAGTATGGATATCTATATTGGCAGTGTCATCGGAATGTGCCTTCTGGTATTCATTGGGTCCTTGTCTCCTCAAGGCTACAAAGCTTCAATATAATTAAGTGTGGCATCCTTAAAAGAAACTATATACTATGTAGCTATAGAAAATAACATATTCCACCATGCAATTAAGCCTCTTTTTGGAAAATTCCAGTTTTCTTGGACTAGTAACACCCTATTACATTTGCTTCATCTCCATTTACCCACCTTCCTAAAAGAAAATTTTTAAAAATCAAAGATCTTCAGTAAATGCTGCCAGATTTTTTAAATTTCATAATTTTTATCAAGAATTGTAAATTATTTGATATATAATTAGAGTTGGTAACCAAGGACTTGACTTACAGGTTAGAATACTTTTTTGTACACACGTATTACCAAGTATAAAAAGAAAAATAAAATTACTCTGAGGGCCAAAATTAAAATTATTCCTTTCTCCTGACAGAATACTTCCTTATTTTGTTTCTTCAAATTATTTCAACAATTCGTTTAGCCAAGTTCAAAAAGGATGTTGATATACAAAAAGATTTTTTTTTTTTTTTTTTTTTTTTTTTTTGTCCTGAGATAGAATCTCACTCTGTCACCCAGGCTGGAGTGCAATGGTGCAATCTCAGCTCACTGCAACCTCCACCTCCCGGGTTCAAGCGATTCTCATGCCTCAGCCTCCAGAGTAGCTGGGATTACAAGCATGCACCACCACACCCAGCTAATATTTGTATTTTTAGTAAAGACAGGGCTTCACCACATTTGCCAGGCTGGTCTCGAACTTCTGGCCTCAAGTGATCCACCCACCTCAGCCTCCCAAAGTGCTAGGATTATAGATGTGAGCCACCATGCCCTGCCCAAAGAAATTTTTAATATTAAAATTTATTACAGGAATGTGATACTGATTAGAACTAACTAGAAAAGTAACCTCAGTTAAACATATTTTCTAACTTCTATTAAAAATCACTTTCACTTTTTTACTACCATTCACCTTTATACATCTAAAAACTTGAGATACTGACATGAGCTGATTTTTGAAATTCATAATTGAGGATACTGAAAAGGTACCTTGAAGTATATTGTGTAAATCCAAAGGATCATTTCAGTCACATCATATTATGAATGCCAAAAACTCACTTATATATTTCATAATTTTTAATGAAAGAAAAATACACAGAAAATCTTTCAAAAACATAAAAGCCATCTTAATAAAGATGTAAATGATACCATCTCACAGAACACTTTCAGTCTTTGTGCAGTCTGTACTAAATTTGAAAAATTATACAGTATTTAATTCCAACTCTAACATCAGAAATATGACAGTTCACAATTCAAAATATTGAATTTAACACTTGTTTAGAAACTTTCATTATTTTCACGATTTTTTTTTCCTCACCCCTCCATCCACAGGGTAGATAACACAACATACAAGGCAGAGCAACGGACTGGCAATGTGAGTGTTAGCCCTGAGTCATCTTTGTCGGCTCTCTTTCCAAAGGTAAAAAGTAATGGGAATAAGAAGATAGGTGGGGAATAAAGGATTATAGCTGGAACCAGATTAACCATAAGTTGTTAACTTTAAAGGAGAGTGATGGATACATGGAAATTCACTTCATCATTTCATCAAACTGCTCTATGCTGTAATATGCTTAAATGCTTCCTAATCAAAAGAGTTAAGAGGAAAAACACAAGAGAAGACTCATGGGTCACCAAAGTCTCTCATACCTCACGTATCTTTTCACAAACACGACGGTGGTACAAACAAGTGGAGATACTAAATCTTGCTTAATTTTTTACTTTTTTAATGGCAGAAATAACCAGGTACTCGTCTTCAACAGACTCTGGCCCACAGCTTGATAAAATGTGTGCACAGCTGACTCACTTCAGACATAAATGCCTGGGCATATTTGCAAGTATAATCATTGAACCGGCCTTTCAGGATAGAAACCTAGATTAAAAATAAATACTGTATATATAATTGTATAAGTTCAAATAGAGAAAGGTATTTTTTTGTTTTGCTTAAGGTTCCATAAAAATGTCTACTTCCTCAAATAACTTAAAACATATACACATTTATGTTATATTCATATTTTATTTTGTACCATTTTTTAAGCAATCCAACAGAGTACAATAGCCTCGAATACTGTGAAACTGTACATTTCATAATGGATGACAGGCACATAACGCTGAATATCTGACACTGAACTGAATATGTGACATCGAACTGAAATGGAAAATATGATTGTGACACTAGTACACAGAAAATCCCATTCTAAAAATATCAGTATGACAATCTATTTGTCAAAATAATAGAATTTAAGACAAATTTGTCTCCATTAGTAACTTTTATTTAAACAACCTCTCATTTATGTCTTTTTACATGTACAAAGTTTTACAAATAAATACAATTCATAAATCATTATTATAGATGACTAGATGATAGCTATGCTATATAAACAATGACATTGTTTCATATAAAACACTGAAGAGCATTTTTATCACAGAAGCCATCATATGCAAAGATTCTGTCCAATTTAAATTAGCCATAAGTAAACTAAGTGTATAACCAACCAAATTAGCAGTCTGGCTAACTCTAATTTCTATTTGCCTATTATTGTGATTTTTACTTTTAACACTTCATGTGTACATGATATTCAATTTTTTAAGTGTTTCCGAAGAGCCTCCAACTTGGAAGAAGGTAGGGTGGACTTCAAGAATTTAATTTTGAAAGTGTATCAATCTGATCGATTCCTTAGTTTTGGTCAATACATCTCTCTCTCTCTCTCTCTCTCTCTCTCTCTCTCTCTCTATATATATATATATATATATATATATCAGGGAAAGGCATATAAAAATGATAAAAGGAGGCAAAGAGAAAGGCAAAAAGTGCTCTGTGAGGACAGATGTAAAAATTAGGACTCTTTAATATAAAAGGAAGGCCAGCAGCTATCAAAGTATCAATATTATAAATATACAAAGCCACATTTGAAGACATACCCAAAACTTCCTTCTTTCAGGTCTTTGTTCAAATGTTACCTTACCTGCAAGGTGTTCTTAATCACCCTATTTAAAATTACAACCTTCTCCACCCCCATCATTTACATATCATTTACACTCTCTATCCCCCTGCTTCTCACATGTTTTTTCCATAGCATTGACAACTATCTATTATAATACATACTCATTTATTTTCTCTCTCCCTCATCCCCAATTGTTTGACTATGAGTTCCTTCAAGGGCAGAGGCCCTTGAAGAATGATCAGGTTTATTCATTCCTGTATCCTTCACAGCAGTTCACTTCTTAGCCCCTACTTTATGTGCCAATATTTGCTCAAGAATTGAATGAAATAATTTTTAAAAAGTGAAATGAGCATGTATATTAAAACTTACAGAAATTGAAGAGCACTCCTTAAGTCTGAAAAAGAGGTTAAGATGGCTTCACAAATGGCACTAAATTCAGCAACTCATCATCTCGAGAGATGGTATACAATGAAAACACACTGATTAAAATGAGGGCTGGGTAGAATCATGAATGACAACTCTGTTTTTTGTTTTTTGGGGTTTTTTTTTAAGTTTTTTAGGGTAAAATCTCTGTAGTAGACATAAAGGCAGATATTCATACCTTTGCATAGTACAACCCTAATTAAACTATCACAAATGCAAACATGGATCTCACTTCCATAGTAATTCCATTCTGATATTACCTGCCTTGATACTGATACTGGCATTCTGATACCGGCTGCCTTGGTGTAACCCTGGAACTCAAGTCCAGATCCTTTACTTTTGACATCCCAGCAGGCACAAGAAAGTTAGGCAGCAGAAGGAAAAACCCAAGAGGTTTAGGATATTCAAAGTAGTCCCCCAAAGCAAGGTTCCCATAATGCCCCATGTCTCTCCTATATTAAGGAATTCCTGCACCCTGTCACAACTAGAAAATAGAAATAAGGTATAGAATCCTAAACGGCATTCCCCAACTTCTGAAAGTAAAATATTAGTCTTGTTGGATACTAAGAAAATCCAAACAAGTCTGGAATTATATCTGTATATAGGTAAGTGAGTCTAGCATTTCGTATATAGAGAAATTTATACATAAAAATACAGAATGAGGTGACAAAATGTCATTTGAAAAGAAGAAAAAGACCTGGATTAAGGTCAGCCCAATCTACTGCCAGCTACATGATCCTCTATTTGAAGAAATATTCAAAATTCATGCCTTCAAGCCATTAAATTCATTTTGGAAAAAAAAAAAAAAGGAAGTAAATAAATCCAATGGAAATAATAACAATAAAACTGCATTGCTTGAAAGGTCATTGTAAAATCAGAACTAGACAAAATTTTTAAACAGTTAAATGTGTTTTCTAAACTTTCATCAGAGATTCGAAATCAGCAATTTGAAGCTTAAACAACTATTCATTGTTTCTACTAGAAAAAGACACTGGGTCTCATGCTGAGTTCAAAAATCTTGATTATGGAGTCTTCTGCCCTCAGTAAGCTTACAAACAATTTAGAAAGATTAAGCATTTACAACTGAACAAACAAAAATCTAAATCACAATTTCCAATTAGCAGAGATAATAAGAAATTACTAGAAATGAACCCATCAAGTTAGGGACCACTCAAATTTCAGAAGAGATTAATTTACGCAGGGTAGAAAACACATTCTAAGTAGAATAAAGGATGAGAACCAAGTTTTAGAGAAAAGAAATGACAAGGCAGAATTCAGGAGACCATATAGGATAATAATAGCAATTGCCATTTATTAAATACTTATGTGTCAGACACAGTGCTATTTTGATTATGTCATATACTATAATCTTTGAAACAATCTTTTCAGGTTGATTTTATTAATCCTATTTCACAGAATGCAAGTAATCTGCCTAACATTAAACTGCTAGTCAGTAGCAGAGCTAGAATTCACAACCAGGGCTGTTCATTTTGAATTTCATTCTCTTAACCAATACATAATACAGTTGTCCCTCCATAACCATGGGGAATTGGTTCCAGGAGCCCCATCTTAAAAAAGGGTGCCCAACTCTCTTTTATAAAAAATAGCATAGTATTTGTGTATAGCCTGTACACATCCTCCTGTGTATACTTTAAATCATCTCTAGATTATAATTCCTAATACAATGTAAGTGCTATGTAAATAGTTGTTATACTATATTCACTTTTTTTTATTGTTGTGTTGTTATTTATTGTTGTCTTTTTTCAAGTGTTTCCCATCCTCAGCTGGTTGAATTCACAAATGCAGATCCCACAGACAACGAAATGTAGACTGGTCAGAAAAGGGGAAGTACGGAGAAGAGTCATGAAATGCTAGTTTGAAAATGGACATGAGACTGTAAGCTTCCTAACAGCAAAGACTGTGGTTGTTCTGTGGGACACTATGAAAAAAAATATTTCTTAAACGACTCTGATGAAGAAGCAATGAGGAATCCTGAAAAGATTCTGACAGACGGAAACATAAAACTCTGAGCTATTTCTAAAAATTCAAAAAAAACCTTCTTTTTAGAGGATTCTATTAATCCGAATTTAAAAGTTAAGTAAAAATGTATCTAGATTACAAATTCGTAAGACATTAAGACCACATTCCATATTTGAGTTTCCTTCTCTGTACATCCAACAAATATAGCAGTCTAGTATTTAGTTACTCTGGTAACTCAATCTCTATATTCAAATCTCAATTTAAGACTTGCAAGTATTTAGCACTTTCTATTCATTTGAATTACACTTTCAATATTTGTATTTTCCATTCTAATTTATGAGCCAGTATATATGCCAATACATCAGAAATACAGTTCAATCTAAAAGTATATTATTTAGATCTCTCTGCTAAAAACAATTTCATTAACAGAAAGCAAAATGAATGTAATGCATTACATTCTGACTCTCTCAATTCATCTGAAACAGCAGCATTAAATTTTTAAAAATGATAAAGAATAAAAATGAGGAACTTCTAGACAAAAAATGCAAGAGCTAACTAATATTTCATCATACTTCTGTTTATTGCATCTCCCTTTTTATTGAAGGTGAGGTTAAATCCAAAGGGAACAGTTTTACAAGAAGGTTTATCTGTGGGGATTTACACCTTGTTAAAAGCAAATGACAAGTGGTTTTCCCCCACAGGAAACATACTCCTGTTTTATATAAATGTATCCTTTCAGATTTGTTACCACAAATGAGGCTGCAGAGAGCATCAGGTTACATTGGGAAGTTCAGTGTCATATTCTTGGTTTCTCTTAAACGGACTGTTTCAAATAATTAACAGAGTTAGGGCTCAAATTGTTCATCTTTAGCACAATATCGAAACTAAATTCAAGCCTGAGCTCACTGATTTACTTCTAATTGTAAAACAGACACACACATACACACACACACAGAGACAGAGAGGAGAGAGAGAGAAACAATTAGACAAAATCTTGGTAATTACAATTCCTGCCACAGTCCCATACTATTAAAAAGTAAACAACATAACCTTCCAAAAACTCAGCTTAAGAAAATAAAAAATCAGATAATAGCATAGTTTCTGGTATTGCGTCTGGTTGCTATGGAATAAAGGGCAGTTTGTTCATATATTCCTTCTGTTCGTTCACTGCTACTTAAGAGTGCTGCCACACTTTTAAAGCCCAGCTGAGCAAGTCTCAGCTTGTTCCACCTACATCAGCTGCCAGTATTTTACTTTTGTTCCACAAGAGAGTGACCTACAAGAACAAACATTTCCATTTTTAAAATTCATAATAAATGAATTTTTACAAAAATTCTTAAAATAATTAAAAGCACCTTTACCCTCATCAAAAAAGTAAAGACACGCATACTAGGACTGAAAATTATTTACACTAATACACTGATTATGACATACACCATTAATTCCCAACAAGAGGAAATACAAATAATAGGAATTAAATATGTAATATTTTTCTTTTTTAAAAAACCTAACAAGTATGGCATTTCTCCTTAACATAAAGCCTACTTATGGTTTGGAAAACATTTTTAAATTTTATTTCTACGTCATTCTAAAATAAAATAATCCACATACCAAAAATTATAGTTGGAAATAATTAAAACAATATTTATGCAAATTTTGAATGCAGATTTATAAACTTGCTTTTTCTAGAAAAAATACGGAGCTCAAAATTATAGATAAACAGGTATTTTAAACACTAAAGGCAGTACATTTGAGTTGTTTGCCTTCAAAAAAAAGCTTTGTATTAGCCCTAAGAACATTTGTCAAGGAGTGTGGAGGCTGGAGTTCGACAGTCCTAATTCTGATGTTCTATGTCATTGTACAAGTCACTTACCCTCAGTTTTCTTACCTGTAAAATAAGTGGGGAGGAGGAAGGAGGGGGTTCAACTTGATAACCTCCCAAGTCCATTCCAACTAAAAAAATCTGACTCAAATAAAACATTCTAATTATGTCTCTACTGAAATCCTATATATTTGGGCCATTTGGAAACAAGTGTAACTCTAGTGAGAGACCTTTTCACCTCTCTAATCTGCTGTAGTCCCACGGCTGTCTCTTTTGGTCTGCTGTGCAGGGCCAGACACAGTAAAGGGACAGAGGAATATGGCAGTAAAATAAGTAGAGATAGGAAGAAAGGCTGAAGTTGGCCACTGAGAAAGAAAGATACTCATCATAGGGGATTTGAGGTTCCAGACACAAAACCTTAGCTGCTATGCAAACAGGGTCAGTTTATAAAATACAGATCATTTCTTGCAAAAAAAAAAAAGCAACAAACAAAACTCTCCTTTAAATGTGAAGAGACAGTGTTCTTCCAAATTAGAGCATTAAGTTATTGGGGAGTTACTCAAGCATAGAATATGTGGGTCAATATTATTATCCCCACCCTGAAAATGGCTGATTTTTAAATTATATACTATAACACAAATGTAGTAGTGGTCCAATTAAAAACTAAACAACTTAGAAACACTAGAATAAAAATGCCTGTGCTTTCACTGATACTAAACAGAATGTAAAATAATAAAAAGCCAAATAAAATTATACTTTGATTTTAAGTACAAGGTATCTAATAGAAAGCACAGAAAAAGTTACTATAAATGTTGAAATTGATATTGCATTAAATGCATAAGGAAATCTATAAATATTTCTGAAATTAACATATACATTCTATAATCCTTTGTTTTGCAGGGTTCCATTTATGTTTTATTCACATATTGTTTGGCTCATTAAACTTTATACTGGTGTTTTCTTCATACACTGTATCTTCTATCTACTTTTGAAAAGTATAAAGATCTAACAGGCAGAATTACGTAATGAAGACATTTCCTAATGTCAGATAGAATTATATATAACCCTTTGAGAAAAGAAAGAGTAGTTTAGTTCTGAAATAAGATCATTTAATTAGTATATCACTTTGGTTATTTTTGTATCACTTTACTATTCAGTTTGTCTAGTTACCCTGTATAGAAACATTTTTAAAGACTGCCTCAAAATATATTAAGTCATACACAATTCCACTGAACCCTCTGGATCATAAGGAAGTTTAGCAATTAAAGTTATTATATAAACAAAAAATGCAAGCTTATTTAATGTACTGTATTTACCTCTTCATATCTTAATCATTGAATTGGGTTCAAACAAGGAAACATCAGCTTTTAAAAAGATTTAGGTATACATTTTGTGTTGTTTACTAAAATGCCAGTAATCACTATTTGTTATACATACTAGTCTGCTCATTACAGAATAGTTTCATGTAATAATAATATTATTACATGAATAATGATTTTTTCTTTGGCTATAGATTTTAGCATTGTAAAATAAACTTCTTTCATACCAGTCTGGCCTCAGTCAAATAAAAAAACTCAGAAAAGTAACTTCCTCATTCTCTGAAGATACTAAATCACAAAATATTAAAACTGCTTTGAGTGATATCATAAACTATCAGTACATTAACTCTTGGATGTCTCTTCCTTTATGTTCTATTACAAACAAAATGAGTAGCAAACTTTGAAGGAAATATTCCAGAAGAAGCGGAAGATAGTTCTCTTCCCTCATTAACTTACAAAATGACTCAACTGTTTACTCGAATCTACCCACAAACAAAGTTAAAAGAATGGTAGACAAAAGATAACCCCATTTCACCCTTGGAGAGTTAGTCTTCAACACAGGTTTCTTCAAATGCGGGCTACTGTCCCTGGACTTTCTCCCTTTCTTAATGATGGGTCAGGATTCAAGTAAAGGAGCCTTGAATTCAATTACTGAACAAAAGATATGACCGGAAACCAAGAACAAACTTCCTGATTTAGAAATGCTGTGCCTGTAGGGTGACTACAGTCAACAGTAATTTATTGTACACTTTAAAATAACTAAAAGTATAATTAGAATGTGTGTAACACAAGGAAATGGTAAATGCTTAAGGTGATAGATACCCCATTTACCCTTATGTGACTACTATGCTTTGTATGCATGTATCAAAATATCTCATGTACCCCATAAATATATATCATTACCATGTACCCACAAAAATGAAAATAATAAATAAGAGAAATGCTGTGCTGAGAGAAAAAACAACATCAATCATTTTTAAATATTTTGTTTTAAACACAAGCATTTTTTCAAGTATACATTGAATCTGTTCTTAGCGTAAGATTTAAATATTTTCAAAGCAACACAAAGTAAAGAATGATTCAAGGTTATTTCAATAAACAAATACCTCAAATTATACAGCTTTAGAGCAATAGAAGGTACTAATTTGTTAAATCCGTGTAATGGGCATATGGGAGCTTACCAGACTACTCCAATATAAGTTTTAAATGTCCCAAAATATAAAATGTTATAGGAATACATACACTTACGGGACACAGTTTTTTTACTATATACTGACTTTACAAATGTAGGATGCTTTAGATATCAGATAAACTAATCAGATATCTCAACTGGATATACTAATTTTATGTATTTTATATATTAATATATTACCTTGTAATAATAAAATAAGTACAAGAAAACTCTGATGCAACATCTCAATTTAATTTCTATATACAATGTCTAGAAATACCCAAACCTCATACAATACTAGTCAAAGATCCCAGCACCTTGTTAGAATAATTTCCAACAAACAAACAAACAAAACACAAATGTGGCACTCAAAAAGAGGCTAGGTACAATCTTTTTCCTCGGGTCCTCCCATTAGGTAAAAATCACAGTAAAGATTTTAAAAAGAAATTGTTCATTCAACAAATTATTTCATCATTCATATTGTGATTTTTCCATCTTACCTTAATTTATCTTTATTTACAAATTCTCTACTAATTTCATTCAACTCCACTTTTCAGTATCTCTTCCTACCCTTTTTTATCTTTCTTGATTCCCAAATATCGTATGTCCTTTTTGTAACACTCTACAATTCGAAACCTTAAAAAATATGTCCACATAGCTGAGAATATCCAGTTTTGTATCTAATAACCCATTTCCCTCATTACTTTATGCTCCTTAAAACTCAATGGAAATCTAAGTCATTTCAGGATTCCTAAATTAACCAAAATAATACTGCACTAAATATACATTGATATAAATCCTTTAATTCCTCATTCAAAATTAAAGCTAAAGGACAAAATAAAAAACCAAAAGCTTAGAGACTAATTTATCCAATTATCTTAGGTCTCTGCTAGAATGTTTTTGAATCAAATATTAGAAATGTCATCAGTCATGACAGCAATATTATTATCAGATACGCAGAATATGGTGAACTGGGATTCATATTTAGTCCCTGAAATGATACTTCTTTTTCTCTACATTGTACTAGTCACTGTTCATACTCCAGTTTTTCAAATTATATGATCCTGCTCTTCATTTTCTACCCCATTCCTTCAGATTAAGGTGCTGTTCTGGGCATGGGGTGCCATCTACTGGCATTCTTTCTAAGGTTTATAATACAAAAGGTAAATTGGGACTTCCAAAGCTCCCAGATAATGTACATTTAGGAAATTCCAGGCAGCAATGAAAATTAACAAAAACACATTTTAATAGAGAGGCTTACATTATTCAATAAAGAAGTCTTTACCGTAAAGTTTATCACAGGCAACAGGACTGGAAGTGAGTGCTGCATCAGGATCGCTACAATAACCTCCTCTCACAAATTACTCTGATCTGTATCTCCAGTCTGTGGTCATTTGCATTTCTATCAACCCCCAAAAATGCTCAAGCAAACCTAACCCAATCAAAATACTAAAATAAATCTCTTTCCAAGTTCCAAGATAAAAGAATCCCACCTTACTTCCAAGACATATGGCACTCAAATCTTTGCTGAAATATAAACCTGCAACTATTATACAGCTCTACTCATTCAATATTATTCAAAAGGTTTTACATTTCAAAACTCAGCAGACTTCTAAAAATAAGCAGATCAAATGTTGATCCAACAGCACAATATCTTAACCTTCTATAATTGGAATGAATTACAATTTTTGTCTTTAACTACAATTTAATTCAATTTCAACATTCATGGTCTTTATTAACTAAAAGTAGCCTCTAAAAATCATCATATAATGTGAGACACTATTAAAAATTGCTCACAAAACCACACGAAGGTCATTCAAAGAATTTCATTAAACAGTTCCCCTAATTTTCTTTGCCTCAAGAAAATAGCGCTGAGGTGGAAATACTAAATGTTCCTAATGATCCTCCAAGAGATGGATAATGCAAACATCAGTGCACAAAAACAATACAGATAGTTCTACAACACCAAGCAAAATGTAAACTAAAATGACTTTCTAAATATCTACATACACACACACAAAACACATTATCTAAGTTAAACTCCATTTTTCTTAATATATCTACTACACTCTAATTGAAAAGCAATTTTTTTTTAGCAAAGTTTTGTTTTGTTTTGTTTTGTTTTGTTTGAGACAGAGTTTCCCTCTGTTGCCCAGGTTCTGGGTTCACTACAGCCTCCACCTTGAGGGCTAAAGCAATCCACCCACCTCAGTCCAGAGGGGGTAGTACTACAGGCAGGCACCTTTGCACCTCGCTAATTTTTTAATTTTTTGTAGAAACAGGGTCTCACTATGTTGCCCACACTAGTCTTGAACTCCTGAGCTCAAGGGATTCTTCCACCTCGGCCTCCCAACGTGCTGGGATTACAAGTGTGAGCTAAACAAAGTATTTTAAAATGCTCTTAAGACATATGCAATATAATCATTTTATAAAACAAAGAATCTAAATTTATGAGTTTGCATGTTATGTACTGATTTTTCATGTTGGGTTTTCAACATGGCACATCAAAATACATATTGTACTTTTAAAGTTGTAAAGGTGAATTTCATATTACTCATATAATAACTTTTGATGTTTTTTATTAATGACCCTTAAACTGACACTTCATCAAAATTCATCTCTGAGACTGTCATCAGATATAATCAGATGCCAATAAGCAAATGCCTGATGTGATAGGTTTTGCTCTTTGGTTATTTAAAATAGTATAAATAGTATCAGGGGAAAACTAAATTCTAATGCAAAAATATATATCCACAAAACCATTTATCCAAAGCAAAACATAAAAAGGTAGATTTAAGGAATCACTGCTGTTATCTTGTTTATGAACTAGATTTTCTCATGTCTTTTTTTTTAATTCCTACCTTTCTAAAATTTGTACATGACTAAATCAAAATTCTGGTTCCTTAAAAAAGAAAGATATTATTTTACATCTACTAATGTACAAATGGATAGATATATACAGATATATTGAGTCTTTAGAAAAAAGGAATCACTAACAAAATTAAACAGAATACCCATCTTCACAAAAATAGTTGTACTCTGCACACTATTTCAACAGATAAGAAATCTGGAAGAAATACTGGATCACCTAAGTCTTCTGTCTCCCAACTCCCCATGCCCCCTAAGTCCCATCTCAAGCCCCCACACCCACCAGAACTTAATGGTCCAGGAAAATTAACTGGGGAAAATATGTAATGCACTGATGTCTAACAATAGAAACAGGATATGATTTCTAAATGTATCTGCTTTTCCTGCCCTTCTACAGCAACCTCCCCCATTCCTCCACAACTAAAACATGGAAGACACTTAACTGACAAGCAAAGAATCTCTAAAATGGTTTTGCACATTAAAGTAAACTATGCTGACTGAGACGGAAGGGGATGAGATATATTTTAAAGATGAAAGTTATACTGAAGTACATAAATGCTATTAGGCATGCAAATCTGAATGTAGTCCAGAAAATTGAATATGTTATATTAATCAGTAAAAAAGCATGCAAAAATAAATTTTTTAAAGCAACAACAATTACAATCTAAGCTTTAATATACTCCCCTATTAGGCTGGTAAAAGAGTTGAGATACAGCAGAATATATGACTTATCTTGAATAAATGTAAAAATGCTTCTTCTCTTAGCCTGCTATGTTCTAAAATCTTGGTAAGTCTACAAACCAAAGTAGTATTAAAGTAAAAATGTATTTAAATTTAAGAAAATGTATACTTCTTAAAGGACTATTTTTCTCTACCAAAGTTTAATTAAAAGAATGCTTATCCAAATATAAACAATATTAAGAGAAAGTAAAGCAGTAAATTATTACCGATGGAAAAATATGAGACTAGTGTGGAGGATGGCAATGCTTTCCAGACCAGGGACACCAAAGTAGTCCAAAGGCTCTCAGAGCTTGTCTAGGCCTTGACAGGATTTTTAGCACTTCTTAAAAACCCGTTGAATAGCTTCAATAATTGGGGAAGAAACGTCTTAAAAACAAGATCAACAGAAACCTAAATTAATTTTTATTCTGATAAGAGAATGCGCATGCGCTCGCTCGCTCTCGCACTCTCTCTCGCTCTCTCTCTCTCTCTGTTAAATTGCCTATCCACATACTTGGGAAATTATGTCCTGTTTTAAATATCTCATTGGTGAGCAACAGACAGGAGGAGCCCCAAATGTCAGACACTTGTCTGGCACACATACATAGAGAAGCTGGCTTCGGCAGGAACTCAAGCTGTGAGACTCAGCTAATTCCTATGTGGGTGAGAAAATGAGGGCACTTGGCCACCGCTCTCTACAGAAGCCATTGAAATGGTGGAACCTTCTGAGATTTTGCTATAGGTATGGCCATTATGCTAGTACCAGGCTGTGGGTTTTCTTTCTTTCTTGTTCTTATCAGAAGAAACAATAAGCAAACAACTTGCTAGCCTTTGAGAACATGCAAGGGAAATGCCAATTCCTGGCTCCATGTCATTGGCATGTTTCCCTTTTCCCAGTGTCAATCTTGCTACAGAATCATAGACTGGAAAGGGCTTTAGAGATCCCACAGCCCTATTGTTTCATTTTACAGATGGAGAAGCTGAGGCCTATTAAGTGACTACACTAAGGCTTTACAGTTAGAAATAGAGTGAGAACCTTTATTTTCTTTTTAACCTCCTTTGGCTAGCATTTTTGAAGTCCTTTATATCTTGGCCTGGTCACTCGTCCTTTCTCCTTTTATCATCTTTCATTTTATCTGTCTCCTCTTACCAACTAACACACTATTATTTTGAGGACAGCTGCCTCACTCTCAACTCCTATTACCCAATACCTCATTTTTGCCTAAACAGGAATTACCAAAAACCTCCAGAAATCTAGACCAAGCACTGTAAAGCAAAGTCAAGCAGTAGTAGCTGGGTATTACTGCTTCTAATAAAAGTGAGAAAGAAGAATCCAGGAATTAAAAGTCAGCAATGGCAGGCATCTGTGATTGTGCAAACACAATATTTATGGACTAGAGATTTAACCCTAAAGTACTTAGCCAGAGGCCAGCACATAGCCAGGACTAAGAAGGGAGCCTTATGAATCAAAACCACACTCAGATTACACAGTTAGTGGAACAAGGTTATATATTTGTCCGAGAGGACAGTCAGATAAGTAGAAATTGTAAGACAATAACAGACTATTGGAAATGGTAAGAATAACCATACAGTCACGCACCACATAATGTTTCTGTCAACAACAAACCACATCCCACAACATAATGGAGCTCAAAAATTCCTCTAGCTCAGTGGCATCATAACCAACTAAACACCTTAACACAATGCATGACCTTTTCTATGTTTAGATATGTTCAGATACACAAATACTCACTCCAGTAACATGCTATGCAGGTTTATAGACAAGAATAATATGCTATACTATACAGCGTAGGCATGTAGCAGGATATACGATCTAGGTTTGTGTTAGGTACACTCTATGATGTTCACACAATGATAAAATCACCTAACTACGTAATTCCCAGAACATATCCACATCATTAAGCAATGTATGACTGCATAACCTGACCATCCAAATCACATTTCCTAACGTTTTCCCAAAAGTTCCTTTTAAATGTGTGTCAAATTTACTGGCAAAAGGAAGCTGAGGAGGTGGCTAAGCTAAGAGTCAGTCTAATTGATACATTGGGGCTAATTATCTACAAAAATAATGCAAAAGGGGTCACATAACTAAACACTTAACGGGAGTGGGGAGAATGGTGAAATGAGTGACACAGACAAACATCTGTACAACATACAATGCTTTGGCAAAAAAGAAAAGACATATAGTATCAGGTAAATTTTCAACTGAAATATATAAATCAAATTTCCAGTTTCAGAAAGATTAGAACTATTTATAGATCACTCTAAAATGAGAAAACTGTTTCATTTCAATGAAAATACTCAGGAAAAATATAGAAATAAAGGAAATTACTGAATAGCAACTTTAACAATTAAGCAGCCAACTTGAAAATGTTACTTAAACATCTTTAATATCCAATGAAAGGAAGCCACAGGTGACATATTTCCTCTATGATTTCATATTATATATTACACTAAACAATGTTCCAAGGTTACTTTACAACTGAAGATTGGGATTGACAAATTATGCCAAAATTATTTATTGCTGTAGGTACACAAGTAGTGACCTCACACATTTTTCTACCCTTAGTAAAGTAACAATACTAAGCAATGTATTATAAAAATGTAGAATAATTCCTTGATAAACTCATCTTTACACAACTGACTAGACTATCATTATTAAACATTACTGACTGCATTCGGTATAAAGTTTATAAACAGGGCTCAGACTGTTTTAAAATAATTCGTGTCTAACATGAAAATAAAAATATAAGTGGGACAATGAACTGAACAATGACAGTATAACAGATAATGAAATATTACATCATTAGATCTTAATCTAAAATCCTTTGACCAGGAGAGTTATGCAAACCTAGTAAAAGCAACCCATTATAAGGCTGCAGAATAAAACTAAAACATAACTTTGGGCTAGCATTCTATTAATTCAGTGTGATAAGACTGGTTATCAAATGATAATCCAAGCCTGTGATTGGTAGCTTGTCCGTGCTTTATTTTTTAAAGTGGAGGAAAAGGAATAATTATTATTTAATGAGTATAGATTGGTAAGCAAAGTCTTTCAAAACTTTTTGGGCTCATTAAAAAAGGAATGGTCAAAGGATTCTTAGGTAGCAAAAAGATTAGAATAGGTATTTTCTCAGCCTTCCCTAATAATAAAGCCAACACGTATTGAACACATATTGTGTCAAATACTGAGCAAAGTACATTACATAAATTATCTCCTTTAATCCTCACAAAACCCCATAAGGCAGGCAAGATTGATCCTATTTTTCAAATGAGAAAACTGAGGTTAAGTGAAGGTAATAACTTGTCCAAAGTCACACAGCTAATGAGATTATCTGAAATCTGACTCCAAAGCCTGTTCTTCACCAGTATACTTATTCTATCCATCTATTTAAAGAACAAAACCTATTTATACCTATTTATTGATACTCTAAATATATTTCAATTTTTAACTGATTTGTTTTCACTAAGAGCACTCTGCATTTGATACGAAATAAAAACTACAAAAATAAAGATTTTTTAAGCAATATAACTTGTCATAAAATACACTTTCAAAAATCTAGCCTGCAACACAAGACCTTCTCTCTACAAAAAAAAAAAAAAAAAAATTGAAATGTTTTAAATTTTAAAATGATGGCAATAGCCTGTAGTCCTAGCTACTCAGGAGGCTGAAGCAGGAGGACCACTTGAGCCCAGGAGATCGAGGCTGCAGTGAGCTATGACTATGCCACTGCACTCCAGCCTGAGTGACAGAGCAAGACCCTGTTTCAAAAAAGGAAAAATCTTACTGGCAAAAACTAACTGGTAAACTGTAGGACTATATTTTTAAACAAAAATACCTAACCTATTTTAGCAAGACCAGTATTTAAACATAGTGTTACTTTATTAAATGTTTTGGATTCTTTGAGGCAGTCCAACACACATGAACTACTATGCCTTGTAAGGTTACTTTATAAAAATATCACAATTAATTATAGTAAAATGTGTAATAGTACAGATAAATCCATTATCAAGATTTAAAAGTTTATATGCTGTTACTATGTCTTTCTAAGCTTACTTAAGGAAGATATTACTGTTTCAGTATGTCTTTTAGAGTATATATATTGCTGTGAAAAGAGAATCGATGATACAAGAAGCAGCCCAAGATTGGACTCAGTAGTTCTCCTGAAAATCTCTCACTGAACAAATAAAATAAAAAAAGTAATATAAGATCACTCCCAGTTTAAAAGTATATGGCACACAGTAAGGCAGAGAATCTAAAAGTTTTCAGATAAAGAGCCAAATTAAACAATCAAACCAGCCTATTCCAACAGCGTGAAGTAGGGATTGCATTCGTTTCTGTTTTTGGTTTTTTGAGACAAGGTCTTGATCTGTCACCCAGGCTGAAGTGCAGTAGCATGATCACAGCCCACTGTAACCTTAAACTCCTGGGCTAAACAACTCTCTCACCTCAGCCTCCTGAGTAGCTTGGACTACAGGCACACACCACCAAGCCTGGCTAATTTTATTTTTCTTTTTTTTGTAGAAATGAAATCTTGCGGCCTTGTTGCCCAGGCTGCTCTTGAACTCATAGCCTCAGGTGATCCTTCCGCCTCAGCCCCAAAGTTCTGGGATTCTAAACGTGAACAAATACACCCAGCCAGAGTTATCTAGATAATGTTAATACTATTTTATTATGAATTAGCCTGATAATCACTATTGCCATTTATTTTTCCAGTGCCATTTATTTTTTCAGTGCAGTTTTTTAAAGATTATACAATAAAAAGTATATCACTAATTATGCCATGTTAAAGTGTTATAAGAATGTACAATTACTGATATATGCTAACCATATGAAATTTAACAAGTATAAAGTCACATATCACCAAATAGTATGATTCTCAGGGTAACCTAAGTTTTGAAATAAAGATTAAAATATCTACATAAGATAATCAACATTATGCCCATAGGACTAATGCTGACATTCAGACAGTGCCAAAGATACCAATCTTTATATTGTTATATGTTGCGGTAATATGTATTAGTACACGAAGATAGGTTTTGATGTAAAAGTGCCAATTAAGATCGTATGTTAAACTCCATAAAAAATAAGCCTATTATATGCTTCAATGCATATATAATTAAAATATTTTTCTTTAAATAAAAGTTCTAGTGAGTTCACATTCTTAGTGATAATAATCTCATGTTGCAAACAGCACAGCACCCTCTGGTGCATCTGTTATAAGAAATATAAAATTCCCACAGAAAAGGACAGAATTATACAGTAACGTGAACCTTAGAAATCAATAGGTTGATAGTTTTTTATTTACTGCAGTACATATTTTTGAACATTAATACTTAAAAATATTATCATTTTAAAAGATCACTATAAACTTTATAGCAGTAAATGAAGTCAGGAAAACGCTTAGTTTGAAAATATTTAACCAACAAAAACAATACCTATTTCCAACATATAAAAAATGCTGTCAAAAAATTATTTCAGTGAAGGACGACAAAAGTATAACTTGTCATGTTAACCAAATTTCACTTTATTCAAATCGGCCCTGGGGTTTGACTTGGGTGTGTAAAATGTTCCTGTGTACTTTTTCTGGATTCAAAGGGAATTTACCATTATTTATAAGAATTGATAAGTGTTTTGTGAAAGAATCTGCAAGTTCTACAACTTAAAAATAGAATAATATTCAGAAATAAAAGTTACGTTAAATTATTAATCTTTAGTAGTTCAAAACTTATACTTTATTTAAAAAAAAAACTTTTCCTAGGAAAATAATTAACTCTTAAAGTAGATTTTACTAACAACAAAAGCAAAGGATGCCACCTGCTTTAGACAGCCCTTTTGTCAACCACTGGAAGTCCCAATACAATGCAGTAAAAAATGAAAGTGACACCTGTTTAAAGCAGCCATCTGTCTCTAACAAGCTAGATTTAATCAAATCCACTTAATCTTGGATTTCCAAAATATGGGAACACTATGTAACTGAATAGAGAGGAATTTAAAACATACTTTGTGATGGCCACTGGGAATATATACCAAAAAGTTAAAGGCAAATTATTCAGTTATGAAAACTGTTTTTAAAGTAATTAAGCTCAAATAGAGGATTTTTAGCCAATGGTTCTGCATAAAAACAAAATAATCAGGAGCCTCTCCAAAATGTTAAAGTTTACTTCTTCCCTATTCTCATTTCTTGTAACACATTCTCACTATGAATACTAAGAACAAAGTAACATTCCTATTAGTGTTCTGGAAAAGTGTGTTTGTGTGTGTGTGTGTGTGTGTAACTCTTGCCACATATCTTCTGCTATGCCCACCCATTTAAACACAAACACACACACAAATATACCCACACTTTAAAATCTGAAAACCAAAAATCATTATATTCTACCTGCTAATTTCTTCAGCGGGAGAATACCAACACAATATCAACTTTCTCAAGAAATGAAAAATGTTACCAAAAAGTAACATATATTATCATTTAAACGATGCATAAAATCCAACTTGCTTTTAAGATTCATTCATTTTTTAATTGCTATTTTTAACGGTAAAAAATTTACCATAATAAATTTGTTTAGGGTAAAATACACTGTTCCGGGTTAAAGCATATTAAGCTTATAAACTATAACCTTTTATTTGAGTACCAAAGTAGAGTACAGGACTATTTGAGTACTGGAGGAATAATATAGAAAAACTAAGCACCACTACAACATTTAATGAAAACATTGTGAAACGATGCAAAATTTCTAGAAATTCATTAGTTTGCCAAATATGTGTATACGTATGATGCCTACACCATTTTATATAATTCACAGGCAAAACAAACCAACAACACTGAGGCATTATGGCATACATTGAATCACAGATCTTTAACTATTCAAAACAAGTTACAAGTGACTTCTGCTAAAATAGTTTTAGTTTCAAAGCATGATCACTTTTACAAATTTCTATTAGTATAAAAACTAAAAACACAAGAAAGTATCAATATGTAATATAGTCCCTTCTAGGAAAAATATTAAGAAAGAATAAAGTAAAAGCTAAGTATCTACTCTTGGGTTTAATTTTTAAATTTACCATTTCTTAGTGTTTCTGATTATTTAAGCAATTCCACAGCAGCTCTAATAGCGATTTTATTCCACATATATGCTTCAAAAAATGGAAAAGTAATGAAATTCAATTTAAGTTCTGCTCTCAAATCAACTTGTGAATGAAAATCTAAATCACAGAAAACTTGAGCTATACATGAGTGAAATGCCTCAAAAAAGTTCTCAGACACTGCAAATATTAAATTGTAACATTCCAGCATATAATTTACTTAACTGAAAACCTATTATATAAATGGCATAAGGTCTGAAACTGTCCCAAGACAGCAAAACTCCTATTAACTTCAGAGAGTTTATAGGACCCAGGAGCTTCATCATCCAAAAGTGTTCAGGCATTTGACACTCAATCTGAACAAAAAAAAGTACAAGTTAGTATTAGAGATTTGCATGGAACCCAGTTTGGGGAGGGGAGGAATAATTATAAAGAATTCTGAGTACTCTGAGAAAGACTTCTTTCAGAACAAAATATCGTCTTCATTTAAAATAGCAATCGCAAGGAAATGAATTGAAAAAGTTTTTTAAAATCCCAACTCTTAGTTTACAAAATATTAGCCTTAATAGCATTATAATTACCTACCCTGCTCATTGACAATCTCAAGAATAATTAGTACTGTCACATTATTCACAAGCTGCTGTCAGTTAAATCAATATATGTTTGCTGTTAGAAGACTATTTGAATAAGCATTTTAAAACTGTAAATTAAAAACTTCAATATGTGCAACTATAATAGTACGTTGTATTTGTTTTAGCACACATTCATTTTCAAAACTCTTTATTGATAAATCTATTAACTAAAAGTTAAGCTGAAAAAAATGAACAAATTTAGGGGATCTGTAAAACTGGGTTAACGCTAACCAAGAACCTACTACATAAGGACTAATAAGTATTCAAATCTACAGAGAAATATAATTTTTAAAAGAAATACTTAAAAAGGAAAAAGTTCTCTCTCCTGAGCAGGTTCAAGTCACTGTCCAAAGAAAATCAAAAAGTAAATAAAAAGAATATGTTAAGTACAAACATGCCTAGATCTTAACCACAAAGAAAGTGAAATATACACACGTTTCAAGTTGAGAAGCTTCATACATTCTTTATGAACTTGACTTCAATTTCAACTCTCAAAGGAAAATGAACAGAGTAGATTAAAAAAAAAAAACTCTTAAAGTACCATAACTGTCACAAATAACATTGTGAACTGAGTTCTCACAAAGCCTCCTTGTGTCCCTTCCCTGTTCATCACAAAGTCTCATAACCACAATGAAAATTGTTAACACTCTACTGCGGAGAAAGAGGATCATCAAAGTGAAACGGAACCTCACTACTACCCCTCCCACCTCCACATGAAGGATAAAGCACTGTCAGTAACTACTAACCCAAGTGTCACAGATGCCGTGCATCCGGTTTAAATCACAAGCACACACACACACACCCCCCAAAGAAGAGAGAGGAGACAGACTTTAGAAAAGAAAAATCTCTTTCCCAGTACAGCAAAGAGAGCCCAACGAAGAGGCCCCAGGTTTCCGTGTGTGTGCAAGGGATGTGGGGGGGTGGGGGAGTAGAAAGAGGGGGAGGGAAGAGTGCTGAATGGATATTAAGACTGTTTGCCGCACAAAGAAAACACAGTTTTAAAAAGAAAAAGGAAAACCGTGAAGCTCATGATGGTGAAAGAAGAGCAGCCCATTCAGCACCAAGCAAAGAGGGGCAAAAATGAAGGGAATAGGCGGTGGGAAAAGTTCACCAACGTACGAGGATAAAAATAACGAAACCCATAACAAGGCCCCACAAGTGAACAACAACAACAACAAAACACCACCTCTTGGGTCCCCCCCTGCACACTGTTGTCTATTTCGGCTTTGAAAGAAGCAGGAAACAAGCAGCGTTAGAAAAGAAGAAAATTAAAGAAAGAACAAATTCTTATCTCTTCACCTGACCCTTCTCCTCATACCAGACCTAAGGGAAAGATCCGGCATCCGCATCGGAAAACTGTGGCTCCCTCTCCCGCTCGGCTCGCAGCCCCCCAATCTCCCGCTCCATCCCTGAAGTGCGGCCGGCGCAGGGCCGGGGCCGGCGGGCAGCGCGGCGCCCACACCCCCGACCCAGCCGCGGCGCGCAGGGTCCATTGTAAACAAGCCCGGGGAACAGAGCCCCTCGGCGGCGGCGCCGCAGCGGCAGCCCCCGTGTCAGGAGTGAGACCCCTGCACAGCCACACTCGGCTCGCACACACGAACACACACACGCACGGACACACGCGTTCACACGCAGCCACACGCTCCCACACACATGTAGAGACCGAAGAATATTCACCTTGGCTGTGGATTATTGTGGTGTTGTTGGTGGGTGATGGAGATGGTGGTGGTGGGGAGGAGGAGGAGGAAGAGGAGGAGGAGGAGGAGAGGAGTAGTTGTTGTTGATGGGTAACAGTCGCCAGGACTACGGTGACTATGGCGCTTGATTCACAAGGCAACGGTTGCTATAACTCACAAAAGAGAGAGAGAGAGAGGGAGAGAGAGAGCGAGAGGGAGAGGGAGACACTCGCACGGGGAGGGGTGGGGGAGGGAAGAGGGGAGGAGGCGGGCCCGGCCAAGCCGCCGGAAGGGGAGGGAGCAGCGCTGTGACTGACGGCTCCCGAAGCCGGACGGGGTGGCGGGGTGACGGGGCACGAGGCCGGGATTCCAACACAGGACTCCGAAGAGGTGCGCCTATGCTTGGTTGGGGCTGAGGTCACCAAGAGTCCTCTCAGAGGGACGTTACTACACGCGCTGGCGAAGCCCAGGAGAATTTAGAGTCGCGGTGCGAGGATTACTATCTGTGAAACGAGGGCTGCCTTTCCCGGCAGCCAGCTTTGTGCAGAGACGTCCCGGAGCCACGAGAGAGTAACGGCTAACCCGAGGGAGGGGGTGGCGAGGGTGATTCCAGGCACTTTGTGGAAAGACGAGCTATGGCTAAGGAAGAATCCACTTTGAAGAGCAACCCCCGCCCCTGCCCGATACGTTACTTCCGGGGCGGGGCGGGCAGAGGGGCCCGGATGTGCCGCCGTTTTTTTCGTTTCTGAGGTGCTGGCGGTGTTCCTGGTCGCGTTAGCCTGCTGGCTTTTCCCTTTCCTGGACGCTTCAGGGCTCCGCGGCCTGCGCTGGACTGGAGGATCCGCGTCACTCTCGCCCTTCTGCTTTCCGCGCTCTGACCCACTCCCGCCTGCTGAGGGCACGACTTGGAGGAGCGCGGGCGGCGGGGCGTGAGCGAGCAGCCTCTGCCGCCATCTTAGAGAAGGCGAGCGTGGGGTGCGCGTGGGCGCGAGCCGGCCTCCCGCGGCCCCGCCGCAGAGTGGCGCGGAGAGGTGAGGTCCAAGCGTGTCCGGCCCTCACTCAGAACGAAAAGGCGAGGTCATCACTCCCTGCTTACAGGGCTGGGAGTAATTGCCTGTAGAGAGCAAGAAATTGCCCTGCCCGTAGGCTGAGAAAACGCATTTGGCGAGTCTCCTCGACGGAGGGCGTAGAGGGGCGGGGTAACTTACACCTGCCTGCGACACCATCCTGTTAGTTTCTAGTTCTGTTAGTTTAAGCCCTTACGTGCTCATCCCTCTTTAAAGACTGAACCGGGGCTTGAGCTCAAGCCTGGATCCTGTTACCTACCTTGCCCTCAGCCCCACTTACTCAGCCTACTGTAGCTGAGAGTCTTGCTATTTCCGGCTGAATTGAGATAGACGAATGGCTTCCGTCTGTGTTGAATGTTGTTAACACAACCTGCCATCTCAAACACGCGTTGATAAGGCACAGCGTCTAATGCCTCATGGTTCGAACAGACTCCTCCAGTTTTCTGCAGACTCGAGTCCAGCAGGCACATGCCCCCAGGCCCTGCCAATACCCAAAATCTGCCAACATTTGCCACTAAGCTGCTTATCCAAGACAATGACGTATTAGAAGTAGAGCGTTAGGAAGTCAGTTCTCCTCTTGAGGCTTAATTTTTGCACCTGCAAATAAGGGATTTGGGCCGGCATGAGTTCACCAGCGCTAAAATAATACTGAGCTCATTCTGTTTCCCAGAACTGGTGCGAAGTGTTTTACATACATTATCCCATGTAATCCCAACACCACCAGTGCTAGGTAATATTCGCATTTGAGGAAAAACAGGCACAGAGTCCTAAAAGTCCGTGGTTTTAGTTTATGGCTGTGTGCCATGGAATACAAGGTTACCGTGTTTTGGGAACCAGCTACTTTGGGTACATTTTAAAAAGTAATATTGTTGCCTTTGATAATCTCATGGGTTAGAGATGTTCTTACAATAATAATGTGTTGCAGTAGTGAACAGTGGTGAGCCTAGTGCTAAAGCTAAAAGGTTTCCTGACCCACTGTGGTAGTAAGGGTTTCTAGTCAGACAAATGACTGTGGTGACCAATGTGGGTCCCATTTTACATACAGATGGGAAATGAGGTATATATTCCAGCTTTATGAAAACTGGTAGTCCTTATGAATATTCACTTTATTACATTTACTGATAAAGTCCTCATTCCTATAATGGTGTGTTGGGCTGTATGCCCACACTACATGGCTCTCTGAATCGCTTTGTTTTTTAAGTTCCATTGTCTGTTACAGTTTGCCTGTCCCCTCTTTCATTGTCAGCTGTTGCTTTTTACTGCTGTCAGTGAACATAGTTCTATTATCCTCACCACCCTTTTAATTTACTACTCTTAATCTACAGGCAAGAAAACCACATAGTGAAGCTTGTGCAAAACTGTATCTCAAGAGTATAAATAGGTACTTTGAGGGGCTATTAAAAAATAAGTGTAACCCTTGTGCTAGAACATTATAAAATTAGTTTTAAGCTGCTTAATTTTTTTTTTTTTTTATGCCTTACAGGTTTGATCTTTTCCAGAGTTAGGAATAGATACATTTCCTGAAGTTAATTCTTGAAAATTTAGAATTTAAAATATTTACCCATGTTTTAGGATACTTGATGATGATACAATTCTAACCATATTGAGGTTAATATTTGAAATGATCAGTGTTCCTGCCTGATAGGGTTTGGCTTTGTGTCCCCACCCAGCTTTCATGACAAATTGTAATCTGCATGTGTTGAAGGAGGGGCCCCGTGGGAGATAATTGGGTCCTGGGGGCAGTTTCTGATGGTTTAGCACCATCCCACTAGTGCTGTTTCATGAATGAGTTCTCAAGAGATCTGGTTGTTTAAAAGTATTTATCACTACCCCTCTCTCACCTGCCACAATGTGAAGAAAGTCCTTGTACCCTTCACCTTCCGCCATGATCGTAAGTTTCCCTGAGGCCTCCCAGTCATGCTTACTCTTAAGCCTGCAGAACTGTGAGTCAGTTAAACCTCTTTTCTTCATAAATTACCCAGTCTCAGGTATTCTTTATAGCAGTGTGAAAACGTACGAATATACCACCACACTGAATCAAATAAGCAAGATACCAATTCAAGCTATAGAATCGAAAATATGGATTTTACATGCATGTATTGTTTAATACTGTTAATTAGTTACAAAAGAACCCAGAAACCTTTTAACCCATCGTCATTGCTTGTAGAATTTTTCTTAACGATTTTTTAAAGCTGCATAGATGCATCTTCACGTATGTTGCATGTATGTTTCAGAAATAAATTATTTGCTAAGAAGTCACAGAAAAGACCAAGTATTGGACCACTCTAACAGTTATCACCTATTATAGTACAAAACACACTGTGTGATCGATTAAAAAAAAGTACATAACCAAGCTAAAGTGGGGCAGACATAGTTCCTGAATGTAAAATGTTCAACATTATCTATTAATTTAGAATGTTGTGTTTCAACTTTGGATTCTTTTCTTTCTCTCCGATCAGAATGATTGGAAGAGACAGGGAATAACACATTTGTATCTGAACTGCTTGAAGAAAAATCTGAAGCCCTGATTATATATATAGATTGTGCATTTCGTAAGTTACTTTTAACACATTCATAGTGGTACATTTTCTTTTCTGTATTATCTATTAGGGTGTTTTTGCCTATTCATATCCACTGCATATTCAAGGACTTAATAAGTTTTTTCATTATTAATACTTTAAAAAAGAAAGGATGCATATGAAAAGATAAAATACTGCTATGTGATAGGCTTGCTTCTGAAAAATATCAGAGTTTTGAAAAGTAATACAGTCTGTGGCACCTTATTGTTGAATTTGTGATGAATCTTTATAAGAAAGAAATACACCTGTTTTAAATTTTTTCATTTGATTATACCCTATTTTCTTCAATTGAGAGAGAGAGGTGTAGAGTCGTGGATTCTCTTATATAAAATGTATTGTTTCATTTCTACCAGTATTTATTGAGCACTTACGTAGAATACTGGATAATTATATTACTGGATTACTAATTGCCTTTACTAGATCTGAAATTCTGTGGATATGTGATAATTATTAAAAAATGACAGAGAGTGGGGCCAAGATAATTCAAAACTGAACATAATTTGCCACCATTCTCTGGAGCACCCTCAAGCCTACCTATCCCCACCTAAAGTATGTTTTGGTTTAGAAAACAGTGCAATAATATTTTCTTCTAGATTTGTCTTTCTTTGTTTTCTTTAAGTAATACAAACCAGCTGATTACTCCAGCAGTTCTGAAGAGTGTGTGTAGAGTGTGTATGCCCATGTGTACACACATTTGTGTGCATCTGTGTGTCTTGGAATTACATTTTTACTCCAACACAGAAAGATGATAATAGAATCATAAGTTGACTACCTTTGCCTAACACCAAAGTAAATTACTTTTTGATGTACACATGCAGCTTTAAAAGAAGTAGTCTGGGGCCAGGCGGGGTGACTCACGCCTGTAGTCTCAACACTGGGAGGCCGAGGCAAGTGGATCACCTGAGGTCGGGAGTTTAAGACCAGCCTGACCAACATGGAGAAACCCCATCTCTACTAAAAATACAAAATTAGCCGGGTGTAGTGGCATATACCTGTAATCACAGCTACTTGGGAGGCTGAGGCAGGAGAATCACTTGAACCTGGGAGGTGGAGGTTGCGGTGAGCCGAGATCACACCATTGCACTCCAGCCTGGCCAACAAGAGCAAAACTCCATCTCAAAAAAAGAAATAGTCTAGAAACAATTCAAATGTGTATCAATAGGAGGATGGGAAAACTGTGGGCCCAGCACAAGGACTAACACCTGTAATCCCAACACTGGGAGGCCAAGCCATGAGGATCATTTGAGGCCAGGAGTTTGAGACCAGCCTGAGCAACATAGCGAGACCCTGTCTTTACAAAAAAATTTAAAGCTTAGCTGAGCATGTTGGCACATGCCTGGAGTCCCAGCTACTTGGGAGACTGAAGCAAGAGGATTGCATGAATCCAGGAGTTCAAGTTTGCAGTGAGCCATGATCACTCCACTGTACTTCAGCCTGGGTGAGAGCAAGACCTTGTCTTAAAGAAGTAAAAGAAAGAGTAAAACAAATTGTGATACAGTCATACAATGGAGTACCATTGAGCAAGTCAAGGGAAAGGACTGCTGATACAACACAGATAAATCTCAAAAACATTGCATTTGGCAAAAGAAGCCAGACTCATAGCATATGAGTCCATTTATATAAAATTTAAGACCAGGAAAAAGTAATCTATGTTTAGTGTCATCTTATGGCAGAGGCAGTAGGTTGGGATTTTAGTGGAAAGGATTCTGAGGGAACGTGATAGGATGATGAAAATGTTCTGCACTGTCTAAGCTGCACTAATGACATGTAGCTATTAAAATCTAAATATTAATTAAAACATTTAAAATTCAGTTCCACAGTCACACTAGCTACATTTTAAGTGTTCAATAGCCACATGTGGCTACTGCCTAAGTTGGACAGTGCAAATACAGAACACTTCTATTATCTCAGAAGTTCTAGAGAGTTCTAGTCTCTACTGCCTGCTAAGTTGGACAGTGCAAATACAGAACACTTCTATTATCTCAGAAGTTCTAGAGAGTTCTAGTCTAGATCTTGTTTTATGCAGGTGTTTACATTTTTCAAAATTGTAATTAATATGCATTATATATTTATTATATGCCAGTAATACCTGCCCCCAAACACTATAAATCATTAATAGAATTTTTGTTACTATATTATCTACTTCATTAGTCCACGTTTTCTGTAATATTTTTGTTCAACCCTGCAGAGAAAGGATAAATAGTAAAATTCTTGGCAAATTTTCACATATGTAAGTGTGACATACAATAGATAACATTGATTTTCTGCTCAAAAAAATGAGTTCTGCTACTTTATAATTATGAATGCATCTAGAAACAAGGAATTTCTTTTGAGGGCTTAAAGTGAGCTCTAGATGAATACAGAAAAAAATTTTTCTGTTAGAATCAACTATCTTAAATATGGTGGAGATCATACAACCTTCTAAGGTAACAAGAGTGTTTGGGAGATATTGGTGCTAACTCTATGACTAGGTTTAGAAAGTCAAATAAGCTCTGTAGGTAACACTTCAGACTTAAACCTTTTGGAGGTAGAAGAATACTCAATTTGTAAGTCAAGGATAAAAAGACCTGAATGATCTCAATTCTAAAATTCTGATTTTAATGGATTTTAAGAGATGGAATACCAGGGAAATTGATTCAAAATACTAAATATATGTGTTTATATAGTACTTCAGTGAAATTAAGAAAAATTGTTGATAGAGTAAGTACCTTAATAATGTTAATAAATATTTCTACCAGCATTTTTTAAGACCTTTGTGAACCCCAAGTAGATTTTTACAAGACAATGAACTTTAACTGTTAAAGATTAATTCCTATAAATGAATCAGCAATTCATGTCAATAATATGTACTGAAAAGTATTTTATTTACTAAATTATTGTCAATTATATATAAAAAAAGATTTATCCAAATTCTTTAACAAATTCTTGTTTTCTCTCTCTCCCTCCCCCTCCCCAATCCTCTCCCTCTCCCTCCCCTTCCCTCCCACTTCCTCCATCCCCTTCCCATCCTCCCTCCCTCTACCTTTTTTTTTTTTCTTCTAGTATAATCTGTAGTCTGGAGAAAACATCTCCCAAGTTCTGTTGGGCCATTCTTCCTATTGGAAGTATACTAATAGTATCTTCTCACTGGAACATGTCATAGATCTCACCCGCCCCACACACCAATATCACAGTAATAATACATAAAACCTTCATTTAAATTGTTTTTGAATGTGTATATCAATGGTTACAGCATATGACTGAACTTTTTTCATCCTTAAAAATGTTTTTTTAAAGCAATATATAACCACTAATGAAGAAAAATAAAGATTACTGATTGACATAACATGTATTTGTCTCATGATGCCTTTTTTGTTTGTTTTGAAAGGGGGATTTATATGCATGCAATATCTTTCCAAAAATTTTTTTTAGCTTATTTAGTTTTTTGTTTTGAGGGCAAGGAACACAAAAATTTACAGTGGAATGTTTAAAACACTTGCCTGCAAGTACTATTTGAAATGTTATGTGGTACTACTTTCTCTCATAGAAGAGATTAAGGGCCAAGTGTCATGCCTTACACCTTTAGTCTCAGCACTTTGGGAGGCCCAGCCTGGGCAAGAAAGAGACTCTGTCTCTACCAAAAAAATTAAATTAGCTAGGCGTGGTGTGTGCCTGTAGTCCCAGCTATGTGGGAGGCTGAGGCAAGAGGATCACTTGAGCTCAGGAGTTCGAGGCTGCAGAGCCATGGTCACACCACTGCATTCCAGCCCTAGTAACAGAGTAAGACCCTGTCTCAAAAAAATTGTAAAGATTAAGGCCATTTTAAAGACTTGGTTTGAAGACCTCCAACCCCAAATAATATTGAACACATGAAAATACATCCACATCACATAAAATATACATGACTAAAAATTGAGTTTAAAAATGACATAAGTTTAAAATTGAGTTTAAAAATGTTTTGTAGACGTGTTTTTTTTTTGCAGCTTTTCATATCTTGAAGTCAACTTTTTTTCTTAGATCCCCAACATTTTCAAAAGACCTTGAGAACTATATAAATCCTAAGCATAGTGATTGATGGATAAAATGGCCCTGAAATAACAGTGGCAAAAGTGAATTTAAAACAATTTTGTTTCTTAGGCTTTTTTCCTTCTTCTTATAGAGGGAGGGATTAGTTAATAGATCCACTGAGATAAATTATAGTGAACTTTCTGCTAGTTTCACAAAGATCAGAAAAAAACTAATAAAAGGGTGATTACTTAAGTGTACTTGAACTCAGTACCCTAATTTGGCACTGCAACCTTTCCTTCATTAAAAATTGATATACGTCTTTATGAAAAAATAAAGACAGTTGGATTTGCTTTATAGGGTTATCTTACTTGTAACTTCAAATGAGTGACAAGAGTAATTATAGACTACTTGTTAAATGTTACATCGTTTTTCACCCAGAAGAAACAATCTTTAAAGGAAGAACACTAATTTGTTTGAAGATTGATAATAGACGAGAATTTTTAAGTGAGTAATAAAAAGATTATATAAAACTGTATGACAAAGATTTTTATAGGGTTAAACATGCCTATTTTGAAAGTGGATAAGTTTAAGATTAAATTCCTCCTTAAATGAAATAAGTAAAATTGCATAAAATATCCGTATTATTTTCTTTTGAGCCAGTACTGACTCAATGATCCTACTATGAAAGACAAAGCACTGACTTTCTGAAAGAACCAGAAACCATCGACTGCTAAGAAACCAGCTGCAGAGGTGGCAGAATTGAATGATGTTTAATAAGTGGATCTACACTGGAGTTTAGGTGGAAGTTCTTCTCACTGCTGAGAGCAAATTAAGGAAGTATCTACTACAAAAGTAATTTCTATAAGACTATATTTAAGTTAATTTAGTTGTACAATTAAAACATTATAACTTATTAGCATCTCTTGAAAAAGCCATACCTCTGTATTTGACAATCATCTTTGGAAAAGAAACAAAATTCTGAAAGTTTATTGTAGACTTCAAAAAATATAATGCTTACCTGCCACAAACAGGTAAGACAGGCTGGAAATTTTAATAACTTTTGGGAAGGAAGTTGACAGGAATGTTACTGGAATATCCACAATCGATCTTAATCTCATGTCAAGTATAATGAAGCAATGTAAAGGTGAGAAAAGGAAGAAACATTATCATAATCTACTGAGATGGTTAGTGTGGTCTTTTTTTTTTTTTTTTTTCTTTAAGTATTGTGGTCTCAGGGGTTGATTGTCTTTTGTTTGTTTTTTCCATTTGTGTAAATGAGCCAAAAGAAACAGGGAAGCAGTAGTTATAGAGGTAAGATATGGTTAAGACTTGGGTTAAAGCTATAACTAGGAATAGTGAGAGAGGATATATTCTAAAAAATACAATGGAGGAAATGTTTACAGTACTTGAAAATGTCAAGCATGGTCAATTTTCTAATATTTATTGAGGACTGGCTATATCTGCTATATTGGTTATTATGGACACATGGGGATAAGGAACAAGGAAGAGTGAAAAGTACAAAAGAACTTAAAGTCTAAGTTCCTTGTTATGCCAGATTATCTTCTATTTGTGTCTCCATATTCAGTCTTGACTCTTTTTTACCTGCCTTTCTAGAAAGCTGACCTTCATGCATTCTGACCACATCATTGCTTTGTGGCTGCCAGTTGGTTTCCATCAGTGGGCAGCACTGGCAGGAAATTGGAGACATGGAGAGAGGAGAGTAAAGTCAGGTTATTTATTACCTTGTCTCCTACCTTGCAAAGTTGCTTCAAGATAGCCATATCCATTGACTAAGGAATTCTGATAAAGGCTCCTTCCTCTCTTTAGGCTTATGGGTGGTAACAGTTCCACTGCTCTCTAGGTTACTGCACCATTCTTTCAGTTTCTCTACACCCACATCTTGGTAAATAGGCCCTTTGTACTTAAATTCTCATCAAACTGCCCCCTTTCTAGTGTATCATCTGTTTCTTGGTGGGACTTTGATAACACCAAATAAACTCTGAGACTAGGAAAAATTTTGCTTGAATTGCCATAACAAAACACTATAGACTGAGTGGCTTAAACAACAGAAATTTTTCTCACACTTCAGGAGACTAGAAATCGGAGATCAAGGTGTCACTGCTTGACACCAAGAGATGGTCTCTTCTGAGGACTTTCTGCCTGGCTTGTAGGTGTCCATCTTCCCCCTGTATCTCCACATGGTCTTTCCTCCATGTGTCTGTGTTCTGTCTCATAAGAACATCAGTCATATTGGATTAGGGCTCAGCCTAATGACCTCATTTTAACTAAATTATTTCGTTAAATGTGCTATCTCCAAATACAATCTGAGGCACTACTGGTTAGGACTTCCAACATATGAATTTGGATGGGACACAATTCAGTGTATAACACTCTAGTTGAAGAAGAAAGGCATAAGATAAATTAGAAAATATTTTAAGATTATGAGTGTAGGTATGAATATAAGAAAAGGACAGTATTGGACTTACTCTGAGCAGAACATTAGAAAGGGGAAAAGATAGGACTTTTTTTTAATAAGCAGTTTTATAAATAAGCAAATTTCAGTGACAGATTCAAGTGGAGAGGCACATACAAAAGAAGTCCCATGAGCTAAGAACTATCAGATGAGGAGACTGATCTAGGAGCCATGTAAGTAACAGAGTAACAATGATTACCAACATTTATGAAGCATTCTGACAGATTATTATCTGCTCCCCTTCTTTTATGAAAACAGAATTATTCATGTTTTGGGCTGAGCCTGAAGACTTCCTTTCCTGGTTTCCCTTAAAGTTGAATGGAGTCTTTTGACTAAGCTCTGGTCAACTAAGTGTTCACAGGGCCACTTCAAAAAAATTTTGAGCCAGCTTACTTATGTCCTTCACCCTTTCATCCTTTCATTTTCATTCCCTTCTCCATCCCAGTGTTTAGAAGAAGGATGCCACCAAGTCAAGCACATGGAGCAACAGAGTAGGAGACTAAGACCCTAATGACTGTGAGGCCACTATACTGCTCTGCATTATGTTTACATGAAAAAGAAACATCAGTCTTGTTTTCGGTCTCATAGTTAAACCTAATCCTATAGTACAAGCATTTTCTATGTGCTAGGTATTGTTCTCAGTTTGTATGTATTATTTTGCTTAATCCTGTAGCAATTCTATATGTAGATTACCATTATTATCCCCTATAAGGAAACAGACACAGAGAGATTAAATAATTTTCCCTAGACAACACACCTCATTTTTGCTGAAGTTGGAACTTGAACCAGACTAACAGACTCCGACTACAGAGTCTGCCCTCTTAACTGCTATGTTGAACTGCCTGCCTCTTATCTCTAATCCTACACCCAACCCGTTTGCATCTGAGAAACAGAATTATTTTTTAAAGCAGTAGTCTAAACAAGGGAATCTTGAATTTGGAACTCCACACGGTGTACCAGGGAAAACAACTTACATGAAAAAATTTGGTAAAGATTTCTATATACCTATAATCTTATTTTCTTTCTTATTTTGGTCTAAATTTTGCCTAAGTTGCTTTGTCTTTTGAAATACTGATAATGTGTCTCTTTCTAAAATTAATTTTTAAAAAAGACTTTACTCTGGAGAGCCTCTTGTGGAGGCTCTCTATAAATCTAAAAGGCAGTCTCTTCCTAGTTTTCTGACTGTGATCAGCCCCATAGGGTAGGGTGTTTTCGATCTGTGCCACAAAGGGCCTTCCCTTGCCATATTCTGCCAGAGTCCTTCTCAGAACCCCAGCTGGGATAATCTTTGGTGCAATCCAAGGACAACTTCTGCACTTAATTGTCAGATTTCTCTTGAGAAAGACTCAGCTCTCAGTCAGGAGTCAGTCCTTATGGTGACAGTCTCTGTTGCACTCCCCTTAGCAGCAGGAGAGCTTTAAGAGTGTTACAGGGCTTTGTTAACCCCTCTCTTAAAGAAACTGGAGAAAAAGGGATTTTAAGGGTGTCTTGATTTTTTTTTTTTCTTTTTAGTGTTTAGTAAGAGAAAAAACTGGGCCAGTGGAGATTGTTTTATTCCCTTCCCATCTGGCCACATAAAAGGCCATGGGATCTACTCAGAGGATATTAATGCATTAAAATTCTCTAAAAAAATGAGGCATTAAGTAAGGAATCCATTTATCCACTTGAAGTAAGTTCAGAAGGAAGAACACAGAAGGCAACGGACCTATGATATCTCTTACCCAATTTACTTTCAGGCTAGAAGTAATACTGATAATCAAGAACAGTTTTATTAGGATGAGATTTTGAAATCTATTCCAACACATACTGTAGTTTTTAATTTCTACTGCTTCTAACCAATTTTTTCAGCTAACAAAGGTATTGGAATAGTATATTGATGATAATCGGTATTGTCATGCCATCTTGGGGGTATAAAAGAGTTCTTAATCCTTTATTAAAATACAATTCACATGTAATAAATTCACTCCTATTAAGAATACAATTAGATACATGTTTGCAAAGTATGCAGTCATTTGACCACCACCACAATCAGATATTGGACATTTCTATCAACATCAAAAGCTTCCTTGTGCTTTTGTAGTCAATTCTCTCTTACCAATTACCTCACCCCATCCTCAGGAAAACTTAGATCTGCTGCCACTATATTATTCCTTTAACTAGAATGTTATGTAAATGGAACATACAATATTTAAATTTTCCTGAGGGGGTGCTGTGGCATCTTTCATTTAGCAGAATGTTTCTGACATTCACCTATATTGTTGTGTATATCAATACTTCATTTATTTTTATTGCTGAGTAGTAGTCCATCGTATGGATATACCGCAGTTTGTTTTCAGATATTTGTTGTTACGAATAATGCTGCCACCATTATATATAAGTGTTCTTGCCACAGTAATGCTGCCACAATTTATGTATAAGTGGGCTTGTAGATAGATGTTTTCATTTCACTTTAGTAGACATCTAGGAGTGAAATTACTGGGTCATATACCAAATGTATGTTTAAGAAATTGCCAAAATGCTTTCCTAGTGCCTTTATCATTTTGTATTCCTACCAGAAACGTAGGGATTCCTAATTGCTTCACATCCCTGCCAACTCTCATTGTGATTTTAATTTGTATTTCCCTAATGACTAGTAACGTTAAGCTGCATATCCTGTGTTACTAACTAGTCCCATTTCTTCTTTTGTGAGATATCTGTTCATGTTTTACCTCCCCACTTTTTTGTTTGTTTGTTTGTTTGTCATCTTCTTCTTGGATTGTAAAAGTTCATATATTTTGGACACAAATCCTTCATCAGCCATACATACTTTGCAAATATTTCTCCCAGTGTACGGCTTGCCTTTTTACTTCCTTGAAGGTATCTTTCAAAGAACAAAGACTTTAATTTTGATGGTCTAATCTATTAGTATCTTTTTTATTTTATCTTTTTTGTTTCATCTAAAAAGTCTTTGCCTGATCCAAAATTTATCTCATCTGTTTTCTTAACACAGTTTTATGATTTTTGCTAAGTTTAGGTCTATGAGATGTTTTGAATTAAATGGTGTGTAAGATATGAGATAAGGATGAAGGGTCACAACTTTCCGTATAGATTGTTTCATATCCTATTGTTCCAGCACCATTCATTAAAAAGACTACTGGTCTCCACTGAATTCCCTTTCTATCTTTGTCGACAATAAGTTGTCCATATGTATGTGGGTGTATTTTGGGATTCTCTATTCTGTTCTATTGATATGTTTGTCTGTCGTATACCACACTATCTTGATTACTGTAAATTTATAATTTTGAAGTCGGAGTATTTTTGTTTTTCTTCTTAAAGGTTGTTTTATATATTCTAAGTCTTTTGTACTTCCATATGAATTTTAGAATCATTGATTTGGGTTAACATTTTGTTGAATCTAAGGAATAATCTGGTAAGAATTGACATGTTAATAATATAAAGTCTTCCTAACCCATGAAAAAGGTACATCTTTTATTCTGGTCTTCTTTAATTTCTCTCGGTAATGTTTTTTTAGTTTTTAGTGTACAGATCTTTCACATCTTTTATCAGATTTATCCCTGAGTAATCATAATTTTGATGCTATTGCAAATAATATTGTTTTTAAATGTCTTTTGTTCATTACTAGTGTAGAGAAATATAGCTGATTTTTGTTATCATCTTTTATATCTTGATACCTTGTTAAAGTCACTTCTAGTAGTTTCCTTGCTGATACCACCAGATTTTCTGTGTAGATGAACATGTCAGTTGTGAATAAAAACAATTTTATTTCTACCTTTTCAAAAAGTAAAACACTTCTCCCAAAATCTCCCACCCTACTCAGGACTCAGAGATAAACACTATTAACAATCTTTGGTTTTAGTTCCTCTGGCAATCACAGTATTATTTTTCATAATATCCGTGGTTCTCTTTCAAATTTAGATGGTATCTCTTGAAACTACAATGAATGATGAAAAAATTGTACTATTTTCCCTTCCTTCACCTTGTTTTTCTCACTCTGACTGCAATTTTTAAAATTACATTATACTTTTACATTGTCTAGGTTTATAACAATTGTTTCCATTTCTCACCATAAGGTGGGTTAGGTAAACTGAATGATCCTCCTTCAGCAAATACCTAAAAATTCTAGATAAAGTATTTTAAAACAGCTTATTAAATGCACTTGTTAGCTGGCAAGAAAGTAAGGGAAATTCTCAAAGACCTACGAAGGATCAAAAGTCCAAATCAAAAAACTAAACCAGTACTGAGGAGGGAAATCTACCCTTCTTTTGTGAGCTAGAATTACTATTTTAATGGCCTCTTGGAGACTGGAGACAAAACCTCAGACCTCATGAACTGAGAAGTTATAATCTGAAACCCCTCCACAAAGCCAAGACCAAAGGGCTACACCTTTAATGAAAGTGAATTTTCATTAAAAGTAAAGAAAACAAGCAGTCATATAAGCAAGAAGGTAAAGAAGAAGACATGGAGGACTGGGAATCTTGGGTCAGAAATGGTCCTATACAAAATCCTTTTCAGGGTCAATTAAAACCTATTTCACTTTCATTTATTTAATCATCATTTTCAATGACTATTGATGAGTAGGATTTCATTTTATTATCTCTTTTACCTTGCCATTCATCTTAATCTCTGAATACTTTTTTCCAGTGGTTGTTGGATACCAGTACATTTGTGAACAGAAGAAGAAATATTAGTTCTCCTAACCTATAATACTAACTTTCAGCCTAATCCACAATGTATAATAAATATCACTGGGATCTAAAGCTTATTATAGATAAAAATGAATTTTCATTTCAGTTTTAAAATGTTTTTAGCTTTGGTATGGTGGCTTATGCCCATAATTCCAGCATTTTGAGAGGCTGAAGTGGGAGGATCACTTGAGACCAGGGGTTCGGTTTGCAGTGAGCTATGATCACACTACTGCACTCCAGCCTGGGCTACAGAGCAAGACCTTGTCTCTAAAAAATAAAAAATGTTTTTATGTTAAAGGAATTAGTATGTCATTGCTTGAATCTTGTAAATCTGAGATTATAAAACACAGAAAAAATTATAAAGCTTATCTGTTTCCTTTAAAATTTTTAAAGCCTTACTTTTTATACTTTTCTCTGAATTGAATAAAAGGAAGAATAAATTAAGAACCACTTGATAACTACATTAGCAATATTTAGTTAGTGTCAAAAACTAGAAAGTAGAAATATAAAAATTAAAATTTGACAAAGGTTTAAAACCATGATTTTAAAAAATCACCAAACTTAACATTTTGCTTCTTTAAAATATGGTTCTTAAATGTTCATAGTTTGTAATCCTTTTACTCTTATAACTCCCTACAAATTGATTCATTGGTTTCACAAATTTTCTCCATAGAAAATATAAAAACTTCTTGATTTCTAATTTTTCATTGTGCTGTAGTTTTTCTCCATCATGGGTGTGTATATTTTGTAAATTCTAAACGGGTTTTTAGGTAAGCTTGGAAGCTATATAATCCTTTTCCAGTTTTGAAGTATGCGAATAAGTGCTTTTAAAAGAAATGTAGTTATCATTTTCATCCAAACATACCTTTATTTTCATGTTAATGTAGTACTACTGTTAGACCATCCTAAATTTAACTTTCACTAATGACCTTCAAAATGATTTGAAATTTTCTGCACTTCTTATTAGGACAATTGCATTTTATTTGTGCAGGCTTAAAATTGCATTTTATTGTGCATCACAAGAATTTACCCAACTTCCTGTGAATTTGGGTCTCAGAACTAGCTTCATTACTGTGTTACTTTGAGGAAATCACTTTACCTCACTGGGCTTCAATGTTCAGTCTATAAATGGATTGGCATTTTTTTTAAGTTTAAAGAATAGTCCACTTTGATGTTGATGAGTCTAAGAAATGTGAACAGTGCAGCCGTTTCACCGTGAGTTTGTAATCTCCGATGGGTTATTTGGTTATTGGCAAAATAACCTGAAATTACAGCAGTGTTAAAGCTCCTGAATAGATACTGTATATTCTAATGCAATTTAGTTTTTGAAGTTTTATGTTTAAATTTCTACATTCTACTTTCTTTTTCTTTTCTTTTTTTCTCCTTTTTTTCTTTTCTTTTTTTTTGAAAGGTAGTCTTGGTCTGTTGCCCAGGCTGGAGTGCAGTGGCACATTGTCGGCTCACTGCAACCTCCGCCTCCTGGGTTCAAGCAATTCTCCTGCCTCAGCCTCCTGAGTAGCTAGGACTACAGGTGCCCGCCACCATGCCTGGCTAATTTTTGTATTTTAGTAGAGATGGGTTTCATTATGTAGATCAAGGTGATCTCGAACTCCTGACCTAATATGATCTGCCTGCCTCAGTCTCCCAATTTTACGTTCTACTTTCTATTAGTAAAAGTGAATATAGAAAGATTGTACTCTGACACAAGCTAGGACTTGAATTGGTATACATTCTAGACCTTATTTAAAAATTTTAACACAATAAATTTTTGATGAAATATTCATTAAAGCAAAATTTATCCATATAAATGGGCTTTTATGATCTAATTAATGTAATAGTTTTTCACCATGGCAAGGTGTGTTTGCATGGTTCGTGTGTGTGTGTGTGTGTGTGTGTGTGTGTGTGTGAGAAGTTAAGCATGATAAACTACCTTTAGAAGGCTGCTGAAAAGATTTTTGAAATGTTATTGAATTTTTCAAGTGTTCAAAAAAGTAAACTTACAAAATATTTTGGCCTTTTTTTTAAAAGGCGGGGGCATCCAGTAGTTCAAGTTTACAATGAGCTGTGATCGTGCCGCTGCACTCTACCCTGGGTGACAGAGTGGGACCCTGTGCCACAGAGTGAGACCCTGTCTCAAAAAAAAAAAAAACAACTATGTAAATCCAAGGTATGATTTAAATACTTTTAACACGTGTTCATTTTAATCACATTTGTGGCTATGTTCCTCTTGTGTTTATATCTCTTAATGTGTATACTGTTATTAATGTGGCATATATATAAAATCTTCATTGTTAGTTAAAAATATTTTCAAAAAATCAGTGCAGCTTATAAATTTGCAATGATTTATGCCTGTGCTCATGATGGGTAAGATTTTGCTTACGTGAAACTAAAATTATGCAATAATTGAGATGCTTTACAATGGAGTTTGACTGTATTATCTTGGACAGTAATTATAACTAACATTTATTGAGGGTTTTCTTTGTGCCAGTCATTGCTCTGTGAGTTAACTCTGTCTTCACAACATGAGAAAACAGGTACTATTACAATTCTCATTTTTACATAGTGAGAAAATGAGGACCAGAAACGTAAATAATTTTGTCAAGACCGTAAGTTAGTAACTAATTGTCAGGACACACACTCAGACAAGGGCCTGTATTTGCCAAGCTACCCCTCTAGGGTACCAATGGTTATATAAATTGAGCAAACTGGCTGGGCGTGGCGGCTTATACCTGTAATGCTAGCACTTTGGGAGATCGAGACCATCCTGATTAACACAGTGAAACCCTGTCTCTACTAAAAATATAAAAAGTTAGCCAGGTGTGGTGGCACACGCCTGTAGTCCCAGCTACTTGGGAGGCTGAGGCAGGAGAATTGCTTGAACCTAGGAGGCGGAGATTGCAGTGAGCTGAGATTGTGCCACTGCTCTCCAGCCTGGGCAACAGAGTGAGACTCCATTTCTAAATAAATAAATAAATAAATAAATAAATAAATATTAAAAAATAAAAGAGAGCAAACTAATCTCGTAGAAGGTAAAGTGTATGATAGCCATACCTTTTAGAATGATTCAGTCAGTTAATCCAATGATAATCAGACCCTCTATGATTTAAACATGCATCCAAAATCACCAGTGATTTCTAGAACAGAAGAATTACTCATTTCTAATAGAACATATATATATATATTTGTCTGAAAACAAGAATCCTCATCTTCATAAAGCACATTCCTTCCACATGTTAAATCAAAAATCTGTCTGGCCAATATGATGAAACCCCATATCTACAAAAACTACAAAAATTAGCTGGGCATGGTGGTGCACACCTGTAATCCCAGTTACTTGGGAGGCTGAGACAGGAGAATTGCTTGAACCCAGGAAGACAGAGGTTGCAGTGAGCCGAGATCATGCCAATGCACTCCAGCCTGGGTGACAGAGCAAGACTCTGTCTCAAAAAATAAAAATAAAAATAAAAAAATCTGAATGTGCAAGAATCCCAGACTTCTCTGCTAATGGGCATCTCCATTTATGTCCCATAATCAACTTCAATTTAAAATATCCAAAATTTGGCCTCATTACTTTTATACTCTAATTTAATGTTTGTTTCCTGTATTCCTTTTCTTGATGATTGGAATCACCACCCCTCTGGTCACCTGAACTGGAAATCTAGTAGTAATCCTAGACACCTCCCTATAACTTAACTTTCTTAGCCAATCAGTCTCCAAGTTCAGGACATTCTATTTCCTTAATCTCACTCGTTCTCACTGCTTTTGCTTCTTGCCTGCTGCCACTGTTTTTGAACAGGTCCCATCTCACTGGGATTACCTGAGGAGACATTTCCAGTGATTTTTTTCTGTCTCTAATCTGGAAACTCCTACTAGAATGATCTTACAATAGAAATCTGATCATGTCTTTCCTCTAGACAATTTTTAGCAATTTTTCATGGCTTTTAGGAAAATGTCCAGATTCCTAAACTGAACATAGAAAGCTCATTGTAATTTCGTACCAGCCTACTTTTCTAAAAAATAGTCCAGTCATCCTCTGTGTCTGGTGGTGCAAGATCAATGGCAGGGCAGGCTAGGGAGTATCCAGGAGGATGGCTGAGGTTCTATGGTAAGGCATATCTCTACTATAGTATCAGTAGGAAAACACCAGGATGTGTGTCCCCTGGAAGTGCAGAGTCAGGTCTGCAGTAAACAATGCAAATCTGAGAGAATAAGAGCAGAAACCAAGGTAGGAAGCCAAATTGAACCCATTGGTGAACCAATGAATGAGGAGGGTTGGGAGAAAGTTATATCTGAAGGAATTCTTGAGAGGTTTACACATGTTTGTAGGAAACCTTTTTTGTTATTTACATGCAAACTGTGAAGGCATAATTGGTTTTAGGAAAATAAACTAAATTTGAATAGGTATAAACCACTTGCTGTCACCGAGAGATGTTATACTGTTTCATGTCTCTGTGCCTATCACATGTCATTGCCTCTCCCTGAAAATGCCCTCTGCTGCCTCCCTATTTTCTAACTCCTACTTATTCCATAGCCCAGTTCAAGCACCATCTCTTCTGTAAATAGCAATCGCCAACATAAATTGAGCATTTACAGTCTCCAGGCACTATGCCAAATGTTTTAATACATAATCTCATTTAAACCTCATTAGGAAAGCTGCCTCTTTTTTCCTTGTCTTACAGATTAATAAATTCGTGTTTAGAGAGATGAATTGATTTGCATGAGGTTATGCAACAATTAAGTTATGGAATGGAGAATTAAGCCCAGAGGGTCTGACTCCAGAGTTTGAGCTTGTTACCACCATTGGCCTTCACCAATTCCCTAGACTGATTTGAGATGCCTTTCCAGGTGCATTTGTGCTTATATCATCATAGCCACATCCATCTCTGACATGATCTTTTCTTTATCTGGCTCTCCCAGTGGTTAAAAAGCTCCTAAAAATCAAGAGATAAGTATCTACTACAAAAGTAAAATTTCAATAAATGTTTGTTTAATTAATAATTTAGCATTTTCCGACTGGGCACGGTGGCTCACACCTGTAATCCCAGCACTTCAAAACGCTGAGATGGGCAGATCACAAAGTCAGGAGTTCCAGGCCAGCCTGGCCAACATAATGAAACCCCGTCTCTACTAAAAATACAAAAATTAGCTGGATATGGAAGTGCATGCCTGTAGTCTCAGCTACTCAGGAGGCTGAGGCAGGAGAATCACTTGAACCTGGGAGGCAGAGGTTGCAATGAGCGAAGATCTCACCACTGCACTCCAGCCTGCAACAGAACGAGACTCCCTCTCAAAATAAATAAATAAATAAATAAAAATGAATTATTATTTTCCAACAAGTTGCTTAGGGAGCAGTAAGTGCGGACACTTGAATGTTGCACCCAGAAAATTGATGTCAATTAAATGTGGCCTGTTGTGTTATTCTTTTGTCCTTTCAGGATATTTCTTTAGTAAAATCTGGGGTCAGTCAACTAGAATCAGGCTATTCTCTTGTCTAGACAGTATTAGATATAGATAATACATTATTTTTGTCTTTCTCTATACTTTACATAGTTAACTACCTGTTTGCTTCCAATAATCATTATCATGTGACAGTTTTCAAGATAGTTACTCATGCATGGCATATTTAAAGAAAATGTTTTTCCTAATTCATTCTTATTTTGCATCCAGGTTTGACTTTTACGAGGTATTATGTCTTATCCTCTTTCTAATTTTTGTGTTTGGAGATTTTAGCATAATCCTAGAGAATGATTGTTTCCTGTGACTTTAATGCTACATGACTACATTGGACTTCGAATAACCATGGCTTGATGAAAGTTATATTCAACTAATTATTTCAAATTAATAAGTTTCAGAGCCTTATTCCAGCTCACCATTAAGTACCCCTCAAGTTTCAAAGAGAAGGAAAAATGGTGAGGAAAAACACTAAAATAACTACTGGCAAGGGTGTGTGTTCTCTTGTTCCAAATAGGCCCAAGAAAATTAGTCATTAGTCTTACTAAGACAAGTGCCTCCAGTCCCTGAAAAGTGAAAAGAGAGGCAGATCTACATGTAAGGAGAAGCTTGTAAGCTCTTTTAAGACCTGCCTGTTCTCCCACCCACAACTCTAGGGACTGCAAAGCAATTTTAGCTTGCCTACAAAATGGTCAGAAGGAGCATGAGGAAATTTTGTCTCACTCATTTCCAGATGTAATCCTGTGCAACATCAATCAAACTTGTTTTTCTTTCAAATAGAACATGATAGACTGTGACAAAGTTTGAATACTCACTCATACTTCACAGTACAAAAACAAAGAAATAGGTCAACTTTTTGTGAGCTAAATACAGCATTTATATTAGAAGAAGGGATTGAAATATATTAGATGTTCTGTCAAGACCACTGATTTCAAGTCTGCTAGGTTTTAAGGCGTGATGAGAATGTAGCATGGAGTAGCCCAATATAGGGTGGTATAGATCCCACCTCTGATCAAGGGCTTCTCTTACCTTGAAGAGCAAAGGGCAGCCCTGTAGCTCCTGCCTTTGTCTTCAGTGCTTTCCATCGCTGCAACTGCTACATGACCCATAACGGCTCCCCAGCCTCCAACAACAGGAGCAAGTCTCCAGGGCTTTTCTCCATCTGACGTAATATAGGTAGACATCATAGAAGATGTGTGCGAGATGGCTCAGTAAAAGGTAGAAAGAGCCAGGGGACAACAAGAAATACTCATCTGTTGCGTTAGTCTTCAGAGTTTATCTGATACAGCAACTAGTTTTAACCCTATATTATTGGGCTCCCACAGCATTGGAATGTACCTGCAAACCTGGAGAAAAGGCTAAATTTTCAAAGTCAGATCACCTAGTTTTCTTTTGGTTCTCTTTCAATTTTTAAAAACAATTTTTTAAAAATCAGCCTTAGCTCTGTTTTCTTATATTAAACAAAGGATTACACGTCATCCTTAGGGCAGACTGTTAAGGAATAAGCAGCTCATGTCTGAGGCTAGATTTTTGGTGGTGGCAGTGTTAATTAGTGTTGGACATTAATGAAAGACAAGTCTGAAGGATAGAATCAGGACTATGTGGTTCAGTTCTCTGTCCCAAAGGAAATTTTACTTTGAGTTTCAACTCTAGAGACTCTAACCTTTTTTATTTTTGGGTTATTGGTTTCATTTAGCTTTTATTTTTATGAAGAAAGATGGCATGTTTTTACTAAGATCTTACCAGCACAGGAGTTCAAGACCAGTCTGGGCAGCATGGCAAAACCCTGTCTCTATAAAACATACAAAAATAAGCCAGGTGTGGTGGCATGTGCCTGTAGTCCCAACTACTCGGGAGGCTGAGGTGGAAGGATCACTTGAACCCAGGAGGTTGAGGCTGCAGTGAGCCAAGCTCATACCACTTGCACCCCAGCCTGGGAGACAAAGTGAGACCCTGTCTCAAAATTTTTTTTAAAAAAAGATCTTAAATGTCTATTACTGAAGTAATTTTATAGTGACAGACAATATGTTTTCTTAAGTAGATGGTATCGTTATTGAAATAATATTTACAGTTTTACATATTTAGTTCAAAGGTAAAATCCAATCTATCCGTGGGCCAAATTGTCATGCAGTATAAGCTGGTAGGATATAAATTAATCTTACTGCTATCAGCATGACCAGTTGTTAGCCAAATTTATTAATATAAAATCAACAAGGTAGATAAATTTGAGAAACTAGTGAACCCTTTTATAGTAAATAATATTAAAGTTAGTTGGTAAAAAAATAAGTGAAATGTGTAAATAAAAGTTAACTTTTATATTCAAAGTTATTAAGAAAGCCAGAAGAGGAAATGCTTCTATAATTTTCTATAATTTTTTTTTTTTTTTTTTTTTTTAGAGTCTCTGTCGCTTAGGCTGGAGTACAGTGGCACCATCTTGCAATCTCCACCTCCTGGGTTCAAGTGATTCTCCTGCCTCAGCCTCCGGGATTGCAGGTGCACACTACCATGCGCAGCTAATTTTGTACTTTTTAAAGTAGAAACAGGGTTTCACCATGTTGGCCAGGTTGGTCTCGAACTCCTGACCTAAAGTGATCCACTGCTTTGGCCTCCCAAAGTGCTGGGATTACAGGTGTGAGCCACCATGCCCGGCCATTTTTTGTTGTTATTGTTTGTTTTCATGATTTCCTACAGGAAAAAAGCAAAATAAAAAACTATAAAGAAAAAATGTCTTCAAATTAAGAAGTTTCAAATGGTAGGGTGGTCCCAAAATGCAGTAACATCAAAACTTTGTGGTTGCAGGAGAAAACATGTACAAACAGAATCATAGAAAAATTACCTCCTGAAATATCAGAGCAGGAGGTTCCTTAAAAAGCTCAAGTTGCTTAAGAATTAGAACAAGTTTTTGACTTTCTAAATATTTTTTGGTACTGAAAGCTCCCAATAACACTAAACACTATCTAAAAGTATTTCAGGAAAGTCATGTAAACTCTTCATGTCATCTGAAAGAAGTTCTTTTGTAACAGAGCTGACACAATTCAAATGAGTGAAAAAATATATATTCCCTGAGGTATTTTGGTGGTAGGAAAGGAAGTATTTTCTAATGAATTATACACTGAGCTTGAATAGAATTAGCTGATCATTTTAAAGCTTAAACCATATCCATATGGCTTTTAAAAAGACACTAGCTGCAGAATCAACTTAGAAAACAAGAGGCGTTCATATCTATAGAGATTTCTAGTTAAACAGTAATTGTTCCTTTATCTTTTATAAATCACCAAAAAGAATAATGCTGTTAATTAATGGTGAATCATGCTCCAGTGATCTATTCATATTCTCTGGCATGTTGCTCCGGAGGTGGTAAGCAGCAAAGTGTTGATAAGTATATTGACTCAGCTTGGAAAGGGATTAAGAATCTCGGTATGACAACAAATATGTATTCTCGTGTTATAGAAACATTTCACTCTTCTGTTCAAAATTCACAGTGGCTTTCTTAGTCTTTGTATAATAGCCAAACTCCTCTGCCTAATCTGTAAGGGCCATTGTCAATTCATGCCTAATTCATCTCAATTTACTTGCTCAGACTCAACTCTATTTTTTTTTCTTTGCACATATCCCCTTTGCACCACTGAAGTTGTTCCAGTCTCTCCCATACATGTCCATTCTGTCGTTTAAACATGACTTAAAAAATCAACTGTGATTATTACATGAGAAGAGGATGATAGTCAGAAGTAGTAGAAAGACCTATAAGTTTCAATTAATAACCTTTTATGGTGTTTGTGGAAGACAATGCTAATTGCCTACTCCAAATCTATTCTCTTTTCATCCCTAATAGCAGGATTCCAATTTTGTTGGAGTAGCAGTGTGGGCTTTTCTAAAATACTTCTCCAGGCTCCCTTGCTGTTTGAGGGTGGCCTTGTGTCACAATTCTGGACAATAAGGCGTAAGTTAAGGGTTTCTTGAAAAGCTGTTGTTTTCCTTGTAAGAGAACTTTCCTGCTTCCTTCTCCCTTCCACTTCCCACCTGGAATGCCGATGCAATACCTGGAGATAGAGTATCTCCACCTTGATATGAAAATCCTGAGGGCAAAGATGTACACACTAAGGACAATGGAGTGAGAAAATAGAAAATGGGTCCCTAATGTTACCATTGGGCTGCCATAAATGATCCTATTCTACCTACCTCCCCACCCCACCTCTACCCCTGCCTGGTCTTCTTATTGTGTGAACCAAATAAACTTCTCTCACTCTGTGTTATTTACAGGGTTTTTCTGCTCATGTGGACAAGCACATTCCTAACTGATGCAACTTTTAGAACTTTTTTGACCATAAGAAGGCATCACTTTTATAGTAATAAAATAATTGTTTCAAGTGAAAAGAACACGCACAAGAGCCTAAGCTTTGGAGTCAGACGAGACTAAACTGGAATCCTGATCTTCCTGCATCCTAATTATCTGACTTTTGGCAGCTTAATATCTCCAAGTCTCAACTTCCTCATCTGTAAAACAGGTGTAAACAAATAAGTAATGAAAATAAGTAATGATATCTAACATACAATACAGAGGGTTGTTATAAGGTACATAATGAGCCCTCAATAAAGTATAGCTATGATTATTACTACCAACTTTCCAACACACACACACACACACACACACACACACACACTTCTCTGTGTTCCTAAATTAGCCGGGTGTGGTGGCGGGCGCCTGTAGTCCCAGCTACTTGGGAGGCTGAGGCAGGAGAATGACCTGGACCTGGGAGGCAGAGCTTGTAGTGAGCCAAGATCGCTCCACTGCACTCCAGCCTGGGCAACAGAGTGAGACTCCGTCTCAAAAAAAAAAAAAAAAAAAAAAAAAAGATTTTTCTACTTGTACAATTAGTAATAAGATTTGTATAATAATAATATAATTCACTATTCCTCCTTATTGACAGGATAGCTCCTTTCACTGTTGTCTTACATCTTTACCTCTTAGTAGAAGAGATTGGAGGTGGGGCAAATATCTCCTGAGGAAAGAGGAGGATGTGACATCTTATGCTCCTAAAAGCCAGTAAGGGAAAGTAAAAAATAGCCCTTCAGTCTTTTGGAGAGGGGTTTGGGAAAAGTAGGAGATCAAAGTCTTTACTCACTTTTAAGCCTGAAACCCTGGAAAGATAGTGTGGGGAGAAAAATACAGTAATGGAATCCCAAGGAAAATCTGTTTCATGCTTTTTAAAAAAATTAATCGTTCTTTTTTTTTTTTAACAGTTTGCTATAGAAATATTGAGTGGAAGGTACAGAGAGTTCCCACATTCTCCCTCATTCCTCCCACCAGTTTTTCCTATTTATTATTGTTTTTTGAGTAAATGATGATTCTTTATTTCAGTCATTGGATTAATGCTGGCTGCTGTGACACAGCCACCCTGTTACCAAACACTCTATCCCTTAGCAGCATCCCCTAGTTGAGAGCCAGTATCAGATTTGATACTGGCTCCTGTGATCCTGTGAGCCAATTCTCCCAAACCCAGAGTTTGGTGGGAATATTCATATATATATATATATATATATATATATATATATACACTTTAAGTTCTGGGATTACATGTGCAGAAGGTACAGGTTTGTTACATAGGTAAACACGTGCCATGGTAGATTGCTGCACCCGTCAAACCATCATCTACATTAGGCATTTCTCCTAATGCTATCCCTCCTCTAGCCCTTCACCTGCTAAAAGGCCCGGGTGTGTGATGTTGCCCTCCCTGTGTCCATGTGTACTTACTGTTCAACTCCCACTTATAAGTGAGAACATGCAGTGTTTGGTTTTCTGTTCCTGTGTTAGTTTGCTGAGAATGATGGTTTCCAGCTTCATCCATGTCCCTGTAAAGGAGATGAACTCATTCTCTTTAATGGCTGCAGAGTATTCCATGGTGTATATGTACCACATTTTCTTTATCAAATCTAACATTGAGGGGAATTTGGGTTGGTTTCAAGTCTTTGCTATTGTACATAGTGCTGCAGTAAACGTACATGTACATGTGTCTTTATAGTAGAATGATTTATAATCCTTTGGGTATATAGCCAATAATGGGATTGCTGGGTCAAATGGTAGTTCTGGTTCTAGATCCTTGAGGAATCACCACACTGTCTTCCACGATGGATGAACTGATTTAGACTCCCACCAACAGTGTAAAAACGTTCCTATTTCTCCACATCCTCTCCAGCATCTGTCGTTTCCTGACTTTTTAATGATCGCCATTCTAACTAGAGTGAGATGGTATCCCATTGTGGTTTTGATTTGCATTTCTCTAATGACCAGTGATGACGAGGTTTTTTCCATATGTTTGTTGGCTGCATAAATATCTTCTTTTGAGAAGCGTCTTTTCATATCCTTTGCCCACTTTTTGATGGGGTTGTTTCTTTATTGTAAATTTAAGTTCCTTGTAGATTCTGGATATTAGCCCTTTGTCAGATGAATAGATTGCAAAAATTTTCTCCCATTCTGTAGGTTGCCTGTTCATTCTGATGACAGTTATTTTGCTGTGCAGAAGCTCTTTAGTTTAATTAGATCTCATTTGTCAATTTTGACTTTTGTTGCCATTACTTTTGGTGTTTTAGTCATGAGGTCTTTTCCTATGCCTGCATTCTGAATGGTATTGCCTAGGTTTTCTTCTAGGGTTTTTATGGTTTTAGGTCTTACATTTAAATCTTTAATCCATACATTTAAATCTTTAATCCATCTTGAGTTAATTTTTGTGTAAGGTGTAAGGAAGGGGTCCAGTTTCAGTTTTCTGCATATGGCTAGCCAGTTTTCCCAACACCATTTAGTAAATAAGGAATCATTTCCCCATTGCTTGTTTTTGTCAGGTTTGTCAAAGATCAGATGGCTGTAGATGTGTGGCATTATTTTTGAGGCCTCTGCTCTGTTGCATTAATCTACATATCTGTTTTGGTACAAGTACCATGCTGTTTTGGTTACTGTAGCCTTGTAGTATAGTTTGAAGTCAGGTAGTGTGATGCCTCCAGCTTTGTTCTTTTTGCTAAGGATTGTATTGGCTATATGGGCTCTTTTTTGGTTCCATATGAAATTTAAAGTAATTTTTTCAAATTGTGTGAAGAAAGTAATTGGTAGCTTGATGGAGACGGCATTGAATCTACCACTATGGCCATTCTCATGATATTGATTCTTCCTATCCATGAGCATGGAGTGTTTTTCCATTAGTTTGTGTCCTCTCTTATTCCCTTGAGCAGTGGTTTGTAGTTCTCATTGAAGCAGTCCTTCACATCTCTTTTAAGTTGTAATCCTAGGTATTTTATTCTCTTTGTAGCAATTGTGAATGAGAGTTCACTCATGATTTGGCTGTCTATTATTGGTGTATAGGAATGCTTGTGATTTTTGCACATTGATTTTGTATCCTGAGACTTTGCTGAAGTTGCTTATCAGCTTAAGGAGATTTGGGACTGAAACGATGGGGTTTTCTAAATACACAATCATGTCATCTGCAAACAGAGACAATTTGACTTCCTCTCTTCCTATCTGAATACCCTTTATTTCTTTTCTCTTGACTGATTGTCCTGGCCAGAACTCCCGATACTATGTTGAATAGGAGTGGTGAGAGAGAGCATCTTTTCCTTGTGCCAGTTTTCAAAGAGGATGCTTCTAGCTTTTGCCCATTCAGTATGATATTGGCTGTGGGTTTGTCACAAATAGCTCTTATTATTTTGAGATACATTCCATCTATACCTAGTTTATTGAGAGTTTTTAGCATGAAGATGTGTTGAATTTCATCAAAGGCCTTTTCTGCATCTATTGAGACAATCATGTGGTTTTTGTCATTGGTTCTGTTTCAGTGATGGATTATGTTTATTGATTTGTGTATGTTGAGCCAGCCTTGCAACCCAGGGATGAAGCCAACTTGATCATGGTGGATAAGCTTTTTGATGTGCTGCTGGATTCTGTCTGCCAGCATTTTATTGAGGATTTTCACTTCAATGTTCATCAGGGATATTGGCCTGAAATTTTCTTGTTTTGTTGTGTCTCTGCCAGGTTTTGGTATCAGGATGATGCTGGCCTCATAAAATGAGTTAGGGAGGAGTCCCTCTTTTTCTATTGTTTGGGATAGTTTCAGAAGGAATGGTACCATTCCTTCTCCTCTTTGTACCTCTGACAGAATTCGGTTGTGAATCCATCTGGTTTGGGGCTTTTTTTGGTGGGGAGGCTATTCATTACTGCCTAAATTTCAGAACCTATTATTGATCTATTCAGGGATTCAACTTCTTGCTGGTTTAGTCTTGGGAGGATGTATGTGTCCAGCAATTTATCCATTTCTTCAAGATTTTCTAGCTTATTTGTGTAGAGGTGTTTATAGTATGCAGTGATGGTAGTTTGTATTTCTGTGGATCAGTGGTGATCTCCCCTTTATAATTTTTTATTGTCTATTTAATTCTTATCTCTTTTCTTCTTTATTAGTCTGGCTAGTGATCTATATATTTTGTTAATCTTTTCAAAAAACCAGCTCCTGGATTCATTAATCTTTTGAAGGATTTTTCGTGTCTCTACCTCCTTCAGTTCTGCTCTGATCTTAGTTATTTCTTGTCTTCTGCTAGCTTTTGAATTTGTTTGCTCTTGCTTCTCTAGTTCTTTTAATTGTGATGTTAGAGTGTTGATTTTCGATCTTTCCCACTTTCTCATGTAGGCATTTAGTGCTATAAATTTCCCTCTAAACACTGCTTTAGCAGTGTTCTGGTACATTGTGCCTTTGTTCTCATTGGTTTTGAAGAACTTATTTATTTCTGACTTAATTTCGTTATTTACCCAGTAGTCATTCAGGAGCAGGTTGTTCATTTTCTATGTAGTTGTGCAGTGTTGAGTGAGTTTCTTAATCCTTAATCTTAATTCGATTGCACTGTGGCCTGAGAAACTGTTTTTTATGATTTCCATTCTTTTGCCTTTGCTGAGGAGTGTTTTATTGCAATTATGTGGCCAATTTTAGACTAAGTGCAATGTGGTGCTGAGAAGAATGTGTATTCTGTTGACTTGGAGTGGAGAGTTCTGGAACTGTCTATTAGGTCTGCTTGGTCCAGAGCTGAGTTCAAATCCTAAATATCCTTGTTAATTTTCTGTCTCATTGATCTGTCTAATATTGACAGTGGGGTATTAAAGTCTCCCACTATTATTGTGTGAGTGTATAAGTCTCTTTATAGGTGTCAAAGAACACGGCTTATTAATCTGGGTGCTCCTGTATTGGGTGCTATATATTTAGGATAGTTAGCTCTTATTTTTGCATTGATCCCTTTACCATTATGTAATGCCCTTCTTTGTCATTTTTTATCTTTGTTGGTTTAAAGTCTGTTTTATCAGAGACTAGGATTGCAACCCCTGCTTTTTTTTTTTTTTCTTTGTATTTGCTTGGTAAATATTCCTCCATCCCTTTATTTTGAGCCTATGTGTGTCTTTGCACATGAGATGTGTCTCCTGAATACAACACACCTATGGGTCTTGGCTCTTTATCCAGTTTGCCAGTCTGTGTCTTTTAATTGGGGAATTTAGCCTATTTACATTTAAGGGTAATATTGTTATGTGTGAATCTGATCCTGTCATTATGATGCTAGCTGGTTATTTTGCCCATTAGTTGATGCAGTGTCTTCATAGTGTTGATGTTCTTTACATTTTGGTTTGTTTTTTCAGTGGCTAGTACCGGTTTTTCTTTTCCATATTTAGTGCTTCTTTCTGGATCTCTTTTAAGGCAGGCCCTGTGATAACAAAATTCCTTAGCATTTGCTTGTCTGTAAAGGATTTTATTGCTCTTTCACTTATGAAGGCTTAGTTTGGCTGGATATGAAATGCTGGGTTGAAAATTCTTTTCTTTAAGAATGTTGAATATTGTCCCCCACTCTCTTCTGGCTTAGGGTTACAGCAGAGAGATCCGCTGTTAGTCTGATGGGCTTCCCTTTATAGGTAACCTGCCCTTTCTCACTGGCTGCCCTTAACAATTTTTCCTTCATTTCAACCTTGGTGAATCTGATGATTATGTGTCTTGGGGTTGCTCTTCTTGATGAGTATCTTTGTGGTGTTCTCTGTATTCCCTGAATTTGAATGTTGGCCTGTCTTGCTTAGTTGGGGAACTTCTCCAGGATAATATCTTGAAGAGTGTTTTCCAACTTGGTTTCATTCTCCCTGTCACTTTCAGGTATAACAATCAAATGCAGATTTGGTCTTTCCACATAGTTCCATATTTCTTGGAGGGTTTGTTCATTTCTTTTCATTCCTTTTTCTCAAATCTTGTCTTCATGCTTTATTTCCTTAAGCTAACCTTCAATCTCTGATATCCTTTCTTCCGCTTTGTTGATAGAGCTATTGATACTTGTGTACACTTCACAAAGTACTTGTGCTGTGTTTTTCAGCTCCATCAGGTCATTTATGTTCTTCTCTAAACTGGTTATTCTAGTTAGCAATTCCTCTAACCGTTTTTCAAGGTTCTTAGCTTCCTTGCATTGGGTTAGAACATGCTCCTTTAGCTTGGAGGAGTTTGTTTTTACCCACCTTCTGAAGCCTACTTCTGTCAATTCGTCAGCCATCCTGTTTTGTTCCCTTGCTGGCGAGGAGTTGTGATCCTTTCCAGGAGAAGAGGCATTCTGGTTTTTGGAATTTTCAGGCTTTTTGTGCTGTTTTTTCGTCATCTTTGTGGGTTTATCTACCTTTGGTCTTTGCTGCTAGTGACCTTCCAATGGGTTTTTGTGTGGATGTCCTTTTTGTTGATATTGATGCTATTTCTTTCTGTTTGTTAGTTTTCCTTCCAATAGTCAGGCCCCTCTTCTGCATCTCTGCTGGAGTTTGCTATAGGTCCACCCCTGGCCCTGTTTCCCTGGGTATCACCAGCAGAGGCTGCCAAATAGAAAAGATTGCTGCCTGTTCCTTTCTCTGGAAGTTTTGTTTCAGAGAGGCAGCCACCAGATGCCAGCCAGGGCTCTCCTGTGTGAGCTATTTGTAGACCCCTGCTGGGAGGTGTCTCCCAGTCAGGAGGCACGGGGATCAGGGAACCACTTGAGGAGGCAGTCTGTCCCTTAGTAGAGCTTGAGCGCTGTGCTGGGAAATCTGCTGCTCTCTTCAGAGCCAGCAGGCAGGAATGTTTAAGTCTGCTGAAGTTGCGCCCACAGCCGCCTCTTCCCCCACGTGCTGTGTCCCAGGGAGATGGGAGTTTGAAGTATAAGCCCCTGACTGGGGCTACTGCCTTTCTTTCAGAGATGCCCTGCCCAGAGAGGAGGAATCTAGAGAGACAGTCTGGCTACAGTGGCTTTGTGGAGCTGTGGTGGGCTGTGGCCAGTCCGAACTTCCAGGTGGTTTTGTTTACACTGTGAAGGGAAGACTGCCTATTCAAGCCTCAGTAATGGCAGACGCCCCTCCCCACACCAAGCTCTAGCGTCCCAGGTTAACTTCAGACTGCTGTGCTGGCAGCGAGAATTTCAAGCCAGTGGATCTTATCTTGAAGGGCTCCGTGGGGGTGGGATCGGATCACTTGGCACCCTGGCTTCAGCCCCCTTTCCAGGGGGGTGAATGGGTCTGTCTTGCTGGCATTCCAGGCGCTACTGGGGTATGAAAAAAAACCTCCTGCAGCTAGCTCAGTGTCTGCCCAAATGGCTGCCCGGTTTTGTGCCTGAAACCCAGGGCCCTGGTGGTGTAGGCACCAAGGGAATCTCCTGGTCTGTTGGTTGTGAAGACCATGAGAAAAGCATAGTATCTGGGCCAGAATGCACCATTCCTCACAGCACAGTCTTTCACAGCTTCCCTTAGCTAGGGGAGGGAGTTCTGCAACCCCTTGTGCTTCCTGGGTGAGGTGACACCCCACCCTGCTTCAGCTTGCCCTCCCTGGGCTATACCCACTGTCTAACCAGCCCTAATGGGATGAGCCGGGTACCTCAGCCAGAAATGCAGAAATCACCTGCCTTCTGCATTGATCTCGTTGGGAGATGAAGACCACAGCTGTTCCTATTTGGCCATCTTGCCCAGGAATCCAGCTTTCCCTATTATTAATATTATGCACTAGTGTGGCACATTTGTTACAATTGATGAGCCAATATTAAATCAGTATTATTAACTAAAGCCATAGTTTACATTAAGGTTCATTCTTTGTTTTGTACATTCTATGGATTTTGACAAGTGTTGTGTAACATGTATCCATAATTACATTATCATACAGAGTTCAGTCAAGTGTCAATACTTTCTGAGAAATGCATCGTTTGGAGATTTCCAAGTTGTGTGAACATCATAGAGAGTACTTTACACAAACCTAGTTGATATAACCTACTACACACCTGTATATGGATAGTCTATTGCTCCTAGGCTATAAACCTGTACAGCAGGTTACTGTACTGAATACCATAGGCAATCACAACACAGGGTAAGTATTTCTGTTTCTAAATGTATCTAAACATAGAAAAGGTACAGCAAAAATATGGTATAAAAGGTAAAAATGGTGCACCTCAATAAGGCACATATCATGAATAGAATGTGCAGAACTGGAAGTTGCTCTGCATGAGTCAGTGAGAAAGTATAAGTGAATGTGGAAGTCTAGGATATTACTGTACACTACTGTAGACTTTATCAACCCTGTACACTTAGGCTACATTAAAGTTATTTAATTTTTGGCTGGGCATGGTGGCTCATGCCTGTAATCCCAGCACTTTGGGAGGCTGTTGTGGGTGGATCACGAGGTCAGGAGATCGAGACCACGGTGAAACTCCGTCTCTACTAAAAATACAAAAAATTAGCTGAGCACGGTGGTGGGCACCCGTAGTCACAGCTACTCAGGAGGCTGAGGCAGGAGAATGGTGTGAACCTGGGAGGCTGAGCTTGAAGTGAGCCGAGATCGCACCACTGCACTCCAACCTGGACGACAGAGCGAAACTCCGTCTCAAAAAAAAAATATTTAATTTTTTCTTCAATAATAAATTAATCTTAGCTTACTGTGATTCTTTTACTTTGTAAACCTTTTGGTTGGGTGCAGTAACTCATACCTATAATTCTAGCACTTTGGGAGGCTGCACCAAGAGGATCACTTGAGCCTAGGAGTTCGAGACCAGCCTGGGCAACATGGTGAGAGCTGGTCTCACCTGGCCTCTACAAAAAATACAAAAATTAGCCACGTGTGGTGGCAGGCACCTGTAATCCCACCTACTCGGGAGGCTGAGGCAGGAAGATCACTTGAGCCTGGGAAAGTTGAGGGTGCAGGGAGCCATGATCACGCCACTACACTCCAGCCTGGGTGACAGAGTGAGACCCTGTCTCACAAAACAACACAAAACAAAACCCTTATAATTTTTCTTTTTTTTTTTTTTTGAGACGGAGTCTCGCTCTGTAGCCCAGGCTGTAGTGCAGTGGCCGGATCTCAGCTCACTGCAAGCTCTGCCTCCCGGGCTTACACCATTCTCCTGCCTCAGCCTCCCGAGTAGCTGGGACTACAGGCGCCTGCCACCTCGCCCAGCTAGGTTTTTTTTTTTTTTGTATTTTTTAGTAGAGACGGGGTTTCACCGTGTTATCCAGGATGGTCTCGATCTCCTGACCTTGTGATCCGCCCGTCTCGGCCTCCCAAAGTGCTGGGATTACAGGCTTGAAAACCCTTATAATTTTTTAAAAAAACTTTTTGGCTCTTTTGTAATAACACTTAGCTTAAAACACACATACATTGTACAGTCATACAAAAATCTTCTTTCTTTATATTCTTATTCTATAAGCTTTTTTCTACTTTTGTAATTTTTAATTATATTAACTTTTTAAACATTTCTGTAAAAAAAAAAACCAAAACACAAACACAAATATTGCTCTAGGCCTACACAGGGTCAGGATCACTAATATCATTGTCCTCCACCTCCATAGCTTGTCCCACTGGAAGATCTTTGGAGGAAATAACACACATGAAGCTGTCATCCCCTATAATAACAATGCCTTTTTCTGGGATATCACCTGAAGAACCTGCCTGAGGCCATTTTACAGTTAACTTTTAAAAAGATATGTAAATAACAGTACACTCTTAAAAAGCAATAAAAAATATAGTATCGTAAATATATAAATCAGTTATATAATCCTTTATTATCATTATTGTGTATTGTGTACTGTACATAATTGTATGTGCTATACCATTATACAACTGGCAGTGTAGTAGGTGTGTTTACACCAGCATCACTGCAAACACATCACTACAAACACGTGAGTCATATGGTGTGCTACGACATTGGGATGGCTGTGATGTCACTAGGCAATTGAAATTTTTCAGCTCCGTTATAATATTATGGGACCACTTTGGTGCTATATGTGGTCTGTCATTGATGAAAACATTATGTAGTGTATGATTGTTCCACTGTTGTAAACAAACCCCTGCGTTCATTTTCCCAAAACCTGCCAACCACTGATCTTTTCACTGTCTCCATAGTTTTTTCCTTTTCCAGAATGTCATATAGTTGTAATTGTAGCATGTAACCTTCTCAGGTTGTCTTTATTCACTTAGCAATATGCATTTAAGCTTTCTTTATGTTTTTTTCATGGCTCAATACCTCATTTCTTTTTAATGATGGATATTTCATTGTATGGCTATACCACAGTTTATATACCTATTGAAAGACATCTTGGTTGCTTCCAGATTTTGGTAATTGCTATAACTTTTGCGTTCGAATTTTATGTTGACAGAAGTTTTCAACTGGTTAGGGTAAATATGCCTTTTTCGAGAGACACAGCATGTGACATGAAGTGCTTTCCCTAAGCCTTCCTGGCAGTTAGAAATGACGCAGTAGTATCATAAGTTTGCTTCACATTTGCACTGGAGCCAATGTTGGATTTGCAGGAGGTTCTAAATGTATAGTAGTACTTAAGAACCCATATAAAGGCTGGGCACGGTGGCTCACGCCTGTAATCCCAGCACTTTGGGAGGCCGAGGTGGGTGGATCATGAGGTCAACAGTTCACCATCCTGGCCAAGATGATGAAACTCCATCCCTACTAAAAATACAAAAATTAGCTGGGCACAGTGGCGGGCACCTATAATCCCAGCTACTCGGGAGGCTGAGGCAGGAGAATCGCTTGAATCCAGACAGCAGAGGTTGCAGTGAGCTGAGATTGCACTACTGCGTTCCAGCCTGGGTGGCAGAGTGAGACTGTCTCAAAAAATGAAAACAAAAAAGAACCCATATAAGTAGTGGGCTCAAGGACCAGCTCACTGGTACCTATAGCTGTCATCCCTCCTTATCCAAGAAGTTTCCAGCGGGACAAAGGGAATGAAGTTTCCATGCAGAAACTTCAGAGAGGGTCACCCATTAGGGATAAGGGAATGCAAAGGTAGCACCTCTAAAAGTCTCTGACACCAGGAGGCTGTGGTAGTATGAGCCCAGCAGTTATCTGATGACCATGAAATGTGCTCATGATGCAGCCAGTTGCTGAACACCGTCATTGACAGGAACCAGATTGGGTGAAGACAAAAGCAGTCAGAGCCAATGAAGAGCGGATCCCAGACTTTAAGAGGAGATGACAGCCCAGGCGTAGTCACTCACGCCTGTAATCCCAGCACTTTGGGAGGCCAAGGCGGGTGGATCACCTGAGGTCTGGAGTTCGAGACCGGCCAGGCCAACAAAACCTTGTCTCTATTAAAAATACAAAAATTAGCTGGGCGTGGTGGCGCACAACTATAGTCCCAGCTACTCGGGAGGCTGAGGCAGGAAAATCGCTTGAACCTAGGATGCGGAAGTTGCAGTGAGCTGAGATTGTGCCACTGCACTTCAACCTGGGCAACAGAGCAAGACTGTCTAAAAAAAAAAAAAAAAAAAAAAAAAAAAAAAGGAGATGCCAGTCTGGGACCTTGTTGTCAAATCAGACAAATGTCCTCACAGAAATCAATCAGATATCTTGAAAGACAAGGCAGGCAAAATATCCATGTGGGCTCCCGAAGCCCTGTCTCACCCTCACAAGGACACAATTGCTTCCCTTTTCAATGTAGACTTTATCTCTGGAAATAGGAAGAGAGGAGGGAAACAGACCTGTTGACGGGAATTTGAAATTTACCTTAAATGGATACACACCTGAAATGGTCCAAGATACTTTTAAATGGCATGCTTAGGTATCTCCCTTCTAGCTCTTCATATCTGCCTGTAGTTGGTAATGGGGGTCCATACCCAAAAGGAAGTTTAGATCATTGAGGAAGGAAGAGGAATGCGGGGAGAGAGGAAAAGGATGAGGATTTTCTTTTTTTTTTGCCAGTCGAAGAGAGTTTGTTATATTTTTGCTCCACATGGTTATATTATATAATATATTTTATATAAAAATGTCCTTTGGAATAGTAAGATAGGAAGCATTGCTTCAAAGACAGAAGCCAGGGACTTCTTACCTGGAAAGCAATGTAATCCTTCAGTTAAGGGTTGGGAACAGTCAGTGTGTGTTTCAATCGCAGCATCCTCACTTATTTTAAACAAAGTAATTAACCTGACTGACCTTTTGATTACTTAGCTATGAAATAAAGATACTACTAATATCTACTTAATGGACTCCTTTGATATTTAATAAGAGATGCATGTAAATCTTCCAGCACAGCACTTAATAACAAGAATTATTAAGCTCTAAACTTTATGCCAAGTAACTTTGTATAAGTCACATGGGCTATTTGACTCTAAATTTTCACATATGTAATAAGAATTACTGCCTCTTTTACAGGGTAGTTGCGAGGCTTGAATGAGATAACTAAATAATGGGTGAGTGCACAGTATATACTGAGAACATATTAGCTTTCCCCTCTCATCTCTTAATAACATCTAGAATAGTGCAATACTTATAATACCACTTACAACTCTTAAGGATCTATTGAGAAACTACTTACTTCTATTTCTGTAGTTGCTGGTCTCTTTATTGAATTCTGTACCTTAGGAGACTCAATTAATGATGCAAGGGTTGAGTCTTATCAGCTTTAAGAAGGAAGTACATGTGTATTTTGTATGCCCTTATTTCTTTCAGCATATTTTTTCATCCTTCCTCACTCACATCTCTCTTCACTTTCCAGAGTTCCCATTTCAGCCCCATCCAGGCCTACATGCCCTGTACATGCTGGATCACTATAACTCTTCTACAGTCAAATCTTTTGCTTTGAGGGCGTTCTCCTCTGCTGACCAATGGATGGTTAGTAACCTGAAAAATGGATCCCTCTTGGGTTCTTAAAGACCGATAATGGGTTAATTCACATGTCATTATTTCTTTACAGGTGTTACAATTTAACAGGATACTCTGGTAGTTTCTGTGTTTTAACCCATAGGAATAATTTCTTTTATAGTCCTATTACCATTCTTGAGTACTAATAATGGAATATTTTTAGATTAGACACTGACTTGGGGCCCTGCATATGACACTCAGAGCTTTCTACTTTGCTAACACATAGTAAACCCTGATCAGAACAGTATAAACACTGGTATCCTAGAGACTTGGAAATGTTAACTTATCTCCATTACGTTGTGCCCAGGGAGTGGCATGGGCGCTGAAATCATAAGGCCAAATAAAAAAGTTTATTAAGTGAACATAATTTTTCCACCACAGATAAAATTCTGCCCTCAAATCCTTACTGGAGCTCTACATTTAATATTGGAAACCTAAGAATATTATAAAATTCCTCTTTAAAGTAGACATTTCACAAAGGAAGTAAGGACAATATTATGTGTTCACTGGCAATATACTCTTATTTATTCCTATTTAAGTCAACATTGCCCAGTGGTTGCACCCTGAATTTGGGATATTAAAATACAATCTCTACTTGGGAGGCTGAGGCACGAAAATCACTTGAACCCAGGAGGCAGAGGTTGCAGTGAGCTGAGATTGTGCCACTGCACTCCTACCTGGGCAACAAAGTGAGATCCTGCCTCAGATAAATAAATTAAGTTAAATTAAATCTCAAATCTGTGTGTTATTACAGGGTTTTAATGTTTATAATCTTTGTTCTTTCCATGAAATATAAGTATTATTACCGTTTCTTCTCACCTATTCTTTACAAAACTACTCTGGCTTCTTTACACAGAAAAAAAGAAAACAGCTCCTGTTGCCTTTTGCCTCTCATCCAGAAAGGCATCCATCTGCCTTTCTAATATCTCCGCATCCTGTCAGGCCACAAATGGTGAGCCCTGCTGTCTCTGATGAGTTGCTGACACTGAGTTTCTGTTTAAAGAAAACTGTAAGAAGGTTATATCCTAGAGCTGATCTAGGATATCACCTCCTGGCTTAAAATATTTGAAAACTCCCTTCTTAGTTGTGAATCCATTTACCTACCAGTATTTGTCATTCCCATGTATTCATAAGGCAACATGCTAGAAACCACAATGGATGCAAAAAGTCATTAATTTCCTGAATGACTATTGACAATCTATTGGAAAGGCGAGGTATACACAATGTTACTGGGATTTTTCTCTATATCAGGCTGGCAAACTACAGGCCATGAGTTGTCCCATGGCCTGTTTTTATATGGCTCAAGAGCTAAAAAAGGTTTTTATATTTTTAAAGGGTTATAAAAGACAAAATAAAACAAAGAATATGTGACATAGACTATAAGTGAAACGCAGAGCCTGGTATATTTACCATCTGGCCCTTTACAGGAAAAGGTTGCCTATCTCTGCTCTACACAGTTCTGGATGTAACTAACAGGCTGTAGTTCATCCCCAAAAGCAAATACTGGAGAACATTCTCATGGGCCCCATATAAACACGCGCAGCCCAACCTTCTCCTTGATATATTTCTAGTGGTCCCATATGCTTCTCTGTATCTTGAGAGAGAATTTGCCTAGGTGATGTCTCCCACTGCTGACTTGTGCAGAGGGACAATTGCAGCAGAATGGTCCTAGCACCCTTAACCAGTAGTAGTGTCTAAAGCATAGAAGCTGGATGAAGTTACGGTCATCAGTGTTTGAGAAAGGGGAAATCCCCAGCATGATGCCTCTCCTCTACATCCTGCTAAGCAGGAGCCCAAAGGATTGGAGCTCTTAGTCATCAGCTCTCATTTGCCATATCAGCCATCTTCCAGGTGCTAGGTTTCAGCACCTGTTCCACCACAGAATTTCTGCTGTCTTGCCCAGGAGTGAGATTCTCACTGCAAATGTGGGAAGGCTTCTATTTATACCCACAGTCCTATATTCACATCCTTTCATCTAAATCTAGTTGACTATAGAATATTGGCTTGCAGTGGGCTCTAAATTCAAAACCATTACTTAATTCTTAAAAATCAGAAGATGTCATGTAATGCATGAAAGATCTGCATGAAGATCTGCCAGAGCCGTAATCTGGTACAGCTGAGTAATAACTCCATGGGCTCTACAAGTGGCTATTGTATCAGCCAATTCCTGTTACCTCCTAGACCCTGAGACTGAGTGTCCAGTGCCACAGATCATCTTAATGGGGCTTGTCTCACTTGTTTACAGTTACCTCCTTGCCCTCTATTAATATTTGAGTTTGAAATTCCTGTTTTAACTCCTTAAAATGCAAAAGATCCACTTTACACCCCTTAGGATGGTTACTGTCAAACAAACAAACAAACAAACAAAAAACACAGAAGATGTGTTGGCAAGGATGGAGAAATTGCCACCCTTGTGCACTGCTAGTGGGAATGTAAAATGGTGCAACCTAGCCACTATGGAAACAGTTTGGCAGTTTCTCAAAAAGTTAAAAATAGAATTACCATATGATCCAGCAATTCCCCTTCTGGCTATATATCCAAAAGAATTAAAAGCAAGAACTTGAACAGATACTGGTACACCCATGTTTATAACAGCATTATTATTATTATTATTTTGTGTGTGTGTGTATGTGCAAATGGTGGCCTTTAAAACCAAGGAAGACCATGAAAAATGACAGAACAGGAGCAAATCCGCTAGTGTAGTGCCGAACTAGCCCTTTGCAGGACCCTAAAACCTGATCTAGTAACAGAATAAATCAGTGTATTTACATTTATGTTTGCCCTGAAAACCCAGGTAAGGTCTGAAGCTTGAGGCCATCTCCCCTTCCTTTCCTCCTCCCTCTTCCTACCTCCTTACCTTCTTTCACTTCCTCAATCCATTCCTCTCCCTTCTCCCTTCCTCTCTCTTCCTTCTTTTCCTTTCTGCTTTTTCCTTTTCTCTTCTCCTTTTATTCCTCATTCTCTTTACTATCTACCTATGTGTCCCTCCAAGCCCCTCTGCTATTTCTCCCCTGCTCACTCCCTCTGCCCTGTCTCCCTCAGGTTCAGCTTCCAGGGTGGGGGGGCGAGAAAGGGTCCTCAGCCCAGGGAGCACTTGCTGGTGTTCTTCTTGTCGCAAGTTTTCAGGTCAGTACTGGGAGGCTTGTTGCCGTTTCCTGATCTCCGGCCTCCTGACTTGAGCAAGATGTCCTGGGCCAGGGAGCTAAAAGCCTCATCCACATTCATACTGGATTTAGCACTAGTTTCGAAAAATCGGATTCCTTGCTCTGGAGCCAACTTATCGGCCTGCTCCTTCTGCACCTTCCTCTTGGCCTCCATGTCACATTTGTTCCCTAGCAAGAGGTGTTCCACCCCAGCCGAGCCATTCTCCTTGATGCTTTTCATCCAGTTCTGAATATTCTCGAAAGATTTCTCATCCATGATGTCGTATACTAGGATAATACCCATGGCTCCACGGTAGTAGGCAGTACTTATTGTCTTGAATCACTCTTGGTCAGCCGTGTCCCAGACTTGTAGTTTGATCTTCTTCCCCTCTATATCCACAGTGCGGATCTTGAAATCAATTACAATGGTGGAGATGTAAGTGTTGTTGAAGTTGTCTTCTGCAAAGCGAATGATCAGACAAGTCTTGCCCACTCCCGAGTCCCCGATCAGCAGTAACTTGAAGAGGTGGTTGTAGGCTTCGGCCATGGCGGACACCGGGGGAGCCGGGAGAGGGGTGGGGAGCGCCCCGCACTGGTAGGCGGGACTGGACGATTGGCAAACAGAGCAGCACGGAGCCCAGGCCAGGAAGCTGTAACAGCATTATTTACAGCAGCTAAAATGTGAGAGCAGCCCAAGGGTCCATTGACAGATGAAAGGATAAACAAAATTTGGTATATATACATATTCTACCCAGCCGCAAAAAGGGAGGAAATTTGGACACACGCTACAACATGGATAAACCTTGAAGATACTATGCTAAGTGAAATAAGCCAGTCATGAAAGGATAAATATTGTGTGATTCCACCTGTATGAGATAACTAGAGTAGTCAAATTCATAGAAACAGAAGGTAGAATGGTGGTTGTCAGTAGCTAGAGGAAGGTGGGAATAGGGAATTATTGTTTAATAGGTGCAGACTTTCAATTTTGCAAGATGAAAGAAGTTCTGAAAATGAATGGTGGTGATGGTTGCACAACAATGTGAGTGTATTAATGCCACTGTACTGTACACTTAAAATGGTAAAGATGTTAAATTTTATGTTATGTGTATTTTACCACAATTTTAAAGAATACAAAAGATCAACTTCTTAGGATTTCTATCCCATTCTTGAAAAGAATGGAATTACATCTGGAGTATTCCACTTACTAACTGTATGATCTCAGACCACACATTCTCTCCATTAAAAAAATGCATTTATCTACCTATGCAGTAATTTTTTTAGTGAGAATTAAATGAGTTTCTATAGTTACATGACTTGTAAATGGTAAGCCACATTCCAGGTAGTTAATAAATTTCATGTGAGTGCCACACGTGAGTGAGAAATTTGCCCGGAGCTGTGATGACTTCCAGTGAACATCATAAGGGAGGCTTTTATGAACAACCTAGCATTTGGGCTGAGCTTCAGAGAATGGGCAGAATTTGAAAAGGTGCAGATACAGGGGGATATTTAAAGCACATGGAGAGGCATGTGTATAAAGGGACTGAAGCAGACAAATAAATAGTGTATTTGAGCAAATAATCATGTTTGACCAGAGGATCAGGTGAAAAAGGTAGACAAACAGGAAGGGGCCAGATCATGAAAAGTCTTAAATGATTGCCTGAGAAATTTGAACTTTCATTTAGTAGATAATGAGAAGCCATTGTTTTTTTAAGCAGAAGGTTTAGTGGAGCGTTATAAGTATTACTGAAGAGGTATACAGAATAGATTGAAATATAGATAGACTAGAATAAAGGAGATTAATTAAAAGGCTCTAGAAATGTTCTAGTCATGAACTAATCAGGACTACACTAAGATGCTGGCAGAAGAAATTAAAAGAAAAGGATACAAGTTTTAATACCAAATCAGTAAGAAAGTCTTAGAACTCTTTGATACCTTACAATTGACGGAAAGCCTGTAGTAATTTTAAATCTAACAGGTGCTTCCAAAAAGAAGCTTACATATCCAGCCCACACCTCTATTCCAGGCTTCAGAATCATGTATCCTTTTGCCTTTTGGATATTGTCATCTGAATGTTCTCCAGGTCCCTTAAATTAAGGATGTTCATTCTTGAACTTATAAACCTTTTTATATCCAGCTTTCTGATTTTTAAAAGAAATAACACATATGCTCTTTTCTGTTATTAAAAAAGTAACTTTTTCTTGCAGAACATTTAGAAACATCATCACAGTGCAGAAACTAAAACAAAACTTAATATTAATTCTACCCCAAAACATATATATATATATATATATATATATATATATATGTATGTGTGTGTGTGTGTGTATATATTTATTTGATAAATATATTTGGTAAACATATTTAAAGTCTTTTATACGTATAATTAACTTTTAAAATAAAAATTAGCATTGAATTCTTCATGATATTTTATAACTTAAAAAAAGTTTTGTGACCTACTATTATTGTCAAATGATATACATCAAGACCATTCTTCCCATCTCTGTCATTAACCATATGATCTTAAGTAAATCCATCTCCAAGGTTTTTAACTCTGGAATGGGTATGCTAATACATAACTCACTGCATTGCTGTAAGGTAGTGGTTCCTGAACTTTGCTGCATATTAGAATCACCTGGAGAGCTATTTAAAAACCCCAAAGTTCAGGTCACAATTCAGAGTCTGAGCATAAGAACTAGACATGAACGACTTTTGTCTCTTTAGGTGATTCCAATATACAGCAAAGTAAGGGAACCAAATTTCTAAGGTTTAAAATGAGATAACATAAAAACCTGGCATGCAGAAGGCACACAATAGTATATGTCATTTACTGAATGTCTGCTATGTTCCCACACTGCACTAGTATTCTGTATTCATTACTTCATTTAACTCTCACCACATCCCTATGAGGTTTCATTATTCTACTTTTACAAAGTAGGGAATTGAATCTTAGATTGATTAAGAAATTTACTCAGTGTCACACAGGTAAGGAAACATGATTCAAACCCCAGTTTGCCAGATCAAAAAGTCCACACCATTTTACCATACTGCATTAGACTACAGAAATACTACTTTTTAATTTTTTCTTTCTAGCGTCTTCAATCCTATCTAAGCCATTTTATCATAATGCTTTTCTAGTTGATTAAGTTGCATCTAAAGGAAAATTAAATCTGTATTTTGTGTGGTTTTTATTCATACATTCTGAAATTTTACTAATTCACATTTTTAGCCAAAGAAAATGAGGATTGGTATTTGTGGTAGAATAAAATTGTGAATGTCCATTTGATATATTATGTTAATTGAACTTAAAATGTGGGTTTTATCCCTTTACCTGTAGGCTAGTTGACTATGAACAAATTAGAAGCAGTTTTATTCATGGATTACACCTAAAGCCCTATTCAGCCCTTCTTTAGATATGTAACATTTGCTATAAGAGACTTTGCATTGGCTTAAAGCAAACTAATCTTCATCATCAGAAAATTAATTGCACATGTATACACATTTTACATACATATATAATTGTTTTGAAACAGACAAAATTCCTGGCTACACCATGATTATAATAAGGACTCTAATCATGACTCTGCTCTAAGGAGTTGTTAGTATAGTACCTCCATCTGTGGGTACTTAGGAATCCTGTCAATTTTTATCATGTAGTAAGACACAGTCAAATTATTTCCATAACTTTGGAAGTTACTCATTCCACATTCTCTTTATTATTTTTTGGCATTTGAGCCTATTTTATTGCTCTGACCAAATGTCTATATCTTGATAGCAAAAACATTTGCTTTCTTCTCATCTGACTTGATATTTTTGGAAGAACAAATTGACAATTCCCATGAATGATTCTGAGTTAGCAGGAGAGCATCTGCTGCAGAATAGCTCTTCCTCTTTTGAAGTTCACTGAGAAGCTAATTTCATTATTTTAAAAGCAAAAGGATTACCAGATCTGAGGCTACAGTAAAAGGAATCTAGAGTTAAAGTCTTGACCACTCACAAACAGAAAACCTTAAATCGTTAGTGTTTAGTTGGTAGATGCTAACAAATGCTATCCATAATAATAATGCATGTCCATAAACATCATTCCTGAACTGGGCTACCTTGTATTCACTTACTTATTCGATCTTGACATTGTCTTTTGTAACTGACACTCAGGATGGGTTCTGTTTTTGAAAATATTAAATAGTGGGAAGAAAGACACACACATTTGCTGCATTTAATAGTGCTTTCATATTAAAATTGATAAAATCTTTTCAAAGGGATTGTCGTTACCCACATAGTAATGATGCCTAGGTTTATTTCTTCATTGTTCATTCTGTGAATTTTCTTAATCCAATTTTCAGCATTCCTTTGGTGGTCCATTGTTGATACATGTGTACTTTATTGACTGAGTTTTTGAAAGATGCATCTATCATTAAAGATCTTTGGGAATATGTTCAAAAATGTTAAAATGCTGGGCATAGTAAAATTACAAAGGCAACATAAGCCAGATTGAAAAATATCTTGCCAAATAGTATTTCTCAGCAAGCCATTTGGAGAGACTAAATTAAAAAACAATAGGTGATACCTTGATGAAAAATATAATTTCTCCCTTCCTCCTTTTCTTAACATTAGTGTTCTTGTATCCATGCTAATTTCTATATGGCTACAATTCTAAAATATTCCTGGCATTTGTATGCAGTTGCATATAAATGTTTGTCTTCAGAGAATCAAAAGGAATTGAGAAGTTCTTAGTGGCATAAATTATCTTTAGAAAATTAATTTAGAATTCTGTTATAACCACTGGACTCTGAAACTAGGTGCTTTGACCAAAGTGAAGTGAAAGGGGTAGATAATTTTCTTAGTGAACAATCCAGTATTTTTCTGAGTTTCCCCTTGAGGAAAAGCCACACTTCCGTGGTTGCTAACAAGTACACTCCACCTTTGTGACTGCCAGAAGAGAAAACATCTTTGCCTAGTTTAGGTAACAGGATGGGTGTTGGGGTGGGGACAAACCTATTTAGATAGGATGTGCAGAGAATGCCTCTGAGGTGGCAAATTTGAAAACTGAGAGTTCTGAAGCAAGAAAATGAACAACCAATGTGAAATATATTGTGGGGTGGTGGTGGAGAATTTTTCAGGAAAAAGGGAAAGCAAATAGAACGGACCCTGGGGAAAGAGGGTCCTATATTTGAGGAATGGGCAGTATATCAATGTGTCTACAATGAAATGGTAAAGGAAGGGGTGGTACAAGCAAGTGTGTAATGGGCGAGACACAACATTAGGGGCTTTATAAGAATAGTAAACAGGTCAAATTTCATTTATTCAGTTTTAAGCAGAGCAGTGGCATGATTTAACTTAAGTTTTAAAAGATTTCTCTGACCACTAGATTATAAATCAGAAGAGACAAGACCAATCAAAAAGCTATTTAAAAACAGAAATGACCAAAATTGATTCAAGAAGATAATTGTAGAACAAATCACAAGAGTTAAAGATTGATCATTTTTCAAAAAACACCAGGCACAGATGGTGTTAGAGATGAATTCTTTATAATCATTAGTGAATATGTAATTGTTTTTAGTGTACTAATTCTGGTCTATAGAGAAACATGAAAACCTTCTGAATAAAGTTAGAATAGCCTTAATTTTAAAAACTGTCAAAGGTAACAAAAACAATCTTCGTACTATTTGAAAAGAAGGTATCTATCAAGATAATCCAACATACCAAACATTATAGGGAAAAATATAATTTTGTTAATGATTGCCATAGATATATTTGATAAAATTCACTGGCCATTCAAAAAAAAAAAAAACTTAAGTAAATTAGGAATAAAAGAAAACTCCCTGGTGGATCTTGAAAGCCATACGAGGAGGTGATGTGAGCAAGTTGATCTGCTGCTACAAAAAATGGGGCTCTCTAACCGTCCAGGCTGTGTTGTACCTGACATGTACAATTTGAATGCAGTCCAATGCCAAAATCTACTCTTGACTTTTACTTCAAGAGCCAGCAGAGCTGGCTATACTCACCCAATGCCAATGCTCTGAGAGCCAGTGCTTTACTCTTTCCTGGCTTGGCCATGCACAGCTCCTTAGCCCAGGGGCTGGGGGCATTTCCCAGGTAGTTTAGTAACAATCTCTTCCCTTTTTCTTCCTCTAGTAGAAGGGGGTTTTCAGGGGCTTGACTAGCCAGAGTTTCTCAATCTGGGCACTATTGACATTTTGGGCCTGACACTTTGTTGTGAGGAGTGTTTATCCATTGTAGGATATTTAGCAGCATCCCTGGCCTTTATCCACTAGATGCATACACCTTCCCCACTCTCAATAGGCTCCCCCGACTACTGCCATTCAGTTGTAACAACCAAAAATGTCTCTAGACATTGCTAACTGTCCCTAACGGACAAAATCACCTCAGTGAAGAACTGCTAGGCTAGAAAACAATGTCATAACATAAATTAAACATAATTTATGTTTTTATATTACTGCATTTACCAGTAAATTCTCAGCTGGGACAGCCTGGAAAGGGAAACTGCCTGTATCAGTCAGCTCAAGCTGCCATAAAAAAATACCATAGATTTGGTGACTTAAACCACAGACATTTATTTTCTCACAATCCTGGAAGCTGGATGTCTGAGATCAGGAGGCTAGCATGGTCAGATTCTGGTGAAGGCGCTCTTTCTGGCTGGCAGATGGCCACCTTCTTACTGTGTCTTCACATAGAGGAGACAGAAAAAGCTGGTATTTTTTCCTCTTCTTACAACAGTTCCTCTTCTGGTATCTCTTCTTCTTATAAGGATAGCAGCTCTATCAGACAAGGCTCAATCCTTATGACCTCATTTAACCTTAATCATTTCCTTAAGAAATCTTTTTTCAATACAATCACATAGGCATTAGAGCTACAACATAATGCAGTTTGGGAGGACACAATTCAGTTCATAGCATTGCCTAAACAAGATTTTAAAAAGTCCTCTATCTAAACCCAACAACTATATTATATTCAGCAGCTGTTTTAAATTTTATCAGTAGCAAGAGATGGATTTCTGCTATTATCACTGTTTTTCAACACATTTTGGAGATTGATAAAGCTAGAAAATTAAAGGAGCAGTTTAAATATGAGAAATGAAAATACAGCACTATCTTTATTTGTAGTTGGTATGATTATGTCCTTAGAAAATTCAAGATGTTCTGCTAAAAATCCATTCAAATTAATAAGATAATTTGGAAATGTGGCTGCCCAAATACAAAATTAATAGCTTCCCTCTCTATTAATATTATGCAATTAGAAATTGAAATGGGGAAATATCCCATTATAATTAGAATAAAAAAGATAAATCACTTAAAATAATTCTAAGAATACAGAAGTTGGATCTAAATGATGAAAATGACATTTTATTGAAAGGCATAAAATAAGACCAGAAAAAGTGGAAGTATAATTTTTCCTATATTAATATATAAATTTATTGCAGTTCCAATCAGAATCTCAACATGCTTTTTTTTCCTACTGGTAAATAATTTTAAAATTCATATGGAAAGAGAATGTGCAATAACACTCCATTTAAAAACATATTAAGGGTGGACTTACTTTGTTAGATATTAAAATCACCAGGAATCTACTGTGATCAAAGCACTTTGTACTAGCAGGATAATAGACAAATATTATAATTTGTATACAATAAAAGCTAAAATGTATTTAGTAAGTAATAAAGCTGCCACTTTAATTTAGCAGAAAAAAATATTTTTTTCTCTTACAAAATGTTAGCATAACTGGTTATCTGAAGAAACAAAAGGATACTATGTTGGCAAAATATAATGAACAAAATTATAAGACAAACGTATCAGAAAAAAAAAATTAAGAGGATTTTAAAAAGTCGCTTTTTTTTCTTTTTTGGGGACACAGTCTTGCTCTGTCGCCCAGGCTGGAGTGCCGTGGCGCGATCTTGTCTCACTGCAAGCTCCAGCTCCCGGGTTCACGCCATTCTCCTGCCTCAGCCTCCCGAGTAGCTGGGACTACAGGCACCTGCCAATTTTTTGTATTTTTTAGTAGAGACAGGGTTTCACCGTGTTAGCCAGGATGGTGTTGATCTCCTGACCTCATTATCCACCCGCCTCGGCCTCCCAAAGTGCTGGGATTACAGGCGTGAGCCAGCGCGCTGGGCCTAAAAAAATCTTTAATGTTTCAAAGTAAGACAGTAAAGTATTGAAAACACATAAAAAGCAGTAGTTTTGGTTATACTAAGATAAGACATTTTTGTTCAGGAAAAAGAAACTACTGCCATTATTCAGGTAAGAGGTAAGATTAGTTACCCTAACAGTGGTGGCAGTAGAAATGAAGAGAGGTAGAAAGACTTGATATATATTTTAAAGTGACAATTAACAGGATTTTCAGATAGATTGGATGTGGGTTTAAAAGTGGGAAGAAAGCAGGATTGGATCCAGGATCTGTGAGATAATTTTTATGGAAAAAAATACAAAATTACACACATCAAATTAGATACAAAAGTATTTCTTTAGAATGAGAAAACAAACCACAACAAATGACAAATTTTAAAGAGCTGCCAAAGACTATAAACATTACCACATTTTAAAAAATGACATACTATTTTTAATCAATCAACTGCTTTAAATATTTTGGCAGTCAACTCTTTGATATTGCCTTTTATATGACAATGATTTTATAAGATTATCTTCTAAATAAAGAATAGAAAGATAATTCAGTCTTTGTTCTAGCGTGGTTGATCAAAAAAAATTTTTTTATTATTGAGAATTGGCAAACAAGATGTGTGACATCCCAAATAGATATACTATTTGTAGTGTAGCTTTAAGCTTGTTGTCTCCATCTCAAAATTTTGATAAATTCTATTCCACACAATTTTAATCTAAGAAAGCATGGATTATTTATAATGATATATATGTTACATGGTTGAGTATAATTTTGGCAAGAGAACTTTTATTTTGCCTAGGTACCATTATGTTTCTAATGCTCCAATATTGAACTAAATAAATGCTCTACTATTTAGCTAAATAAATGCTACATATTACATGTCTGATGATTGGAAGACTTTTCCACAGACTAACTTCTGGCTCCTTAAATTTCAAGTTTTATTTTTCCTCTCTCTATCATACTGAGTAAGATTGGTCATGCTCATATTGCAAGACAACCAAAGGCCCTGAAACTCTGTGTCTCAAATCTAGATGAGTCAGCATAGTGGGTGGCTAGGAACTTTCCCAGAAGCCACTCTATACAAGAATCAATAGCAATAATTTCATACAGGAGTGTCAGTGGACAATATAAGTTTATCCCACTAAACCTGAACTAACATTATCCCTGGCACAACTGCCTCTTAGCTAGATCTTGAAAGTGCCTGGGGCAATGACCAGAGGAGAATGCAATGGAGGGTAAATCATGGAAAAAAAGTGGCATAGTCTTAATTAATTACACTTAAAATATGCTACTTTTGCAAATTTTACAAAAACATTTGACCATGTGAATTCATCCAGGTTCCAGGGTCCTGCAAGTGATGGGCATTGAAACTGAAGCTTCGTTAATTCTTGGTAAATTCACTTCTGGTTGACAGAGGGAAGAATCATACATCATTCCTAGGATTCTGGCTTAAGTAACTCAAGTCAGACTCTTGTGTAAAACACCTTATTTGAGGTTTATGCCATTTACTTAGAAAACCAAGTTTTCTGGGTGGCACCAGGAAAGAGAATCCTGCCACAGCAAGTTGCCTGACCCATGAAGCTTCTCTTCTGTGGGCCAGATACTTCTTTCTTCTATGTAGAGGCACCAGACAGTCTGATCTGGGGAAACTTTTTCTGCCCCTTCATGTAGCACCATCACTGACATGACATAAATCAAGCAGTTGAAAATAGTACAATGAGACCCTTGGAAATTAAATTGTTATTGGAACCACAACCTACAAAAGTAGGCTCAGATCTGTGTGCTAAACCTAAACTAGGTGACTGGCTGCTAAAGTGTTTAAATAGAATCCAGAGTCTCCTAAAATAGTAGCCAAAAATTTAGGCTACAATTAAAAAAAAATCATCCAATACTAAGAACCAGGAAAATCACAGCTAGAATGAAAAAAGACAATAAACTAACACCATTTAAGATGAATCAGATATTGGAATTAACCCACAAAGATTTTAAACTGCCATCCTAACAATGTTTCAAAAAGCAATAATAAATTCTGTTGAAACAAATGAAACAATGTAAAGTCACAGAAAAGAAACAGAAGGTATAAAAAGAGAATCACATAGAAAATATAGAAGTAAAAACTTGCTGACAGTCTCAATAGTAGGATTGAGAGATGGGGTTGACAGAGATACAATCAATAAACTTAAGGACAGATTAATACTATCTACCCAATCTGAACAACACAGAGATAATAGATCCCCTCCCCCAAAATGAAACAAAAAAAAACCTAAATATAAGCTCAGGGAAATTTGGAAGAATAACATAAAACCCAATATTGGGTTATTGGGGGTATTTATTATATTATTGGGTTAACAGAAAAAAAAGAGTATTTTAAGAGTATTTTAAGAAAGGGTGTATAAAAGAGTATTTTAAGAAAGGGTGGTTTGTCTGGGCTCGGTGGCTCACACCTGTAATCCCAGCACTTTGGGAGGCCAAGACAGGCGGATCACTTGTACCCAGGAGTTTGAGACAAGCCTGGGCAACATGGTGAAAACCCGTCTCTCCAAAAATGTATAAAAATTAGCCAGCCATGGTGATGTACGCCTGCAGTCCCAGCTACTTGGGAGGCTGAGATGGAAGGATTGCTTAAGCCTGGAAGGTTAAGGCTACAGTGACCGGAGACTGTGCCACTGTACTCCAGCCTGGGTGACAGAGAGAAAAACAAAAGTAAGAAAAGAAATAGTGATTTACCTCCCAAATTTGATAAAAACAAATAAAAACAATATAAAAAATTTTTTAAAATCCTGTGTATTTAAGAACCTGAGTGATATAGTTTGGATATTTGTCCCCACCCAAATCTCATGTTGAATTGTAATCCCCAATGCTGGAGGTGAGGCCTGGTGGGTGGTGTTTGGATCATGGGGGTGGATCCCTCATGACTTGATGCTGTCTTCAAAATAGTCAGTGAGTTCTTGCAAGATCTGGTTGTTTAAAAGTGTGTGGCATCTTTCCCCCACAGTCTCTCTCACTTGCTCCTCCTTTCATCATGTGACGTGCCTGTTGCCCCCTTGCCTTCTGCATTCATTGAAAGCTTGATGAGGTTTGACCAGAAGCTGAGCAGATGCCAGCACCGTGTTTCCTCTAAAGTCTGCAGAACCTTGAGCCAATTAAACCTCTTTTCTTTATAAATTACTCAGTCTTAGGTATTCCTTTGTAGTAATGCAAGAGTGGCCTAAAACAGAAAATTGGTACCAGGACTGGGTCATCGTTACAATGATTCCTGAAAATGTGTAAGAAGCTTTGGAACTGGGCAACAAGCAGAGGTTGGAAGAGATTGGAAAGCTCAGAAAAAGAGTGTAGCACCCTCCCCCATCTCTCTCACTTATTCTTGCTCTCATCATGTGAAGTGCTTGTTCACCCTTTGCCTTCTGCCAGGATTGAAAGCTCCTTGAGGTTTCACCAGAAGCCAAGCCAATGCCAGCATCATGCTTCCTGTAAAGCCTGCAGAACCTTGAGCAAATTAAACCTCTTTTCTTTATAAATTACCCAGTCTCAGGTGTTCCTTTATAGCAATGCAAGGCCAGACTAATACACTGAGAAACCCCAAATAGGACAAACTCAAAGAAATCCATGCCAAGGCATATTAAATTTCTGAGAAACACACCAAAAAAATCTCAAAAGAAACCAGAGAACAACAGTATGTTTCCAATTGGGGAGTACCAATTTGAATGACAGTGGATTTCTTATCTGAAACCATGCTGGCCAGAAGGCTTGACACATTTTTCAAGTGCTAAAACAAAATAGTTGTCAATATTAAATTTTATATTCAGCAAAACTATCCTTCAGGAAAGAAGTGAAAATAAAAACATTCTCAGATAAAAGAAAATGGAAAGAATTTTTAGCTAGCACACCTGCTCTTCAAGAATAGCTAAAGAATTTTCTTCAAACAGAAAGAAAATGATAAAATAATCAATTTTGAGCATAAAGAAAAAGAAAAATCATTGTAAGGAACAGAAATATGGGTACAAGCTCACACCTGTAATCCCAGCTACTTGAGAGGCTGAGGCAAGAGCATCACTGAAGTACAGAAGTTTGAAGCATTAGTGAGCTATGTTCACACCACTGCACTCCAGCCCAGATAACAAAGTGAGTCGCCATCTCAAAAAAAAAAAAAAAAAAAAAGAGAGAGAAAAGAAAAGAAAAACAAATGTGGTACATATATTAGACTATCCTCATGAATTTTGTAAATAATACAAAATTTTTGTAAATAATTTTGTAAATAATTACAAAATTACAAAAATTTTGTAAATAATACAAAAATTGAAACAAATAACACCATCATATACCCAAGACAATGCTATTTTGAAGTGGGGAGGGTAAAGAGAACTAAATAGAAGAGAGGTTTCTACACTTGACTCAAAGTAATAATGAAATGTTGACACCAGTAGACTGTAATAAGTCACATATATATTTTTAATACCCAGATCAATTGCTTTGAGAACTATACAAAGAGATAACACTTAAAAACACTATAAATAAATCATGATAGAATACCAAAAAATGTTTAAGTAATCTGTAGGAAGTCATAAAAGAAAACCAGAGGAATAAGAACCACAAGAAACAAATAGAAAACAAATAATAAAATGGCAAATTGCCTTAAATGCAGATGGTCTAAATATGCCAATTAAAAATAAATAAAAAATATAACCCAGTTATTTTCTGTTTATATTAAACTCACTCAAAATTCAACAACATAGTTTGAAAATAAAAGGCTGAAAAAATATACGAGGCAGATATTAATTTTTAAGAAGCAGGAGAATCTATACTTATTGGGGGAACCTGCCCCCAATATTTCAATATAGGTTCTTTCTATTTTCCATAAGTGTCGGCCAGCTGAGAAATAAACAGAGACAGTAAAAAGAGAGGAATTTTATAGCTGGACTGCCAGAGGTGACATCACATATCTATAGGACCGTGATACCCGCCTAAGTCTCAGACCAGCAAGTTTTTATTAAGGGTTTCAAAAGGGAAGGGGGTGTAAGAACAGGGAGTAAGTACAAAGATCACATGCTTCAAAGGGCAAAAAGCAGAACCACTAATAAGGGTCTAACAAAGATCACATGCTTCTGAGGGAACAGGACAAAGGCAAAAGCAGAACCACTGATAAGGGTCCAACAAAGATCACAGGGCAAAGGGCAAAAGCAGAACCACCGATAAGGGTCTGTGTTCAGCGGTACACATATTGTCTTGATAAACATCTTAAACAACAGAAAACTGGGTTCGAGAGCAGAGAACCAGTCTGACCACAAATTTACCAGGGTGGAGTTTTCCCCACCCTAGTAAGCCTGAGGGTACTGCAGGAGACCAGGGTGTATCTCAATCCTTATCTCAACTGTATAAGACAGACATTCCTAGAGTGGCTGTTTATAGACCTCCCCCCAGGAATACTTTCCTTTCCCAGAGTATTAATATTAATATTCCTTCCTAGGAAAAGAATTTAGCAATATCTTTCCCACTGGCACATCCGTTTATAGGCTCTCTGCAAGAAGAAAAATATGGCTCTTTTTGCCCAACCCCACACAGGCAGTCGGACCTTATGTTTGTCTTCCCTTGTTCATTAAAAATTGCTGTTATTCTGTTCTTTTTCAAGGTGCACTGATTTCATGTTGTTCAAACACACTTCTTATAATCAGTTCATACAGTTAACACAATTATCACAGTGGTCCTGAGATGACATATATCCTCAGCTTATGAAGATAACAAGATTAAGAGATTAAAGTAAAGACAGACATAAGAAATTATAAAAGTTTTGTTTGAGAACTGATAAATGTCTATATTAAGATGAAATCTTCACAGTTTATGTTCCTCTGCTGCGGCTCCAGCTAGTCCCTCTATTTGGGGTCCCTGACTTCCCATAACATATATTCATATCCGATAAAGCAGACATTACAGCAAATAATATTATTAGAGGTAAAGAGACACATTACATAATGATAAAAGACTAAATTCTCCAGGAAGCCATAACCTTCCTAATGTGCATATACCAAACAGCAGAATCTCAAAAATACATGAAGTAGAACTCAAAAGAGCTGAAAGAGAAAGACAAATTCACAGTTATAGTTAGGTCTCTAATACCCATATCGGCAAGCATAAAACTAATGGAAAATCAGCAAGGAAATAGAAGACTTGAACAATGTAATAAACCAACAAAAAATTGACATCTCTAGACCACTCTACCCAGCAGGGGCAGAATGGACTTTTTTTTCAAGTGCCCATGGAACATTTACCAAAATAGACCATTTCCTGGGCCATAAAACAAACTTCAATAATTTAAAATCATTTGAAATCAAACTAAAAATCAATTACAGAAAGACAAGAGGAAAATTTCCAAGCACTTGAAAATTAAACAACACACTTCCAAATAATATATCAAAGAGGAAATCCTGAAATAAATTATAAAATACATAAAGCTGAATGAAAAGTAAAGCATACCATATTAAAATATGCTAAAGCAGTGCCAAGAGGGAAATTTATAGTACTAGATGGATATACTAGAAAAAAGACAAGTTCCCGAACCAATTATAGAAGTTCCCACCTCAGGAAATTCTAAAACTATGAGCAAAATAAACTCCAAGCAAATAGAAGGTAAAACAAACAAAAAACATTGACTCCCCTTAGTTACTTTACTTCTGTTGTTACCAGGCTTAGATTCTGTTGCTCAGTACTGTATTTTCTTACAATTCTCATTGATTATTTTCCCATCTCTTTTATTTTGCGTATAGCCAGAAAAAACCTCTAACCTCTTTAAACAAATTAATTACTCCATATTTGTTTACAGCATCTTGATATTACTGGAGAATATCACAACAGTACTGACCAGAGTCATTTCAAGTCCATGACCATACACCTCAAATGGTCACTTAACACTGCCAAACAAACCTACCCCAATTCTCTAGTAAATTTACTTTTCCATTTTCTAACTGGATGATTTCAAATCTTCAACATCCCATTCTCCCTTGCTCTAAGTTAATGACTTCTCAGCATGTTTTATACCAAAATAGTTCCACTCCAATAAGAACTACTTCATTGTCCAACCAGATATTCCATCAGCCCACTCGTATCTGTGCACACATGTTGGCTCCCTTTCTAACTACTCCCTTCTAGCTTAGCCCAACATCTCCACTTACCTTCATTTTCTTTTAAGAACTTTTTGCTTCTGTGTTTTATTTCTTTATTACATTGTTGTTTCTCTCTCTCTCTCTCTCTCTCTCTCTCTCTCTCTCTCTCTCTGCTGGATCCTTCCTATACAAACTCAATTGTGCTTTGAGATTACCCATCAAAATAAACAACATAAAAAAACAGACAAACAAAAACCTTCTTTTGACTTCATGTTCTAGCTACTGCTCATTTATCTGCTTGCCTTCACAGAAAAATGGGACATTTTCTATCCTCATTGTCTCTACTTTTTCACCTCTCATTTTCTCCTTAAAATCATTCTAATCGGCCATTTCTCCTAACCTCTCTAATAAAATGGACCCTATCTCACCAGTGACCTCATCTTGTTATTGCTAATGATCATCTTACTTGAACTCTTAATATTTGGCATTGTGCATTATTCCTTCCTTCTTGACACATATCCTTCACTTGGTTTCCAGGATATCATGTTTCCTGGCTTTTCTCTTATCTCTGGCTGCTTCACCTCAAACTTCTTCACCTCCTCACTTAGACCTCTAAGTATTTTGGTGACCCAAGGCCCTGACCCCTTGCTCTCTTCTCACCTCTATGATCTTATCTGGGTAATTTCAGCTAGCCCAGGGCCTTAAATAGCATTGTTAGAAGATAACTCAAATTTATATCTCCAGCCTAGCCTTCTTTTTTGAGCACCAAGCTCTTACATGCTATTTGATATTTCAATGTAGATGTATAATAGAAAACTGAAACTTAAAACAAACATGGTGGCTGGACACAGTGGTTCATGCCTATAATCCCAGCACTTTGGGAGACCAAGGTGGGAGGATCACTTGAGGTCAGGAGTTTGAGACCAACATAGGGAGATCTAATCTCTACAAAAAAACTAAAAATTAACCCGGTGTGATGGCACACCCCTGTGGTTCTAGCTACTTAGGAGACCGAAGTGGGAAGATCACTTGAGCCTGGGAAGTTGAGGCTGCCACAATCATGCCAATGTATTCCAGCCGGTGTGTCAGAGTGAGACCTAGTCTCAAAAACAAAAAGAAAAACAGAAACGAACGAAAAAGAGCATGGCCAAAGCGATGTATTCATACCCTTTCCCAATTTGCTGCTCTTTGGAATCAACTACAATGCAAATTTTTAGTGAAGAGCAGTCTTCTGCCTCACACTAAAGAGATATCATCTATTAAATTACAGGTTTGGGGATCCTTGATTCTTCTTTCTCTCAAAACCTATATCCAATCCACCAGTAAGTTCTGTTGGTTCAAATTTCAGTATGTCCTGAATTTGCCCAGTTACTACCATCTCCACAGCTATAACCTTAGTCCACATCACCTGCTCACCTCACATTTACTGAACAACTGACCTTCCAAATTCATTTAAAACTGAAACTTGGCTGGCAGGTTATTTTAAAACAGTCATACCTTAAACTTCTCCAGGGTCACATATTGTGCATATGTTTTTGTTTTTAATCTGGATCTTAAAAGATATTTTAGGAAGAAACTTGGAGAAGCAACTTCAAATGTCATTTTAGACTGAAAATGTCTGAGCTCACATTTCAAAAAGACAAACAAATAGCAGAATGAGGAATAGATAGCCAATGGTGAATTTAAAATACTTGCCTGGGTCTTTAGGAATCATTTAAGGCATAAACTCTCATGGAGTTAAAGTTTGTGTAATATAATAAGGCAAAAAGAGAGGGATTTAAAAAAGTGATACTAATGAGCAAGAAGAACGAACAGGAAGCGGTAGGCCCTGTGCTTGAGACAGATGGAGATAACAGACGCTAAAAACAAAGCAGGACTACTTCGTTCCTCTTCGGTCTGTCTTCTGCGTCAAAGACAATGATCTTCAGACTGACTCGAGAGCCTAGAACAAACAGGTTTAAAGAGGGAACTGATGTCAAAGACAAGGGAAGATAGAGAACATCAAGTGCCCTGGCTGAAATAAACTGCACTTCAGGGCTGGAGTGAATCAGAGAATGAGATTTTTGCACCAGTAAACTGTTACCAGTGAAGAATGGTGGTGAGAGGGAGAGGTATTGCCGGATGGGAGAGAAACAACTGCAGTGCAAATTTTTAATAAAGGAAAAAGGTAAATTCTGTAAGTATAGATCAGTGAACCTGACATTAATCCCTGTGCAAAATTATAGACTAGATTATTAAAATGGATGGTTTTTCAAACAGTATGAAAAGAGAGCATGTAAACTCTTACAAAGGGAAGTGGTATTTATTCACTGGGACCCAGCATGTGCTCCTTAAGATTAAGCTATACCAGACTAACCTCATTTTCTTTGGGGTAGGTTAACTGCTACTGTTAAGAAGAGCTAATGTTCAAGCATTTATTTGATGTTAGGCTCTAGGTTAAGTGCTTTACATGCATTTTCTCATTTAATCTTAAGTATCATTTCTCCCCATTTTATACATGAGGAACTATTTAGTAACTAGCTGAAGACAACACAACTAAAAATTGGAGACTATGTTTTTAAGCATAGGCAGCCACATTTCAGAACCCATGGTCTTAATCTCTGTGCTAAGATGCCATTAAAGAATACATAATGGATACAACCAAAGTATGCTATTGAAACTGTACATCTGAATTATGACTATGGCAGTAAGATAGAAAAAGCTAAACCAGATAGTGGTACACTTAGGATGGTCCATAAACAATGGAATGACCATTTTCAGAGTATTTCAGAGTATTCATTGTCTATTCCTAAAAAAGTCTCTACTGATCTTATATCAGAACCACATTCCTATTGTTTGTTAACATTTTCATAATTTGTCTAAATACATCAATGGCATATTATCAAATTTGTGAATGACCTAAAATCTGGTTGGCTAAATGATGTGGTTTGGATGTGTGTCTCCACCCAAATTTCATGTTCAGTTGTAATCCTCAGTGTTGGATGTGGGGTCTACTGGGCGGTGATGGGCTCATGGGAGTGGGTCCTTCATGAATGGCTTAGTACCATCCCTTTGGTACTGTTCTCATGATGGTGTTCTCATGAGATCTGGTTGTTTAAAAGTGTGTGGCACCTCCCCGCTCTCTCTTCCTCCTGCTGTGGCCATAAAAGGTGTGCCCGCTTCCCCTTTGCCTTCTGCCATGATTGAAAGTTTCTTCAGGCTTCCCTGGAAGAAGTTATACTTCCTGTACAGCCTGCAGAACTGTAAGCCAATTAAACCTCTTTTCTTTATAAATTACTCAGTTGCAGTGATATGGTTTGCCTCTGTGTCCCCACCCAAATCTCATGTCTAACTGTAATCTCTACATGCCAGGGGAGGGAGCTGGTGGAAGGTAATTGGATCATGGGATGCATATCTCCCTCTCTGTTCTTATGATAGTGATTCTAACGAGATCTGATGCTTTAAAATTGTGTGGCACTTTCCCCCTATCTCGCTTTCTCTCCTGTTCTACCGTGGTAAGATATGCTTGCTTCCCCTTCATCTTTTGTCATGATTATAAGTTCTCTGGGGCCTCCCAGTTATGATTCCTGTTAAGCCTGCAGAACTGAGAGTCAATTAAACCTCTTGTCTTCATAAATTACCCATTCTCAGGTAGTTCTTGATAGCAGTGTGAGAATGGACTAACACACTCAGGTACTTTTTTTTTTTTTTTTAAGCAATATGAGAATGGACTAATACACTAATATTGATGACAGAATAGGATTCCCAAAAGATCTTAGCATGTATGGAATTAAAACAAGATGCAGCTTATTAGGAAAAATACAAAAAACGATCACTTAGATTTTTAGAAATCTACCCAATATCACATTGGGGGGGAAAATGAGAGCTAATAACATTACATTAGTTGCTGTTTCTCATGTTGTCAGGGCAAACTCAGGCCAATGGTGAAACTTTTCACCAAGCCTAATACCAGATCCTTAATACCAGATCCTTGAACTGACACCTTACTGAAGGGCTCCAATATCACAGGTGGAGAGAACAATGCTAATGATTAAGTCCAGAGAGTAAAGCAGGGGAAAATACTAGAAAACAAGCAATCAAGAAGCTAAGAACTTGTGAGAATTTTTAAAGCAGGAGAGGGAGAAAAAGATTCAGCAAAACCAAAGTCTTTCATTCTCTATTTTTTTCCTCATATATGTAGTCTCTTTTCTCTCCTCCCATCTTACATGTGTAGTGGAAGGCCTTCTGTTACCAAGGGCTTTCATTATTTTTCTTACATATACTATAGTAAGGCCTTTAAGTGGGTTCTGTAGCACACAATATTTCTTGATTTATTTTGTTATTTTAATGTTTTTTAATAAAATATTTTAGCTTTATAATAAAATATCTCACAAGTGTAGTATTTTAAAGGATTTTAGATTTGAATATGCATGTGTCTCTTGAGGTTAAGGAAAGCCTACTTTCAGATAGCCACACTGCACTGAAACTATCTTTTTGTTTGGTTCCTATAGGTGTTTTGGGAAGTATGCACTGCAGCTCAAAGGAGCTTTGCATCATGTGAAAAATACTTTTGATAACAATATGAGTAAACAGTATGATGTGGCTACCAAATAATTTACTGAGTCTTGATACTACATTAGCAAAATTATAATATACAGAAAGAAGGAACTAATGATCTCTTTGCATTTATACTGGAGCCCACACATGGACTAATGCTTAGTTCTGACACTTTAAAAGGGTGAATAGGCATATCTGTATTTCCAGAGGTAACCTGGGTCGTGAAGCAATTTGGAATCATATAATGTGATAAATTCTTGAAGAAATTGGAGTTTTCTTCTGGAGAAGATATTCATGTTTATCAAACTGTAAAAGCAACTGAAACAATAATAACTTAAAAGATCAAGTAGAAAATTGTGAGTTTTATCAATGGGAATGTAGTGTAGTGGCTAAAAGCACAGGTTCTGGATTTCAACTGCCTAGGGTTATAGCCCAGGTTTACTACTTAGTAGCTATTTAACCTTACACAAGTTACTTAACTGCTGTGTGCTGCAGTTTCTCCATCTGTAAAATGGTCAAGGTAGTAGCACATGTCATTAGAATTAAATAAATTAAGCTATATAAAACACAGATAACATTGATTGACACCAATGATTAGGCAGCAGATACATTTATTAATAAAGTGCAATGGAAATTTTCCTCTTGTTGGATCACAGTAAACTAATGGGATTAGACTTGAGGATGGCTTAACTAAGACAGAAAGTGATCGAGAAAGTAAGAGTAGTAATGACTGGTTTTGAGAATTTCATTTTCTGTGCTTATTATGAAATAAATTTAGCTGAATAAAAATGCATTATAATTACTAGGGTTAGGGTATCTTAAAATATCTAGTGAGGCTGTATAACCTAGCAAGATCATACAAACTGATTGCTATTGGATTTTAAGAAATGGAATTGTCAAGAAGATAAGTAATCAATATGGCTTGGCTGTGTCCCCACCAAAATCTCATCTTGAATTATAGCTCTCATTATTCCCTCATATTGTAGGAGTGACCTGGTGGGAGACAATTGAATCATGGGGGCAGAATTCCCCATACGTTCTCGTGGTAGTGAATAAGTCTCATGAAATCTGATGATTTCATAAGGGGAACCCCCTTTTGCTTGGCTTTCATTCTGTCTTGCCTGCTGCCATGTAAGATGTGCCTTTCGCCTTATGCCATTATTCTGAGGCCTCCCCAGCCACATGGAATTCTGAGTCCTTTAAACCTCTTTTTCTTTATAAATCACCCAGTCTTGGGTACATCTTTATCAGCAGTGTGAAAATGGACTAATATAGTAATCTAGCAAGCCTGCACAAACTTGGGCTTTGTATAAAAAGCCATGATAATAAAACTTGTTGAGAATATCCTACCAAAATCACTATGAAAGTCATCTCTCCCTTTTACTATGAGCAGAGGTGGCCCATTAGAATAATATAGTATCTCTGGATTATCTATAGTAAGAAAATGTGTATATACAAATTAAATGCATGTATTATGAAGTAATTTTTTTCACACCTCTTAGCAATTGATATTTCATGTCCACTGTGTACTTTGTTTGAAATCTTCTTCCTCCAAATGGCACATTTGGAAATAGGAGCATTTTATTTGACAAAGGTAAGAGTTGGATATCATTAACTGCTATCTTTAAATAAGTGAAATGTATGGTATAGAAGAGTAACTGGACTTTTAATAAGGTTTTAGAAGTCAAAATGAAGACACTAATGTGAATGATGGTGGATTTCAATTGTCTCCTGGGCATTTTGGCTATTGGGTTAGGAGAGTATGGGACCCAGAATGTTCTGTTTCTTTCACTCCTTTAACAAATTTTTATTGAACACCTACTATGTGCTGACCTCTTTTCTAAGTCTTGACAAAAGAGTAGCAACAAGGCAGAAAACATCTCTGCTCTCAAAGAACTTACATTCTAGTAAGGAGACCCAATAAATAAATAAAGAAGAAAACTCCAGAGAGTGTTAGTAGAGAATTAAATGGGAAATAAAAAGTAAAAAACTCGATGACTACTTTGAATAGAGTGGCCAGGAAGGCCTCTCTAAAGCACTGACATCTCAACTGAGACATCTGTGATAATAAGGAGCTAGAACTATGAGGGTCAAGAGAGAAAAAAAAGAACTATTCCAAAAAAAGAGAAGAGCTGGTACAAAAATCCTAAGGTGAGAGAGAAGATGAGTTTTGTGGAAAGATTGTAGACAGGGTAGATAATGTTTACAGAAACTTCAGAGGTGCAGAGTCCAGATTATTTCTGACATTGTAGGACAAGGTAAGAAATTCAGATTTGGCTTGGCTTGGTGGCTAACACCTGTAATCCCAGCACTCTGGGGGAGGATCACTTGAGCCCAGAAGTTCAAGATCAGCCTGAGCAATATAATGAGAACACATCTCTACAAAAAGTTAAAAAAAAAAAACAGCCTGGTGTGGTGGTACACCTGTAGTCTGAGCTACTGAGGAAGTGAAGGTGGGAGGATCACTTGAGCCTGAGATATCGAGGCTACAGTGGGCCATGATCATGCCACTACACTCCAGCCTGAGTGACAGAGAGAGACCCTGTCTCAGAGAAAAGACAACAAATCTAGATTTTTATCTATGATCAGAAGCTAGCCATTTAGAAGGTTTTAGAAGGTTTTAATCATAAGAGTGAGATGATCTGATTTATATTTTAAATAATTCTTGGTGTTACATAAAAGATATAGAAAGCAAGAGTGCAAGCAGGGAAACCAATAAGAAGGTTGTATCAAAAGTACAGGCGAGAAATGGAGGCGACTTAGAGGAGGGAAGTAGTCATAATGGAGATAAAGAGAAATGATCCAATTTGGTGTAGCTTTTGGAGTTAAAGACGATAGAACTTTGGGAATAGATTGGAAAGAGAAAGAGCTAAATTATGAATGTATTCTAAGTTTTTGACCTGAGCAACCTAATAGAAGAGGTACAGTTTCCTTTTTTTTTCTTCTTTTTTAATTTTTATTATACTTTAGGTTCTAGGGCACATGTGCACAACGTGCAGGTTTGTTACTTATGTATACATGTGCCATGTTGGTATGCTGCAACCATTAACTCGTTATTTACATTAGGTATATCTCCTAATGCTATCCCTCCCCTCCCTCTCCCCACAATAGGCCCTGGTGTGTGATGTTCCCCTTCCTGTATCCAAGTGATCTCATTGTTCAATTCCCACCTTTGAGTGAGAACATGCAGTGTTTGGTTTTCTGTTCTTGCAATAGTTTGCTGAGAATGATGGTTTCCAGCTACATCCATGTCCCTACAAAGGATACAAACTCATCCTTTTTTATGGCTGCATAGTATTCCATGGTGTATATGTGCCACATTTTCTTAATCCCGTCTGTCAGTGATGGACATTTGGGTTGATTCCAAGTCTTTGCTATTGTGAATAGTGCCACAGTAAACATACATGTGCATGTGTCTTTATAGCAGCATGATTTATAATCCTTTGGGTATATACCCAGTAATGGAATGGCTGGGTCAAATGGTATTTCTAGTTCTAGATCCTTGAGGAATCACCACACTGTTTTCCACAATAGTTGAACGAGTTTACACTCCCACCAACAGTGTAAAAGTGTTCCTATTTCTCCACATCCTCTCTAGTACCTGTTATTTCCTGACTTTTTAATGATTGCCATTCTGACTGGTGTGAGATGGTATCTCATTGTGGTTTTCATTTGCATTTCTCTGATGGCCAGTGACGATGAGCATTTTTTCATGTGTCTGTTGGCTGTATAAATGTCTCCTTTTGAGAAATGTCTGTTCATATCCTTTGCCCACTTTTTGATGGGGTTGTTTTTTTCTTGTAAATTTGTTTGAGTTCTTTGTAGGTTCTGGATATTAGCCCTTTGTCAGATGAGTAGATTGCAAAAATGTTCTCCCATTCTGTAGGTTGCCTGTTCACTCTGATGGTAGTTTCTTTTGCTGTGCAGAAGTTCTTTAGTATAATTAGATCCCATTTGTCAATTTTGGGTTTGGTTGTCATTGCTTTTGGTGTTTTAGACATGAAGTCCTTGCCCATGCCTGTGTCGTGAATTGTATTACATAGGTTTTCTTCTAGGGTTTTTATGGTTTTTGGTCTAACATTTAAGTCTCTAATCCATCTTGAATTAATTTTCGTATAAGGAGTAAGAAAAGGATCCAGTTTCAGCTTTCTACTTATGGCTAGCCAGTTTTCCCAGCACCATTTATTAAGTAGGGAATCCTTTCCCCATTTCTTGTTTTTGTCAGGTTTGTCAAAGATCAGATGGTTGTAGATGTGTGGTATTATTTCTGAGGGCTCTGTTCTGTTCCATTGGTCTATATCTCTGTTTTGGTACCAGTACCATGCTGTTTTGGTTACTGTAGCCTGGTAGTACAGTTTGAAGTCAGGTAGCATGATGCCTCCAGTTTTCTTCTTTTGGCTTAGGATTGTCTTGGCAACGCAGGCTCTTTTTTGGTTCCATATGACCTTTAAAGCAATTTTTTCCAATTCTGTGAAGAAAGTCATTGGTAGCTTAATGGGAATAGCATTGAATCTATAAATTACCTTGGGCAGTATGGCCATTTTCACGATATTGATTCTTCCTATCCATGAGCATGGTATGTTCTTCCATTTGTTTGTGTCCTCTTTTATTTCACTGAGCAGTGGTTTGTGGTTCTCCTTGAAGAGGTCCTTCACATCCCTTGTAAGTTGGATTCCTAGGTATTTTTTTCTCTTTGAAGCAATTGTGAATGTGAGTTCATTCATGATTTGGCTCTCTGTCTGTTACTGGTGTATAAGAATGCTTTTGATTTTTGCACATTGATTTTGTATCCTGAGACTTTGCTGAAGTTGCTTATCAGCTTAAGGAGCTTTTGGGCTGAGATGATGGGGTTTTCTAAGTATACAATCATGACATCTGCAAACAGGGACAATTTGACTTCTTCTCTTCCTAATTGAATATGCTTTATTTCTGTCTCTTGCCTGACTGCCCTAGGCAGAATTTCCAACACTATGTTGAATAGAAGTGGTGAGAGAGGGCATCCCTGTCTTGTGCCAGTTTTCAAAGGGAATGCTTCCAGTTTTTGCCCATTCAGTATGATACTGGCCGTGGGTTTGTCATAAATAGCTCTTATTATTTTGAGATACATTCCATCAATACTAAATTTATTGAGAGTTTTTAGCATGAAAGGCTGTTGAATTTTGTCAAAGGGCTTTTCTGCATCTATTGAGATAATCATGTGGTTTTTGTCTTTGGTTCTGTTTATATGCTGGATTATGTTTATTGATTTGTGTATTTTGAACCAGCCTTGCATTCCAGGGATGAAGCCCACTTGATCATGGTGGATAAGCTTTTTGATGTGCTGCTGGATTCGGTTTGCCAGGATTTTATTGAGGATTTTTGCATCGATGTTCATCAGGGATATTCGTCTAAAATTCTCTTTTTTTGTTGTGTCTCTGCCAGGCTTTGGTATCAAGATGATGTTGGCCTCATAAAATGAGTTAGGGAGGATTCCTTCTTTTTCTATTGATTGGAATAGTTTCAGAAGGAATGGTACCAGCTCCTCCTTTTACCTCTGGTAGAATTTGGCTGTGAATCCATCTGGTCCTGGACTTTTTTGGTTGGTAGTCTATTAATTATTGCCTCAATTTCAGAGCCTGCTTTTGGTCTATTCAGGGATTCAACTTCTTCCTGGTTTAGTCTTGGGAGAGTGTAAGTGTCCAGGAATTTATCCATTTCTTCTAGGTTTTCTAGTTTATTTGCATAGAGGTGTTTATAGTATTCTCTGATGGTAGTTTGTATTTCTGTGTGGTCGATTCCTTTATCATTTTTTATTGCATCTGTTTGATTCTTCTCTCTTTTCTTCTTTATTAGTCTTGCTAGCGGTCTATCAATTTTGTTGATCTTTTCTAAAACCAGCTCCTGGATTCAGTGATTTTTTGAAGAGTTTTTTTGTGTCTCTATCTCCTTCAGTTCTGCGCTGATCTTAGTTATTTCTTGCCTTCTGCCAGCTTTTGAATGTGTTTGCTCTTGCTTCTGTAGTTCTTTTAATTGTGATGTTAGGGTGTCAATTTTAGATCTTTCCTGCTTTCTCTTGTGGGCATTTAGTGCTATAAATTTCCCTCTACACACTGCTTTAAATGTGTCCCAGAGATTCTGGTATGTTGTGTCTTTGTTCTCATTGGTTTCAAAGAATATCTTTATTTCTGTCTTCATTTTGTTATGTATCCAGTAGTCATTCAGGAGCAGGTTGTTCAGTTTCCATGTAGTTGAGCGGTTTTGATTGAGTTTCTTAGTCCTGAGTTCTAGTTTGATTGCATTGTAGTCTGAGAGACTGTTGTTAAAATTTACATTTGCTGAGGAGTGCTTTACTTCCAACTATGTGGTCAGTTTTGGAATAAGTGTGATGTGGTGTGAGAAGAATATATATTATGTTTTGGGGTGGAAAGTTCTGTAGATGTCTATTAGGTCTACTTGGTGCTGAGTTGAGTTCAGTTCCTGGATATCTTTGTTAACTTTCTGTCTCATTGATCTCTCTAATCTTGACAGTGGATTGTTAAAGTCTCCCATTATTATTGTATGGGAATCTAAGTCTCTTTGTAAGGCTCTAAGGACTTACTTTATGAATCTGGGTGCTCCTGTATTGGGTGTATATATATTTAGGAGAGTTAGCTCTTCTTGTTGAATTGATCCCTTTACCATTATGTAATGGCCTTCTCTGTCTCTTTTGATCTTTGTTGGTTTAAAGTCTGTTTTATCAGAGACTAGGATTGCAACCCCTGCCTTTTTTTGTTTTCCATTTGCTTGGTAGATCTTCCTCCATCCCTTTATTTTGAGCCTATGTGTGTCTCTGCATGTGAGATGGGTCTCCTGAATACAGCAAACTGATGGGTCTTGACTCTTTATCCAATTTGCCAGTCTGTGTCTTTTAATTGGACCATTTAGTCCATTTACATTTAAGGTTAATATTGTTATGTGTTAACTTGATCCTGTCATTATGATATTAGCTGGTTATTTTACTCATTAGTTGATGCAGTTTCTTCCTAACATCCATGGTCTTTACCTTTTGGCATGTTTTTGCAATGGCTGGTACCAGTTGTTCCTTTCCATTATTAGTGCTTCCTTCAGGATCTCTTGTAGGGCAGGCCTGCTGGTGACAAAATCTCTGAGCGTTTGCTTGTCTGTAAAGGATTTTATTTCTCCTTCACTTATGAACTTAGTTTGGCTGGATATGATATTCTGAGTTGAAAATTCTTTTCTTTAAGAATGTTGAATATTGGCCCCCACTCTCTTCTGCCTGGTAGAGTTTCTGCTGAGAGATCTGCTGTTAGTCTGATGGGCTTCCCTTTGTGGGTAACCCGACCTTTCTCTCTGGTTGCCCTTAACATTTTTTCCTTCATTTCAACTTTAGTGAATCTGACAATTATGTGTCTTGGAGTTGCTCTTCTTGAGGAGTATCTTTGCGGTGTTCTCTGTATTTCCTGAATTTGAATGCTGGCCTGCCTTGCTAGGTTGGGGAAGTTCTCCTGGATAATATCCTGCCGAGTGTTTTCCAACTTGGTTCCATTCTCCCCGTCACTTTCAGGTACACCAATCAGACGTAGATTTGGTCTTTTCACATAATCCTGTATTTCTTGGAGGCTTTGTTCATTTCTTGTTACTCTTTTTTCTCTAAACTTTTCTTCTTGCTTCATTTCATTCATTTGATCTTCAATCACTGATACTCTTTCTTCCAGTTCATCGAGATGGTTACTGAAGCTTGTGCATTTGTCATGTAGTTCTTGAGTCATGGTTTTCATCTCTATTAGTTCATTTATGGACTTCTCTGCTTTGGTTATTCTAGTTATCCATTCTTCCATTCTTTTTTCAACGTTTTTAGTTTCTTTGCGCTGGGTACATAGTTCCTCCTTTAGCTCTGAGAAGTTTGATTGACTGAAGCCTTCTTCTCTCAACTCGTCAGAGTCATTCTCTGTCCAGCTTTGTTCCATTGCTGGCGATGAGCTGCGTTCCTTTGGAGGGGGAGATGCGCTCTGGTTTTTTGAATTTCCAGCTTTTCTACACTGCTTTTTTCCCCATCTTTGTGGTTTTATCTGCCTTTGGTCTTTGATGTTGGTGACGTACTGATGGGGTTTTGGTGTGGTGTCCTTTCTGTTTGTTAGTTTTCCTTCTAACAGTCAGGGCCCTCAGCTGCAAGTCTGTTGGAGTTTTCTTGAGGTCCACTCCAGACGCTGTTTGCCTGGGTATCAGCAGCGGAGGCTGCGAAGATAGAATATTGCTGAACAGCAAGTGTTGCTGTCTGATTCTTGCTCTCGAAGCTTCTTCTCAGAGGTATACCCAGCCCTGTGAGGTGTGAAGTGTCAATGTGCACCTAGTGGAGGATGTCTCCCAGTTAGGCTACTCAGGGGTCAGGGACCCACTTGAGCAGGCAGTCTGTCCGTTTTCAGATCTCAACCTCCGTGCTGGGAGAACCACTGCTCTCTTCAAAGCTGTCAGACAGGGACATTTACATCTGTAGAGGTTTCTGCTGCTTGTTGTTTAGCTATGCCCTGTCTCCAGAGGTGGAGTCTACAGAGGCAGGCAGGCCTCCTTGTGCTGCAGTGGGCTCCACCCGGTTCCAGCTTCCCAGAGGCTTTGTTTACCTACTTAAGCCTCAGCAATGGTGGGTTCCCCTACCCCAGCCTTGCTGCCGCCTTGCAGTTAGATCTCAGACTACTGTGCTGGCAATGAGGGAGGCTTCGTGGACGTGGGACCCTGTGGGCCAGGCGTGGGAAATAAGCTCCTGGTGTGCCATTTGTTAAGACCATTGGTAATGCGCAGTATTAGGGTGGGAATTACCTGATTTTCCAGGTGTTGTGTGTCTCAGTTTCCCTTGGCTAGGAAAAGGAATTCTCTTCCCCCTTGCGCTTCCCAGGTGAGGTGATGCCTCACCCTGCTTCAGCTCTCACTGGTTAAGCTGCACCCACTGACCAACACCAACTGTCTGACATGCCCCAGTGAGATGAACCCGGTACCTCAGTTGAAAATGCAGAAATCACCCGTATTCTGTGTCGCTCATGCCAGAGCTGGAGGCTGGAGCTCTTCCTATTCTGCCATCTTGTGCACCCTGCCCCGAGGTACAGTTTTCTGATATCTGTGAACATGGGGAAGAAATAATTTTGGTCAGAAAAATGAAACATTCTTTTTAGTATATGTGCTGTTAAGGTGAGCACAGAAAAATGAAATATTCTTTTAAGGACAAATTAAGTTTTAGATACCTATTAGCCATCCAAGAATGCTTATGAAGTATGAAGTTGAATAATTGAATCTAAGTTTCAGAAGAGAGATGACAAATGGAAGATATTGGTTTGAAAGCCTAGACCATCTGAAGCCATGAGAATGAATGAGAACACTTAAGAGAATAGGGCCAAGTTACTGAGCCCATGAATATGCCAACATTTGGAGACTGGGTAGAGAAAGAGGAGAATCCAGAATAGAAGATGCAGAGGGACGAGCCAGTAGTCTGGTCCATTATGCAATTATCTATGGATAATGAGAGTTTTATATATTCCTTTAAAGTCTACAATCTACAGATTTTAAAGGAAGATATACAACTCTCATTATCCATAGATAATTGGTTACAAACAAATTCCAAAAATAATCCACAGATAAAATACTCAAATAAGTGAGTTCATCAAGGCTACTCAAATAAGTGAGCTCATTAAGGCAATAATTAGGAGGAAATAAATCACTTCAAGGTAGGAGTGGCCAACTATGTCAAATGTTGCTGAGAAGTGAGGTAATAAAAGAACAAAATAGAGGCTATTGAATTTGGCAGCCTCAATGGTATGGGGAACACTGAAGCTCAACTGGAATAAATTGAGGAAAGAATGTGAGGTGAGTAAAGAAGGAGCAACTACTAACAGGAGAAAAAGCCTCTGGATATTGTAGATGTGAGTCCTTTTGGAAGCTGGGCAGGCCTACTCACAATATTGAAGGACCTTAATGAAAGGTTTACTATGACTTAAAATGAGGGGATTGGTGCACATGTTTGTGAGTTTGACCAGATAACCTTGGAAATATCTGTCACACAGGTATGTTCTAGTATCATTTTATTCTACAGTATTTGATATTGTTCTCTTGTTTGCCTAAATTATCAGTGTTGTGTCCCCTACCTGATCCCTCTACAACCTTATGAAAGATAGATAAATTATTTTCCTTTGTCTTTATTAAATAGAATGAATTTTTATTACTTTCTCAGTAGACTATAGATTGGGAAAAATTGATGTTATTCAACTATCTTACAATGTAGATAAGACAATTAAGACTCCAGGAAGTGAAATGATTAGTCAAATAGAAAATTCAAAGATAATAGCAAATCTAAGACTAGAACCCATCTCCTAGTCTCATTTTTCATCATCTTATTACTCCTCTATTTTTGGTTTATATCTTTTTTTTAGACTATCTGCTTAGAATAAGAACTTTCAGAGTTGTGTTTCTAAAAATAGTAAAACAAAAAAACAAACAAAAACTAGAAATACTCAGCATTAGAGAATTGGTGAAGTTCCTTTTCCATTCATTCCTCTAGCTACTGGAACACTGACAGCTGATGGCTGTTAGCCAAGTCCTTCTCTGGGAATTGACAAGTCATAGAGTCAGGTGGACTCAGCAGCAATCTGTCATAAGATAGAAATGCTGAACCCAGGGTCAAGCATAAGCAGGGCTGAAGGGCACAATTAAACTGCATTGGCACCTCCCAATCGGTACAAACCTATGGCCACAAGAGGGGCCCCTTATGATTAGCTCAGGGAGGAGAAAGTCCAGACTTGGTTCACAGGTGGGTCATCCCAGTATGAGGAGCAAGCTAAAAATGAACTGCTGTTGCACTGTGATCTCACTCAAGAATGTCTCTGAAAGAAAGCTGAGGAGGGAAATCTTCACATGTATTTTGGCAGTGCACTTGCTCTTCCACCTTGTGCAAAAAGAACAGTAAACCAAAGTTGCAATCTACACCAATTCATGAGAAGAGGGAAATGATTTAGCTGTTTGTTTAGGGACCAGGAAAAACAAAAATTGGAAAATTGGTGTATTAGTCCATTTTCACACTGCTATAAGGAATACCACCTGGGACTGGTTAATTTATAAAGGAAAGAGGCTTAATTGACTGACAGTTCCACATGGCGAGGGAGGCCTCAGGAAACTTACAGTCATGGCAGAAGAAGAAGCCAGCACCTTCTACACAGGGTGGCAGGAGAGAGAAGGGCCTATGAAGGAGGAACTTTCAAACACATTTAAAACCATGAGATCTCATGACGAACCCAATCTCTATCATAAGAACAGCATGGGGAAACCACCCCCATGATCCAGTCACCTTCCACCAGGTTCCTCCCTCAACACATGGGGATTATGAGGATTACAATTCCAGATGAGATTTAGGTGGGGACACAGAGACAAACCACATCAATTGGTAAGAAGCACATCTGGAGAAGATGCATGTGGGTAGTTTATGGGAATGAGCCCAAGTGTGAAGATCTTTGTATCACATGCCAATACCTGTTAGAGGGCATCCTTCAACGAAAAGGCACTAAACAAAAAAGACAGAATGACTGCCAGTTAATAACAGCCAGCCTCTATTATCAGCAACCTCTCTGCTGGCACAATGGTCAATAAACAGAGTGGTCACAGTGGCAGGGATGGGGACTATACATGGGCCAAAGATCATAGGTCCCACCCACCAAGGCCAATCTAGCTATTTCCACTGCCAAATAGCCTAACTCCTAGCAACAGAGACCAATGTTAAGCATAATTCACAAGGACGTTGAGCAACTACTTGGTGCCAAATTAACTACCCTGAATTCCTTCCATCTTGCCAGGGACAGCAATTCGCCTTGGCTGGGATTAACACATATTGCAGGTATGGGTTTGCCTTTCCTGTTCACAACCTCAGCCAGCACCACTATCTAAGGGCTTATAGAGTGTTTGATTCACTTACATTAGATCTTGTACAATACTACATCAGACTAAGGACCCATTTGACAACAAAGGACATATGGAAGTGAACACATGACCACACGATCCACTGGATCTATCATACTTTGCACTACATAGAAATTACTAATCTGATGGAGTGATAGAATAGCATTTTGAAAGTGGAACTGAGGCACCAGCTTGGATATGATACTCTGCAGGAATTGAGTGCTGTGTTCCAAGACCTAGCATACACTCTAACCAATGACCATTGTATGATGCTCTGTCCCCAGTAGGTTGAATGTATGGGACTCAGACCTAAGAGAAGTAAGCAAAATTAGCCCTACTTACCATCCATCCAAGTGACCAGCTTGTAGAATTTGTGCTTCCCATCACTACAACTCTAGAAAATGCAGATCTAGATGTTCTGCTCCCTAGAGAGTGAAGTGTTCCATCAAAGGACATAACAAGAGTCCTATTAAACTTTAAAACTACTACTGTCATTTTGGTGTCCTCATGACATGAAGAAGGCGAGGAAAGTAATACACAATGAAATAAGTCACATCCAGGCAAGGATGCTTGGCTCTGATCATCAAAGGAGGTAGGGCTGCTGGTTCACTATAAGTATAGGGGAGAATATGTTCAGCACTGATGTACATATTGGGGCACGTATTGGTATGCTACATTGCCCAATTTTGACAATGATTGGATAAATGCAACAGCTATGGCCCAAGAAAGTCATGGCGACTGGGGGCTGAGACTGTAGGGATGAGGATCTGGTTTACACTATTGTGTAAACCACTGAGAACAATAGATGTGTTAGCTGATGGTGAGTGGAATCAATATAACTATTACTAGAAGAAGATAGATACCATGAAACTTAATAAAATATGAGTTAAGTGAATTCAAATGGCACAGGAGATGGACTATAGCAAATATTGTTTTATGTCACCCAGATTCCCTCTCAGAACTGAGGAATTCATTACCTCAGTTGCTGGTAGCATTGGTGACTGATGGCTCTCAGCTGAATTCCTATCTGGGAGCTGCCTTTGGCTGAAAAGAGCTGCCTTGCCCAAGTTCATGCTTACTCCTTGGGCACAGTCCCTATTCAAAGCCCTCTAGCCTCTTTGTCTCAAGGAGGGACAACTCTGAAGGGTCATCCCAGCCCCAGAGTTTCCCAAGGATTTTCTTTCTTTCCTTTCTTTCTTATTTTCCTAAAGATGGGGTCTCACTGGGTTGCCCAGGCTGGTCTCAAATTCTTGGCCTCAAGCAATCCTCCCACCTTGGCCTCCAAAAGTGCTGGGATTACAGATGTAAGCCACCATGACTGGCTGCCCTGAGGTTTTTCACTACAGTTCCATTCCTCACTCTACTTAATCCCACTTTCTTCAATTGTCCATAAATACTGATCTTGAGAACTCTTCCCAATAAAATGACTACACACAACACAAATCTCTTTCTTAAAATCTGTTTCTCAGAGAATAGTTCAAAAATTATATGGCACATCTATGTGAGATAATAGCTTGTAGTCATGAGAATGATATGGTAGTAGAAAATTTCATGAAATCAGGAACATCGGGTGAGAAAAAATGTGAAATATTTGCTCTCACTTTTATTAAAAAATGTATATGGATATGTGTAAATACACCCTGAGAAAAAGCATGAAGTTGTAAAATATTAAGTGGTTATCTTTGGGTCCCAGTGATAGCAACAGGAGGCAGCCAAGTGCCTTGGCAGATAGGCAGTGGTACCTGGTAAAACCCCATCATCAAGCCAAAGACAGTTTAAAGCCTGAAAGCCAAGCTACAAGTTAAATCCCTGGACCAGATTGAGAACTTGCCTTCCTGTTTGGAGCGCTTTCCTCTCATTGATCCCCATCCTTCACATATTTTACACAAACTTACCCCTTCCCAATCAGTTTTCTACACTGTCAAGCCCACTTTGAGTGGTGTCTTCACTTTAATCTTTTTTGCATACTCAAAAACCAATCAGCACACACTCTCCATTCTGTGCCTATAGATAACCCAGACTCAGTCAGTAGAGGAGAGATGTCCTAACTTCAGGGAAGAGACAACCTGATTTCAGGGAAGCTGACCTTCCCTTTCCGTCCCTTCTCCAGCTCTCCTCTCCACTGAAAGCCATTTTCATCACTCAATACAATTCTTGTTCTTTACTGTCCTTCAGTTGTCCACGTGACCTCATTCTTCTTGGACACCAGACAAGAGCTCAGGACCCACTGATTGTAGGTACCCAGAAAGGCTGTCACACTAGCCCTTTGCCCTCACCAGCAGAGGGAAGCCACCCCGTGTGGTAAAGCGAGGGGTCAGCTGATCTGCTAACATGCTGCTGTCCATGGACAGTGGAACTAAAGGACCACTGTAACACCCCCTCTGGGGCTTCGTGGTCGTGGGCACCCTCACCTGGGCACCACCACGTTCCCCTTGAGGTGACACACCAGACATAGCCCATATCTGGCCATGGGCCCCACATGGAGCTTGCTCCTGTGTCAGCGCCTGGAAAGGCTGACAGGATTCTGCACACACTCACTCACTCACGTGCTTCCTCCCACAAGGGGCTAAGCATGGCAGATTGAGTAGATGGGCTACCCCTTCCACAAGTCCAGTGAAGGAGCCAAGAAAAATCCTGTGTCCCCAGGCTCATGATGCTTTTTTATATTTTTAAATATTTCTAAAAATCAACATCAGATATGTTATTATTTTTAATCATATCTGTTATTTTGGCAAAAATGTTAACTGTATAATAATATACTTATAAAATTAGAGATATAAGTATAACACAGAAGGAAAGTGAGACAACAAACTCAGAGTTTAATATATTACATCCCAGATAACCTTCAGTTTAAGAATGGAAAAAAGTTTATCTGTTTCCTCATTCATCCACTGAACTAATTAAAGTTATTAGGTAAAGTACACAACAAGAAAATGAATGTCTAGGGGTTGAATTGCTAGGTCATGTGCTAACTTCGTTTAATCATTTGAGGAACTGCCAGACTGTTTTCCAACATGATGCACCATTTTATATTTATCAATTATTATAAGCCAAAGTATTTTCCACCTTAGTCCCAGAAGGTTTTTCCTATGGTCTACATATTCTTCCAGATACAGATTAGTCATCTCTCTTAGATGGTTCTGTGCAGAGTCCTCACCAAGGGAAAGACTAGGGAGCGTCAGAATAATTTGGTTGGTTCCCAAGACTTTATATAAATGGTAAGAATGAATTAACCATATTAGTTCTTCTTAGAGCCCAAGGCTCTTAGAGCATTTCCATCACTATTCCTGTCCACCCACTTAAGGCATGTATTCATTGGCCCAACCCCCTCAGGAATCCATACATCAAAGGTAGGAACTTTTCTGATTGATATTTCTCTCCGAGACCTTCTCAAAGGATGAGAGCCTAATTCTTATCTGCTTAATTGTTTTGTGTTGTGTAGGAAGCCAAATTTTAATTAAAACCAGAAATTATACAAATTGCCGTCCAGTAAAAGATGGTTTTGTTTGCTTTTTTTTTTCTAAAGAAAATCATGCATCCTCAATTTTATAAACAGGTAATACATGCCTTTCTTGATTCCTCTCTAAGGCTAGATCATCCCAACATTTATAAGAAAATTTGCCGTATAGTATGGTTGAACATAATATTCCATCCCAAGTTTCTCAGCAGTAATTCTCATCTGCCAAAAGGAAGCATACATTTCTTAAAAACCTTTTCTGGTACAAAAATTTTAATGGAGAAATTATAACTTATACAAGTAGCATGTATATTAAGGAGCTCAATAATCGCAACGTCTTTAACAGTTTCACAGAAAATGCAGAAGCGTTCTCAAGTGAGGTTTCTTAATCAACTCTAAATAAAGCCAAATGAATAACATCAAAATATATTTTTCTGTGAAGCTCTTTTATGAGGAGGTGCAAATTCTGTTCAAGAGTGATGTGGCTACATTTCATGGGATTTTGAACTTCACTAGTTTTAAGTGTTGTGGTATAAAACATTATTACACTATCTATATATTTTAAAATAATTGATTTCTCCTTTACAAAAATGTTCAAGGATTATATAATATAAAGCTGAGTAGCTGAATAAATTATAAGCTGTGTTTTTTCTATTTCTATTAGGAGGTGGCAATACTAATGGCAAATTGATGTATCATCCTTTGTCAGATCTATTGTAACTGAGTTTTGAACTGTACAGTTTAGAAGTAAGTGAAGTTTTCAGGAATGTATCATTCACAATAATGCAACAGCCCTGTATCTAGCTTTCTGTTGCTCTGTCTTCATAGGAGAAAAAAATTCTTAAACTCTGACATGTGGGTATGTTATATACTATATAACATAATAATAACACAATCACATAATATGTAAATGTGCACATATTATCACATTAATATGTTGCATATTACATATTTCTTGCCCAACAGTATTTAAATTCCTGGATGAATATTAGAGTCACCTGGACAGTTAGTTAAAAGCCATATTTTGTCATAAGTATAATAGAGATTATATTTTATTTAGTATTTTTGAATATATAAATTTTTTACTTGGCTTAAATTTGAAAAGGTACAAAGTTTATGCTGTGGAAAAATCTGTCTCCCACTCCTATCTGCCAACACCTAGTTATTCCCTTCAGAGGCAAAACCAATATTATCAACCACTTGTGTAATCTTCCAGAAATATTTCATGCATATATAAGCAAATATGTATGTTCATCCTTCTTTTTCAACAGCACTTGTAAAGTATAATACCTCTTGCATTTTTCGCTTAATAAATGTCTTGAAGATTGGCCTCTATCCATACGTATCCAAAGAGAAGTTCCTCATTCCTTTCTGCATATGTATGTATGGATGTTTATATTGTATGGATGCATCCTACATTGTTTAGTTTACCTGAAAAGTTTTTAAAAATACATGTCCCTGGGACCTCTCACAGACCTACGGAATCAAAATCTATGGGTCACAGTCTGGGCATATGAATTTTTAACAAGCTCCCAGGTGACTGTTATCCAGCCAGTTCTGCATCTTCCAGCAGATTGGTTTTGGGGACTCACCTTTCTAGCTTATCTATTCTGAATATCACTATTTTCAGCTGAGTGGTTCAGAAGCTAGAAAGCACACAGGTTACATTTTCCGGGAGGAACCTGACTCATTAGTACATATTTCTGACTGAGAAGGGCATAATCTTTATTGTTTGATTTATAGAACTTTTTTAAGAGAAAAATAATAATTCTTCCTGTAGCTTGCTGCCACTGTACTTAAGCAATGTATTGATTTACCCTGAATCACACTCAGCTGAAATGATTCTCAGCAAGCCTCAACCTCTGCCTTACAGAACTCCCCCAAGCAGCCTCATCTCCCCTGACACTTGGCAGTTCTCAAAGTGGTACCAGAGCATGGGAATAATAATGGCTGAACTTTCTGTAATATGGAAAGGCCACTGTGGAGATTCTGATCAGATCTTCATTGGAAGTGCACCCACACAACCTTTGGAGAAAAACTGATTTTGATTCTCCAAGAAGGCTGTGAAAATCTCCTAGGTCATCAGTATATTCATTCAGTCAAGAGAAAAAATGACTTATTTTTATCAAATGGAAGAATCAAAAGTCAAATGCTGATACAGCTGTATCTTCTCTCACTTTTGCTTTTACCAGTATATAACATTTTTCCCCCTCCTAGAAGCTTGTGGTATAGGACAGAGATTATCTCATGCAGTTTTCTTTAAAGGCCCTAACCTTTGAATTTAGTAATAATGACAGTGTATTTTTGGTCAGTATTTTGAGTAGATGTGGATTTGGGACTATGTGCGTTGCCTAAGAAAATGTAAAAATAGTTAAAACAAAAATATATACATATGGGCATTTTGATTTGGGGTAAGTTTAAAATGTGATTCTGATTACATAACCCCCTCTTCTTCCTATCTAACCCTAAACTGAAACATTTATTCTTTAATTTGTTTCCTTTCTGATTTTATCAGGCAAATTATCAACGAAAAGGTTAAAGTAAAATGATTCAAAAGCTGAATTTTCCTGAAAACCTTGCAAAAAGATTTAGAGCTCTGCTCTAACTGATACACTGTTTTTGAGCAATTTGAAAAAATAAACCAAATGCTTAAAACAACTGCAATAGAAGATGTGGTGTTCCTCGTTGCTTTGGATGCTAATGGCCCCGGATTCTCAGCATCTTAGCCAATGATAGTGACCTTTGAGATGGATCTTATGGAAGCAGGAAAGGAACTAACGTGTATTGATTACATTCTACATAAATTACTTAGACTAATTATGTAAGATGTAATCGTATGTCACCATTTTAAAGATGAAGGGATTGAGGCAAAATAACCGTAAGATGAAATTAACTTATCGAAATCACACATTTGGTGAACGGCATAGCTAGGCCTGGAAACTAGTTCTAATTCTAAATACTGTGCTTCTTCCACTAAGTCATGTTCACCATCTAGACAAATTATATAATTCAGAGGCATATTTACAAGAGAAAATAGTCAACATATTTAAATAAACACTTTTCAATATTTTATTATGAATCCCCAAACTAGGTAATTGAGGTGATTCAGTTTCCTGGGGAAGTATTTCCATGGCTGAATGGGTAATTACGAAATCAATTGTGCTCTCAGATCATTCAAGTCACATGTGATTGAGGAGAGGGGCTATTCTGGTATAGTAATGTACATAAATTGTGCATCATTGAGTTTAATTTTTGAATAGTTTGAGTTATAACCGAGTATTACAGCTTCTTGAAGGAGATTCCAAATGAAAAAGGGATTTATACATTTGTTGTTGTTAATATGTAATTAGTCCTGTAGTACATTTAATCAAGCATTTATAAGTGTATAGATTTAAATCTTAGGTTAAAATATAGGTCACTGACTTACCATACAGTGCTATGGTGCTTCTGTAACAACACTGTACAGAAAGAAATCAGCTTCAATGAAATTCCATTTTTTTAAAGAAGACTACTTACCTGTATTGGACCTCTCCAAGTTTTGGAAAGTCGATGGAGGGTTTACCCGGGTTAGGTGTCTATACCAAACCAAACATTAGACTTTTATAAAAACAAGAAAGGAAATTGTTTTTGAAGGATTGAAGTCACAGTATTTAATGAGAGTAATCTATGTTTTACCTTAGTTACAAATGTATTTATACACTTACATGTACATATGCATGCATATATATGTATATATACATGTATTACACTATAGGTATTGATATCATCTTCCAGCTCTTAGTTAGGCCAATGAAACATCTATGCTGTGGTCTGCTCTGGATTATTCTTCTATATTTTGCCTACTCTTTTTTTAATATCTCACCTTCTTGTCTTAACTGGATGAAATGTCAGGGTCCTTATTTGTATTACCTATTAATGCATTTATAAAAAGTTCCCTCTGAAAACAGTGGGTTTTTTTGGAATATTTTAATATACTTAAATTTATAGAGTCTAATATAAACACTCATGTATCTAACTTATGGCTTCCTCAAATTTAATATTTTGCTTCATTTTCTTTCATTTTAAAATTACACATTACAGATATATTTGATGTTGCAGCTCCCTTAACCCCCAACAATCCCATTCTCCTTCCTCTTCCTGCATATGACAGCCACGATCCTGAATTTGGTGTCTCTCATTATCAAACATGTTTTAATTTGCTTACTTAAAATGTTTATAGACAATATATAGGGCTCCAGATAAACATGTCAGGTTGAACACATGCACTTATTTTCAACTTCTTCTGAAACTTGATTTAAAATGCTATATGGGCATAATCACACAGAGAAACAAAACAATTCATGCTTTGTGCTCACTTGAAGGTGGGAGTATGTGGCGGGGAGGTTAATATTCTATCAAGATAGGAAAAAGGAGGCTAAAATATCCCTTTAATCAAGAATGCAAAAACTTTCCCAAATTTCCAGCTGACTTTTGCCTTTGTGTTATTGGCGAAAACTCAGCCACATGACCACCACAAGCTGCAACAGTACTAGGATAGTAAGTATTTTGCCTTTCCACCTTCAAAGCAGAGTGAGCGAGGGAGACAGGGGTTGTGCCTATGTGTTGATGAGCCAAACAGTTGGGTTTGCTATAAGGCCCGAACATCCTGTTTGGCTCGGAGGAGGGATTGGAAATATCAATTGGGTTTTAGCAGAGCTACCTTAGGTAAGTTACATAAAGTGCAATGTGCCTGGTTTGCTTTTTAACATCATCTTTAGTTCAGATTTCCCCAAAGTGTTCTGCTTAGAATAAGGATTCAGTGGGATGTTTTTATTTGACCACAGCATAATATGGTCAAATAAGCTTGAAAAATTAGAGTTCACTTACTACACTGTTAAAATATAATTATACAATATTAAGCTATATATAAATTCTCTCTGTCTCAAAATTCCAGCTTCCAGTGTATTCCTTGGCAGACAGTTATGGCTCCTTATTGATTTTTTTCTGTTTTTTACAGTTAGTGAATGTTAAATTAAATTTTATATGAAATTATAGTATTCAGGCCTCTAAACCCCAATTTCTGTCCTTTTATTCCAATTCCTTCCAGTAATATACATATAAAATGTGATTTTATTATTTGAGATTAAAATTATAGGACAGTTTCATCTTCTTTTCTTTCAGCTATTTTTTATTTATTTTTGACATTTAAATTTTATTTTTAATTTATCAACGTGCACTTAGTTTATGAAATCAAATAGTCCTAAAATGTTTACAACAAAACCAATAACTCTGTGGCTCTCATTATCAAACATTATCCCCCACCTCCAGGAGCACTATTCCCATGTTTATTCATCTCTCTATTGATCAATGATAGGTGTAGGGGCCAACTGAAAACTTCCATTCACCCTTTAAAGGCTTGCTGAAATATCAGCTTGAAAAGGCAGATTAATCAGAGAAAAGGCATACAAATTTATTTAATGTATATACATGAGAGCCTTCAGAATGAAGACCCAAAAATAAAGGAGGAAATTGTCCATTTTATACTTAGGTTCAACGAAGTATGGACAGTGTTTAGAAATATGATTGTACAAAAAGGGTGTGATCTAATGCAAATAAGCTAAGTGGAGAAACCCAGCAAGGCCTGTTCATCTAGATTCTTCTCTGCCTCTCTGAGCATGTGCTCCTTTTCTGGGTACAGGGCAGGACCCTCTCTGGAATAGGGATCTTATTACCTACAGTCAAACAAGGCAGGTTAGATAATTTCTTTATGGCCAGTTTTTACACAGAAAGGCAGAGGGAAAGTTCAAGTAATATTTTTAAATTTTGTGGCTGGCTTTGGTGAAGAGGGATTCTGGTTTCTATGACCACCTTGGGTAAGAAGGATTCTAGTTTCCATAGCTAGCCTCAGGGGAGAGTGGGGCAGAGAGACAGGAGGGTAGGAGGTTAGAGAAAAACTTTTTGCTTCTGAGGCTGCTTTTGAAGCCTTCATTTTGGCGTATTGTTTTCTGAGCCCCACCATTGGCATGTATCATTATCTTTTCCCCTTCTTTTCTTAAAAGCTTATCTTTATCTTATATTTCAAAAAGTTTAAACATTTATAGCAGTAACAGAAATAATAAAATTAACCCTCATGCACTTGTCACCAAAATTTCACAATTACTAACACTTGGCCAATTTTGTTGCATTGACATCCTCACCCATTTTCTCCTCTTCAGGCTTATTTATTTTTCCACTTTAAAAAATGTAATTAAAGTAGAATATACATAAGGAAATGTGCACATGTCAAAGTGTACTGCTCACTGAACTTTCATAGAGAGAACACAACTGTGAAATCAGTCCCTAGATCAAGAACTGGAACATTAGGGGCCACTGAGTCCTCACTCATGACCCATTCCAGTCACTCTCCCTCCAAAAGGAACCACTTTCCTGACTTCTAATAGCATAGATTAATTCCCTCTGGTTGTGTATATTATATAAATGGAATTAAACAATTAGTACCTTTTTGGTCCAAATTCTTTCATTCTGTATTATTTTCTTTTCTCTTTTTTTTTTTTTTTTTTTTTTTGAGATGGACTTTCATTCTTGTTGCTCAGGCTGGAGTGCAATAGCACGAACTCAGCTCACTGCAACCTCTGCCTCCCGGGTTCAAGCGATTCTCCTGTCTTAGCCTCCCAAGTAGCTGGGATTACAGGCACATGCCACCATGCCCAGCTAATCTTGTATTTTTAGAGAGACCGGTTTCTCCATGTTGGTCAGGCTGATCTTGAACTCCCGACCTCAGGTGATCCGCCAGTCTTGGCCTCCCAAAGTGCTGGGGTTACAGGCACGAGTCACCGTACCCGGCCTCTATTTCTTAATATCTATATTGAATGTAAATTTTCTATAAATATTCAGTCTTTTGGTTGTCTGCTGGAAGTTGTTCTTTCTCATTACTGTTTAGTATTGCATTATGTAAATACACCACTATTTATTTACTCATTCTACTGTTGGGCATTTCAATAATGTCCACTTTGTAGCTATTTCAAATTGCATGGCTATGAACAAGGTAAAACATGTTTTTGGTGATCATATGTTTACATTTCTAATGGGTATATCCCTATAAGGGAAACTGCTGGGTCATAAAGTATGTATACGTTCAGCTACAGTACATACTTCCAAAGCATTTTCTAAAGTTGGTTGTCTAAATATATATTTCCACCAGTGGTATACAGAAGTTCAACATTCTGGTATTTTCTTCCTTCCATTTTAGCTACTGTGATAGGATTGCAGTTTATCTTATGGTTTTAATTTGAAATTTGTAAACTAATGAAGTCGAACACCTTTTCATGTTGTGTATGGGCCATTTGGATACTTATTTTTTTTGTTAAATTTCTGGTAAAGTCTTTTGTCAAGATTCCATTGTCTTCTAGATATTCGTTAATTACTGTGAATATGAGTTCATTTTGAGATATATGTATTGCAAATATCTACCCCCAAAGTGTAGGTTGCCTTTTTATCGCCATAATGATAGCTTTCGATGAACAGAAGTTTAAAATTTTAAAACAGTACCATTATTCATTTTTTTAAAATTGGCGAGTGTTTTACATATGCTGTTTAAGAAATCTTTGCCTACTTTAGTGTCATCCATGTGATCCACTATGTTTTATTCTAAACTGTTTATTGCTTTACCTTTCACATTTAGAACTTCAATCTATCCAGAATTGAGTTTTGTTCATGGTGTGTGCCAGGTACGTGTGAAGATTCACTTTTTTCATATATATATCAAAGGGATCCAGCATTATTTATTGAAAAATGTTATCTCTCTACTCTATTATTAAGAATCACCTTTGTCATAAGCCAGCTGACTATATGTATATGTGTTTCTTTCTGAAATTGTCTCTTTTCTGTTGGTTCGTTCTTATTCAAATACCACAGTCTTAGTCACTGTGGCTTTATATAGGTATCTGGAATTGTAAGCCCTCCAGCTTTCTCCTTTTTAAAGATTGCCTTAGCTTTTTTGGTTCAAAGCATTTTCATATTAACTTTATAATTAGCTTTCAGTTGTGTAAAAATAATAATAATAACCTATTGAAATTTTGATTAGGATTGAATTGAGTATATAATTTGGAAAGAATAGACCTCTTTACAAGATTGAGTCTTCTGCTCTATGAACATCTGTATCACTGTTTAAGTCATTTTTTAACATACTAAAATGTGACAGTGTTCTTACCCTTTATGGCAGGAGCTTTTTGAGCCCTGTTTTAGAAGTCTTTCACTACCTTTAAATCATGAAGATATATCTTTCTTAAAGCTTAACTGTTTTGCCTCTCATATTTTGTTTTAGAGAACACCTGAAATTGACTTTTGTGAACAGTGTGAGATTTGGGGCTATGGGTTTTTTCATTAATTTTGTTGGACACTCAAATGTGGGATATGCTTTTATAGTGTTTCTTTTATCATGCATTTCCCCTTGTTTCCTTTGCTACTAGAACTCCTATTAATTGAATGTTGGATCTCCTAAACGAATCCACTAATTTGCTTATTCCTTTTAATATTCTCTGTCTTGGTGTTTTTTTTTGGATTATTTTTATGTATTTTTTTCTTTTTTCTAACTTTGTATATATTTTTTTAACTTTTATTTTAGGTTCAGGGGCACATGTGAAGGTTTGTTATACAGGTAAATTGTGTGTAACCAGGGTTTGGTGTGCAGAATATTTTGTCACCCAGGTAATAAGCATAATACCCTACAGGTAGTTTTCCGTTCCTCTCCCTCCTCCCAAACTCCACGATCAAGAAGGCCCTAGGGTCTGTTGTTCCCTTCTTTGTGTCCATGTGTACTTACTGTTTATCTCCTTCTTATAAATGAGAACATGTGGTATTTGGTTTTCTGTTCCTGAGTTATCTCTCATAGGATAATGACCTGCAGCTCCATCCGTGTTTCTGCAAAAGACACGATCTTGTTCTTTTTAACAGTTGTGTAATATTCCATGGTGTATATGTACCACATTTTCTTTATCCAGTCTACCATTGATGGGCATTTAGGTTCATTCCATGATTTTGCTGTTGTGAATAGTGTTGCGATGACCATACATGTGCATGTGTTTTTACAGTAGAACGATTTACATTCCTTTGAGTATATACCCAATAATAGGATTGCTGGGTTAAATGGTACTTCTGTTTTTACTTCTTTGAGAAACCACCACACTGCTTTCCACAATGGCTTCATTAATTTACATTTCTACCAGCAGGGTATAAGTGTTCCTTTTTTCTGCAAACTCACCTGCATATGTTATTATTTGACATTTTAATAATAGCAATTCTGACCAGTGTGACATGGTAATTTCATTGTGGTTTCAATTTACATTTCTCTTATGATTAGTGATGCACATTTTTTCATATGCTTGTTGGCAACATGTATGCCTTATTTTGGAAAGTATCTGTTCATATCCCTTGCCCACTTTTTAATGTAGTTGTTTGTTGTTTGCTTGTTAGTTTGTTTAAGTTCCTTGTAGATTCTGAGTATTAGCTCTTTGTCAAATACATAGTTTGCAAATATTTTCTCCCATTCTGCAGGTTGTCTGTTTACTCTGTCGACAGTTTCTTTTGCTGTGTAGAAATTCTTTAGTTTAATTAGGACCCATTTGTCAACCTTCATTTTTGTTGCAATTGCTTTTGGCATCTTCATCATAAAATGTTTTCCAGGGCCTGTGTCCAGAATGGTATATTCCCTAGGTTATCTTCCACAGTTTCTATAGTTGTAGGTTTTACATTTAAGTCTTTAATCCATCTTGAGTTGATTTTTGTGTATGGTGGAAGGAAAGAGTCCAGCTTCAATCTTCTGTATATGATAAGCCAATTATCCCATGACCATTTACTGAGTAGGGAGTCCTTTCCCCATTGCTTGTTTTTGTTGACTTTGTCAAAGATCAAATTTCTGGACTCTCTATTCTGTTCCATTCAGCTTTGTTCTTTTTCTTAGCATTACCTTGGCTATTAGAGCTCCTTTTTGTTTCCATCTGAATTTTAAGTAGATTTTTCTAATTCTGTGAAGAATGTCATTGGTAGTTTAATAGGAATAGCAGTGAATCTGCAAATTGCTTCAGACAGTATGGCCATTTTAATAATATTGCTTATTCATATCCATGAGCGTGGAATGTTTTTTCATTTGTTTCTGTCATCTCTGATTTCTTTAAGCAGTGTGTTGTACTTCTCATAGAAATCTTTCACCTCCCTCATTAGCTATATTTCTAGGTATTTTTTTCTCTTTTTTGGTGGCTATTGTGAATGAGATTACATTCTTGATTTGGCTGTCAGCTTGGACATTGTTGGTATATAAAAAGGTTACTAATTTTTGTATACTGATTTTGCATCCTTGAAGCTTTGCTGACGTTGTTTATCAGATCTAGGAGCTTTTGGGCAAAGACTATGGGGTTTTCAAGGTATAGAATGGTGTTATCTATAAATAGATAACTTGGCTTCCTCTCTTCCTATTTGTCCTTTTCTTTCTTTCTCTTGCCTGATTGCTCTGGTTAGGACTTCCAGTAGTATGTTGAAAAGGAGTAGTGAGAGTGAACATCCTTGCCTTATTCTGGTTTTCAAGTGGAATGCTTCCAGCTTTTGCCTATTCAGTATGAAGTTTGCTGTTGGTGTGTCATAGATGGCTCTTATTATTTTGAAGTGTGTTCCTTCAATGACTAGTTTGCTGAAGGTTTTTAACATGAAAGAATGTTGAATTTTATCAAAAACCATTTCTGCATCTATTGAGATGATCGTATGGTTTTTGTTTTTAGTTCTGTTTATGTGATGAATCACATTTATTGATTGATGTATGTTGGATCAACCTTGCATCCCAGGGATAAGGCCTACTTGATATGGTGGATTAGTTTTTTGATGTGCTGCTGGATTCAGTTTTCCTGTATTCTGTTGAAGATTTTTGCATCTATGTTCATCAAGGATATTGGCTTGAGTTTTCTTTGTGTTTTTGTTTACTTTATGGGATATATATCAACTTTGTCTTCCAATCCTTCTACTAAATTTTAAAAATTCACTACCATATCTTTAACTCCAAAAGTTCTTTTTTGGTTCCCAAATGTTTCTTTCTTTATAGCCTCCTATTCTTGTTTCATTTATGTCCTATATTTTCTTAAGCCTATGAAGCTATTTACAATAGTCGTTTAAAAAATAATTTATTTTAATTGACAAATACAAATTATATATATTTATCATACACAATATGTTGTTTTGAAATATGTATGCATTATGGAATGGCTAAATTGAGCTAATTAACATTTGTTTTATTTAGTTTTTTTTAGAAATATTTTTGCAGATTTTTTGGTCAATGTTGTATACTTCTTGATTAGACTTATTCCTAGATTTGACATTTTTCATACTGTTGTAAATTATATATTTTAAAAAGATTTATTTTCTCTCTTTATGTTGCTGGCATACAGAATTACAATTGGAATTTGTATATTGACCTTGAATTCAGCAATCTTGCTAAATTTACTAATCATTTAGATTTTTCTAGATGTTTTAGGTACACAATTATAGTATCTGCAAATAATAACAGATTTTTTTCTTTCTTTCCAATTTCTTTACATTTTCCCTACTCCCCCCAGTTTTACTGTCTAGGACTCCAGTATAGTGTTGAACAGAAATTGTGATAATAGGTATCCTTGTCTTTTTTCCAACTTCATAGAAAAAATTTTCAATATTTCATAGATGAGTACTAGTTATAAATTTTGTAGATTTTTAAAGTCACATTAAAGAAGTTACTTCTATTTTCAGTTTACTAAGATTTACTTTTAAACCACGTATCACAAATATATCTATTCAGATCATGAGTCAGCAAACTGCAGCACATGAGCTGGTTGCCTCTTTTTGTAACTAAAGTTTTATTGGAACACAGCTATGTCTATTCATTTGTGTATTATCTATGACTGCTTTTGCAATACAATGGCAGAATTGAGTAGGTATAACAGAGATCCATGTGTCCTTCAAGCCTAAAATATTAACATCCAATTTTTTAATAAGAGCTTGATAAGTGCTAATCTAGATGATCATGTAATTTTTCTCCTTTCTCTATTAATGGTAAATCTATTAATTAATTTGAGTGATAAACCAATCTTGCATATCTTAAATGAACTCTGGTCATTTTTATTTCTTTTATATTTTTCTGGATTAGATTTACTACTTTTTACATATTTATTTTTCCCTCTTTATCTCAGATGTAAATTTTATAGAGTGAAATGCAGCTTTCTTAAGCAGACATTTTGGTGAATTTTGACAAATACATACACACGTGTAATCCACACACTTAACAAAATATAAAATATTTCCATTATCCTAAAGTATTCCCTCATGCAACTCCCCAGTTTTTACTTTCCTCACAGTTCTGCCAGATGCAGGCTATACTCTGAATTATTTTATTTTATTTTTTCACTATTTTATTTTTTTATTTTTATTTTTTAAATTACTATTATTATACTTTACGTTCCAGGGTACATGTGCACAATGTGTGAGTTTGTTACGTATGTACACATGTGCCGTGTTGGTGTGCTGAACCCGTTAACTCATCATTTACATTGGGTATATCTCCTAATGCTATCCCTACCCTCTCCCCTGACCGCACAACAGGCCCTGGTGTGTGATGTTCCCCAACCTGTGTCCAAGTGTTTTCATTGTTCGATTCCCGCCTATGAGTGAGAACATGTGGTGTCTGGTTTTCTGTCCTTGCAATAGTTTGCTCAGAATGATGGTTTCCAGCTTCATCCACGTCCCTACAAAGGACATGGACTCATCCTTTTTTATGGCTGCATAGTATTCCATGGTGTATATGTGCCACATTTTCTTAATCCAGTCTATCACTGATGGACATTTGGGTTGGTTCCAAGTCTGCTATTGTGAATAGTGCTGCAATAAACATGCATGTGCATGTGTCTTTATAGCAGCATGATTTATAATCCTTTGGGTATATACCCAGTAATGGGATGGCTGGGTCAAATGGTATTTCTAGTGATAGATCCTTGAAGAATCACCACAGTGTCTTCCACAATGGTTGAACTAGTTTACAGTCCCACCAACAGTGTAAAAGTGTTCCTTTTTCTTCACATCCTCTCCAGCACCTGTTGTTTCCTGACTTTTTAATGATCGCCATTCTAACTGGTGTGAGATGGTATCTCGCTGTGTTTTTGATTTGCATTTCTCTGATAGCCAGTGATGATGAGCATTTTTTCATGTGTCTGTTGGCTGCATAAATGTCTTCTTTTCAGAAGTGTCTGTTCATATCCTTTGCCCACTTTTTGATGAGGTTGTTTGATTTTTTCTTGTAAATTTGTTTAAGTTCTTTGTAGATTCTGGATATTAGCCCTTTGTCAGATGGGTAGATTGCAAAAATTTTCTCCCATTCTGTAGGTTGCCTGTTCATTCTGATGGTAGTTTCTTTTGCCGTGCAGAAGCTCTTTAGTTTAATTAGATCCCATTTGTCTATTTTGACTTTTGTTGCCATTGCTTTTGGTGTTTTAATCATGAAGTCCTTGCCCATGCCTATGGCCTGAATGGCATTGCATAGGTTTCCTTCTAGGGTTTTTATGGTTTTAGGTCTAACATTTAAGTCTTTAGTCTATCTTGAATTAATTTTTGTATAGGTGTAAGGAAGGGATCCAGTTTCAGCTTTCTACATATGACTAGCCAGTTTTCCCAGCACCATTTATTAAATAGGGAATCCTTTCCCCATTTCTTGTTTTGGTCAGGTTTGTCAAAGATCAGATGGTTGTAGATGTGTAGTATTATTTCCAGGGGCTGTATTCTGTTCCAATAGTCTGTATCTCTGTTTTGGTACCAGTACCATGCTGTTTTGGTTACTGTAGCCTTATAGTATATCTTGAAGTCAGGTAGCGTGATACCTCCAGCTTTGTTCTTTTGGCTTAGGATTCTCTTGGGAATGCAGGCTCTTTTTTGGTTCCATATGAACTTTAAAGTAGTTTTTTCCAATAATGTGAAGAAAGTCGTTGGTAGCTTGATGGGGAAGGCATTGAATCTATAAATTACCTTGGGCAGTATGGTCATTTTTACAATATTGATTCTTCCTATTCATGAGCATGGAATGTTCTTCTATATGTTTGTGTCCTTTTTATTTCATTGAGCAGTGGTTTGTAGTTCTCCTTGAAGAGGTCCTTCACATCCCTTGTAAGTTGGATTCCTAGGTATTTTATTCTCGTTGAAACAATTGTGAATGAGAGTTCACTCATGATTTGGCTCTCTGTTTGTCTGTTATTGGTGTATAGGAATGTGATTTTTGCACATTGATTTTGTATCCCGAGACTTTGCTGAAGTTGCTTATCAGCTTAAGGAGCTTTTGGGCTGAGATGATGGGATTTTCTAAATATACAATCATGTCATCTGCAAACAGGGACAATTTGACTTCTTCTTTTCCTAATTGAATATCCTTTAATTCTTTCTCTTGCCTGATTGCCCTGACCAGAACTTCCAACACTATGTTGAATAGAAGTGGTGAGAGAGGGCATCCCTGTCTTGTGCCAGTTTTCAAAGGGAATGCTTCCAGTTTTTGCCCATTCAGCATGATATTGGCTGTGGGTTTGTCATGAATAGCTCTTATTATTTTGAGATATGTCTCATCAATACCTTGTTTATTGAGAATTTTTAGCATGAAGGGCTGGTTGAATTTTGTCAAAGGCCTTTTCTGCATCTATTGAGATAATCATGTGGTTTTTGTCTTTGGTTCTGTTTATGCAATGCTGGATTACATTTATTGATTTGCATATGTTGAACCAGACTTGCATCCCACAGATGAAGCCAACTTATCGTGGTGGATAAGGTTTTTGATGTCCAGCTGGATTCAGTTTGCCAGTATTTTACTGAGGATTTTTGCATTGATGTTCATCAGGGATATTTTTCTAAAATTCTCTTTTGTTGTTGTGTCTCTGCTAGGCTTTGGTATCAGCATGATGTTGGCCTCATAAAATGAATTAGAGGGGTTTCCCTCTTTTTCTATTGATTGGAAAAGTTTCAGAAGGAATGATATCAGCTCCTCTTTGTATCTCTGGTAGAATTTGGCTGTGAATCCGTGTGGTCCTGGAGTTTTTTTGGTTGGTAGGCTATTAATTACTGCCTCAATTTCAGAACCTGTTATTGGTCTATTCAGAGATTCAACTTCTTTCTGGTTTAGTCTTGGGAGGGTGTATGTGTCCGGGAATTTATCATTTCTTCTAGATTTTCTAGTTTATTTGTTTAGAGGTGTTTATAGTATTCTCTGATGGTGGTTTGTATTTCTGTGGGATTGGTGTTGATATCCCCTTTACCATTTTTTACTCCATCTATCTGAGTCTTCTCTTTTCTTCTTTATTAGTCTTGCTAGTGGTCTATCAATTTTGTTGATCTTTTCAAAAAACCAGCTCCTGGATTCATGGATTTTTTGAAGGACTTTTCGTGTCTCTATCTCCTTCAGTTCTGCTCTGATCTTAGTTATTTCTTGTCTTCTGCTAGATTTTGAATGTGTTTGCTCTTGTTTCTCTAGTTCTTTTCATTGTGATGGTAGAGTGTCAATTTTAGATCATTTTTTCTCTCTCTTGTGGGCATTTAGTGCTATGATTTCCCTCTACACACCACTTTCAATGTGTCCCAGAGATTCTGGTACGTTGTGTCTTTGTTCTCATTGGTTTCAAAGAACATCTTTATTTCTGCCTTCATTTCGTCATGTACCCAGTAGTCATTCAGGAGCAGATCGTTCAGTTTCCATGTAGTTGAGCAGTTTTGAGTGAGTTTCTTTATCCTGAGTCCTAATTTGATTGCACTGTGGTCTGAGAGACAGTTTGTTACAAATTCTGTTCTTTTACATTTGCTGAGGAGTGCTTTACTTCCAACTATGTGGTCAGTTTTGGAATAAGTATGATGTGGTGCTGAGAAGAATGTATATTCTGTTGATTTGGGGTGGAGAGTTCTGTAGATGTCTATTAGGTCCACTTGGTTCAGAGCTGAGTTCAATTCCTGGATATCCTTGTTAACTTTCTGTCTCATTGATCTGTCTAATGTTGACAGTGGGGTGTTAAAGTCTCCCATTATTATTGTATGGGAGTCTAAGTCTCTTTGTAGATCTCTAAGGACTTGCTTTATGAATCTGGGTGCTCCTGTATTGGGTGCATATATATTTAGGAGAGTTAGCTCTTCTTGTTGAATTGATCCCTTTACCATTATGTAATGGCCTTCTCTGTCTCTTTTGATCTTTGTTGGTTTAAAGTCTGTTTTATCAGAGACTGGGATTGCAACCCCTGCTTTTTCTTTTGTTTTCCATTTGCTTGGTAGATCTTCCTCTGTCCCTTTATTTTGAGCCTATGTGTCTCTCTGCATGTGAGATGGGTCTCCTGAATACAGCACACTGATGGGTCTTGACTCTTTATCCAATTTGCCAGTCTGTGTCTTTTAATTGGAGCATAGTTGATGCAGTTTCTTCCTAGCATCAATGGTCTTTACAATTTGCCATGTTTTTGCAGTGGCTGGTACTGCTTGTTCCTTTCCATGTTTAGTGCTTCCTTCAGGAGCTCTTGTAAGGCAGTCCTGGTGGTGACAAAATCTCTCAGCATTTGTTTGTCTGTAAAGGATTTTATTTCTCCTTCACTTATGAAGCTTGGTTTGGCTGGATATGAAATTCTGGGTTGAAAATTATTTTCTTTAAGTGTGTTGAATATTGGCCCCCACTCTCTTCTGGCTTGTAGAGTTTCTGCCAAAAGATCTGCTGTTAGTCTGATGGATTTCCCTTTGTGGGTAACCCAACCTTTCTTCTGGCTGTCCTTAACATTTTTTCATTCATTTCCACTTTGGTGATACTGATAATTATGTGTCTTGGAGTTTCTCTTCTCGAGGATTATCTTTGTGGCATTCTCTGTATTTCCTGAATTTGAATGCTGGCCTGCCTTGCTTGGTTGGGGAAGTTCTCCTGGATAATATCCTGAAGAGTGTTTTTCAACTTGGTTCCATTCTCCCTGTCACTTTCAGGTACACCAATCAGGCCTAGATTTGGTCTTTTCACATAGTCCCATATTTCTTGGAGGCTTTGTTCGTTTCTCTTTACTCTTTTTTCTCTAAACTTCTCGCTTCATTTCATTCATTTGTTCTTCAGTCACTGATACTCTTTGTTCCACTGATCAAATCGGCTACTGATGCTTGTGCATGCGTCACGTCGTTCTTGTGCCATGGTTTTCAGCTTCTTCAGGTCATTTAAGGACATTTCTACACTGTTTATTCTAGTTAGCCATTCGTCTAATCTTTCAAGGTTTTTAGCTTCTTTGCGATGAGTTCGAACATCCTCCTTTAGCTCAGAGAAGTTTGTTATTAGCATTCGTCTGAAGCCTTCTTCTCTCAACTCATCAAAGTCATTCTCCGTCCAGCTTTGTTCCATTGCTGGCAAGGAGCTGCATTCCCTTGGAGAAGAGGCACTCTGATTTTTAGGATTTTCAGCTTTTCTGCTCTGATTTCTCCCCATCTTTGTGGTTTTATCTACCTTTGGTCTTTGATGATGGTGATGTACAGATGGGGTTTTGGTGTGGATGTCCTTTCTGTTTGTTAGTTTTTCTTTTAACAGTCAGGACCCTCAACTGCAGGTCTTTTGGAGTTTGCTGGAGGTCCACTCCAGACCCTGTTTGTCTGGGTCTCACCAGCAGAGGCTGCAGAACAGCAAATATTGCAGAACGGCAAATGTTGCTGCCTGAATCTTCCTCTGGAAGCTTCGTCTCAGAGAGGCACCTGGCAGTATGAGGTGTCACTTGGACCCTGCTGGGAGGTGTCAAATTTTAGGCTTTTTTTTTCTATTTCCATAAAAAAATGACATTGGAATTTTGATAGGATTTTATTGAATCTGTAGACCTCTTTGATCTTTAAATATGGAAATTTTAAATAATTTTAATCCTTCTGATCCTTGAACAAAAGATACATTTCCATTTATTTGTGTCATCTACAATTTCTTTTATCAATATTTTGTAGCATTTATTGTACATATCTTTCACCTCCTTGGTTAAATTTACTTCAAATTATTTTTGTGATATTGTGAATGATATTTCTTTTTTTAGATAGATTCTTTTTTAGATAGAACCTAAAAATTAATGGATTTTTTAAGATAGCTTGTTAGTGTAAAGAAATGCTACTGATTTTTGTGTGTTGGTTGTTTTACTCTGTAACTTTACTGAATTCATTTATCAGCTCAAGTAGGTTTTGGTGGATTCTTAGGCTTTTCTCTAGGTAAGATTATATCACTAGCAAACAGGAACAGTTTCACTTCTTCCTTTCCTATATGTATGTCTCGTATTTTTTTTCCTTATCTAATTGCAGTGGCTAGAACTCCCACTATTATGTTGAATAGATATGGTGAGAGTGGGCATCCTTGTCTTGTTCCTGACCTTAGAGAAAAAACTTTCAATTTTTCACAGTTGAGTATGATGTTAGCTGTGGGCTTTTGATATATGGCCTTTATTGTGTTGAGATACATTCTTTATATGCCTAATTTCTTGAGGTTTTTTTAATCATGAAAAGATGTTGAATTTTTTCAAATGCTTTTTCTGCTCCTATTGAAATTATCACATAATTGTATTAGTCCATTTTCATGTTCCTGGTAAAGACATACCTGAGACTGGTGATTTATAAAGAAGAAAAAAAGGTTTAATGGACTCACATTTCCATGTGGCTTGGGAGGCCTCACAATCATGGCAGAAGGTGAAAGGCATGTCTTACGCAGTGGCAGACAAGAGAGAATGAGAGCCAAGTGAAAGGGGAAACCGCTTATAAAACCATCAGATCTTGTGAGACTTATTCACTACCATGAGAACAGTATGGGAGAAATCACCCTTATGATTCAATTATCTCCCACTGGGTCCCTCCCACAACACATAGGAATTATGGGAGCTACAATTCAAGATGAGATTTGGGTGAGGACACAGCCAAACCATATCGATGATTTTGTCCTTCATTCTATTAATATGGTGTTTTGCATTTACTGATTTCATGTATTGAAACATCCTTGCATCCCAGGGTTAAATCCTATTTGATTCTTTTAATGTGTTGGCAAATTCTTTGCTAGCATGTTTTGAGGATCTGTGTATGTTTCTTTTAATGTGTTGGCAAATTCTTTGCTAGCATATTTTGAGGATCTTTGGGACAATGTTCATCAAGAATATTGTCCTGTAATTTTCTTGTCCTTGTCTGGCTTTGGTAGCAGAGTAATGCTGGCTTTGTAAAACAAATTCAGAAGTACGCCCTCCACTTTGATTTTTTGGAATAGTTTGAGAAAAATTAATATTAGTTATTCCTCAAATGTTTAATAAGATTCCACCATAAAGCCATCTGGTTCTGAGCTTTTCTTTGATGAGAGATTTTTAAACTATTGATTCAAATTCCTTACTCATGATTGGTTGGTTCAGATTTCCTGTTCTTGTTTCAGCCTCGGTAAGTTAGATGTTTCTAGGAATTTACATTTCTCCCAGGTTACCAATTTGTTGGTGTATAATTATTCATAATAATCTCTTATGATCCTTTGTATTTCTGTGAGTTGTAATTTATCCTCTTTTATTTCTTATTGAAGTCTTTTGTCTATTTTTCTTACTCTGAAGGTTTATCAATTTTATGTCTTCAAAAACCAACTTTTAGTTTCACTGATCTTTTCTATTCTGTATTTTATTTATTTCTGCTCTGATCTTTATTATTTCCTTCCTTCTACTAATTTTGGAAGTCATTTGTTCTTTTTTCTAGTTCCTTGAGGCATAATGTTGTCTATTTGAATTATTTCTTCTTTTTTGATGTAGGCATTTATTGTCACAAATGTTCTTCTTAAAACTGCTTCGACTGCATCTCATAAGTTTTTGTATGTTATACCTTCATTTTTATTTATCTCAAGGTAATTTAAATTTTTTAGATTTAGTTTTTGAACCATTGGTCATTCAAGAACATACCATTAAGTTTAAAGATTTAATGCATTTGTGAATTTTTCAAAATTCCTCCTATTTTTGATTTCTAGTTTCATTCCATTATGATTAGAAAAGATCATTGATATTATTTCAGGTTTCTTAAATTTGTTAAGACTTATTTTGTGACCAAAAATATGATCCATCCTGGAGAATGTTCCATATGCACTTTGGAAGAATATATATTCTGCTGCCATTGGATGGAATGTTCTATATATGTGGGTTAGGTCCATTTGTTCTAAAGTGTTGTTCAAGTAAATTATTTCCCTATTGATTTTATGTCTGGATGACCTGTACATTGTTAAAAGTTGAATATTGAAATTCCCAGAATTATTGAATTACAGTCTGTCTCAACCTTTAGATCTTCTAATATTTGCTTTATAAATGTAGGTGCTCCAATGTTGTATGTGTTTATATTTAAATTTACTATATCCTATTGATGAATTGACTCCTTTATCATAATATAGTGACATTCTTTTTACTATTTTGACTTAAAGTCTATTTTGTCTGATGTAATTATAGCCACCCCTGCTTTCTTTTGGTTACCATTTTCCTGGATTTATCCATCCCTTCATTCTCATTCTGTATGTGTACTGAAGGCTAAAGTGAGTCTCTTATAGGCAGCACATTGTTGGATCTTGTTTCTTTGTCAATTCAACTGCTATGTGTGTTTTGAATGGAGAATTAATCCATTTAATTTAAAGTAATTATTGATAAGTAAGGACTTACAACTGGCATTTTGTCAATTTTTTAAATGATTGTTTTGTATTACCTTTGTTCCTTTCTTTCAATCTTACTGTCTTTCTTTGTGATTTATTATATTACTATAGTGGTATGCTTTGATTCTTTTCCTTTTTCTTTTGTGTATCTACTAGAGGTTTTATCTTTGTAGTTACAATGAAGCTTATGTAAAACATCTTAAAGTTATAATATCCTAATTTAAACTGATAGTACCTTAACCTCAATCACATACAAAGATTACAATTTGACTTCTACTTCCCACATATTATGCTATTGATGTCATAATTTATAACTATTTATATTGTATGTCTGTCAGCCAATTTTTTACAGCCATAGTTGGTTTTCAATACATTTGTCTCTCAACTGTTATACTAGAATTAAGAGTAATTTATATACCACCTTTAAAGTATTAGATTATTCTGAATTTGACTACATGTTTACATTTACCAGTGAGTTTTATAGTTTCATATATGTTCATATTGTTGCTTATCATCCTTTTGTTTCAACTTGAAGAACTAGTTTTAGCATTCTTGTAAACCTAGTCCCTTACAAGATGATTAACTCCTTCAGCTTTTGTTTGTCTTGGAATGTCTTTGTCTGTCTCTCATTTCTGAAAAACAACTTTGAAGATTATAATATTCTTGGTTGACATTTTTTTCTTTTAATACTTTGAATATATCATCCCTATTCTTCCTGGCTTGTAAGGTTTCTGTTGAGAGGTCTGCTGATAACTTTATGAGAGATCCTTTATGTGACAAGTTTCTTCTTTCTTGCTGCTTTCAAGATTCTCTTGTTGAATTTTGATAATTTGGTTATAATATGTCTTAGAATATTCTTTATTATTTATTTATTTTTTGATGGAGTCTAGCTCTGTCACCCAGGCTGGAGTGCAATGGTGCGATCTTGGTTCACAGCAACCTGCGCCTCCCGGGTTCAAGTGATTCGCCTGCCACAGCCTCCTGAGTAGCTGGGATTACAGGCATGCACCACCACACCTGGCTAATTTTTCTATTTTTAGTAGAGATGGGGTTTCTCCATGTTGGTCAGGCTGGTCTCGAACTCCCGACCTCAAGTGATCTGCGCACCTCAGTCTCCCAAAGTGCTGGGATTACAGGTGTAAGCCACCACGCCTGGCCATGTAGTCTTTTTTGAATTGATCTTACTTGAGGTTCATTGAGACTATTCCTCTGAAGATTTGGAAAACCTTCAAACAGTATATATATATGTGTGTGTGTGTGTGTGTGTATGTATATATATAAATGTGTATATATGTATATATAAATGTGTGTATATATATAAAATAAAAACAAAACATATATATGTTTTGCTTTCGTTTTTGTTTTTGTTTTGAGACAGAGTCTCATTTTGTCACCCAGACTGGAGTGCAGTGGTGTGATCATGGCTCACTGCAGCCTTGACATCCCAGGTATAATTGATCCACTGGCCTCAACCTCCCAAGTAGCTGGGAATACAGGTATGTGCCACCACACTCAGCTAATTTTTGTGTTTTTTGCAGAGACAGGATCTCACTATATTGCCCAGGCTGGTCTTGAACTCCTAGACTGAAGCAGTCTGCCCACATTGACCTCCTAAAGTGCTAGGATTACAGATGTAAGCCACTGCACCTGGCCAGTATTTCTTTAAATAAGGTTTCTACCCCATTGTCATTCTCTATTCTTTGGGTACTCTCATAATTTATATACTTGTGTGCTTAATGGTTGATTTCTTATGTTTGGTTCACTTTCTTTCATTGTTTTAATTTTTGGTCCTCTATTGGCTAATTTCAAATAACCTGTCTTTGAATTCACAAATTCTTTCTTCTGCCTGATTGACTCTACTGTTAAAACTCTTTTATATATTTCATTTCTATCACTGGATTTTTCAACTTCAGGATATCTCTTTTATTCTTTTTAAAAAATTCTGTTTCTTTATTAAACCTCTAGTTTTCCTAATTTTATTTAGTTGTCTATCTATATTTCCTTGCATCTTTGCATCTCATTGAGCTTCTTCTTTTAGAGATGGGTTATCACTCTGTCACAAAGGCTGCAGAGAAGTGGCACAATCATAACTCACTGCAGTCTTGACCTCCTGGTCCCAAGTGAGTCTATTTAGTAGCTGGGACTACAGGTGCATACCACCACACCCAGCAAATTTTTATATTTTTTGTAGAGATGGGTTCTCACTATATTTCCCAGCCTGGTCTCAAACTCCTGGCCTCAAGCAATTCTCCAACTTCAGCCTCCCATAGTGCCAGGATTACAGGCATGAGCCACCATGCCCAGCTTCATTGAGTTTCTTTAAAATGATTATTTTTAATTCTTTTTAAGCAATCTATATATCTCCACTTCTTTGGTGTTGGTTATCGGAACTTTATGAGTTTTCTTTGGTGGTGTCATGTTTGCCTGATTCTTTGTTCTCCATGTAGCCTTGCATTAGCATTTGTGCATTTGAAGGAAGAAACCTCTCTTTCAGTTTATATTATGGTTCTGACACATAAAAGTATTTTCCTGTTAGGTCTCTGGGCTGATGGGATTACCTCTGGGATTATAGTTGAGCAGGGTTGGATCTGGGTCATGTGGTTGATGCTGGGTCCTCGATGGAGACCACAGTTATTACGCCTATCCTCAAGGGCTCTAGATGCTGTGGGTTCTATCTAGTTCCTTAGTAGACTGAACTCTCTCCATAATCTTGTTTTACGGGGCTGGCACTGGGATCAGAGTCTGTTTCTGTGGCCTTGTTACCAGGTATGCTATTGAATGTGACTTTCTCCAGGTCTCTAGGTGGGCTCCTGGTGGATTACTGGATGGGTCCCTTGGTTGGCTGGCTGTACTGCTCTAGTCTGTGAGTGAGATGAGCTGGTCCTGAGACAAGGACTCTTTTCAGGTCTGCACCTGAGACCAAGATCTTTAGGCCTCTCTTCAGGGTCATGAATAGTCATGTCTCTTGGTGGCTTCCTTTGTGAGCAGGTCTTCTCTCAGATTGAAGTTGAGAAGCACTGAAGCCAATCTATAGTGTTGTTTCAAAATCCACGGTGTGACAGAAGTCATATTGTCAGACTTCAAGGGCACTATTGGATGTCCCTCCATCCAAGTCCCCAGGAAGGCAGAACTGCTCTTAGTTGGCCAAGAAGAGGGTCTAGGACTGACTGCAGGTACATTTGAGGATCTATTGAGGGACAGAGATTGGCAAGCCTCCCACAGGGGTTCAGATGGTGCATCTTCACAGGACCCTGGCTGGCTCTCAGACTACATCTGGGAAGAGCTGAAGTGAAGCTTCAGAGATAATTCAGAATATGCTATAGGACTGATATTAGCAAGCCCAACCCAGTGACGCAGGTGGGCAAGTCTCCATGCAGTTCCCAATCTGGCAGGATTGCTTGTAGACCACAGCTGAGAGGAGCTGGAGTTGACATTTAGGGCCCTTTCTGGAACTGTTATGGGACAGAGGCTGGCAAGACTGTACAAGAGCATCTCCTAAAGGTTTCATGCACAGGCAAGATAACTCTGGGACTGCAGTAGAGATGGGCTGGAACCCTTCAGAACCTACTGTGGAAAGGAGTTTGGCATGCTTGTCCAGTTGGCACAGATTGGCACATCTCCTAGTTGTTTCCTGTACAGAAGGGATAGCTACTGAGCTACTGAGAGGGGCTGGAGCTAAGACAGAGTCCCTGCAGGATCTGTTATGAGGTGGAAGTCAGCAAGCCTGTCCCACTGGTTGAGACAGACAAATCTGTCAGCAGATCTCTATGTCTTTGGGATAGCTCCCTGACTGCACTGAGAGGGGCTTGATCTGATACTGTGCCCTGAGATGAAGGCTGGAAAGCTTGTCATAAAGGCTGAGATGGGCAAGTCTTCCAGAATTTCTATGTATGGACCAGATAACTCCCAGGCTGCAACAGAGAAGGGCTGGAGTCAAGACTGGGCCCCTTCAGAATCTACTGTGGGACACAGTCCAGCAAGCTGGTCCCAGTGGCACAGACGGGTGAGTTTCTTTCTGGGTCCTCATGTGAGCAGTAGTAATCTAGGACCACAGCTGAGGGGGACTAGAGCTGAGTTACAGGGTAACTTTTGGATTCACTGACAAGACCAATGTCGGCAGGCTAATAAGCCTGTCTGCCAAAGAATAGTGTGTGTGATTCCTCCTGGGTCCTTCAGCAGATGGCTTTGGTAGCAGGCTCAAGGCCAAATGGGATTGTGTCAAAGCCATTTGGGTAATGAGGCCATTTCTGGGTTTGATCCTGGGAGCACAATCAGTGGGTCTTCCACCTGGGTGCAAATCTGCACTCTCAGAACAATTCTCCTAAGTCTTGAGCACCACTGCAGTTTCATGATCACATGAATTACAAAGCTCTCATAGAGACTTTTGTCTGTGGATGGGTGCAGAATTCTTGTTGTGAAGGGCTATGAGTAGATGACCTCCTTTTTTTTCTTCGTTTCTTCTAAAAGAAAAAAAAAATACTGGGATATATGTGCAGGACACGCAGGTTTGTTACATAGATACACGCGTGCCATTGTGGTTTGCTGCACTTATTGACCCATTCTCTTAAGTCCCCTCCCCTCATCTTCCACCCTCCAACAGGTCCTGGTGTGTGTTGTTCCCCTCTCTGTGTCCATGTGTGGCCTTTTATTTTGATATCCTGTTGATGTCACCTCCTAGCACTCTTTTTGTTATCCAGTCTTCTGTTGACAAGTATTTGGTTATCATGAATAAATCTGTTCTAAACATTCTCATGTGTCTTTTTGTATACACACAGTTTCATTACTTTTCAGTAAATACTAAAACACGTACTTGTTGTTTCATAGTGTTGCTGTGTGCTTAACTTCATGAGAAACTGCCAGAATAATTTCAAAAATGATCATACAATGTTTTACTCCCACCAACAAAAAATAATTCAGTTTAGTTCACATACTCACCAACAATGGGAACAGTCAGTTTATTTAATTTTAGCCATTTTATTGTGATGGTTAATTTTATATGCCAATTTGACTAGGCCATGGAGTGCCCAGATATTTGGTTAATGTTATTTTTATGTATGTCTGTGAGGGTATTTCTAGATGAGATTAACATTTGAATTGGTGGACTGAGTAAGAGATTTCTGTCCCTCAAAAAGACCCCAATGGGTCTTTATATGATTTGAATATCCTGTCCAAATATTATGTTGAATTGTAATTCCCAATGTTGGAGGAAGGGCCTGGTGGGAAGTGTTTGGATCATGGGGGCAAATCTGTCATGAATGACTTGAGCCATTCATCCCTTTGATGATAAGTGAGCTCCCACTCTAAGTTCACAAAAGATCTGGTTTTTTAAAATGTGTGTGACACTCACCCACCCCAACTCTCACTCTCCCTGTCTTGCTTCTACTCCCACCATGTGAGATACCTGTTCCCTTTATGTCTTCTGCCATGACTGTAAGTTTCCTGAGGTCTCCCCAGAAGCCAATGCTGGTTATGTGCTTCCTGTACAGCCTATAGAACCATGAGCCAATTAAACCTCTTCTCTTATAAATTACCCAGTCCTAGGTATTTCTTTATGGCAATGCAAAAATGGCTAATACAGAAAATTGGTACTGGGAGTGGGCCATTGCTATAAAGAAACCTAAAAATTCAGAAGCAGCTTTGGAACTACATAATGGGCAGAGGTTGGAAGAGTTTGAAAGACTCAGAAGAAGAAAGGAGGATAAGGGAATGCTTGCAACTTCTTAGAGACTGGTTAAATCATTGTGACCAAAATGCTAATAATAGAACAGCTAATGAAGGACAGGCTGACAGGGTCTCCAATGGAAATCAGGAACTTACTGAAAATGCAAGCAAAGGTCACACATGTTATGCCTTAGCAAAGAGCTTGGCTGAATTGTGTCCATGCCCTAGGTATATATGGAAGTTTGAACTACAGAGTAATGACCTAGGGTATCTGATGAAAGAAATTACTAAGCAGCAAAGTGTTCAAGATGTGGCATGGCTGCTTCTAACAGCCTACACCCAGATGGGGGAGCAAAGAAATCATTTGGAACTTATATTTACAAGTGAAGCAGAGTGTAAAAATTTGGAATATTTGCAGCCTGGTCATGTGGAAGTAAAGAAAAGCCCATTTTCAGGAGAAGAAATTCAAGCAGGCTGCTGAGCAGCCCCTTGCTAAAGTAATTTGAATAAATAAAAAGGAAGCAAATGCTGATAGCCACGACAATGGAAAAAAGAGCCTCAAAGGCATTTCACAGTTCTAAAAGGCAGCCCCTCCCATCACAGGAGCTGAAGCCTAGGAAGACAGAATGGTTTTGTGGGCCAGGTCCAGGCCGCACTGTCCTTAGCAGCCTTGGGACACTGCTCCTTACATCTAGGACCCTGCTCCCTACATTTTGGCAACTCCAGTTCCAGCCATGACTAAAAGGGGCCCAGGTACTGCTTAGCTATCATTTTGGAGAATGTAAGCTGTAAGTCTTGATGGCTTTCATGTGGTGTTGAGCCTTTGGGTGCGCAAAGTGAAAGAATTAAGGAGGCTTGGCCTCTACCTAGATTTCAGAAGATGAACAAGAAAGCCTGGGTATCCAGGCAGAAGCCTGCTGCAGAAGCAGTGCTCCTGCAGAGAACCCCTACCAGAACAGTGCAGTTGAGAAATGTGAGGTTGGAGCCTCTACACTGAGTCCCCACTGGGGGACTGTAAGTGGACCTGTGAGAAGGGGGCCATCATCTTCCAAATTCAAGAATGATAGTTTTACCAGCAGCTTGCACCCTGGTCCTGAAAAAGCCCCAGGCACTAAACTCCAGCCAATGAGAGCAGCTGTGGGAGCTATACCCTGCAAAGCCACAGAAGCAGAGCTGCTCAAGGCCTTGGGAGCTCACCCCTTGTTCCAGTGTGCCCTGAAAGTGGGACATTGAGTCAAAGGATATTATTTTGAGCTTTAACATTTTTAATGACTGCCCTGCTGGGTTTTGAACTTGCATGAGGCCTGTAGCCCCTTTCTTTTGGCTGATTTCTCCCTTTGGGAATGAAAATATTTACCCAATGCCTATATCCCCATTATATCTTGGAAGTGATTAATTTGTTTTTATCTTACAAGCTTATAGGTGGAAAGGACGTGCCTTGTCTCAGAAGAGACTTTGTACATTGGATTTTTTAGTTAATGCTGGAATGAGTTAAGACTTTGGAGGACTGTGGGGAAGGCATGATTTATAGCTATGGTCTTTCTTAGTAACCATTTTGCTCTATCCCATAGGTTTCAGTATGTGATGTTTTCATATAAAATTGTTTCAGGAAAAATTTAAACTTTCTTCTTAATTTCTTCATTGACCCACTGGTCATTCAGGAGTATATTGCTTACTTTCCATGTGTTTCCATAATTTCCAAAATTCCTTTTTTAATTGATCTCTAGTTTTCTTCCATTGTGATCAGAGAAGATGCTTGATATTTTTCCATTTTTCTGAACTTATTAAGACTTGTTTTGTGTCCTAACATTGGTCTCTCTTTGATAAATGTGTGTATTATGCAGCTATTGGATGAAATGTTCTGTAAATATCTATGAGATCCATTTGGTCTCTAGTGCTGATTAACTCAGATGTTTCTTTTCTGTCTGGATGATCTATCCAATACTGAAAATGGAATGTTGAAGTCTCCAACTATTATTGTATTGGAGTCTATTTCTCTCCTTATTTCTAATAATATTTGCTTTTTATATCTGCTGTGCTCCCATGTTGTGTGCATATATAACTGTTATATCCTCTTGTTGAATTGACCCATTTATCATTATGTAATGAAATTATTTTGTCTCTTTTTGTAGTTCTGGTTTTGAAATCTATTTTGCCTAATATAAGTATAGCTACTCCTGCTCTTTTTTGGTTTCCATTGGCATAACATATCTTTTTTCATCCCTTTATTTTTAATCTATGTAAGTCTTTATAGATGAAATGGGTTTCCTGTAGGCAACAGATTGTTAGGTCTTATTTTTGATTAGAGAGTTTAGTACATTTACATTAATGTTATTGATAAATAAGGACTCACTCCTGCCATTTTATTACTTGTTTTATGGTTGTTTTGTGGTCTTCTCCTCCTTCTTTCCTTTCTTTCTGTCTTCCTTTTACTGAAGATAATTTTCTCTGGTGGTATGTTTTTATTTTTTGCTTCTTTGGTGTGTGTATTTGTGTATCTGTTGTATTTTTTTATTTGACGTTACCATGAGGATTGCAAGTAATATCTTATAATCCATTATTTTAAACTGATTGCATAAACAAACCAACAAGCAGAGATAAAATGAATAACAACTCTACATTTTAATTCCATTCCCTCACGTTTTAACTTTTTGTTTCTATATATATCTTATTATACTGTCTATGTCTTGAACAGTTACTTGTAGTTATTATTTTTTCACGTATTTTTATTTTTATTCTTTTAGATAGGGTCTCGCTTTGTCATCCAAACTGGAGTGCAGGGGCATGAACATGGCTCACTGCAACCTTAACCTCCCAGGCTCAAGTGATCCTCCTGCCTCAGCTTCCTGAGTAGCTAGGACCACAGGTGTCCACCACCTTGCCTGGCTAATTTTTGTATTTTCTGTAGAAACAGGGTTTCACCATATTGCCCATGCTGGTTTTGACCTCCTGAGCTCAAGTGATCCACCAGCCTCAGCTTCCCACAGTGCTGGCTGGGATTACAGGCATGAGCCACCACTCCTAGCCTGTAGTTGCTCTTTTGGTTAAGTGTATCTTTTTGTCTTTCTATTCAAGATATGTATAATTATACCCCACAATTATAGTGTTATAATATTCTGTGATTTTCTGTGTGTTCACTATTACCACTGAGTTTTCTACCTTCAGATGATTTCGTATTGCTCATTAGCACCTTAACACCCTTTTGTTTAGGATTGAAAAACTCCCTTTAGAATTTCTTGTAGGACAGGTATGGTGTTGGTGAAATCCCTCAGCTTTTGTTTGTCTGGGAAAGTCTTTTTTTCTCCTTCATATTTGATGGATATTTTCACTGGCTGTACTGTTCTAGGTTAAAAGTTTTTTTTCCTGCAGCACTTTAAATATGTCATGCCACTCTCTCCTAGACTGTAAGGTTTCCAGTAAGAAGTCTGCTGCTAGATGCATTGGAGATGTATTGTATGTTATTTGTTTCTTTTCTCTTGCTGCTTTTAGAATCCTTCCTTTATCCTTGATGTTTGAGAGTTTGATTATGAAATGTCTTGAAGTAGTCTTATTTTGTTAAATCTGCTTTGTGCTCTATAACCTCTTGTACTTGAATATTGATATCTTTCTCTAGATTTAGGAAATTCTCTGTTTATATCCCTTTGAATAAACTTTCTGCCCTGACCTCCCTCTCTACCTTTGCTTTAAGGGCAATAGCTTTTAGATTTCCCCTTTTGGGGCTATTTTCTAGATCTTGTCAGTGTGCTTCATTGTTTCTTATTTTTGTTTCTTTTTTCTCCTCTGACCATGTATTTTCAAATAGCCTGTCTTCAAGCTCACTAATTCTTTCTTCTGCTTGATCAATTCTGCTGTCAGAAGACACTGATGCATTCTTCATTACGTGAATTGCATTTTAAAGTCCTGAATTTCTGCTTATTTCATTTGAATTATTTCAATCTCTTTGTCAAATTTAGCTGATAGGATTCTGAATTCCTTCTCTGTGTTATCTTGAATTTAATTGAACTTCCTCAAAACAGCTATTTTGAATGATTTGTCTGAAAGGTCATGTATCTCTGTCTCCCTGAGATTGGTCCCTAGTCCCTTATTTTATGCATTTGGTGAGGTCATATTTTCCTGTATAGGCCTGATGCTTGTGAACATTCATCAGTGCCTGGGCATTGAAGAGTTAGGTATTTATTGTAGTCTTCACGGTCTAGGCTTGTTTGTACTCATTCTTCTTGGAAAGGTTTTTCAGGTATTTGAAGGGACTTAGGTGTTGTGATTTAAATCTTTGGTCACTGAAGCTGCATCTGCTTTAGGGGCACCCCAAGCCCAGTAATGCTGTGGCTCTTGCAGACTCATAGAGGTACCCACTTCTTGATCTTGTGTAAGATCTTAGAGAATTCCCTAGACCAGAACAGAGACTTTTTCTCTTCCCTTACTTTCCCCCAAACAAATGGGATTTCTTCCTCTCCCTCTCTTTCTCCCAAGGGCTCTGTAATCAGTAGGTGGTAAATCAAGCCAAACTTGTGTCCTTCCCTTCAGGAAAATGGGATCCCCTCAGCCCCACATGGCTCTGAAGATGCCACCCAGGAGCCAGGGCCTGGAGTCCAGAACCTCAGGAATATATTTGGAGTTATATTCTACTGTGACTGAGCTGGTACCAAAGCCACAAATCAAAGTCCTTCTCATTCTTCCCTTCCCTTTCCTCAAGCAGAGGAGTCTTTCTCCATGACCACCACCACCATAAGCCTGTGGCAGTACTGTCTGGCTATCACTGATGTTCACTGAAGGCCCAAGGACGCTTCAATCACCTTGTAGTGAATGCTATCAATGCCTAGCTCTCCCTTCAGGAAAGCGGGTTCCCCTCTGGCCCAGGGCAGCCCCAGAAATACCACCCAAAAGCCAAGGCCTGGAATCAGGGACCCGAGTAACCCACTTGATGTTCTACTCCATTGTGGCTGACCTGGTACCTAAGTGGCAAGAGAAAGTCTCCTTTACTCTTCCCTCTCCTTTGCTCATTCAGAAGGATTCTTGCTCTGCAGCCACCACAGCTGGGAATGTGCTGGGTTACACTTGAAGCCAGCATGGCTCTGAGGCTCAGAGGGAGTATTGCCTGGCTACTAGTACTAATTATTAAGGGCTTAACAGTTCTTTAATTAGCAGGTGATGATTTCTTCCAGGAATGGGTCTTTCCCTTCAAGCCAGCAGGTTTCATTTTGGCCTAGGGTGTGTTTAGAAATGTTCAGGAGCTAGGACTCAGAATGTGAGCCACAGGATTCTTCTTTTTGTTCTATTCTACTGTGACTGTGCTGGTATCCAAGTTGCAAGAGACAATCCTTTATACTCTCCCCTTACCTCTCCTCAAGCGGAAGGAAGGGGTTTCTCCTGGAGCTGCAAACTATGCTTCCTGGGGTTGGAGAAGGGGTGATATAAGTGTTCCTTTGGCTTCCCCAGCTAGTGTCTCACTAGGTCACATTCACCCCAAGTCCACGGTCTCCAAGCCCAGCCCAGCAATAATACTTGCCCAGGAGTTGCAGTTCTTATGGCCTAGACTGCCTTTCAAGTTTATTTAGGACCCCAGAGTGCTTTAGTTCATGATGGTAGCACTTGTTGGAACTCAAGCTCTGACTGCTGGGATAGATGATTCAGCTCTGGCTAGGGCCGGTCTAAATGCTCCCTCCATGGGTACTGGCTGAGATCAGCCTTGTGTTGCTTTCTTCTGTCACAGGGCAGCACTGAGTTCCAATGCAAAGTTCCACAGTCACTGCACTTTCCCTCCCTCAAGTGCGCTGATTCTCTTTCCATGCCATGTAGCCACTGCCACAAGATGGGGGAAGGGTGGGGTAGGTAATTCAAGACTGTCGTTCCTACCCTTTTAGAGCCTCTTTCTTTAGTATGTTGTTAAAACCAGGTACTGTTGTCACTCACCTGATTTTTCATTTTTATGAAGGTATTCTTTTGTGTGGATAGTTGTTCAATTTGGTGTTCCTATGTGTGTGTGGGGCGGGGGGGGGAGGTTTGCTGGAGGCTTTTATTTGGCCATATTACTCTGCCTTCTCTGTAAACCTTTCCTGGGCTGTATTTTTGGTTGAGTTAGAGGAATTATTTTTATATTCTACATACATATTCTTTGTTAGAAGTTATATCTTGCCAGTTAATTTATTTTTTTCTTCAACTTTTATTTTAAACTCAGGGGTACATATACAGGATGTGCAGGTTTGTTACATAGGTAAACCTACACCATGGTGGTTTGCTGTACAGATCAACCCATCACCTAGGTATTAAACCCAGCAACCATTAACTATACTTCCTGATGCTTTCCCTCCCCCGACCATTCCCCTCTGACAGGCCCTAGTGTGTGCTGTTCCCCTGCTGTGCCATGTGTTCTCATCATTCAGCTCCCACTTGTGAGAACATGTGGTTTTTGGTTTTCTGTTCCTGCTTTGGTTTACTGAGGACAATGGCTTCCCATTCCATCCATGTCCCTGTTAAAGGACATGATCTCATTCCTTTTTATGGATGCATAGTATTCCATGGTGTATACGTACCACATTTTCTTTATCCAGTCTACCACTGATGGGCATTTAGGTTGACTATGTGACTTTGTTATTGTGAATAGTGCTTTAATAATGAACATACATATGCATGTATCTTCATAACAGAATGATTCATATTCCTTTGGATATATACCCAGTAGTGGAGTTGCTGGGTCAAATGTAATTTCTGCCTTTAGCTCTTTGAGGAATTGCCACACTGACTTTTACAGTGGTTGAACTAATTTATACTCCCACCAACAGTGTAAAAGCGATTCCTTTCTCCACAATGTCACTAGCATCTGTTGTTTTTTGACCTTTTAATAATAGCCATTCTGACTGGCATGAGATGGTATCTCATTGTGGTTTTGGTTTACATTTCTCTAATAATCAGTGATGTTGAGCTTTTTCTTATATATATCTATTGACAGCATATATGTTTTCTTTTGAGGAGTGTCTGCTTATGTCCTTTGCCCACTTTTTAATGGAGTTGTTTGTCTTTTTTCTTGTAAATTTGTTTAAGCTCCTTGTGTACTCTGGATATTAGATCTTTGTCAGATGAATAGATTGCATAAATTTTCTCCCATTTTATAGGTCGTCTGTTCACTCTGATGATAGTTTCTTTTGCTATGCAGAACCTCTTTAGTTTAATTAGAACCCGTTTGTCAATTTTTGCTTTTGTTACAATTGCTTTTAGCATTTTCATCATGAAATTTTTGCCCGTGCCTATGGCCTGAATGGTATTGCCTAGATTTCCTTCTAAAGTTTTTATAGTTTTGGGTTTTACATTTAAGTCTTTAATTCATCTTGAGTTAATTTTTTATATGGTATAAGTAACGGGTCCAGTTTTAATATTTTGCATACGGCTAGCCGTTCTCACAGCACCATTTATTATATAGGGAATCCTTTCCCCATTGTTTGTTTTTGTCAGGTTTGTTGAATGTCAGATGGTTGGAGGTGTGTGGTCTTATTTCTGAGTCCTCTATTCCTATGTGTACAAGTACAATGCTGTTTTGGTTTCTGTAGCCTTGTAGTATAGTTTGAAATTGGGCAGTGTGATGCCTCCAGCTTTGTTCTTTTTGCTTAGGATTGTCTTGGCTATTTGGGCTCTTTTTTGATTCCATATGAATGCTAAAATAGTTTTATTTTTCTAAGTCTGTGAAGAATTTCAATGGTTGCTAAATGGGAATAGCATTGAATATATAAATTACTTTGGGCAGTATGGCCATTTTCATGGTATTGATTCTTTCTACCCACAAGCATGGAATGTTTTCCCATTTGTTTGTGTCCTCTCTAATTTCTTTGTGTAGTGGTTGGTAGTTCTCCTTGAAGAGGTCCTTCACTTCCCTTATTACCTGTATTCAGAGGTATTTTATTCTCTTTGTAGCAATTGTGAATGGGAGTTCATTCATGATTTGGCTCTCTGATTGCCTGTTGTTGGTGTATAGGAATGCTAGCCAATTTTGCACATTGATTTTGTATCCTGAGACTACTGAAGTTGCTTATTAGCTTAAGAAACTTTTGGGCTGAGATGATGAGGTTTTCTAGATATAGAATCAAGTCATCTGTGAAAAAAGAAAATTTGACTTCCTCTCTTCCTATTTGAATACAGCATATTTCTTTCTCTTGCCTTATTGTCCCAGCCAGAACTTCCAATACTATGTTGAATATGAGTGGTGAGACATGGCATTCTTGTCTTGTGCCAGTTTTCAAGGGGATTGCTTCCAGCTTTTGCCCACTCACCATGATACTGGCTGTGAGTTTGTCATGTATGACTCTTATTATTTTGAGGTATGTTCTTTCAATACCTAGTTTATTGAAAGTTTTTAACATGAAGGGATGTTGAACGTTATCAAAGACCTTTTCTGCATCTTTTGAGAGAATCATCTGGTTTTTGTCTTTAGTTCTGTTTATGTGATGAATCACATTTATTGGTTTGCATATGTTGAACCAACATTGCATCCCAAGGATGAAACCAACTTGATCATGTTGGATAAACTTTTGATGTGCTGCTGGATTCAGTTTGACAGTATTTTACTGAGGATTATTGCATCTACGTTCATCAAAGATATTGGCTTGAAGTTGTTGTATTTCTGCCAGGTTTTGGTATAAGGATGATGCTGGCCTCATAGAATGAGTTAAGGAGGAGTTCCTCCTTTTCAATTGTTTGAAATAGTTTCAGTAGAAATTTTATCGGTTCTTCTTTGTACTGTGGTAGAATTCAGCTGTATATTCATCTGGTGCTGGGCTTCTTTTGGTTGGTAGGCTATTTATTGCTGCCTCTATTTCAGAACTCATTATTGGTCTATTCAGGGATTCAGTTTCTTCCTAGTTCAGTCTTGGGAGAGTGTAGCGGTCCAGGAATTTGTCCATTTCTTCTAGATTTTCTAGTTTATGTGCATAGAGGTGTTTATAATATTCTCTGATGGTTGTTTGCATTTCCATAGGGTCAGTGGTGATATCCTTCTTATTTCTGATTGTGTTTCTTTTAATTAGTCTAGCTAGTGGTCTATCTATTTTATTATTTTTTTCAAAAAACTATCTTCTGGATTTGTTAGTTTTTTGAAGGGTTTTTCATGTCATCTCTTTCAGTTCAGCTCTGATCTTGGTAATTTCTTGTCTACTGTTAGCTTTGGGATTTGTTTCCTCTTGGTCCTCTGGTTCTGTTAGTTGTGATGTTAAGTTGTCAACTTGAGATCTTTCTATCTTTTCGATGTGGGCATTTAGTGCTATAAATTTTCCTCTTAATGCTGCTTTAGCTGCATTCCAGGAATTCTAGTATGTTGTCTCTTGGTTCTCATTGGTTTCAAAGAACTTCTTGATTTCTGCCTTAATTTCATTATTTACCCAAGAGTCATTCTAGAGCAGGTTGTTCAATTTCCATGTAGTTGTGTGATTTTGAGTGAATTTCTTTCTTTCTTTTTTTTTTTTTTTGAGATGAACTCTCACTCTGTCATCTAGGCTGGAGTGTGGTGGTGTGATCTTGGCTCACTGCAACCTCCACCTCCCAGGTTCAAGCGATTTTCCTGCCTCAGCCTCCTGAGTAGCTGGGACTACAGGCATGTGCCACCACGCCCAGGTAATTTTTTGTGTTTTACTAGTAGAGACGGGGTTTTGCCATATTGACCAGGCTGGTTTCGAACTCCTGACCTCGTGATCTGCCTGCCTCGGTTTCCCAAAGTGCTGGAATTACAGGCGTGAGCCACTGTGCCCAGCCAGTTTTGAGTGAATTTCTTAATCTTGAGTTCTAATTTGTTTGTGCTGTGGTCTGAACGACTGTTATGATTTCAGTTATTTCTTTTACACTTGCTGAAAAGAGTTTTACTTCAAATTATGTTATCAATTTTAGAATAAGTGCTGCGTGGCAATGAGAAAAATGTATATTCTGTTGTTTTGGAGTAGACAGTTCTGTAGGTATCTACTAGGTGCATTTGGTCCAGATCTGAATTCAGGCCCTGTATACTTTTGTTAATTTTCTGTCTTGATAGTCTAATATTGTTAATGGGGTGCTAAAGTCTCCCACAATTATTGTGTGAGAGTCTAAGTCTCTTTATAGGTCTCTAACAGCTTGCTTTATGAATATGGGTGCTCTTGTATTGGGGGCATTTATATTTAGGATAGTTAGCTCTACCTGTTGAATTGAGCCCTTAACCATTATGTAATATCCTTCTTTGTTTTTTTAAAAAAATCTGTGTTGGTTTAAAGTCTGCTTTGTCAGAAACTAGGATTGCAACATCTGCTTTTTTCTGTTTTTCATTTGCTTGGTAAATTTTCCTCCATTCCTTTATTTTGATCCTAATGTTTGTCTTTGCATGTTAGATGGATCTCTTGAAGACAGCACAGCAATGGGTCTTCACTCTTTATCCAGCTTTCCATTCTGTATCTTTTATTTGGGGCATTTAGCCCATTTACATTTAAGGTTACTGTGTGTATATATATATATACACACTTTAAGTTCTGGAATACATAAGCTGAACGTGCAGGTTTGTTACATAGGTATACATGTGCCATGATGGTTTGCTACACCCATCAACCTGTCATCTACATTAGGTATTTCTCCTCATGCTATCCCTCCTCTTGCCCCCGACCCCCTGAAAGGCCCTGGTGAGTGATGTTGCCCTCCCTGTGCCCATGTGTTTTCATTGTTCATCTCCCACTGATGAGTGAGAACATGCGGTGTTTGGTTTTCTGTTCCTGTGTTAGTTTGCTGAGAATGACGGTTTTCAGCTTCATCCATGTCCCTGTAAAGGAGATGAACTCATTCATTTTTATGACTGCATAGTATTCCATGGTATATATGTGCTACATTTTCTTTATCCAGTCTAACATTAATGGGCATTTGGGTTGGTTCCAAGTCTTTGCTATTGTGCATAGTGCGGCAATAAACATATGTGTGCATGTGTCTTTATAGTAGAATGATTTATAATCCTTTGGGTATATACCCAGTAATGGGATGGCTGGATCAAATGGTATTTCTAGTTCTAGGTCCTTGAAGAATTGCCACATTGTCTTTCACAATGGTTGAACTAATTTACATTCCCACCAACAGTGTAAAAGTGTTCCTATTTCTCCACATCCTCTCCAGCATCTGTTGTTTCCTGACTTGTTAATGATCGCCATTCTAACTGGTGTGAGATGGTATCTGATTGTGGTTTTGGTTTACATTTCTCTAATGATCGGTGATGATGAGCTTTTTTTCATATGTATGTTGCCGGCATATGGTGGCATAAATGTCTTTTGAGAAGTGTCTGTTCATATCCTTTGCCCACTTTTTGATGTTTTTTTTTTTTTTTTTTTTTTTTTCCTTGTAAATTTGTTGAAGTTCCTTGTGGATTCTGGATATTAGGCCTTTATCAGATGGATAGATTGCAAAAATTTTCTCCCATTCTGTAGGTTGCCTATTCATTCTGGTGATAGTTTCTTTTGCTGTGCAGAAGCTCTTTAGTTTACTCAGTTCCCGTTTGTAAATTTTGACTTTTGTTACCATTGGTTTTGATATTTTGGTCATGAAGTCTTTGCCCATGCCTGCATCCTGATTGATATTGCCTAGATTTTCTTCTAGGATTTTTATGGTTTTAGGTCTTATCTTTAAATCTTTAATCCACCTTGAGTTAATTTTTTTATAAGGTGTAAGGAAGGGATTCATTTTCAGTTTTCTGCATATGGCTAGCCAGTTTTCTCAACACCACTTATTAGATAGGGAATCCTATCCCCATGGCTTGTTTCTGTTAGGTTTATCAAAGATCAGATTGTTGTGGGTGTGTGGTGTTATTTGTGAGGCCTCTGTTCTGTTGCATTGGTCTATATATCTGTTTAGGTACAAATACCATGCTTTTTTGGTGAGATGAAGCCAAGTTGATCATGGTGGATAAGCTTTTTGATGTATTGCTGGATTTGGTTTACCAGTATTTTTCTTGAGGATTTTCACATCAATGTTCATCAGGGATATTGACCTGAAATTTTCTTTTTTGTTGTCTCTGTCAGGTTTTGGTATCAGGATGATGCTGGCCTTATAAAAGGAGTTAGGGAGGAGTCCCTCTATGTCTAATGTTTGGAATAGTTTCAGAAGGAATGGTACCAGCTCCTGTTTGTATCTCTGGTAGAATTTGGCTGTGAATCTGTCTGGTCCTGGGCTTTTTTTGGTTGGTAAGCTATCCTGCCTCAATTTCAGATCTTGTTTTTGGTCTATTCAGGGATTTTACTTTTTCCTGGTTTAGTCTTGGGAGGGTGTATGTGTCTGGGAATTTATCCATTTCTTCAAGATTTCCTTGCTTATTTGCATAGAGGTGTTTATAGTTTTATCTGATGGTCGTTTGTTTTTCTGTGGGATCAGTGGTGATCTCCCCTTTATCATTTTTTATTGCATCTATTTGATTCTTCTCTCTTTTCTTCTTTGTTAGTCTGGTTAGTGGTCTATCTATTTTGTTAACCTTTTCAAAAAAAAACAGTTCCTGAATTCATTGATTTTTTTGAAGTGTTTTTTGTGTTTCTACCTCCTTCAGTTCTGCTCTGATCTTAGTTATTTCTTGTCTTCTGCTACCTTTTGAATTTGTTTGCCTTTGCTTTCTTGTTCTTTTAATTTTGATGTTAGGGGGTTGATTTTAGATCTTTCCTGCTTTCTCCTGTGGGCATTTAGTGCTATAAATTTCCTTCTAAACACTGCTTTGGCTGTGTCCCAGAGATTCTGGTATGTTATGTCTTTGTTCTCATTGGTTTCAAATAACTTATTTATTTCTGCCTTAATTTCATTATTTACCCAGTAGTCATTCAGAAGCAGGTTGTTTGGTTTCCATGTAGTTGTGCAGTTTAGAGTGAGTTTCTTAATCCTGAGTTCTAATTTGGTTACACTGTGGTCTGAGAGACTGTTACGATTTCCATTCTTTTGCATTTGGTGAGGAGTGTTTTACTTCCAATTATGTGGTTGATTTTAGAATAAGTGGTATTTGCTGCTGAGAAGAATGTATATTCTGTTGATTTGGAGCGGGGAGTTCTGTCAATGTCTATTAGGTCCACTTGGTCCAGGGCTGAGTTCAAGTCCTGAATATCCTTATTAATTTTCTGTCTCGTTGATCTGTCTAATATTGACACTTGGGTGGTAAAGTCTCCCACTATTATTGTGTGGGAGTCTACGTCTCTTTGTAGGTCTCTAAGAACTTGGTTTATGAATCTGGGTGCTCCTGTATTGGGTGCATATATATTTAGGATAGTTACCACTTCTTGTTGCATTGATCCCTTTACCATTATGTAATGCCCTTCTTTGTCTTTTTTGACCTTTGTTGGTTTAAATTCTGTTTTATCAGAGGCTAGGATTGTAATCCCTGTTTCTTTTCACTTTCTATTTGTTTGGTAAACATTCCTCTGTCCTTTATTTTGAGCCTGTGTGTCTTTGCATGTGAGATGGGTGGGTCTCCTGAATACAGCACACCTATAGGTCTTGACTCTTAATCCAATTTGCCAGTCTCTGTCTTTTAATTGGGGGATTTAGCCCATTTACATATAAGGGTAATACTGTTATGTGTGAATCTGATCCCGTCATTATGATGCTAGTGCATTATTTTACCCATGAGTTGTTGCAGTTTCTTCATAGTGTTGATGTTCTTTACATTTTGGTTTGTTTTTTCAGTGGCTAGTACTGGTTTTTCCTTTCCATACTTAATGCTTCCTTCAGGAGCTCTTGTAAGCCAGGCCTGGTGGAGACAAAATTCCTCAGCATTCTGGAAAGGATTTTATTTCTCCTACACTTATGAAGCTAAGTTTGGCTAGGTATGAAATTCTGGGTTGAAAATTCTTTTCTTTAAGAATGTTGAATATTGTCCCCTGCTCTCTTCTGGCTTAGGGTTTTGGCAGAGAGATCCGCTGTTAGTCTGATGGGCTTCCTTTTGTGGGTAACCTACCCTTTCTCTCTGGCTGCTCTTAACATTTTTTCCTTCATTTCAACCTTGGTGAATCTGATGATTATGTGTCTTGGGGTTGCTCTTCTTGAGGAGTATCTCTGTGGTGTTCTCTGTATTTCTTGCATTTGAATGTTGGCCTTTCTTGCTAGGTTGGGGACGTTCTCCTGGATAATATCCTGAAGTGTCTTTTCCAACAGGGTTCCATTCTTACCATCACTTTCAGTTATACCAATCAAATGTAGGTTTGGTCTTTTCAGATAGTCCCATATTTCTTGGAGACTGTGTTCATTCCTTTTTATTCTTTTTTTTCTCTAATCTTGTCTCCACGCTGTATTTCATTAAGTTGATCTTCAATCTCTGATATCATTTCTTCCACTTGATCAATTCAGCTATTGATAATCATGTATGCTTCACAAAGTTCTCATGCTATGTTTTTCAGCTCCATCAGGTCATTTATGTTCTTCTCTAAACTGGTTATTCTAGTTAGCAATTCCTCTAACCTTTTATCAAAGTTCTTAGCTTCCTTGCATTAGGTTAGAACATGCTCCTTTAACTTGGAGGAGTTTGTTATTGACCACCTTCTGAAGCCTACTTCTGTCAATTCATCAAACTCATTCTCCATCCAGTTTTGTACCCTTGCTGGCGAGGAGTTGTGATCCTTTGGAGGAGTAGAAGCATTCTGTTTTTTGGAACTTTCAGCCTGTTTTCGCTGGCTGTTCCTAATCTTCTTCAATTGATCTATCTTTGGTCTTTGCTTTTGGTGACCTTCAGATGGAGTTTTTGCGTGGTCATCCTTTTTGTTGATGTTGATGTTATTTCTTTCTGTTTGCTAGTTTTTCTTCTAACAGTCAGGCCCCTCTTCTGCAGGTCTGCTGGAGTTTTCTGGGGGTCGACTTCAGATCCTGTTAGCCTGGGTATCACCAGCAGAGACTGCAGAACAGCAAAGATTCCTGCCTGCTCCTTCTTCTGGGAGCTTTGTTCCAGAGGGACACCTGCCAGATGCCAGCTGGATCTCTCCTGTATGAGGTGTCTGTTGACCCCTGCTGGGAGGTGTCTCCTTGTCAGGAAGTACTGGGGTCAGGGACTTTCTTGAGGAGGCATTCTGTTCCTTAGCAGTGCTCAAGCGCTGTGCTGGGCTGTCCATTGCTCTCTTCAGAGCTGGCAGGCAGGAATGTTTAAGTCTGCTGAAGCTGCACCCATAGCTGCCCCTTCCCCTAGGTGAGGTGCTCTGTCTCAGGGAGGTGATAGTTTTGTCTATAAGCCCCTGACAGGGGCTGCTGCCTTTCTTTCAGAGATGCCCGGCCCAGAGAGGAGGAATCTAGAGAGGCAGTCTGGCTATAGTGGCTTTGCTGAGCTGCGGTGGGCTCTGCCCAGTCCAAACTTCCAGGTGGCTTTGTTTACACTGTGAGGGGAAGACCACCTACTCAAGCCTCAGTAATGGCAGATGCCCTTACCCCCACCAAACTTGAGCATCCCAGGTCCACTTCAGATTGCTGTGCTGGCAGCAAGAATTTCAAGCCAGTGGATTTTAGCTTGCTGGGCTCCATGGGAGTGGGATCTGCTGGGCAAGACCACTTGGCTCCCTGGCGTCAGCCCCCTTTGCACAGGAGTGAACGGGTCTATCTCGCTGGTGTTCCAGGAGCCACTGGAATATGAAAAACAAAAACAAAAAAAACTCCTGCAGCTAGCTCTGTGTCTGCCCAAATAGCCACCCAGTTTTATGCTTGAAACCAGGGCCCTCATGGTGTAGGCACCTGAGGGAATCTCCTGGTCTGCAGGTTGTGAAGGCTGTGGGAAAAGTGTAGTATCTGGGCTGGATAGCACCATCCCTGACAGCACAGTTCCTCACGGCCTCCCTTGGCTAGGGGTGGGATTTCCCTGACTTCTTGCACTTCCTGGGTGAGGCAACACCCCACCCTGCTTCTCCCCCACTTTGTGGGCTGTACTCACTGTCTAACCAGCCCCAATGAGATGAACCAGTTTCCTCAGTTGGAAATGCAGAAATCACCTGCCTTCTGCGTTGGTGTCACTGGGAGCTGCAGACTGGAGCTGTTGCTATTAGGCCATCTTGTCCAGGAAACCAAGGTTAGTATTGTTATGTGTGAATTTGATCCTTTCATCATGGTGTTAGCTGGTTATTTTGCACGCTTGCTAATGTAGGTGCTTCATAGTGTCACCGGTCTCTATACTTCCAGTGTGTTTTTATAGTGGTGGGTAACAGGTTTTCCTTTTCATATTTTATGCTTCCTCCAGGAGCTCTTGCAAGGCAGGACAGTTGGTGACAAATTCCTTCAGTATTTGCTTGTCTGAAAAGGATCTTATTTCTTTGCTTAGGAGGATTAGTTTGGCTAGATATAAAATTCTGGGTTGAAAATTATTTTCTTTAAGAGTATTTGAATATTGGCTCCTAATCTCTTCTGGATTGTAGGGTTTCCACTGAGACATCTGCTGTTAGTCTGATGGACTTCCCTTTGTAGGTGATCTGGCCTTTCTCTCTGGCTGCCCTTAGTATTTTTTCTTTTATTTCGACCTTAGAAAATCTAATGATTATGTGTCTTGGGGTTGATCTTCTTGTGGAGTATCTTATTGGGGTTCTCTGCATTTCTTGTATTTGAATGTTGGCCTGTCTTGCTAAGTTGGGGAAGTTCTCCTGGATAATATCCTGAGGTATGTTTTCCAACTTGGTTCCATTCTCCCCATCTCTTTCAGGTACTCCAATTAGTTGTAGGTTCATTCTCTTCACATAATCCCATATTTCTTGCAGGTTTTGTTCATTCCTTTTCATTCATTTTTCCCCATTCTTGTCTGCCTGTCTTATTTCAGAAAGGTAGACTTCCAGCTCTGATGTTCTTTCCTATGCTTAGTCTGTTCTGCTATTGATACTTGTGACTGCATTGTACTCATGTTATGTTTTTCAGATCCATCAAATTGGTTGCATTCCTCTCTAAACCGGCTATTCCAGGTATTTGTTCATGTATTGCTTTATCATGATTCTTGGCTTCTTTGCATTGGGTTAGAACATGCTCCTTTAGCTCTCAGTGAAGTTCATTATTACTCATCTTCTGAGGCTTACTTCTGTCAATTCAGCCATCTCAGCCTCAGCCCAGTTCTGTGCCCTTGTTGGGAAGGTGTTGTGGTCATTTAGATGAGAAGAGGAACTCTGGTTTTTTGAGTTTTCAGCATTTTTTGATTGATTCTTATCTTTGTGGGCTTATCTACCTTTGATATTTGAGGTTACTGACCTTTGAATGGCATTTTGTGGGATCTTTTTTTGTGGGTATTGTTGGGTTTTTTTGTTTGTTTTTCTTTTAATAGTCAGGCCACTCTTCCATAGGGCTGCTGTGGTTTGCTGGCAGTCTGCTCCAGACCCTAGTTGCCTTGGTTTTTCCCATACCTGGAGGTATTACCAGTGAAGGCTATGAAACTGCAAAGATGGCAGCCTGCTGTTTCCTCTGGAAGCTCTGTCCCAGGGGGTACTAACCTGTTGCTGGTTTGAGCAGGCTTCTGTAGTAGGTGGCTGGAGACACCTACTGGGAGGTCTCACCCAGTCAGGAGGAACAGGATCAGGAACATGCTTAAATAATCAGTCTGGCTGCTTTTTGGTAGAGCAGGTGTGCTGCATTGAGGGGGACCCTTACTCATCCAGACCATTTGGGTTCTCCACAGCTAGCAGGCTGGAACTGCTGAGTCTACCAAACTGCAGAGATGGCAGCTGCCCCCTACCCCATGATCTCCATCCCAAGGAGTGATCAGAGCTGTCTGTATAACCCTGGTGAAGTGGCTGAAGCCCTGGCAGGGAGGTCCCTCCAAGTGAGGAGGAACGGATTGGGGTCCTGCTTAAAGAAGCAGTCTGGCTAACAGCTGACAAGGCAGTTATGCTGTGTTGTGGGGGACCCTTCTGTGTCTGGACAGCTAGTATTCTCCAGTGCTGGCAGGCTGAAACGACTGAGTCTACTCACCTACAGAGATGGCAGTCCCTCCCCTGGGAACTTGATCCTGCCTCAAGCAGACTCCAGCCTGTTGCCATTGGCTGGCTGGAATTCCAAGCCAGTGGGTCTTAATTTGTGAGGTGCTGTGAAAGTGGGACCCACAGAACAATACTGCTTGGCTCCCTGGATTCAGCCCTCTTCCTAGGGATATGAAAAGACCGATCTCCCATCTTGCTGGGGATCCTGGGGCCGAAATATGTAAAATTCCTGGGTCTCTGTGTGTGCCTGAACAGCTGCTCTGCTGAGACTCCACACAGCTCTGTGTATCCGATCCAAGGCCCTGAGGGCATGGGCTCATGAGGGGATTTCCTGATCCACAGGTTGCAAGGATCCATGGGAGAAGAATGGTTTCCTGGGCAGGGTCACACAATCACTCACTGCTTTCCCTGGCTGGGGGTGGGGGTTCCTTTGCCCCTATGCTGCTCCCAAGTAGGCTGTCTGTTGCCCCACTCTGCTTTTCTTCATTCTTCGTGGGTTGTTTGCCTAGTCAGTCCTAATGCAAGAAACTGGATATTTCAGTTGAAGGTGCTGACTGAATTCATTTGCTCCTTTCATTCCTCTCTGTAAGTGCCTTGGACCACAGTGGCATCTAATCCGCCATCTTGGCCCTGACCCACTAATTTTCTTAGTGTGTTTTTTGTTGAACAGAGATTTTTATTTTGATGAAGTCCAGCTTATCAGGTTTTATGCTTTTGTTTGTTTTTTTCTTGGCTAGTTCTTTTTCTGTCCTGTCAAAAAATCTTGGCCTATCTCGAGGTTAAACTTATTTTTTTCCTATCTTCTTCTAGTCTCATAACTTACATTTCAGATTATTATCTATTTTGATCTTTTTCTTGTGAAAAGGAAAAAATATGGATGAAGGTTCATTTTTTTTTTTCCCCATAGAGGTATTCAATTGCTTTAGCACTGTTCGTTGAAAGGACTATTCTTTCCCTTATTGAATTGCTTTGCTACCCTTGGAGAAAATCAGTTAACTCTTTCAGTGTGGATCTACATCTGAGCTCTATTCTCGTATGCATTAAACCATTTGCTATGTTCCACAAGTTTCTGAACTTCTATTTATTTTTCAGCAATTGTCTTTGTGTCTTTTCTTCAGATTGGACATTTTTAAATTAATCTGTCTTAAAGTCCCATGATATTTTCTTCTTTGGTGTCTAGTCTGCTTTCAAGCCCATCCAGTGAATTTTTAATTTCAGATACTGTATTTTTCCATTCCAAAGTCTTCATTTGTTTGTTCTAAATAGTTTCAATTTCTCTATTGAGATTTCCTAGTGGTTCCTTTCATTATGTTTATGTTTTACTTTGTGTTCTTAAAGATATATGCCTTAACACTCCATTCTAATACATACTTTCTGTGATTTGTAAGTCTCATTATTATGGATAGATTTTCCTCTCAATTGTAGGCCACCTTTTCCTGATTATTTATATATGTAGTAATTTTTAATTGAATGCTGTCAATTTTGTTCTCTTTTGTAAAGAGGATTGAACTTTGTTATGGCAGGTAGCTAATTTACTTGTGCATCAGCTTAATCCTTTACAGTACTATTTATAAGCTTTAATATGGGAGGTCTAGTCTGTGACTGGAATAGCCTACTCATTAGATTTGGCCTTTCTTGTGTGTCAATTGAATGTCTGCGGGTTTATTTAAGTGTCTCACTTGAGCTAGGCAGAAACCCAACATCTCCAAGCCCTGTGCAAGCTCTGGAATCCCCTTTCAACTCATAGCTTTTCTTGGCCTTCCAGTGCCTTATTTTGTGATTTCACTGCTTAATTTTTGGCCAAAGACTCAAGGGAACCAAATTCAGATTTCTAGATTTTCTTCTTTTTACAGTTCTTTCCTTTTCCCCATGCTTCATATTTCAGCAACTTCTGCAGCTATTATTTTTCTCTTTATTTTATTTTGTCTTATAATAAAATTGTGTGGATTCTATTATGATCCTTCTCCATTGCTTAATTTAAGTAAAAATATTTTTTATATATATTCTGAATGTAGGAATGGATTAGGTTAACTTTTTTGCTGGTGTGATCTAGGGCTCTATTTGCTATTTTTTTTGGAAGTGATAAAATATATATTCTCTTACTTTTCAAAGTCTGCTGCCTCTTGTCCTCCTTCCCATTTTATCCAGACCTTCTCTTTTCCCCACCCCTTACTGTCCCTGTCTTGCCCAATGTGGGTTCTATTCCAAGCAGTTTCTCCTAAGTGTGATCTTGTCCCAATAGGAGCCTTAGATGTCTTAGTTTTTAAAGTCCTTATGGCCATACAATCCTAACATTTCAGAACTTACAAAAACTGTCTTATCCTGTCCCTGTGAATTGGACTCTAAAAGTGTATGTTTTAGATTCTGTTCTCAGATTGTCCCCTGGCAATTTCCAGTGAGTACCTGTTGGTGATTTTGAGGTTCTTCTGTTCTCAGGGACATCCTGTTGCCTTTCCTTGGCTTTTGGCCACACAGACACTGATGGATCTTATAAATGTGGATTATTTGTCACCACTTGTTAATATTTTAGGTTCTTCAGAATATTTTATTACCTAGTTTAGTTGTAGATATTGTGCTTGAGTTTTTGCTTTTACTATCCTACTTGTTCTTTCTGTTTTATTAATGATTCAGGGAGATTCACTGCTAATACTGCCAGCCTAAAATATTCCTTTATTTCTTACTAAAAGTTACATAATCTTTGTCATGAAGAAGTGGAAGATATACTTCATGCATTTCTTAAGCTTTAAAAATCACTAATGTAGCATTGATTGATTTAAAAATTCTACACAGGATTAGGGAGAAAAATTGTTTACTTAGAGTGCTGACAAAAAATAATAAATGCACATTCTGTAAAAGGACTTGGATTTGTATAGTGAAGAAGTAACTTTACCCAAAGAGAGCTCTGGCTTTTGCTTTTGGCTACTGGGAGGAGATCTCTAGGCCCCAGGAATGTCCTGCTTGATGTGAATGTTTTTGTTTGCCTGGGAGCTTTTACCAGTGAACAGTCCAATGGTGTGATTTATGATGAAGATTTTGGAACATACTACTTCAGCCCTAACACCCAGAGGAACTAGAGGCTAAAGGCATTAGCCCAAGCCTCCAGGATGGGCTGGAGCCTAAAGATCAGCCTCATGAGCAGTACATGCTCAAGCTCCAGTAAAACTCTGGACACCGAAGGCTCAAATGAGATTTCCTGATGACAATACTCTGTGTATTGTCAGGTATCAATTGGCTGCGAGGGTAATGCATCCCTGAAGATGATGGAAGTTGTGTGTTTGGATCCTTTCAGACCTTGCTCTATGTGACTCTATATGACTCTCCCTTTGGCTGGTTCTGATGTGTATCTTTTGGCTATAACAAAATTGTCCTCATAAGTATAGCGCCTTCTGGAGTTCTATGAGTTTTTCTAGTGAATTATCAAAACTGAAGGGGTAGTGGGAAACCCTGACTTTGTAGCCAGCTGATCAGAAGTAAAGGAGGCTTGGTACTATGGTTTGAATGTGTCCCCTCCAAAACTCAGGTGTTGGCAATGTGATGTGGTAGTATTAATAGGTAATAGTGTAATCGTATTAATAGGTAGAGTCTTTAACAGGTGATTAGGCCATGAAGACTCCTCCCTTGTGAATGGGATTAAGGCCTCTGTAAAAGCAGCTTCACTCATTGTTCAGTTGGTTTGCCCGTTCACCTGTGCCATGTGAGGACGGTGTTCCTCCTCTCCACAGGATGTAGCAATGAGGCGCCATCTTGAAAGCAGAAGAGTAACCCATACCAGACAACCAAAACAGCCCAAACCTTGAGGTTGAACGTCCCAGAGCCCAGTGAAAATAAATTTCTATTTTTTATAAACTACCTAGTCTCAGATATTTTGTTAGAGCAGCACAGAATGGACTACAACAATTGGGGACCCCAGACTTGTGGCTGGTGTATAAAGTGAAGGCATGCTTGTGGAGGACTGTACCCTTTACCTATGAAGTTTGGCCCAACTCTCCAGGCAGGAGGAATCATGGCATTTCATGAAACGGCTGGGTATCAATATACTATATAAATAAGCACAGATTTATTACAGAGCAACACAACTGATTAAGAAAGTGCACATTAAAATGATATAGTATTATTGGGAATAGAAATATGCAAGAATGAGAGAGAATTAAAAACACATAGGAATTGAGGTAGAATTTATTGCTAGTTTGATGACATTGGTGCTATGACACTAGACTGTTCAAATTCTTCCCTGCCACTTATTCCAGCAGGATTCATTGTATCTCTAACAATAAGGAACAGTAGAAAATGGGGAATCAAATAATAATCAACTGCTACCCTAATGCAGATCTGAGGTAAATAAGAGGGTCATTAGATCACCAAGTACATAGCTGCCTAGAAACAGGATGAGAGGGGAGGAGGCAGGTCTTGTTTACTCTATTTAGCATGTGGAAAAAAGAAAGAAGAAAGTACAATAGTAAAAGGAGAGCCTGGGCACACTGATGTGTGCCTGTTGTCCCAGCTACTTGGGAGGTTGAGGTGGGAAGATTGTTTGAGCCCAGGAATTGGGGTCCAGCCTGGTCAACATAATGAGACCCCATCTCTCAAAAAAAGTGAAGAGATACAATTGGATTCAAGAGAAGGGCTTACATTTCATCACAGAGGTGGGGGATTATTGTTCTATTTCCTATTAAACTGAACAAAGGAAAAAAATTCTCCCCTTTGTGCTGGCAGATATCTAGCAGATAACAATTTTATGACAGGCAGTGAAGCAAAGCTGAGACATAGAAAGAACCTGAATCCTTGGTGACATGATTGAATTGCTGACTCAACCAGTTCTGAAGCCCATTCGTCTCTGGACTTCTTGTTATGTGAATTAAGAAATGTTCTTGTTGTTTACAATCAAAGTCAAGGAATATATATCCTGTACCCATGAATTTTAAGTTATTACTAACCCACCCCCTAGTAAACATAGCCAGTCTTTTTCTTGGTCCACTGAGTTATGTTATCTTCTAGAGTTCTTTTTTCCCTCTTTGGCAAGGTGGCAGGTCACAGCCAGACGTACTGTACTAAAAACTCAAGTAGACCCAATGATATAATAAGAGCTAGGATATGGAAGCATATATGCTGTGGCACAGCACAGATTTTCTTTTTCTTTTTTCTTTCTTTCTTTTTCTTTTTTTTTTTTTTTTTTTTTTTTTTTTTTGAGACAGAGTCTCACTCTGTTGCCCAGGCTGGAGTGCAGTGGTGCGATCTCAGCTTACTGCAACCTCCACTTCCCAGGATCAAGCAGTTCTCCTTCCTCAGCCTCCCAAGTAGCTGGGACTACAGGGGCGTGCCACCATGCCCAGCTAATTTTTTTGTATTTTTAGTAAAGATGGGGTTTCACCATGTTGGCTAGGCTGGTCTCAAACTCCTGACCTCAGCTGATCCACCCACCTTGGCCTCCCAAAGCACAGATTTTCCCATGTGAAAATAATGTGCCTGTTAACCAGCCCAAGTAGCATAAAAGATACCAACTGGTGGTTCCATGTCTACCAGCCTGGAAGATTTTATTTCATTTGGAGTCACACTCATCACTAAACTTCAGGTGTACTGCCATAAAACATAAAAGATACCAACTGGTGGGTCCACATCTACCAGCCTGGAAGATTTTATTTCATTTGGAGCCACACTCGTCACTAAACTTCAGGTGTACTGCCATAAAAAATATTAGGATGTACGAGAGAGGCATCTACTAACTTGCATTCTTCATCTCATATAATTTTGCTGGTTTGGTAATTTATAAAGTGAAAGTCACTTTGGACTAAATCCAAGTTGTCATTCTTATCAATATTTGAACTTGGAACATGTGTTCTGGTTTAGAGCTTTGTTGTTTTACTAACGAAGTTAGTGGCTGTGGGTGTGGAAGATGGCTGCATGATTCTCAAGGCAGGTATTCTTTTTGCTCTGATATACTTCAGAAGACACATGGCTTATCTTTGTACCATATCCAACACTGTTTTAGTCTTCAGTTTTAGGATTGGTTATTTTCTACCTAAAGGAATGGGACTGAGCACAAGGATAGAAATAAAAGAAATAGGAAGCAGGGATGAGCAGTAAGAGATGTTCCAATGGTGTACTTCTTTACCAGAACTCTTCTAATATTTTGTTGAATATGCTATACCAGGATTCAATCCACCTAACTGGGGGATGTAAACTGTTCCTGGGTGGAGGAAAAAAGCTGAAGTCCATAATTCAATGACTAGTCCTAAAACCTTTAATTCCCTCACAGAGAATCAGACCCATATTTACTTCTCCATTTCCTCCAGAAGGTATTTCTATTGATCCCAATATGAAGATTGCAAAGGTAAGGACCCCCACTCAGTTTGCATCTCTTGGACTTTGGCTATATTACTGAGATTTATTGGGATTTTTTTTTTACTTACTAGTATGCTTTCTGAAGGTTTATAAGATCAGGCACTGTTTCTGTTGACTTTTCCATTCTCCTGCAGATCTTTATATTTTCTCATAATTCTAACATTTCAATTAAGGAGGATGGACTTAAAGACCAATAACCATGACAGGTTCAGCCTCCGATATTTCTAGAGGCAAATATTTCCTTATTACTTTGTGAGGAAAAACCTTTCATTAATGGGTGTCTTTAATTATAAGAAACTTACTCCCTGTGTTGCGTTAATAGTTGCCTTCCCAAAACTTCCCTCTGGAACAATGCATAATAAATCTACTTCCTTTTCCAGAGGACTAGATTTAAATGTATAAAGAATTATGTATTCTTCTTTCTGGGAATTATGAACATATCTGGTAACTTTATGTGTTCCTTTGAATACTTCTAGGATTTAAAAGTTTATAGACATCATCTAGATAACTTCATAATCATACAAGGAGGTAAGTGAGGCTCAAAACAGTTGATGAGGGAAGGCTCTACTTTAAATGCCAATTAATTAATGTGGGAGAAATGACAGAATTAGGACAATAACATTTCACAAATTCTAGTTAGCTTATTGATTCAGACAAGATTTATCAAGGTTAAAATCCTTAGGTAACTGGATGTTGGGACACTGGACCTTCATTTTGTGCCAAGCTGACATTACACAGAATAATTTTTAATCACAAGAGATAAAATAAAATTGCACAATAGCAGGTTTAGATTGTCGTTACTCCAGAGAATGTCAATCTTATCAAATTAATGGTAAATGTACTAGAAGTTCTGTGTCTTCTGATGTGATAAAACATGAAGTACACCATATTATCTATGATATTTTTTTCACAGTGTTTCACCTGAATCCATCAAGACTTTAAAATCACTTCCACAGGAGATGAAGTAAGAGGATACAATTGTACAAATTCTTAAAAGATAGAATATTCCAGGGACCAACTGGTCTTTGATTTTCAAAGTTTGAAGTCAGGTAGCGTGATGCCTCCAGCTTTGTTCTTTTGACTTAGGACTGTCTTGGAGATGCGGGCTCTTTTTTGGTTCCATATGAACTTTAAAGCAGTTTTTTCCAATTCTGTGAAGAAACTCATTGGTAGCTTAATGGGGATGGCATTGAATCTATAAATTACCTTGGGCAGTATGGCCATTTTCACGATATTGATTCTTCCTATCCATGAGCATGGTATGTTCTTCCATTTCAGAGTGGCTCAAACCGGATGGAACCGGCTCAAACCGGTTCAAACCGGATCAGACTGGCTCAAACCGGATCGGAGCAGCTCAAACCGGATGGAACCGGATCAAACCGGATCAAACCGGATCAGACCGGATCAAACCGGATGGGACCGGATCAAACCGGATCAGACTAGATCAAACCGGATGGGACTGGATGGAACCAGCTCAAACCGGATGGAAACGGATCAGACCGGCTCAAACCGGATGGGACCGGATCAAACCGGATGAGACCAGATCAAACCGGATGGAACCGGATCAAACCGGATCAGACCGGATCAGACCACTTCAAACGGGATCGAACTGGATCGAACCGGCTCAAACCCGTTCAAACCGGATCAGACCGGCTCAAAACGGATCGGACCAACTCAAACCGGAGGAGACCGGTTCAAACCGGATGGGACCGGATCAGACCGGATCAAACCGGATGGGACCGGATCAAACCAGAGGAGACCGGTTCAAACCGGATGTAACCGGATCAGACCAGATCAAACCGGATCGGACCGGCTCGAACCGGGTCAAACCGGATCAAACTGGATCGGAAGGCTCAAACCGGATCAGACCGGCTCAAACCGGATGGAAACGGATCAAACCGGATCAGACCGGCTCAAACCGGCTAACTGGATCGAACCAGATCAGACCAGTTCAAACCGGATGGAAACGGGTCAGACCGGATCAGACCGACTCAAACTGGATCAGACGGACTCGGACCGGTTCAAACCAGATCAAACCGGATCAGACTGGCTCAAACCGGATCAGACAGGCTCAAACCGGATGGGACCGGATCAAACCGGATCAGACTGGTTCAAACCGGATGGAACCGGATCAGACCGGATCAAACCGGATCAAACCGGATCTAACCGGCTCAAACCGGATCAAACCGGATCAAACTGCTTAGAACCAGATCAGACCAGATCAAACCGGATAGGACCGGATCAGACTGGATCAGACCGGTTCAAACCGGATTGAACCAGATCGAACCGGATCTAACTGGCTCAAACCGGATGGAAACGGGTCAGACCGGATCAGACCGGATCAAATAGGATCAGACCGGATCAAAAAGGTTCGAATCGGATCAGACCGGTTAAAACCGGATGGAACCGGATCAGACCGGCTCAAACCGGATGGGACCGGCTCAAACCGGATGAAACCGGCTCAAACAGGTTCAAACAGGATTAGACCGGCACACACCGGATCGGACCGGCTCAAACCGGATGGAACCGGATCAAACCGGATGGGACCGGATCAAAACGGTTCGAAAAGGATGGAACCGGATCAGACCGGATCAGACTGGATGGAACCGGCTCAAACCGGATCAGACTGGATCGAACCGGATGGAACCGGATCAGACCGGATCAAACAGGATCAGACCGGTTGAAACCGGATGGAACCGGATCAGATCGGATCAAACCGGATGGAACCGGATCAGACCGGATCGAACCGGATGGAACCGGATCAGACCGGATCAAACCGGATGGAACCGGATCAGACCGGATCAGACCGGATCAGACCGGCTCAAACCAGATGCGACTGGATCAAACCGAATCGAACCGGATCTAACAGGCTCAAACCGGATCAAACCGGCTCAAACTGGTTCGAACCAGATCAGACCGGTTCAAACCGGATGGAACCGGATCAGACCGGTTGAAACCGGATGGAACCGGATCAGACCGGATCAAACCGGATCGGACCAGCTCGAAACAGTTCAGATTGGATCAGACTGGATCGGACCGGCTCAAATCGGATCAGACCGGATCAGACCGGTTCAAACCGGAGGGAACTGGATCGAACCGGATCAGGCCGGATCAGACCGGATGGAAACGGGTCAGACCGGATCAAAACGGATCAAACCGGATCAGACCGGTTGAAACCGGATGGAACCGGATCAGACCGGATCAAACCAGATCAGACCGGATCAAACCGGATGGAACCGGATCAGACCGGATCAAACTGGATGGAACCGGATCAGCAGACCGGATGCAACCGGCTCAAAACGGTTCAAACCGGATCAGACCGGCTCAAACAGGATCAGACCGGCTCAAACCGGATGGAACCGGATCAGACCAGAACCGGATCCGACCGGATCAAACCGGATCGGAACGGCTCGAACCAGTTCAGACCGGATCAGACCGGATCAGACCGGCTCAAACCTGATCAGACCAGATCAGACCGGTTGAAACCTGGATGTAACCGGATCAGACCGGATCAAACCGGATCGGACCGGCTCGAACCAGTTCATACCGGATCAGACTGGATCGGACCGGGTGAAACCGGATCAGACCGGTTGAAACCGGATGGAACCGGATCAGACCAGATCAAACCGGATATAACCGGATCAGACCAGATGAAACCGGATGGAACCGGATCAGACCGGATCAAACCGTTTCGAACAGGATGGAACCGGATCACACCGGATGAGGCCGGATGGAAACGGATCAAACCGGTTCGAACAGGCTGGAACCGGATCAAACCGGATCGGACCGGCTCAAACTGGATCAGAGCGGATCAGACTGGATGAAACCGGATGGAACCGGATCAGACCGGATCAGACCGCATCGGACCGGCTCGAACCAGTTCAGACCGGATCCGACCGGATCAAACCGGATGGAACCGGATCAGACCAGTTGAAACCGGATGGAACCGGATCAGACCGGATGAAACCGGATGGAACAGGATCAGACCGGATCAGACCGGATGAAACCGGATGGAACCGGATCAGACCGGATCAAACCGGTTCGAACAGGATGGAACCGGATCAGACCGGATGAGGCCGGATGGAACCGGATCAAACCGGTTCGAACAGGATGGAACTGGATCAAACCGGATGGGACCGGCTAAAACTGGATCAGACCGGATCAGACTGGTTGAAACCGGATGGAACCGGATCAGACCGGATCAAACCGGATCGGACCGGCTCGAACCAGTTCAGACCGGATCATACTGGATCGGACCGGCTCAAACCGGATCAGACAGGATCAGACAGGTTGAAACCGGATGAAACCGGATCAGACCGGATCAAACCGGATGGAACCGGATCCGACCGGATCAAACCGGATCGGACCGGCTCGAACCAGTTCAGACCGGATCAAACAGGATCGGACCGGCTCAAACCTGATCAGACCGGATCAGACCGGTTGAAACCGGATGGAACCGGATCAGACCGGATCAAACCGGATGGAACCGGATCCGACCGGATCAAACCGGATCGGACCGGCTCGAACCAGTTCAGACCGGATCAGACCGGATCAGACCGGCTCAAACTTGATCAGACCGGATCAGACCAGTTGAAACCGGATGGAACCGGATCAGACCGGATGAAACCGGATGGAACCGGATCAGACCGGATCAAACCGGTTCGAACAGGATGGAACCGGATCAGACCGGATCAGACCGGATGAAACCGGATGGAACCGGATCAGACCGGATCAAACCGGTTCGAACAGGATGGAACCGGATCAGACCGGATGAGGCCGGATGGAACCGGATCAAACCGGTTCGAACAGGATGGAACCGGATCAAACCGGATGGGACCGGCTCAAACTGGATCAGACCGGATCAGACTGGTTGAAACCGGATGGAACCGGATCAGACCGGATCAAACCGTTTCGAACAGGATGGAACCGGATCAGACCGGATGAGGCCGGATGGAAACGGATCAAACCGGTTCGAACAGGCTGGAACCGGATCAAACCGGATCGGACCGGCTCAAACTGGATCAGAGCGGATCAGACTGGATGAAACCGGATGGAACCGGATCAGACCGGATCAAACCGGTTCGAACAGGATGGAACCGGATCAGACCGGATCAGACCCGATGAAACCGGATGGAACCGGATCAGACCGGATGAGGCCGGATGGAACCGGATCAAACCGGATCGGACCGGCTCGAACCAGTTCAGATCGGATCAAACAGGATCGGACCGGCTCAAACCTGATCAGACCGGATCAGACCGGTTGAAACCGGATGGAACCGGATCAGACCGGATGAAACCGGATGGAACAGGATCAGACCGGATCAAACCGGTTCGAACAGGATGGAACCGGATCAGACCGGATCAGACCGGATGAAACCGGATGGAACCGGATCAGACCGGATCAAACCGGTTCGAACAGGATGGAACCGGATCAGACCGGATGAGGCCGGATGGAACCGGATCAAACCGGTTCGAACAGGATGGAACCGGATCAAACCGGATGGGACCGGCTCAAACTGGATCAGACCGGATCAGACTGGTTGAAACCGGATGGAACCGGATCAGACCGGATCAAACCGGTTCGAACAGGATGGAACCGGATCAGACCGGATGAGGCCGGATGGAAACGGATCAAACCGGTTCGAACAGGCTGGAACCGGATCAAACCGGATCGGACCGGCTCAAACTGGATCAGAGCGGATCAGACTGGATGAAACCGGATGGAACCGGATCAGACCGGATCAAACCGGTTCGAACAGGATGGAACCGGATCAGACCGGATCAGACCCGATGAAACCGGATGGAACCGGATCAGACCGGATGAGGCCGGATGGAACCGGATCAAACCGGATCGGACCGGCTCGAACCAGTTCAGATCGGATCAAACAGGATCGGACCGGCTCAAACCTGATCAGACCGGATCAGACCGGTTGAAACCGGATGGAACCGGATCAGACCGGATCAAACCGGATGGAACCGGATCCGACCGGATCAAACCGGATCGGACCGGCTCGAACCAGTTCAGACCGGATCAGACCGGATCAGACCGGCTCAAACCTGATCAGACCGGATCAGCCCAGTTGAAACCAGATGGAACCGGATCAGACCGGATGAAACCGGATGGAACCGGATCAGACCGGATCAAACCGGTTCGAACAGGATGGAACCGGATCAGACCGGATCAGACCGGATGAAACCGGATGGAACCGGATCAGACCGGATCAAACCGGTTCGAACAGGATGGAACCGGATCAGACCGGATGAGGCCGGATGGAACCGGATCAAACCGGTTCGAACAGGATGGAACCGGATCAAACCGGATGGGACCGGCTCAAACTGGATCAGACCAGATCAGACTGGTTGAAACCGGATGGAACCGGATCAGACCGGATCAAACCGGCTCGAACCAGTTCAGACCGGATCAGACTGGATCGGACCGGCTCAAACCGGATCAGACAGGATCAGACAGGTTGAAACCGGATGGAACCGGATCAGACCGGATCAAACCGGATGGAACTGGATCCGACCGGATCAAACCGGATCGGACCGGCTCGAACCAGTTCAGACCGGATCAAACAGGATCGGACCGGCTCAAACCTGATCAGACCGGATCAGACCGGTTGAAACCGGATGGAACCGGATCAGACCGGATCAAACCGGATGGAACCGGATCAGACCGGATCAAACCGGATCGGACCGGCTCGAACCAGTTCAGACCGGATCAGACTGGATCGGACCGGGTGAAACCGGATCAGACTGGTTGAAACCGGATGGAACCGGATCAGACCGGATCAAACCGGATCGGACCGGCTCGAACCAGTTCAGACCGGATCAGACCGGATCAGACCGGCTCAAACCTGATCAGACTGGTTGAAACCGGATGGAACCGGATCAGACCGGATCAAACCGGATCGGACCGGCTCGAACCAGTTCATACCGGATCAGACTGGATCGGACCGGGTGAAACCGAATCAGACCGGATCAAACTGGATGGAACGGGATCAGCAGACCGGATGCAACCGGCTCAAAACGGTTCAAACCGGATCAGACCGGCTCAAACAGGATCAGACCGGCTCAAACCGGATGGAACCGGATCAGACCGGATCAAACCGTTTCGAACAGGATGGAACCGGATCAGACCAGTTGAAACCGGATGGAACCGGATCAGACCGGTTCGAACAGGCTGGAACCGGATCAAACCGGATCGGACCGGCTCGAACCAGTTCATACCGGATCAGACTGGATCGGACCGGGTGAAACCGAATCAGACCGGATCAAACTGGATGGAACGGGATCAGCAGACCGGATGCAACCGGCTCAAAACGGTTCAAACCGGATCAGACCGGCTCAAACAGGATCAGACCGGCTCAAACCGGATGGAACCGGATCAGACCGGATCAAACCGTTTCGAACAGGATGGAACCGGATCAGACCGGATGAGGCCGGATGGAAACGGATCAAACCGGTTCGAACAGGCTGGAACCGGATCAAACCGGATCGGACCGGCTCAAACTGGATCAGAGCGGATCAGACTGGATGAAACCGGATGGAACCGGATCAGACCGGATCAAACCGGATCGGACCGGCTCGAACCGGTTCAGACCGGATCAGACCGGCTCAAACCTGATCAGACCGGATCAGACCAGTTGAAACCGGATGGAACCGGATCAGACCGGATGAAACAGGATGGAACCGGATCAAACCGCATTGGACCGGCTCAAACTGGATCAGACCGGATCAGACTGGTTGAAACCGGATGGAACCGGATCAGACCGGATCAAACCGGATCGGAACGGCTCGAACCAGTTCAGACCGGATCAGACTGGATCGGACCGGCTCAAACCGGATCAGACCGGATCAGACTGGTTGAAACCGGATGGAACTGGATCAGACCGGATCAGACCGGATGGAACTGGATCAGACCGGATCAGACCGGATGGAATCGGCTTAAAACGGATGAAACCGGATGGAACCGGATCAGACCGGATCAAACTGGTTCGTACAGGATGCAACCGGATCAGACCGGATGAGGCCGGATGGAACCGGATCAAACCGGTTCGAACATGATGGAACCGGATCAAACCGGATCGGACCGGCTCAAACTGGATCAGACCGGATCAGACTGGTTGAAACCGGATGGAACCGGATCAAACCGGATCAAACCGGATCGGACCGGCTGGAACCAGTTCAGACCGGATCAGACCGGATCAGACCGGCTCACACCTGATCAGACCGGATCAGACCGCTTGAAACCGGATGGAACCGGATCAGACCGGATCAAACCGGATGGAACCGGATCAGACCGGATCAAACCGGATTGGACCGGCTCGAACCAGTTCAGACCGGATCAGACTGGATCGGACCGGGTGAAACCGGATCAGACCGGTTGAAACCGGATGGAACCGGATCAGAACAGATCAAACCGGATATAACCGGATCAGACCAGATGAAACCGGATGAAACCGGATGGAACCGGATCAGACCGGATCAAACCGGTTCGAACAGGATGGAACCAGATCAGACCGGATGAGGCCGGATGGAACCGGATCAGACCGGATGAAACCGGTTCGTACAGGATGGAACCGGATCAGACCGTATCAGGCCGGATGAAACCGGATGGAACCGGATCAGACCGGATCAAACCGGTTCGGACCGGCTCGAACCAGTTCAGACCGCATCAGACTGGATCGGACCGGCTCAAACCGGATCAGACCGGATCAGACCGGTTGAAACCGGATGGAACTGGATCAGACCGGATCAGACCGGATGGAACTGGATCAGACCGGATCAGACCAGATCAGACCGGATGGAACTGGATCAGACCGGATCAGACCGGATGGAACCGGCTCAAACCGGATGAAACCGGATGAAACCGGATCAGACCGGATCAAACAGGTTCGTACAGGATGGAACGGGATCAGACCGGATGAGGCCGGATGGAACCGGATCAAACCGGATCGGAACGGCTCAAACTGGATCAGACCGGATCAGACTGGTTGAAACCGGATGGAACCGGATCAGACCGGATCAAACCGGATCGGACCGGGTGAAACCGGATCAGACCGGTTGAAACCGGATGGAACCGGATCAGACCAGATCAAACCGGATATAACCGGATCAGACCAGATGAAACCGGATGGAACCGGATCAGACCGGATCAAACCGGTTCGAACAGGATGGAACCGGATCAGACCGGATGAGGCCGGATGGAACCGGATAGGACCGGATGAAACCGGTTCGAACAGGATGGAACCGGATCAGACCGTTTGAGGCGGATGAAACCGGATGGAACCGGATCAAACCGGATCAAACCCGATCGGACCGGCTCGAACCGGATCGGACCGGCTTGAACCAGTTCAGACCGGATCAGACTGGATCGGACCGGCTCAAACCGGATCAGACCGGATGGAACCGGCTCAAACCGGATGAAACCGGATGGAACCGGATCAGACCGGATCAAACAGGTTCGTACAGGATGGAACCGGATCAGACCGGATGAGGCCGGATGGAACCGGATCAAACCGGATCGGAACGGCCCAAACTGGATCAGACCGGATCAGACTGGTTGAAACCGGATGGAACCGGATCAGACCGGATCAAACCGGATCGGACCGGGTGAAACCGGATCAGACCGGTTGAAACCGGCTGGAACCGGATCAGACCAAATCAAACCGGATCGGACCGGCTGGAACCAGTTCAGACCGGATGAGACCGGATCAGACCGGCTCAAACCTGATCAGACCGGATCAGACCGGTTGAAACCGGATGGAACCGGATCAGACCGGATCAAACCGGATGGAACCGGATCAGACCGGATCAAACCGGATTGGACCGGCTCGAACCAGTTCAGACCGGATCAGACTGGATCGGACCGGGTGAAACCGGATCAGACTGGTTGAAACCGGATGGAACCGGATCAGACCGGATCAAACCGGATCGGACCGGCTCGAACCAGTTCAGACCGGATCAGTCTGGATCGGACCGGGTGAAACCGGATCAGACCGGCTCAAACCGGATGGAACCGGATCGGACCGGATCAAACCGGATCAGATCGGATCAGACCGGTTCAAACCGGATCCAACCGGATCGAACCGGATCTATCCGGCTCAAACGGGATGGAAGCGGGTCAGACCGGATCAGACCAGATCAAACCGGATCAGACCGGATGAAACCGGTTCGAATCCAATCAGACCGGATCAAACCGGTTCGAACAGGATGGAACCGGATCAGACCGGATCAAACTTGATCAGACCGGATCAGACCGGTTGAAACCGGATCGGACCGGCTCGAACCAGTTCAGACCAGATCAGACTGGATCGGACCAGGTGAAACCGGATCAGACCGGTTGAAACCGGATGGAACCGGATCAGACCGGATCAAACCGGATGGCACCGGATCAGACCGGATCAGACCGGATGGAACCGGATCAAACCGGTTCAAACCGGATGGAACCGGATCACACCAGATGAAACCGGATGGGACCGGCTCAAACCGGTTCGAACAGGATGGAACCGGATCAAACCGGATCAGACCGGATCGGACCGGCTCGAACCAGTTCAGACCGGATCAGTCTGGATCGGACCGGGTGAAACCGGATCAGACCGGCTCAAACCGGATGGAACCGGATCGGACCGGATCAAACCGGATCAGATCGGATCAGACCGGTTCAAACCGGATCCAACCGGATCGAACTGGATCTATCCGGCTCAAACGGGATGGAAGCGGGTCAGACCGGATCAGACCAGATCAAACCGGATCAGACCGGATCAAACCGGATTGGACCAGCTCGAACCAGTTCAGACCGGATCAGACTGGATCGGACCGGGTGAAACCGGATCAGACTGGTTGAAACCGGATGGAACCGGATCAGACCGGATCAGACTGGATCGGACCGGCGCAAACCGGATCGGACCGGATCAGACCGGTTGAAACCGGATGGAACCGGATCCGACCGGATCAAACCGGATCGGAACGGCTCGAACCAGTTCAGACCGGATCAGACCGGATCAGACCGGCTCAAACCTGATCAGACCAGATCAGACCGGTTGAAACCGGATCGGACCGGCTCGAACCAGTTCAGACCAGATCAGACTGGATCGGACCAGGTGAAACCGGATCAGACCGGTTGAAACCGGATGGAACCGGATCAGACCGGATCAAACCGGATGGCACCGGATCAGACCGGATCAGACCGGATGGAACCGGATCAAACCGGTTCAAACCGGATGGAACCGGACCACACCAGATGAAACCGGATGGGACCGGCTCAAACCGGTTCGAACAGGATGGAACCGGATCAAACCGGATCAGACCGGATCAAACCGGTTCGAATCGGATCAGACTGGTTAAAACCGGATGGAACCGGATCAGACCGGATCAAACCGGATCAGAACTGTTGAAACCGGATGGAACCGGATCAGACCGGATCAAACCGGATGGAACCGGATCCGACCGGATCAAACCGGATCGGACCGGCTCGAACCAGTTCAGACCGGATCAGACCGGATCAGACTGGCTCAAACCTGATCAGACCGGATCAGACCGGTTGAAACCGGATGGAACCGGTCAGACCGGATCTAACCGGATCGGACCGGCTCGAACCAGTTCAGACCGGATCAGACTGGATCGGACCGGGTGAAACCGGATCAGACTGGTTGAAACCGGATGGAACCGGATCAGACCGGATCAAACCGGATGGAACCGAATCAGACCGGATGAAACCGGATGGAACCGGATCAGACCGGATCAAACTGGTTTGAACAGGATGGAACCGGATCAGACCGGATCAGGCCGGATGGAACCGGATCAAACCGGATCAAACCAGATGGCACCGGATCAGACCGGATCAAACCGGATTCGACCGGATCAAATCGGATGGAAACGGGTCAGACCGGATCAAACCGGATGGAACCGGATCAGACCGGATCACACCGGTTGAAACCGGATGGAACCGGATCAGACCGGCTCAAACCGGATGGAACCGGATCAGACCGGATCAAACCGGATCGGACCGGCTCGAACCAGTTCAGACCGGATCAGACTGGATCGGACCGGGTGAAACTGGATCGGACCGGGTGGAACCGGATCAGACCGGTTGAAACCGGATGGAACCGGATCATACCGGATCAAACCAGATGGCACCGGATCAGACCGGATCAGACCGGATGGAACCGGATCAGACCGGATCAGACCGGATGGAACCGGATCACACCAGATGAAACCGGATGGGACCGGCTCAAACCGGATCTGACCGGTTGAAACCGGATGGAACCGGATCAGACCGGATCAAACCCGATGGAACCGGATCAGACCGGATCAAACCGGTTCGAACAGGATGGTACCGGATCATACCGGGTCAGACCGGATGCAACCGGCTCAAAACCGTTCAAACCGGATTAGACCGGCTCAAACCGGATGGGACCGGATCAAACCGGATCAAACCGGTTCGAACAGGATGGAACCAGATCAGACCGGATCAGACCGGATGGAACCGGATCAAACCGGATCAGACCGGATCAAACCGGATGGAACCAGATCAGACCGGATCAAACCGGATCTGACCGGCTCAAACCGGATGGGACCGGATCTGACCAGATCAGACCGGATCAATCCGGTTCGAAGCAGATGAGACAGGTTCAAACCGGATGGAACCGGATCAAACTTGATGAGACCGGATCAGACCGGCTGAAACCGGTTCAAACCTGATCGGACCGGATCGTACCGTATCGAACCAGCTCCAACCGGCTCAAACCGGTTCGAACCGGATCAGACCGGATGGAACCGGATCAAACCGGATCAAACCGGATCGAACTGGATGGGGCCGGATCATACCGGACTGAACCGGCTCAAAGTGGTTCGAACCGGATTAGACTGGTTCAAACTGGATCAGATCGGATCAAACGGGATCTACAAATAACAAACAAATTTACAAGAAAAAAAACAAATAACCCCATCAAAAAGTGGGCAAAGGATATGAACAGACATTTCTCAAAAGAAGACATTCATACAGCCAACAGACACATGAAAAAATGCTCATCATCACTCGCCATCAGAGAAATGCAAATCAAAACCACAATGAGATACCATCTCACACCAGTTAGAATGGCGATCATTAAAAAGTCAGGAAACAACAGGTGCTGGAGAGGATGTGGAGAAATAGGAACACTTTTACACTGTTGGTGGGATTGTAAACTAGTTCAACCATTATGGAAAACAGTATGGCGATTTCTCAAGGATCTAGAACTAGATGTACCATATGACCCAGCCATCCCATTACTGGGTATGTACCCAAAGGATTATAAATCATGCTGCTATAAAGACACATGCACACGTATGTTTGTTGTGGCACTATTCACAATAGCAAAGACTTGGAATCAACCCAAATGTCCATCAGTGACAGATTGGATTAAGAAAATGTGGCACATATACACCATGGAATACTATGCAGCCATAAAAAAGGATGAGTTTGTGTCCTTTGTAGGGACATGGATGCAGCTGGAAACCATCATTCTTAGCAAACTATCGCAAGAACAGAAAACCAAACACCACATGTTCTCACTCATAGGTGGGAACTGAACAATGACATCACTTGGACTCGGAAAGTGGAACATCACACACCGAGGCCTATCATGGGGAGGGGGGAGGGGGGAGGGATTGCATTGGGAGTTATACCTGATGTAAATGACGAGTTGATGGGTGCTGACGAGTTGATGGGTGCAGCACACCAACATGGCACAAATATACATATGTAACAAACCTGCACGTTATGCACATGTACCCTAGAACTTAAAGTATAATAATAATAAAAAATAAATTAATTTAAAAAAAGAATGTTCAGTTATGAAGGCAATTAAAGACTACACTGCCTTTTTGGAAGTTCAATAACATTGTTAGCTGTTTAGAATATAGTCTATTGACTATTTAGAAAAGACGTTAAGAACACGGGCTCTAGAGATCTTAGGAAAATTGCTGAAACTTATTTAAGCCTTAATTTTCCTATCTGCAAAGTGAAGAAAATACCAGAACTTATTTCAAACAGTTGTTGTAAAGGTTGCATGAGATAACACAGCAAAATACTTGAGTAAAATGCTTAACTCACAGTATATAAAAATAAATTTGAGCAATTATAATAATTATTATCGTGTTCATATAAAATATCAAAATAAACATTGCATCATTTATACTCCCTTCAATACCTCAAAATTAATTTGAGCAAAAGTGGTGTATTTAGCCAGCTTCTTGGTGAAAATATCTTTTAATCAAAAGGATAGGACTAAATAAGTAATTTTCTTAATCTGGTAACTATACCACTGTATCTCTTTTTTAATTCTGTAATGAATTATTTAAGTAATTCATTCACATTAGATCTTTCAAGTGTTTAGGACATGTGGGGTCCCATAAAGCACCCACTTAAGTGGAATAACCCCAAGAATTCAGGATAAAGTTTCTGGAATTTTCACAGTACACTGACGTTCCTTGAGAATATACAACATTTCTTGAGGTGCCTGAATAACTGAAGGTCCCGAGGAGCTAATCAGAACCACACAATTTACTCTGTGTAGGGTGAATGTGTTCCCTACTAGCTAGTGGAATCATGGTCCTCAAATTCAGAAGGCAATAATATCAGAATTTTATGAGAACATCCATTAAACTGAACACATAGATAGTTATCTATGTGAGAAGTAAAGTGATGGAGACTAAGTTTAAAATATTTGATGTCCCTCCACATCCCCCATTAGCCCAAGAACTGAAAAATAGAAGCTGAATAACTTTAGGGGCCTACATGCTTCTGCTGTGCCACTCTGCAGCAGAACTTTAAAGCAAAACATTTCTTAGCGTTTTACACTGGATATATTAATGAAATCACTAATTTTGCTGCATACTAAACAAGATTCCTTCCACTGCAAGTACAGAAACTCAAGAAATTTAAACAATAATGAAATGTATTGACTCGACACTGAGTCTAGAAGTATAACAGATTTCAGAGTTGGCCTAGTCTGGCAAGCACTAGCTTTCTTCCCCAAAGCTGGTTCTTAGGTTCTGTTCTCCTCTTTTGGCTTCACAAAACGGCAGTCCCAGCTTCACTAGTGCATAACTTCTTCCAACAGCTCTCACTTAAAGGTAAAGAAACATTTTCCAGAAACTCTCAACAAGTTCTCTTTGACCTTACTAGCCAGTACTATGTCTTATCCCTCATTCCTGAACCAATCATTAGCAAAGGAATAAGATTATTCCTAAGACACATTGCTTCTAGTAAGGGAGCTGTGGATGTATAAATGAAAATTGGGGTGCTCTTGGGAAGAGAGAAATAAATATTGGGTGGGTAATCAACAAGACATCATCAAAAAACTTCCTGGGGGTTGAATGGAGCAGGAAATTTTTTTTTTTTCAGAAAATTGGTTTTTCATAAAATACTTGGCTTTTAAACAGTTGAGACATAAAATAATCCACATCTTTTCTCATTTGATTTTCCCCTTGCTGAAATTGCAATAAAAAACATATATATATATATACATACACACACACACACACTTTTTTTTTTTTTTTTTTTTTTTTGAGATGGAGTCTCTGTCGCCCAGGCTGGAGTGCAGTGGCACAATCTCGGCTCACCGCAACCTCTGCCTCCAGAGTTCAAGCAATTATCCTGCCTCAACCTCCCCAGTAGTTGGGATTACAAGCACCTGCCATCATGCCTGGCTAACTTTTGTATTTTTAGTACAGATGGGGTTTCACCATATTGTCCAGGTTGGTCTCAAACTCCTGACCTCAGGCGATCTGCCCACCTTGGCCTCCCAAAATGCTGGGATTACAGGTGTGAGCCACTGCACCCAGCCTACAGTAATAATTTTGAGTGAGAATAACAGTGTTTTGTGTATACTATCTCCAGCCAGGTTGTATAATTCTCAAACAGCTCTGAACACTTTCAGGTTGTTTGGAATTTGGAAAAACCTAAGTGGTGATTTTCCCTGAATTTTTAGGATGTGAAAATTTTTTTTAAGTGGAAACGTAATCTGTATATAATAACCTAGACTTCAAAATGTTGTTATGTAACAGCTGTGTGATGTTTGACAAGTTTTTGACACTCTTTAATTAGTCAGTTTACATGTTTAATCTTATAAATAAATTTACCAAGTACGAATCTGAGCACTAAGTATGGTAAGTTTGGCATTTTATCCTTAAAGGAGAGGAATGGCATCTAAATTCAGAAAACCATTTAATTTTCTTAAAGTGAAAACATTTCCACACGCCTTAGTGATTTCAGTCTCAGTACTTTTCCTTTGACTTTCATTGTTTTCTTAAAAAAAACCAAATTAACAACCATTTTTTTTCCTATTATTAGGGATTTCTAAGTTATTGTTTATGGAGAAATGACTTGAGCTCAGGAGAGCTGGATACAAGTCTTAAGCTAGTGATGAGGTCTTAGGAAAGCCACTTTGCCTCTCCAAATTATAGTTTTCTTTTCTGCTTGTTAGACTCAATGTATCATTTATTCATTCATTTAATGAACATCTACTGATTGCCTATTGTGGTTTGGAGAATTAAATAATAATAATAACACGTTGTCCTTGCTTTCAAGGAGTTCATAGTAAAGTGACACAGGTGGTACATATAGCACAAGGGATTTTTCTGAGTTAAGTAGAGCGATGGAAATGTGAAAGGGGTCTTTTGGAAATATCTAGAAGGGATACTTAAGTCAACTTCAGGTTGGAGATGAATGAAGGGAAAGTTTCCCTAGAGATCATTATATTTGAGCTGAGGAGCTGAGGATGAATAGGCATTAGCTAGACAAAGGCTGGTTGGGGAGGAGTTAATAAACTTAACAAAGGGAAGATAGTATGAACAAAGGTATGAAGACACAGCCTGGTATAAAGGGATATTGTAAACAATTCATGTTATTGAAGAAAAAATTGTGAAGCAGAGAGTCGGAAAGAAGAATGTTGGAGAGGGTGCAGGAACCAGAAGGCTTTGTGAGACTTTTTTTCCCAGTAGGTAATAATTCAATAAAAGATGTTACTTAAGGGTCAGAGGGAAACACATCAACTTTTCCTGACATCTCATTCTAGGCTTCTTTAATTTTACTTATTTTATCTTTAGCATTTAAAACAATATGAAGGAAGTGGTCTATAGGGTTTATCCTATAATATTCTAGCTTGCCAACCTCACTACCACAAAATCATTTTTAGTATGGTGCTAGGATATTTATTGAATCTGGGCTTTTTTTTTTCTTTACTTAACTGAATCAAAAAGAGTCGTGAAGCTTTTTTTGTTTCAAGGAAACCCAATTGTTTTGAATTAGTAAAGTGTTTGTCAAAGGAGTTCAGCAAAGCCCCACTATTACTCTGGAGTATGTAACTCTCAGTATAGTTTTCTTTCTATTTTCACAAGGTTAACTGTTTCTCCATATAAAACAAACTTAATAACTAGCAGGGTGATCCTTTGCCTTTGCATCCTCTGTCTATTACATATAAAACTTTTGATATTAAAAATGATTTTTCTCCTCCATCATTTGCTTCTCCTCCTTCCCTTCCTCCCTTTCTTCCTTCTTTCAATTATAAAAGTCTCCTCTTAAGATAAAAATTCTAGAAATGAGATTCATTAAGCTATTGCTAGATAATGGGAGCATAAGTTATCTGACTATTAGATGCCCATTGAAAAGGGAAATGTGCTTATAGTCCAAGGTCAAGTGACCAGAGGTGGAGAAGGGTCTGGATGTCTGAGAAGGAAGGGCCAAATACACAATCTGCCTCTCCACTGGAGAGAGCCACTTTCAACCAGTATGGTTTTTTCTGGTAAAGTAAGCCAATGTTCAGAAGTACATAATGCTTAACGAAATAATTGAAGGGTCTATTATTCAAAAGGCAGAAAGACTAAAGTCACTAAATAGAAGAACATTTCCTCAATATGACTGCAGGCAATATTCTCCTAGAAAATAATGAAATATTTGTCTTGGTGATATGCTTACCTTTCTTAAGTGAACAGGAAAAGTATTTTGCATCTCTCTTTCAGGTCAGGGGAAACTGACCTGAAATTAAAGCATCCATAGTCATCTTCATCCTTGATTATGGGATGAGTGTCCACATCCCAACTCTTTCTCTCTTTTTCTTGAATGAACAGATAAGAGATTCCATAAGTTCTGGCAAAGAGGGGAACACATCTCTCTCAGAACTCCCCAGGAGGGGAGGTGGAGTCACTGAGGAACTTGAAGGTTTGAGTATGGAGGTTTGAACAAAGAGAGAGAAGGGTTAGGGCTGTTTATAAGGTAGTGAGGGAGAAATCATACGTTAGGAGCATCTTTCTTATGAGGCTTAAGTCTGGAAGTGCTTTCCCAGGTGCTCTATAAATGAATGGTGTAGTCACAGAGAATTACTTTAACTTCTATTCCTCCTCATACCCTACACGGCTGGCTTCATGGATGTGCAACCTATAAAGTTGCACAGAACACATTATCAGAAAGGTCCTGCACTTGGTTTAATACTCTACTCTTACCGTCTTGAAATTGTTACTTTTTTCTTTGAATTTATGTTTGTTTTTTTGTTTTTTTTTTTTTTTTTTTGAGACGGAGACTCGCTCTGTCACCCAGGCTGGAGTGCAGTGGCCGGATCTCAGCTCACTGCAAGCTCCGCCTCCCAGGTTTATGCCATTCTCCTGCCTCAGCCTCCCGAGTAGCTGGGACTACAGGCGCCCGCCACCTCGCCCGGCTAGTTTTTTGTATTTTTTTAGTAGAGATGGGGTTTCACCGTGCTAGCCAGGATGGTCTCGATCTCCTGACCTCGTGATCCGCCCGTCTCGGCCTCCCAAAGTGCTGGGATTACAGGCGTGAGCCACCGCACCCGGCCTTCTGAATTTATGTTTTTTAAGTGAAATGCAATAGGATGATGGAGCCTGAACACAGGATACGGCAATAAGCATCTGTGCTGCCATTATTTGCCACCCCACTCACACATAATGTTCAGTATGCCCCATAAGCACATAATTTCTCTGACCCCATGATGAGTGGGAATTCAGTCAGACTCAAAGTAAGTACAAGGTAAGTCTGTTACATCTATGTCTGACTAAGCAGAAGCTGACAGCTGCAAGAGGCCAGGCTTTCTGTTTGAACTAGAACATGCTTTGAATGCAGAAAGAAGGCAGTGGTAAAGAGACAACCTACGGAATAGGAAAAAGTATTTGCAAACCATACAATTGATAAGGGATTAATATCAAAAATATATAAGGAACTCAAACAATTCAATAGCAAAATACAAATAAGCCAATTTAAAAATGGGGAAAGGATCTGAATAAACATTTTTAAAAACCATACATATGGCCAACAGGTATATGCAAAAAGCTCAATGTCACTAATCGTCAGAGAAATGCAAATTAAAATCACAATGAGATATCCCCTCATACCTATTAGAACAGCTGCTATCAAAAAGATGAAAGACAAGTGTTGGTAAGGATGTGCAGAAAAGGGAACCTTTGTACACTGTTGGGAATGTAAGTTAGTACAGCCATTATGGAAAACAGTCTAGAAATCTCTTAAAAAATTATAAATAGAATTGCCTAAACCCACTACTGGATATATATCCAAAAATTGAAATCAGTATATTGAAGAGATGTCTACATGCCCATGTGCATTGCAGCTTTATTCACAATAGCCAATATGTGGAATCAACCTAAGTGTCCATCAACAGATAAATGGATAAAGAAAACCTGGCATATATACACAATGGAATACTATTCAGCCTTTAAAAAGAAGGAAATCCTGCCATTTGTGACAACATGGATGAATCTGAAGGACATTATGTTAAGTAAAAAAAGCCAGGCACAGAAAGACCAATACTGCATGATCTCACATGTGGAATACAAAAACGTCAAACTCATAGAAACAGAGAGTAGAAAGGTGGTTACCAGGTGCTAGGAGTATGGGGGATGGTGTGAGATGTTGGTCAAAGAATATACCCATTTCAGTTAGACAGGAGGAATAAGTTCAATAGATCTATTGTACAACATGGTGACTATAGTTAATAACAACATATTGTATATTTCAAAATTGCTAATACAGCAGATCTTAAGTTTTCTCACCATTAATAACTAGTAACTATTTTATATGTTTGTTGGCTGCATAAATGTCTTCTTTTGAGAAGTGTCTGTTCATATCCTTTGCCCACTTTTTGATGGGGTTGTTTTTTTCTTGTTAATTTGTCGAAGTTCCTCCTAGATTCTGGATATTAGCCCTTTGTCAGATGGATAGATTGCAAACATTCTCTCACATTCTGTAGGTTGCCTGTTCACTCTGATGATAGTTTCTTTTGCTTCACAGAAGTTCTTTAGTTTAATTAGATCCCATTTGTCAATTTTGGCTTTTTTTGCAATTGCTATTGGTGTTTTAGTCATGAAGTCGTTGCCCATGCCTATGTCCTGAATTGTATTGCCTATGTTTTCTTCTATGGTTTTTATGGTTTTAGGTTTTACATTTAAGTCTTTAATCCATCTTGAGTTAATTTTTGTATAAGGTGTAAGGAAGGGGTCCAGTTTTAGTTTCCTGCATATGGCTAGCCAGTTTCCCAGCACTGTTTATTAAATAGGGAATCCTTTCCCCATTGCTTGTTTTTGTCAGGTTTGTTGAAGATCAGATAGTTGCAGATGTGTGATGTTTTTCCTGAGGTCTCCATTCTGTTCCATTGGTGTATATATCTATTTTGGTACCAGTACCATGCTGTTTTGGTTACTGTAGCCTTGTAGTATAGTTTGAAGTCAGGTAGCATGATGCCTCCAGCTTTGTTGTTTTTGCTTGTGATTATCTAGGCTATATGGACTCTTTTTTGGTTCCATATGAAATTTAAAGTAGTTTTTTCTAATTCTGCAAAGAAAGTCAGCGGTAGCTTCATGGGTATAGCATTGAATCTATAAATTACTTTGGGCAGTATGGCCATTTTCACAATATTGATTCTTCCTATCCATGAGGATGGAATGTTTTTCCATTTGTTTGTGTCCTTTCTTATTTCCTTAGCAGTGGTTTGTAGTTCTCCTTGAAGAGGTCCTCATCACTGGTCATTAGAGAAATGCAAATCAAAACCACAGTGAGACACCATCTCATGCCATTTAGAATGGTGATTATTAAAAAGTCTGGAAACAACAGATGCTGGCGAGGCTACCAAGAAATAGGAATGCTTTTACACTGTTGGTGGGAGTGTAAATTAGTTTAACCATTGTGGAAGACAGTGTGGCGATTCCTCAAGGATTAGAACCAGAAATACCATTTGACCCAACAATCCTATTACTGGATCTGTACTCAAAGGATTATAAATTATTCTACTATAAAGACACATGCACACTTATGTTTATTGCAATACTATTTACAATAGTCAAGAATTGGAACCAACTCAATGCCCATCAATGATAGACTGGGTACTGGAAACCATCATTCTCAGCAAACTGCAAACTAACACAGGAACAGAAAACTAGACACCGCATGTTCTCACTCATAAGTGGGAGTTGAATAATGAGTACACATGGACACAGGGAGGGGAACATCACTCACCAGGGCCTGTTGGGGGGTGTGGGGCAATGGGAGGGACAGTATTAGGATAAATACCTAATGCATGTGGGGCTTAAAACCTAGATAATGGGTTGATAGGTGCAGTAAACCACCATAGCACATGTGTACTTATGTAACAAACCTGCACGTTCTGCACAGGTACCCCAGAACTTGAAATTAAACAAAAAAAAAGGCCAGGCATGGTGGCTCACTCCTGTAATCCCAGCACTTTGGGAGGCTGAGGTGGGCAGATCATAAGGTCAGGAGATCAAGACCATCCTGGCCAACATGGTGAAAACCCGTTTCTACTAAAAAATACAAAAATAAGCTGGGCATGGTGGCACACACCTGTGGTCCCAGCTACTCGAGAGGCTGAGGCAGGAGAATCACTTGAAACTGGGAGGCGGAAGTTGTAGTGAGTGCCACTGCACTCTAGCCTGGCAATAGAGTGAGACTCCATCTCAAAAAAAAAAAAAAAAAAAAAAAAAAAAAAAAAAAAAAAAATTAAACTAAATTAAATAAAAATAAGAAAATACATAAATAGTAACTATTTTAGGTAATACATTTGTTAATTAACTTGATTTAGTCATTCTACAATATATACACATTTCAAAACATGCTGTTGCACACTACAAATACATACAATTTGTCAATAAAATAAAATAAATGAATAAAAGAAAAAAATGCTAATCAGAAAAAATAATTTTTTTTTTAAAGATGGCATTGGTGTTGAGAAACATGAACAACTCAAGTACACTTTTACATCCTTTCTTACTCATGTTATTTCCCTGTACTAGCTAACAACTTACACTAAAATAATGATAATAAGTCCTTCCTTACTCATCAGCAACTTTAAGGTAGAGAAGGTTGATAGAATGTGTGCAGATCAAGAAGTAAAATAAAAACAGTTGAGTTAATTTTATGTAGTTATTCTGCCATTCTGGCCAGAACAATACACACATGTAGGTATGAGCTATGAAGTATGAATTATGGAATTTCAATGATTCCACATACAAGGTCAATGATCTTATATTTGCATTTAAAACTGCCATTGCACAATATAAAGATGAATGGTAAAATTCATGCTAAAAATTTTAAACTAATTTTTTTTACTTAGAACAATATTAAATAGCAATGAAAGTGCACCACGACAATTTGAGAGAGCCACTACCAAAAAAAGAAAAGAGGCTTTATGTTTTAATAGCTTTAATGTCACCCTTTTCCTGCTTTTTGAACAAGGGGCCCATATTTTCTTTTTTTTTATGGGTTAACTAATATTATTATTATTACTTTTTAAAATTATACTTTAAGTTCTGGGGTACATGTGTAGAACGTGCAGGTTTGTTACATAAGTATACATGTGCCATGGTGGTTTGCTGCACCCATCGACCTGTCATCTACATTAGGTATTTCTCCTAATGTAGGGGCCCCATATTTTCATTTTGCATTGGACTCCACAAATTATGTAGCTCTCCCAAAATATGCCCTACCTCTTGAAACCTATCTGAATGTTCAATAATAATTGTCCTATCTTTATGTCTTAACAGAACATGTTTGGTATAGTGGGGTCTTTCTTTCCAGCTTGGCTCACCTCACCCATCCCAGTCATCAGAAATAGACTACGGAATAAATAAGAATAAAATCATGTTTGGCCGGGCTCAAGCCTGTAATCCCAGCACTTTGGGAGGCCGAGGTGGGTGGATCACGAGGCCAGGAGATCGAGACCATCCTGACCAATACGGTGAAACCCCATCTCTACTAAAAATAAAAAAATTAGCCAGGCATGGTAGTGGGCGCCTGTAGTCCCAGCTACTCGGGAGGCTGAGGCAGGAGAATGGAATGAACCCAGGAGGCGGAGCTTGCAGTGAGCAGAGATCACACCACTGCACTCCAGCCTGGACAACAGCAAGACTCTGAGACTCCATCTCAAAAAAAACCAAAAAACAAAAAAAAATCATGTTCTTCACAGCTACCTGGATAAAACTGGAGGCCATTATTCTGAGTAACTCTGAAACAGAAAAATGAAATACTGCATGTTCTCACTTATAAGTGGGAGCTAAACAGTGAGTATACATAGACAGAAAGATGGAAAAAATAGGCACTGGGGACTCTAAAAGGAGATAGGGTAAGAAGAAGGTGAGGGTTGAAAAATTACCTGTTGGGTACAGTATTAACTATTTGGGCAATGAGTCCACTAGAAGCCCAAACCTCACCATTACACAATATATGCTTGTACCAAATCTGCTCATATATCCCCTGAATATAAAACAAAACAAAATAAAATAACAACAAAAGAACTAGGGCAGGGAGAACATTACACTTCAACTCCAATTTATAGGCATTATTAAGTTAAGCTTCCTCTCATATTAATAAAACTATAGGAAGTCCATTTGACTTGAGAGACAATAAATTGAATTTATTTATGGCCTCTATACATAAATCTAGCACTGTGCCTGAAACATAATATAGGAGGTAATCAATGAAAGTTGCTCAATTGGTTCATAAATTGTGATCATCTATATTTATATAATTTCCTAATTCTTCTAATATGTACTAATTTTCATTGGTAACCCAAGAGCAGATAACAAAATATAATTAATATGTGATTTTTTTGTTTGTTTGTTTTTGTTTGTTTGTTTGTTTTAGAAATGGAGTCTCGCTCTGTCGCCCAGGTTGGAGTGCAGTGAGGCAATCTTGGCTCACTGCAACCTCCGCCTCCTGGGTTCTAGCAATTCTCCTGCCTCAGCCTCCTGAGTAGCGGGGACTACAGGCACTCGCTGCCACGCCTGGCTAATTTTTTGTATTTTAGTAGAGACAGGGTTTCATCGTGTTGCCCAGGCTGGTCTTGAACTCCTGAGCTCAGGCAATCCACCTGCCTTGGCCTCCCAAAGTGCTGGGATTACAGGCATGAGCCACTGCGCCAGGTCAAAATATTTTTAAAAATAATCACAGTCTATGTTTTCTGTCTTAGAAACTAAATTTATTTTCTGATGTCAGATGATGTGCTTAAAGTATATTATATCTTAAAATGATAGACACACTTGAGTGTACATAGATAATCTTTTGAGGTGCTTTTTAGAAGACTGATTTCTAAATTATATCCACAAAGATTTGAATTCAGAAAGTCTGGGGTTGGGCTCAGGAATCTGAGAGAGAGAGAGAGAGTTGAGGGAAACTGAGATGCCAACCAAGGCTGACTTCCAAGTCTCTTGACTGTTAGAGACTATAGGAAAAGGAAAAAGAACATACCTCGGTAAATACAATTGGGAACTTATTCCATTTGAAGTGCCTAAGGAATATCTGAGTGGCAATCAGCTACGTGGGCCTATGGTTCTAATACTCAACACAGAGAGAGAGAGAGTGAATGACTGCTGCCTGTTAATCTTAGGATCATCTCACATCAGAATGTTCCAGTAAAAACCTTTCTGATAAAGTGTGTCTAATAATGAATCAATACAAATGTGAAACTGATCTTTTATTTTGGTATTGTGGCTTAATTCCAAATAATTTGCTTCATGCTCCATCTTCACAAAAGGGTTTAGTCTAAATACTTGGAGGATTATTCATAACAGTTCTAGTTTCAGGCTCTTCTGTTTGGCATTGGTTGGTAGTCCAGTTTCTTCCATCTGACCAAGATGTTACAGCCTACTCCAAAAACTATGCCAGGGAGTGTTCTGAGACATAATTCCTATTCTGAGATTGAGATGGGCCTGTTTGGATGGGGTGCTAAAATGAAGAAATCCCAAATGCACAGTAAATTCATTTTTCCTGTACCCTAGTTATTGCATTTGCAGAAACTCTTGATTTTGCAGTTTTAAAGAGTGGAATGTTTTTAAAGCAACAGTAAGATCTAGAAGTCCCTTTACCGAGAGGCCAAATACATTACAGTGGGAAACAGTGTGCCATGCCTGTGAAGCTTGCAATTATACTTGGCTTTGCCTGGTGTTGAAAGTGACCAAAACTAATCAGGTCCAGAAGAGCATTCAGTAAAGCTGCTTTTCTGACTCTCTGCCTCTGCCCTTCCTGCTTCTGCTGCTGAGCAGATTGCAAGAGACTGGTGCCAACTCTACATTGCTTAATAATAATTCTCATTAGCATGCTGCCTTGGATGTGTACTGCAGAGCAAAATTTAGCTTCTCCTTGGTGTGAATCAAGAGAAGAGCATGAAATTCTCAGAATGTGCAAAAGGTTTGAAGATCTTAGTATAGGGAACACCTTTGAATGTGCTTAGCACTCTCTTTTTTCTCTTCAACCAGGGTAGGATAGACAAAGAGGAATTTTAATACCAAATGGAGAACTTTGCGTTCTTTCTGCTTCTCCACGTGCAGCCCCTGAGATTTCAATTCTTTGTGCCTTATTGAACACTCTGATACATTCCAAATGTCCATGGCCTGTCCAAGCTCAGGGCCCCTGTGGAGTGAATGCTACTAGCTTTGGTCTGTGCATTTGACCACAGGGCAACAGGCCGCATGTACCTGCAGCTCCATGACTTTCCTGAGGTTGTTCACATTAGCTTTCGTTATGAAAGTGAATGAGGTGCTGTTTACTCTCCTGCAGATGCCAGGGTGACTGAATGGCACTCTAAGGAGACATGCACAACCTTGCACATTCACAGCCTATTTAACAGGGGCCATATTTCCCACAACGGCTTTCACATGCCATCTGCTGTCACATGATACCACGTGCCAGGTCCTTATAAGAAATGTATTCGATCACCCAGTTTCTCACTACTCCTTTAGAAATGGCAAATTGAACAAGACAGTAAGTAGGTTTCACACTAAAGGAATTATGTGCATATCAAATGTAGTGAATTAAAAGGGTATTTTTATTGTCATTGCTGCCTGCAAAATGGCAATCACACACCCTCATGAAAAATTTAGAGAAGTTATCAGACTTAGTGGTTAACGGGAAAGATACTTAAATTTTTCGTGAATTTACTTGCCAACAGAATAACTACAAAACAAAATTTGAAGAGGAGTCCAAGGCATTTTCTGGTTCCATACTTTTTTCGTTCTCCTGTTGGATACCATTTCTCCTGACTGATCCAATGCTGAGTTCAGTGGTAATGAAGTGCCACATTGTGAAAGGGTGAGAGAACTGGTACAAAGTGTACCAGGGAACAAATAAATTAGTACACCTGTCAAGTCTCACTCTTGAAGGATGACACCTTCTTTGTTAATTGAAAAGAAATGTAAAATGGGAGAAATAGCAAAAAATAAAATAAAATAAAAATTAAATTAAATTAAAGATTTCTGGCTCTTCTTTCCTTCTTCTCCTTTATGACCTACGACAGCATACTGTAATGTCTCCGAGTCTTGCATTTTCATGTATTATTCTGATACTGTCTGTAGGGAGCCTAGAACAGGGCTTCCAGAGAGACAGTCTGTAATTGGAAATTCTTTCAAGAGAAGGACTTCTATCAGGACTGCCGAGGGAATAGGAGCTCCACCTGCTGACTTTTTTATGTTTGCCGACTCTGAAAGAATGCAAAACATGAAGAAATTGAATGGTGGGTTTTTTTATATATATAATTTCTCAGTGGAAATGCAGTTTTCAAAATTATTGATAAGATGTACCAGTCTAATCAGGGCTTTCAAGAAGAAAATGCAATCTATAGCTTGTTTTAAGAGTGGGGATTATGTTGTCTTCCCTGGGCCAGTCTAAATAATTACTTTAATCTGGAGCAACATATAAATTCATAAATTGTTGCCACCATGGCTCTTAGGGAATCCTCAACTTTTTAAACATTGCCTCTCTCAGCCATAAATTTACAGTACACCACTCGCCCATGTGTGTTTTGTTTTAAAAAGCTGTAGTCTCTTGTTACATGTAGTTTGGAAGAAATGCTAGATGTTTTTGATCTAAAGAAGAAAGATCAAATCCTAGTCAAACATTACTATTGTAAAGAGCATAGACATTATTTGAGTATTTGTCGTCTGCATTTCACAAAGAAGCTATGCGGTTTTGTATAAAAGCCACATAAAACCATAAACTTGTCGTTTGTCTTTTCCTTGATGGAAATTGCCACGAGGAAGTGTGGAATACATTATCAACATGCTTGATTGCTTAACTCCTGGGCCAATGGGATCATGAGGGCAGGTACACCTCCTTGCTCCTTACAACCTCAGTATTGTGGGTTTCATTTCTTATCTAGATTTTGTTCACTGACAACTGATAAGCTACATGACTGGCTGGATTCTACTGAAAAAAAAAAAAGGGAACCTTTATTTATGGCTTGGGTTTTATGCTTAGAAAGACTCCTTTGCATTGTTTTATATATTAGCATTGTAAGTCATTTTCTGTATTCATGTAAACCACTAGAATTGGATACAGAAATATCCTTTCAGGCCCTATGACAGAACTGACCGTACCCAGATAATTCTTGTGGAGGGATTCGTTAGTTAGTTAGCCAGCTAGTTTTTCGGAATTCCTAACAAGTTTCCCCCAGATCTTTCTTCTGGTGACACACTATGTACTCCAGGAGCTGCCCCCTACTCATTCTTCAGGAGTGGTGACATGACCCAGAACTGTACCTGTACTCCTGGTCCAATCAGAGTTCTTCCCTGGGATCCATATATGCACAGTGAGAAAAAGATGCCATCTCCTTCCTCAAATGTTGTTAAACTGCAGCTGCTTGTGGCCATGTTCTCTGCCACATGGTGATAACCTGGCTGGAGTAGGAGAAACAAGGTAGTGCTCAAAGCAAAGTGAAAGACTGACAGAGATGAGAGCTGCAGCAGGAGAGAAAAAGGCAAGGCAGTGTTGACTCTCTTATTCCAGAGCCCAAGGCCCTGCTTCTTACAGCCCCTCCTTTGTTTCTGTGGGTTACCCTCATTGTCTCCCCATTTCTGGATTACACAAGTCTGTGATGGATTTCTGCTATTCACAACCTAAAGAGGCCTTACTATCATTGCCTCATAAAACGGAAATGAGAGTGATGCAACCGACAATTAAATACTTACAGGTAAGGGAAGAGGCCTCATTTTCTCTATTGAGACTAGAATTATAAAGGATGGAGAAATAGAAACAGAAAACAATTCTCAAGAGTATTAGAATACAACAAAAACCAGCATCTGTGTAGTGCTCTACAGTTTTAAAAGTGATTCCATAATCATTTCTTTCATTTGACCCTCACAATAATTCTGCAAAATGGAGATAGTACAGTGTATAATTATCCACATGTTGCCAACATAACAGAATGGCGAGTGGAAGTGTTTTCTGTGGTTCTGGAATTATAGTGAAGGTTCATGGCTGAGGATGAAGGATTCTGCAGTGTTTTACATTTTGAGTCCAAGGGACCCCCAATTTGGGGGCCTAGCCACTTTCTCTACAGTTTTACTGGGAAGGGCCAGTTCAGAGAATCCACGCAATAAACTCCAAACCCAAAGGGAGTCAAGAAAATCTCATGTGAATATTGGGGCATCTACAAGAAATGGAAGCTGGCATATCGTTGCCCAGCTGGACATTAGTTTCACCAGCAGACCTGCCTTCTTGACTCTAAGCAGTCAGAGTACAGGAAAGGAAAATGAAGAGAGAGAACGTGGAGTGGGAAACTAATGCTCAGAGAGGTTACTTTTTCAGGGCCACAAATAGAGTTAGCAGCTGATCTGAGGTTTGAAAATAACCACTGATGCTCACACAGCATGTGTCAGATCCGTGGGGTAGCAGTCGGCCAGAGACTTGGTAGCAGACAGATTGCTGGATCCCACCCCTAGACTCTCTGATTCAGTTAGTTTGGGGTAAGGCACAAGACTGAATTTTTCACAAGTTTCCAAGTGGTGCTGATACTTCTGGTCCAGGAACTTACTGGGAGAGAATGACTAATCTAGACCATTTCACTTCAAATTCTGAACTTCTTGTACGCTACCACACTGCATCCTTTTAACAATGCATTCCCTGTCCTATTGCAATGCTGACATCTCATCAATATATTTTTTTTAAAATTTATTTATTATTATTATACTTTAAGTTGTAGGGTACATGTGCATAACGTGCAGGTTTGTTACATATGTATACTTGTGCCATGTTGGTGTGCTGCATCCATCAACTCATCATGTACATCAGGTATAACTCCCAATGCAATCCCTCCCCCCTCCCCCCCTCCCCATGATAGGCCCCTGTGTGTGATGTTCCCCTTCCTGAGTCCAAGTGATCTTATTGTTCAGTTCCCACCTATGAGTGAGAACATGCGGTGTTTGGTTTTCTGTTCTTGTGATAGTTTGCTAAGAATGATGGTTTCCAGCTGCATCCATGTCCCTACAAAGGACGCAAACTCATCCTTTTTGATGGCTGCATAGTATTCCATGGTGTATATGTGCCACATTTTCTTAATCCAATCTGTCACTGATGGACATTTGGGTTGATTCCAAGTCTTTGCTATTGTGAATAGTGCTGCAATAAACATACGTGTGCATGTGTCTTTATAGCAGCATAATTTATAATCCTTTGGGTATATACCCAGTAATGGGATGGCTGGGTCATATGGTACATCTAGTTCTAGATCCTTGAGGAATCGCCATACTGTTTTCCATAATGGTTGAACTAGTTTACAATCCCACCAACAGTGTAAAAGTGTTCCTATTTCTCCACATCCTCTCCAGCACCTGTTGTTTCCTGACTTTTTAATGATCGCCATTCTAACTGGTGTGAGATGGTATCTCATTGTGGTTTTGATTTGCATTTCTCTGATGGCCAGTGATGATGAACATTTTTTCATGTGTCTTTTGGCTGTATGAATGTCTTCTTTTGAGAAATGTCTGTTCATATCCTTTGCCCACTTTTTGATGGGGTTGTTTGTTTTTTTCTTGTAAATTTGTTTGAGTTCTTTGTAGGTTCTGGATATTAGCCCTTTGTCAGATGAGTAGATTGCAATCATCAATATTTTAAAACGTGTGTTTGCAGAAACAATATTTTATATCAAATACTCACTTTTAGTAATATTTCTGCAATTTTGTGCTATGGATCTGAAATGTAACAAATACTATTCTGGACATGGGCTACAGCAGTTGAGGCTGGAAGTAAAATTTTTAAACCCTGCTGACCATGCTATTTTAAAGTGTATTTTAATTAAGAATAATATGGCTTAGGAGCAGGACTAAACAGTAGCAGTATACATGGGGAATGATAACTTTGGTTTTGCACATAAAATGTACATCAAGGGAAAAAATAAAGCAGAAAATAAACAAGATGAACTGAAAATACTGTAACAAATGTTGGGCTGAAATACTGCCAGGTGTGGAGGTGTAGGAAAATGAACACACATTTTGGTGGCAAGGCACAAAACTGTTTAAATCCTTTTGCAGAAGTTTCTGAAAACTATAATTTTGGCATGGATCTATGAGCAGAGTTATTGGACTTATAATGTAGGCAAACCAACAATATCTGTAAGAATTGCCTTGTCCAGCCTTGGATGTTGTATAACTCCTCTAAAATATCACCTTCACATATGCCAAAGAATGGAACACAGTGACATAAATTCAGAAATTTTCTCTATACAATAAAGAGATACCAGAAGGTGTGAATTCTCAATAAATGATAGCTGGCTTATGCTCTCTTAACAAAGTAATATTCCCACAAAGAACTAAGATTGATGTATTTGGGTATATATATTATTTTTTATTAAAATATTTTATTAAGTTTAGTTTACTATAAAATCTAAAACTGATAACTTCTGCTCAGTATAGATGACAGAGTAGGTTTGGAGTGTGAGAAGCTAGGGTGCCCATGTCTGGTAGTGACAAGCAATTTAAAAATAATGACAACCAAAATCTGAAACTTATTACTTGAAGGGCAGGGGTGCAGGCAAGGGCCCCAAATACAGTTGTCCTGCAAAGAAATTAATGAAGTGATTGCTACCCTAGAGAATGTTCATATCAGCTTCACACTTCTGATGATAGCACTGACGGATGATCAGGGTGAGGGAGTGCTGAGGGCTGTGCTCTCCCCAACACATACTTCATGCCTGCTACCTGAAACGGTTTGACTCTGTGAACCCACCCAATTCTCATTTCGTGTCAAGGGAGGGAACAGGTGGGAGGTGACTGGATCATGAGGGCAGTTTCCCCCCTGCTGTTCTCATGATAGTGAGGGAATTCTCATGAGACATGATGGTTTTATTTTTTATTTTTTTATTTTTTTAATTTTTTATTTATTTTTATTATACTTTAAGTTCTAGGGTACATGTGCGACAACATGCAGGTTTGTTACATATGTATACATGTGCCATGTTGGTGTGTTGCACCCATTAACTTGTCATTTACATTAGGTATATCTCCTAATGCTATCCCTCCCCCCCTCCTCCCTACCCCCTTCCCCCTCCCCACAATGGGCCCTGGTGTGTGATGTTCCCCTTCCTGTGTCCAAGTGATCTCATTGTTCAATTCCCACCTATGAGTGAGAACATGTGGCGTTTGGTTTTCTGTTCTTGTGATAGTTTGCTCAAAATGATGGTTTCCAGCTGCATCCATGTCCCTACAAAGGACATGAACTCATCCTGTTTTATGGCTGCATAGTATTCCATGGTGTATATGTGCCACATTTTCTTAATCCAGTCTGTCACTGATGGACATTTGGGTGGATTCCAAGTCTTTGCTATTGTGAATAGTGCCACAATAAACATATGTGTGCATGTGTCCTTAGAGCAGCATGATTTATAATCCTTTGGGTATATACCCAGTAATGGGATGGCTGGGTCAAATGGTATTTCTAGTTCTAGATCCTTGAGGAATCACCACACTGTTTTCCACAATGGTTGAACTAGTTTACACTCCCACCAACAGTGTAAAAGTGTTCCTATTTCTCCACATCCTCTCTAGCACCTGTTGTTTCCTGACTTTTTAATGGTTGCCATTCTAACTGGTGTGAGATGGTATCTCATTGTGGTTTTGATTTGCATTTCTCTGATGGCGAGTGACGATGAGCATATTTTCATGTGTCTGTTGGCTGTATAAATGTCTTCTTTTGAGAAATGTCTGTTCATATCTTTTGCCCACTTTTTGATGGGGTTGGTTTTTTCTTGTAAATTTGATTGAGTTCTTTGTAGGTTCTGGATATTAGCCCTTTGTCAGATAAGTAGATTGCAAAAATGTTCTCCCATTCTGTAGGTTGCCTGTTCACTCTGATGGTAGTTTCTTTTGCTGTGCAGAAGCTCTTTAGTATAATTAGATCCCATTTGTCAATTTTGGGTTTGGTTGTCATTGCTTTTGGTGTTTTAGACATGAAGTCCTTGCCCATGCCTATGTCGTGAATTGTATTACGTAGGTTTTCTTCTAGGGTTTTTATGGTTTTAGGTCTAACATTTAAGTCTCTAATCCATCTTGAATTAATTTTCGTATAAGGAGTAAGGAAAGGATCCAGTTTCAGCTTTCTACTTATGGCTAGCCAATTTTCCCAGCACCATTTATTAAGTAGGGAATCCTTTCCCCATTTCTTGTTTTTGTCAGGTTTGTCAAAGATCAGATGGCTGTAGATGTGTGGTATTATTTCTGAGGGCTCTGTTCCGTTCCATTGGTCTGTATCTCTGTTTTGGTACCAGTACCATGCTGTTTTGGTTACTATAGCCTTGTAGTACAGTTTGAAGTCAGGTAGCGTGATGCCTCCAGCTTTGTTCTTTTGGCTTAGGATTGTCTTGGCAATGCGGGCTCTTTTTTGGTTCCATATGAACTTTAAAGCAGTTTTTTTCCAATTCTGTGAAGAAACTCATTGGTAGCTTAATGGGGATGGCATTGAATCTATAAATTACCTTGGGCAGTATGGCCATTTTCATGATACTGATTCTTCCTATCCATGAGCATGATAGGTTCTTCCATTTGTTTGTGTCCTCTTTTATTTCACTGAGCAGTGGTTTGTAGTTCTCCTTGAAGGGGTCCTTCACATCCCTTGTAAGTTGGATTCCTAGGTATTTTATTCTCTTTGAAGCAATTGTGAATGGGAGTTCATTCGTGATATGGCTCTCTGTCTGTTACTGGTGTATAAGAATGCTTGTGATTTTTGCACATTGATTTTGTACCCTGAGACTTTGCTGAAGTTGCTTATCAGCTTAAGGAGATTTTGGGCTGAGACGATGGGGTTTTCTTTTTTCTTTTCTTTTTTTTTTTTTTTGAGACGGAGTCTCACTCTGTTGCCCAGGCTGGAGTGCAGTGACTGGATCTCAGCTTACTGCAAGCTCCGCCTCCCGGGTTTACACCATTCTCCTGCCTCAGCCTCCCGAGTAGCTGGAACTACAGGCGCCCGCCACCTCGCCTGGCTAGTTTTTTGCATTTTTTAGTAGAGACGGGGTTTCACCGTGTTAGCCAGGATGGTCTTGATCTCCTGACCTCGTGATCCGCCCGTCTCGGCCTCCCAAAGTGCTGGGATTACAGGCTTGAGCCACCGTGCCCAGCCGGGGTTTTCTAAATATACAATCATGTCATCTGCAAACAGGGACAATTTGACTTCTTTTCCTAATTGAATACCCTTTATTTCTTTCTCCTGCCTGATTGCCCTGGCCAGAACTTCCAATACTATGTTGAATAGGAGTGGTGAGAGAGGGCATCCCTGTCTTGTGCCAGTTTTCAAAGGGAATGCTTCCAGTTTTTGCCCATTCAGTATGGTATTGGCTGTGGGTTTGTCATAAATAGCTCTTATTATTTTGAGATACGTTCCATTGATACCGAATTTATTGAGAGTTTTTAGCATGAAAGGCTGTTGAATTTTGTCAAAGGCCTTTTCTGCATCTATTGAGATAATCATGTGGTTTTTGTCTTTGGTACTGTTTATGCAATGCTGGATTACATTTATTGATTTGCATATGTTGAACCAGCCTTGCATCCCAGGGATGAAGCCCACTTGATCATGGTGGATAAGCTTTTTTATGTCCTGCTGGATTCGGTTTGCCAGGATTTTATTAAGGATTTTTGCATCAATGTTCATCAGGGAGACCCACAGGCTCAAAACAAAGGCATAGAGGAAGATCTACCAAGCAATGGAAAACAAAAAAAGGCAGGGGTTGCAATTCTAGTCTCTGATAAAACAGACTTTAAACCAACAAAGATCAAAAGAGACAGAGAATGCCATTAAATAATGGTAAAGGGATCAATTCAACAAGAAGAGCTAACTACCCTAAATATATATGCACCCAATACAGGAGCACCCAGATTCATAAAGCAAGTCCTTAGAGATCTACAAAGAGACTTAGACTCCCATACAATAATAATGGGAGACTTTAACACCCCACTGTCAACATTAGACAGATCAACGAGACAGAAGGTTAACAAGGATATCCAGGAATTGAACTCAACTCTGCACCAAGCTGACCTAATAGACATCTACAGAACTCTCCACCCCAAATCAACAGAATATACATCCTTCTCAGCAACACATCACACTTATTCCAAAATTGACCACATAGTTGGAAGTAAAGCACTCCTCAGCAAATGTAAAAGAACAGAAATTGTAACAAACTGTCTCTCAGACCACAGTGCAATCAAACTAGAACTCAGGACTAAGAAACTCAATCAAAACCGCTCAACTACATGGAAACTGAACAACCTGCTCCTGAATGACTACTGGGTACATAACGAAATGAAGGCAGAAATAAAGATGTTCTTTGAAACCAATGAGAACAAAGATACAACATACCAGAATCTCTGGGACACATTTAAAGCAGTGTGTAGAGGGAAATTTGTAGCACTAAATGCCCACAAGAGAAAGCAGGAAAGATCTAAAATTGATACCCTAACCTCACAATGAAAAGAACTAGAGAAACAAGAGCAAACACATTCAAAATCTAGCAGAAGGCAAGAAATAACTAAGATCAGAGCAGAACTGAAGGAGATAGAGGCACAAAAAACCCTTCAAAAAATCACTGAATCCAGGAGCTGGTTTTTGAAAAGATCAACAAAATTGATAGACCACTAGCAAGACTAATAAAGAATAAAAGAGAGAAGAATGAAATAGATGCAATAAAAAAATGATAAAGGGGATATCACCAGCGACCCCACAGAAATACAAACTATCATCAAATAATACTATAAACACCTCTACGCAAATAAACTAGAAAACCTAGAAGAAATGGATAAATTCCTGGACACTTACACTCTCCCAAGACTAAACCAGGAAGAAGTTGAATCCCTGAATAGACCAATAGGAAGCTCTGACATTGAGGCAATAATTAATAGCCTACCAACCAAAAAATGTCCAGTACCAGACAGATTCACAGCCGAATTCTACCAGAGGTACAAGGAGGAGCTGGTACCATTCCTTCTGAAACTATTCCAATCAATAGAAAAAGAGTGACTCCTCCCTAACTCATTTTATGAGGCCAACATCATCCTGATACCAAAGCCTGGCAGAGACACAACAAAAAAAGACCTGATGGTTTTAAAGTGGCAGTTTCCCCGGCTCACTCTGTCTTCTGCCACCTTGTGATAAAGGCTTTGCCTTTCACAATGATTGTAAGTTTCCTGAAACCTCCCAACTATGCAGAATTGTAAGTCAATTAAACCTCTTTCCTTTCTAAATTACCCCATCTCAGGCAGTTCTTTATAGCAGTGTGAAAATGGACTAATACACTACCTTTCTGACTGTAGGGCCAAGACCCAGCTTTACACAGAAGTGGAGAAGAAAGCCCCCTAACCCAGTGACAGATCTTTTCTTCTCTAAACCCTATCTGCAAAGTGAATTTTATAAGGTAGAATTTCTAAACATTGAGTCATTTTTGGGGAGAAAAATAGAAAAAGAAATATAAGATTCTAGGAAAAGAAAATGAAGAAAGAAAGTATGTGAAAGTTGTGTACTGGTGAGGGAATTTAAGTAATGCCTTTGATTCTCCAAAGTTTTCTCCTTTATCTGTGCCTAAGATGGAATATATATATTTCTTAATAACTTTTAATCATCTCTATAGTGCCAATAAATAGGTGTTATCATAATCTGACAGATGAGAAATTTTAAGGGTAGGGGCTGGCACACAATTAATAAATGAACGAGCTTGGATTTAAAACCAGCTCTCTCAGATTCCAGAGCACTTGATGTTTCTACTGTACCATATTGCTTTTATGTATTGGGGAATTTTTTTTCTTTTATTTATACATAATATTTTACATATTTATGGGGCACATGTGAGTATTTCTTACATGTATAGAATGTGTAATGATCAAGTCAGGGTGTTTGGAGTATCTACCACCTTGAGTATTTATCATTTCTATGTGTTGGTATCCTTTCAAGTCCTCTCAGTTACTTTGAAACATACAAAACAGTGTTGCTAAGTACAGTCACCCTTGTTGGCTATCAGACGTTAGAACTTTTTTTCTTCTGTGTAACTATATATTTGTACCCATTAATCAACCTCTCTTTATTCTCCCTCTCATCCACCCACTCTTCCCAGTCTCTGGTATCTATCATTCTATTCTCTGTGTCCGTGAAATAAAAATTTTTTAACTTTCATAAATGAGTGAGAATGTGAGGTATTTGTCTTCCTGTGCCTTAGCTATTTCACTCAACATAATGACCTCCAGTTCTATTTGTGCTGGTGCAAATGACATGATTTTATTCTTTTTAATGGCCAAATAGTATTCCGTTATGTATACACACATTTTTAAAATTCACTTGTCCATTGTTGGACTTGTAGATTGATTCCATATCTTTACTGTGTGAATAGTGCTGTGATAAATGTGCGAGTATAGGTATCCCTTTGATATGCTGACTTCTTTCCCTGTGGATAAATAGTAATGGGATTGGTGGGTCATATGGTAGTTCTATTTCCAGTTGTTGGTTTTTTTTAATCTCCTTACTTCTTTCCATAGAAGTTGTACTAATTTACATTCCAGCCAACAGTGTAGAAGAATTCCTTTTATTCCACATCCTCATCAGTGTCTGTTGTTTTTTGTCTTTTTAATAATAGCCATTCTAACTACAGTGTAATGATGTCTCATTGTGGTTTTGATTTGCATTTCCCTGATAATTAGTGATGTTGAACATTTTGTCATATGCCTGGTGGCCATATATATGTCTTATTTTGAGAAATGTCTATTTTTGTCCTTTTCCCATTTTTAGTTGGATTATTTATTGTCGTGTTTTTTGTTTTGTTTTGTTTTATTTTTACTGTTGAGTTTCTTGTATGTTCTGAATATTAGTTACATAAAGGAGTTTAAAAACATTTTCTCCCTTTCAAGATATTCTCTCCTCACTCTATTGACTGTTTCTTTTGCTGTGCAGAAGCTTTTTAGTGTAATAGAGTCCCATTTGTCTATTTTTGTTTCTGCTGCCTATGCTTTTGAGTTCTAGCCATAAAATCATTGCCTAGACTCATGTACTGAACAGCTCTATGTTTTCTTCTAGTAGTTTTACAGTTTCAGGTCTTATAGTTCAATCTTTAATCAATCTTGAGTTGACTTTTGTATATGGTGAGAGATAGGTGTCCAGTTTCATCTTTCTGCATAAGATTATCCGGTTTTCCCAGCACCATTTATTGAAGAGAATGTCTTTTTCTTAATGTATATTCTTAATGGCTTTGTCAAAGATCAGTTGGCTATAAATATGTGGATTTATTTGAGTTCTCTATTCTGTCTCATTGGTTTATGTGTCTATTTTTACACCAATACTATGCTGTTTTGGTTACTGTAGCCTTGTGATATGTTTTCAGGTAACATGATACTTCCAGGTTCTTTCTTTCTTTCTTTCTTTCTTTCTTTCTTTCTTTCTTTCTTTCTTTCTTTCTTTCTTTCTTTCTTTCTTTCTTTTTTTTTAACTCAGGATTGCTTTTGTATTTGGGCTCTTTTTTTGGTTCCATGTAAATTTTAGAATGGTTTTTTCTATTTCTGTGAAAAATGATGTTGGTACTTTGATAGGGATTGCATAGAATCTGTAGATTGTTTTTTGGCAGTGTTTATCATATTAATGATAAGTATTCTTCTGATTCATTTTCCTTTTAGATATATTTTATGTCCTTGGTTAAATTTATTCCTAGGTATTTCATTTTATTTTATTTTTGTAGTTATTGTAAATATGATTGCCTTTTAAATTTCTTTTTTGGCTCTTTCATTATTGGTGCATAGATACACTACTGATTGTTATGTGTTGATTTTGTATCCTACAACTTTACCAAATTTCTCAATTCTAAGAGGCTTTTGCTGCAAACTTTTGTTTTTTCTAAATATAAGCTCATGTCATCTGCAAAGAAGAACAATTTGCCTTTGTCTTTTCCAATTTGGATGCCTTTTGTTTCTTTTTATTGACTGATTACTCTGGCTAGAACTTCCAGTACTATGTTAAACACAAGTGGTGAAAGTCTGCATCTTTGACTTGTTCTAATTCTTAGAGCAGAGGCTTTCAACTTTTCCTCATTCAGTATGTTGTTAGCTTCATGTTTGTCATATATGGCCTTTATTATTTTGAGTTATGTTCATTCTATGCCTAGTTTGTTGACAGTTTTTATAATGAAGGGGTATTGAATTTTATCAAATCCTTTTTCTGTGTGTATTGAGATGATTGTATGGTTTTTGCCTTTCATTCTGTTGCTGTGATATATCATGTTTATTGATTTGTATATGTTGAACCATCCTTGCATCCTTGGTATGCACTTGATTATGGTATATAATCTTTTTGATGTGCTGTTGGGTTCAGTTTGCTAGTATTTTCTTGAGGACTTTTGCATCTATATTCATCAGGGATATTGGCCTATAGTTTTCTCTATCGTGTTCTTGTCTAGTTTTGATATCAGGATGATGCTGGCATTGTCAAATGACTTAGGGCGAATTCTCCCCTCTTCAATGTTTTAGAATAGTTGCAGGAGGATTGGTATTAATTCTTCTTTATATATTTGGTGGAATTATGCAGTGAATCCATCAGTCTTGGGCTTTTCTTTTTTGGGAGACTATTAATGCTGCAATCTCACCACTCGTTAGTCTGTTCAGATTTCCTAGTTTCTAGGAATTTATCTATTTTCTCTAGGTTTTCCAGTTTGTTAGTATTCACAATAGTCTCTGATGATCTTTTTCATTTCTGTGATATCAGCTTTAATGTCTCTTTTCTCATTTCTGATTTTGTTTATTTGGGTCTTGGTTAGTCTACCTAGTGGTTTATCAATTTTGCTTACCTTTTCAAAGAACCAATTTTTCACTTACTTCATCATTCTTTTTAGCCTCTATTTGGTTTAGTTCTGCTCTGATCTTTATTATTTTTATTCTTTTGCTAATTTTGAGTTAGGTTTCTTCTGGTTTTTCTCATTCCTTGAGGTGCATTGTTAGATGATTTGAAATATTTACCTGTTTTTTTTTTTTTGGATGTAGGTATTTGTTGCTGTAAAATTTTCTTTTAGTGCTGCTTTTACCGTATCACACAGGTTTTAGTATGACATGTTATGTTTCTATTGTCATTTGTTTCAAGAGATTTTAAAATTATTTTAATTTCTTTATTGAACCAATAGCCATTTAGAAGCATGTTCTTTAATTTTTATGTATTTGTATAGTTTCCAAAGTTTCTCTTGATATTGATTTCTAATTTTATTCCACTGTGGTCTAAGAAGATACTTTACATGATCTAAATTTAGTAAAATTTGTTGAAACTTGTTTTGTCACCAACATTGGGTTTATTTTGAAGAATGTTTTATGCACTGATGAGAAGAATTGTATTCTACTGCTGTTGAATAAAATGTCTGTAAGTCCATGTGGTCTAAGGTTCAATTTCAATCCAAAATGTCCTTATGGATTTTCTCTCTAGATAATCTGTCTAATGCTGAGAGTGGGGTGTTAAGATCCCCCACTATCATTGTGCTGGAGTCTGTCTCTCTCTTTAGATCTAATGAAATTTGATATATAAATCTGGGCACTCCAGTGTGTTGGGAGCATACATATTTAGAACATTATATCCTCTTGCTGGATTGATCCCTTTATCATTATATAATGATGTTCTTTGTCTTTTTTTTTTTTTTTTTTTTTTTACTGTTTTTGACTTAAACTATCTTTATCTGATATAAGTATAGCTACCCCTGCTTGCTTTTGGTTTCTATGTGGAATAGCTTTTTCCATGCCTTTATTTTCAGTGTATATGTGTCTTTACAGGTAAAGTGTATTTCTTGAAGGCAGCACATAGTTAAATCATGTTTTTTTATCCATCCAGTTAGCCTACATCTTTTAAGTGGCAAATTTAATCCATGTACATCAATATGTAAAGTTTTTTTCCTGTTATATTGTCAATTGTTTTCTGGTTGTTAGTATGTTGTTTGTTTTTTTCTTTTTCTCTTATTGTTTGTCCTTGTGGTTTGGTGATTTCTGTAGTGGTATCATTTGAGTCTTTTCTCTTCCTCATATATACGTTTGCTTTACCAGTGCATTTTAGACTTTTGTGTGTTTTTGTGATCGTAACTTTCATCTTTTCAATTCTAGATTTAGGACTCTTTTCAGCATTTCTCATAGGGCTAGTTTAGTGGTAATGAATTCCCTCAGCATTTACTTGTCTGGGAAAGACTTTATTTCTCATTAATTTATGCATAATTTTTCTGTCCATAGTATTCTTGGGTGGCAGTTTTCTTCTTTCAGCACTTTGAATCTATCATCCCATTCTTTTGGCCTGTAAAGTTATTACAGAAAAGTCTACTGTTAGTCTGATGGAAGTTCGTTTATAGGTGATCTTTGTAATCTTTGTAGATGTTTTCATTTGCTGTTTGTAGAATGCTCTCCTTTTTTTTGTTTGTTTGTTTTTGACAAAGTCTCACTCTTGTTGCCCAGGCTGGAGTGCAATGGCGCAATATCAGCTCACCACAACTTCCGCCTCCCAGGTTCAAGCAATTCGCCTGCCTCAGCCTCCCGACCAGCTAGGATTGCAGGTATGCACCACCATGCCCAGCTAATTGCTTCGACTTTAGACCATTTGACTATAATGTGCTCTGGAGAAGACCTTTTATATTGTATTTGTTTGGGGATTGCTTGGTGTCTTGTATCTAAAAATCAATTTCTGTTGCTAGACTTGGGAAGTTTTCATCTGTTATTTTGTTAAATAGGTTTTTGAACCCTTTTGTTCTCTTTTCGCCTTCTGGTATATTGGTAATTCATATATTTGGTAGCTTTACAGTGTTCCATATTTCCATATATCATGAAAGCTTTGTTTATTACCTTTTCTTTATTTTTGCCTGACTGAGTTATTTCAAAAGACCTGTCTTCAAGTTCTGAGATTCTTTCTTTTGCTTGATTTAGTGTATTGTGTAAGCTTTCAAATATATTTTGTATTTCATTTAATGAGTTCTTCAGTTTTAGAATTTCTATTTAGTTCTTTTTAATGATATCTATTTATTTCATAAATTTCATATTCATATCCTGAATTGTTTTTCTGATTTCTTTGTATTGTTCTTTGGAATTCTCTTATATCTCACTGAGCTTCCTTACTGTCAAAATTTTGAATTCCTTTTCTGGGATTTTGTGAATTTTTTTTTGATTGATATCTGTTACTGGAGAATTACTGGATTCCTTTAGAGGTGTCATATTTACTTGCTTTTACAAGTTTCCTATGTCCTTACATTGATACCTTCATATTTGCTATTATTGTCACTTCTTCCAATTTTTTATATTTGCTTTCATAGGGGAGAAATTTTTCTGAAGATGTTTTAACGGTGTTGGTCAGTTATGGCCCTTTCACTTTTATTTTAGGTGCATACTATAGTGTAGTCTCTCTGTACAATTTATTTGGCTGTAAACAACATCAGTGGTATTCATGATTTCCTTCATGGCTTAGGGTATGATTATTGGTGGAGGCTCTGGTGAACTTTTGCTAGAAACAGAGATGCCAGATGGGCCAGTCTTCAGCCTCCAGTGGTGGCAGTGGAGGGCCAAGCATCCTTGTTCTTGGACCCCAGGATGGTATACAGTGTCACCAGTGTCAGCAGGTCCAGGCAGACTGATTCTTGGGCTTCCAGGGTGGCTTGTTCAGATGCTAGTAGTGGCAGCAGTAGGTTGGGCAGGTTCTTCAGTCCCTGGGAAGAAAGTATGGTGTTTGTGATGGCAGTAGTAGTGGCAGATGACCCTCTGAGTCCTGAGAGGTGTATATTTGTATTGGTGATGGCTTGATGGGCTGGGCAGGACAGTCCCCAGGCTTCTAGGTAGTGCATGTGGGTGGGTGCTGGCAGTGGTGTTGGTGGCAGGCTGGGTGGGCCCATCTTCAGGTTCCTGAAGGGACTACACAGATGCCAGAGGTGGTAGAATGGGTATGGGTATAGTGATCCCTAGGTTCTAAGGCACCATGCTTGGGCTCTGGGGACTAGGGTAGGAGGAAGTGCCAGGCTAGATGGGTCTGACCTCAGGCCTCAGATGGTGTGTAGGGGTATAGGCTATAGTAGGCAGGGTGGGGAGATCTGCTGTGGTGGGTCTGGGTAACCTGACCTCAGGGCTTATGCTAGAGCACAGTTGTCCTGCTGTTGGTATGGGTGAGGTCGCTATTAGCAATCTCCTGCAGGCAGCTCTAAGGCTCTAGGGAGTGTACACTTCATCTCTGGCAGCAGCAGTGGCTGCATTGGTGTGTAGGGGCAGCCTGTATTTAGAACATGCACTATAGCCCAGAGGCCTTGCTCCTAGTGTGGGCAAGATTAGCATCCACACCCCTAAATAGGGAGCTCTCCGATTCTGGGTAGCATTTGCTTTGGCTCCTGGCTATAGCAGTAACTGCAGTGTTGAGTGGAGTTGGGGAGGGACCACAACCTCTCTGTGTGGGCCTGAGCCCAGAGACCTTGCTGCCAGCAGGTTTGGGGTTGCCACTCACAGCCCCAGACATGCAGCTCTCAGGCTTGCCTGCTCTTGGCAGCAGCAGTGAAGATAGAGCCATCCAGAGAGGGGAAGGGATTCCTCCTTCCATATGTGAGCCTGAGAGTTGAGGCCATACCACCAGTGAGGGGTGCAGTAGCCACTCACAGCCTCAGACAAGCAACCCACTGACTTGCCTGTCTCAGTTCCCAGTGGCAGCAACAGCACCTGTGGCTGCAGTGGTGTGCAGAGAAAGGGTCTCACTCTCTGTGTACAAGCCTGAGTACAGAGGCCACTCTGCCAGTTGTGGGAGAATTGCGGCCCCCAGTCCCAGACAGTCCGCTCTCAGGCTTGCCCACCTGGGTTTGGTGGCAGCAACTGCTGGGGCAGCATGCAGAGTCAGAGAAGGGATTACACTCTCCAAATTTTGTCCTCACAGCCCCATGCAGGAAGCTCTCAGGGTCTGGAAAGTGCATATTCTGGTTTCCTTTGTACCAGGTTCATCTCCTTGGTTTGCTATATTGTCCTTTTCCTGGGGAGTAGTATTCCATGTGGGATAGAGTGCTGGAAACCCTGCAATACCTTTGGGTCAGCAAGCACTGTGCCACAGCAGTCCTCTGGGTGGATACTGGGGGATGTCAATTGGGGGTCCCAAAATGTGGAAATATGGGGGCTGTGGTCCTCAAGGCAGGATGCAGTCCGGTGACAGAGTGTTTTCACAATGGTGCCATGGTGTAGCTACTTAGGTCTCGGGGTTGTGAGTGATGCAGCATGAGTCTGGTGCTGTGCCCTTGCAAGGGTGCAAATCTACTGCCCACACTTGTCTCCAAGTTCATATGGGTGGAGGAGCTCTCCCGTGGTTTAGAAGTGCAGCAATCTATGGTGGAGATATGGACTGCTGAGGATCTCTTACTTACCCTTTCCCCACAATAGGGAGCTCCTTCCATCTCCCAGGTGATCTCAGCAGGCCTGACTGCTTGCTTCCTAATCGTTCAGTGTCTTAGGCGTTTCCTGTGACTTCTCTGTCAAATGCCAGTGTTCTCTTTTAGATGTTATATTTGAAGTGTGATTATCTAGTCACAATTTTGGTTCTTGTTTCTGGAAGGGCCTATGTCCAGTGTCTCTAAACAGCCTTCTTGGAACTCTATTCCTATTTGGGGAAATTTAATGAGACCTTGAAAGTGAAGAAAATTCTTGGTGGTTAACATCTTGCGATGGATTTAGTGATAATTACCGGACAGTTGGGAAATAGCACAAATCTGGGATAAGGGAAGGAGAGAAAGTTGAGGGAATTCTTAACAATGACTAGAGATGACCCTCTTGAGAATATAGAACTAGTAAAATGTTATTAGCTTTTCAACTTGGTCTAGGACCATCCCTGGCTATACTGTCCAGGACATATAGTAATTAATCAATTCAGCACCTACTTATTGAGTGCTTGTTAAACATTAAGCACCATATGTGGGTCATAAGATATAGTCCCTGCTTTTTTGGTGCTTATGCAGTGATTCTCAAGCTGTTATGATTAGAATATTCTAAGAACTTAAAAGTTCTAATGCCAGAGCACGTTTCCCCTACCCCCACCGCCACCAGGAAAGCTGTTTGGATTCACTTGCTCTGGGGCAAAGCCTGAGTATTATTTCTTTTAAAAAAAACTCTCCAGGTGATTCTAATGTAGTCAGGAATATTAACCTGCCTAATGGGTGAGATTGCTTCCCAATGATAGGAGGGGAATGAGTTTTACAGTTACACTGGGATTATGTGCCCCTTAGCCTTTGCCATGACTATACAAATATTATCAATTTCTATGTCTGTTGTGATATACAAAAGGTTGAGAAACACTGACAAATACTTAGTATTTTAGCAAAATAGGTCATTTTGCTAATTTTGATGTGGCATACTTTACAGCTTATGGGTGGGGGTATATGTGCCTGGTGTGTGCGTGTGTGGGCACATACGCACATGCATGCACACATGTTTCTCTATAGAGGGGCAGTGGTGAACAATCTGACCTACAGTCTTAGGCAAGTGCTCTAGGCAGTCTTTTGCAGATCTCCCTTAGTAAGGCAAAACAAATAAAATCAGAAAACCAAGAGGATTTTAGAAGTGATCTTCTAGCCCAACCCCTTTGTCTCAGAGATAAGGAAGCTACTTTAAATCACAGAGCAAGTCACAGTTGGAGCTCAGCCATGGACTTCATTCTTTCAAACCCTGTACAAATAGCTTAATGTTAAATCTAACCCCTGTATAAGATGCAGTGGTTAATTGCATAAAGTGGAAAATTAAATGCCTTGGCTAACTCATTTATAATGAGGCATCAGCCTATGAAGGACTTCTATTCTGCCTTTGTTCCATACACTGCATACCAAGTAAAATGACAGTCCAAGAGATAGACACTCCAGTAAAAGATCTCCAGAGAGGCTGATTATTTCCTTATGCCTCACAAGAAAAAGAAAAAAAAAATGACACAAAACTTTTTCCCCAGGTAGGTAAAATGCCAAGTTCCTGCCAAGCCTACTTTCCTCTCTCCGGGCTGCCTCTCCAGTCCTCTGCCTGCCGCTGTTTTCATTGCTATCATTATTTCTATTTCTCTGAAGGTAGAGAATGCTGCCAACCTGCTCTGTCCTCCTCAGACTCTCTTGTCTAACTGTTCTCTAAAGGCCCCTCCACCCAGCCTCTAGCCCATTTCTTTCTCTGGCTTTTGCAGGATTCCTCATTCTCCCTGAGGTCTTAACTATCACATCATGCACATTCTGCAACTGCTGTTATCACTTGCGGCTGCTGCTGTCAGCTGGCTTTGTGACTTTCAGCACTCCCATTTCCAGCAGAAATTCTAGCTGCCCTGATAGTGAGAGTCTGAACACCGGTCTTCCATCCCTGATGATGTTTGGTAGATCTCTGCTCAAATGGGTTCAGAAAACACACAGGGTGGAAACACTCTTGTCCTCTGCCAAAGGTGTGCCTGCTTCCACCAGTCCTAGGGGTTCTGTTCTCAAGACTACACCCTGGCACTCTGACCCTTGTCTTCCTTTTAATTGTCTTCCTCACAGTGTCTTCTTCCACGTCTGACATTCTTAGCTCTTTAGAGTCCCCAAAACTATCTGATTGTTACCATATTACATTATTGTTGACTCTAAAGATTTTGGCATCAAACACCCTACATTTGAATGCCAGCTGTGTCACACATCAGATGCTTGACTTTGACAAATCATAGAACTTTCTGTCAATAGAGATAATAATTGTATATTATCCCTATATTGAAATGTTGTGAGTATTACTGGGATAATAAAATACATAGCACAGTATTTGGCACATAGTAATTGCTCAACAATACCAACTGTTATTATTATTAGACTGTGCCCTCTAAATTATTTGTCTACAGATTATGATCTGTATAAATGACTTACCAATTAAGAAGATCACAGGTATGCAGAGTCTCATTGCTCATACAAGACTGATGTCAATTAACTAAGAGAAGTTTTGTCACTAACCAGGAGTTTCACATCATAGTTCCACACTTTGCTTCTACTCCCAATGTGGCTTGGTGACTTTTCACTCTCTTTACCCTGTTTTCTTTGTATGGTTCCCAGGGCTGTCACTTTTCTTTATTTTGGTTAACAAATATAGCTGTACACTGACCCAGATCTCCATGAAAAATACTGTCATATACTCCCTTCTTTCCCTCTTTCCCTAATATCATCATCTCATAGAGATCAAACTCACATTTTCTGGCACTATGATCTTTTTATAAAATACTTTACTTTTAAATTTTTACCCAACTACGTCTATGTTATTTTAGCTAGCAAAGCTGCTGTAACAAAGAGATCTAAATACAGTGGCTTAAATATAACAGAAGCATATTTTTCTCTCATGTAACAGCTAGAGGAATGTGTGTAGTCCAGAGCATACAAACCACAAGTCATTCATGACCCAGAATTCTTTCTGTCTTGTTATTCTGCCATCTCCTAGGGTGTTTATCTGCATGACTGAAGCTGTTTCTTCTTGATGTCTCAATTCCAGAAGGTGGGAAAAGGGAAAGTCCAGGTTAAATGGTTTTATTCTTAAAGAAGGGACCTGAAGGAAGTTTCATTAATAATCACACCCTTTGGCCAAACTGAGCCGCTACCTAGCTGGCCACACCTTTCCAAAAGCCTAGAAAACAGAGTCTGTAGCTGCATTGTGCTCTATGACTAAAAGGAAAAGGGGAGAATAGGTACTGGGGATATTCAGTGACCTCCACCACACATACGGCATGATTGAACGTTCAACTAGGACATGGGGTGTATCATGGAAATGACAGTCATCTGCTATAACCTTTCTCACACTCTATACTGATCCCTATAGGAAACCACTAGTAGAATCCAAATCTCCTTCTTTTTTTTTCTTTTTTTTTGAGACAGAGTCTCGCTCTGTCGCCAGGCTGGAGTGCAGCGGCGCGATCTCGGCTCACTGCAGTCTCCGCTCCTGGGTTCAAGTGATTCTCCTGCCTCGGCTTCCCGAATAGCTGGGATTACAAGCGCACCACCATACCTGGATAATTTTTGTATTTTTAGTAGAGATGGGGTTTCACCGTGTTGGCCAGGATAGTCTTGATCTCCTGATCTCGTGGTCAGCCACCTCAGCCCCCCAAAGTGCTGGGATTATAGGCGTGAGCCACCGCATCTGGCCCTCTCTTTCTTTTTAGCTATTTTGATGATTACCTATTTATATAATAATACATATATTATTTTAAATAATATCTTAGAGACTCTAAATAGCCTATCTAAATTATGTATCTTGACATAATATCTTATTGCTTTCTACCTCCTATAAGGCTAACATGGTATTTTGGATCAATCCCCTTGCTGAGGACAACCAAAAAGGTTGGATGAAGTACAAACAGCGCTTACTTTAAAGCATCAAAGACTTCCAAGATAGTGAGGAAGTTTAAAGTCAAGATCTAGGAAAAGACAAGAAACTAGAGAAATAAACCCAGCCGTTAAAATCACTTTTTTCCCCCTGAGGGCTTCTGCCAAGTCTGGGGAAGCAGCTGCAAAGCAAAACCATATTTCTGATGATTTCTCAGAGCCGGACAAATAGAAATCAGAAACTAAAACCTGCCAGGAATAGGGATTCAGGAATACGGATTTAATAACTCAAGCCCCCTTTGAGCTGAGAATCTGAAAGGCCACACTCTCAATATGAGGAGTAGCTGCTAGGAAACCAGCCCTTGCATAGAATTGCAGTCAGTTTTGCATCATTTAACAGTACAAGTAAACTTCAACTCTGACATTATATTAAGATATTTCTGGAATGATAACACACACTGCTATTTGCAGGAGCAAATGAATATCCTCTCAAGAGAAAGACATCATCATAACAGGCCTCAACACTTCCTCCATATGATTTATAAAATATAATTTCCATCATAAAATGAAAAATAAGGGTTTACAAGGCAACAAGATCACTGAATGAGTAACAAAAGACAGAGAAGCAACAAAAAAGCCTCCAATACATGAATTATTGAAATGATCAGATACGGTTCACAAAGAACTATGCTTTTTACATTTATGAAATAAATTCCAGGCTTTAAAACATTGGTGAAATGGAAACTGTAAAATTTAATGTGACATATTAAGAAAAAAATCCAAAATATAATACGCAAAATTAAGTTGGGCTTAAGAGCAAATGAAATGTAGCTAAATAAAAATAATTTTAAATGGAAGACAAGAAGAAAACATCCTCCAGAATGCAGCACACATAAATAAAAGGGAGGAATTGGAAAAGAGTGGATAAGAGGCATAAGTGGTCAGTGACAAGTTCTAGCCCAGAAAGTGTGAAGGGAATGGGACAGATGTAAAATTGGAAGTTAACAGCTCTGAATTTTTCAAAAGTAAAAACGATATCAATCCACAACTTTAAGAATCTCCATATATCCTAAGCAAAATAAATTATAAGAAACCCACGCCCAGGCTGGGCACGGTGGCTCAAGCCTGTAATCCCAGCACTTTGGGAGGCCGAGACGGGAGGATCGAGACCATCCTGACTAACACGGTGAAACCCCGTCTCTACTAAAAAATACAAAAAAATAGCCGGGCGAGGTGGCGGGCGCCTGTAGTCCCAGCTATTCTGGAGGCTGAGGCAGGAGAACGGCGTAAACCCGGGAGGCGGAGCTTGCAGTGAGCTGAGATCCAGCCACTGCACTCCAGCGTGGGCGACAGAGCGAGACTTCGTCTTGAAAAAAAAAAAAACAAGAAACTCACGCCCAGACATTGTAGTAAAACTTCAGACAACAATAGACAGAGACAAAAATCTTAAAGCATCAGAAAAGAAGCAAGTTACTTTCAAAGGAAGAACAGTTAGACTAAGAACTGACTTCTCAATAGTAACAAAGGAAGCCAGGGAGCAATGGAAGGGTTTTCAATTAACACCGAAGTTTGATATGGCAAAAAAAAACAAAAACAAAAAAACAAAGAAACAAACAAAACAAAAAAAAAATGTTGTTACTTGCAGTTAAATTACTTTAAAAATTGAAAAATTACAACTGTGAAGATAGTACAGACAAAAATTGGAATGATAAAAAAATCCAAATAGAACAACTGGGATAAGTAGCACAAAATAAGATGATAAATTTAACTGAAATATATCGGTAATTACATTGAATATAAAAGGATCAAAAACTCAATTTGAAAGCAAAAAGTGCAAATTGGATTGAAAACAAAAGAAAACACAATTATGTACTGTTTATAAAAACTTATCTAAAATATAAGGATATAGAAAATTTGAGAGTAAAAAGAAAAAAATAATCCTTTAAACACCAACCCAAAGAAATCAGCTATAGCTATACTAATACACTCTTTTTATATAATAAATATAGTATAATAAGCTCTATAGATAAATACATCTCTACATAACGATAAAATGTCCTATTTACCATGAGGAAATAACAATTTAAAATTTGCACACACCTAATAACAGGGCCTCAAAATATGTGAGGGAAACATTGCCATAATTAAATGAAAAATAGACAAATCCACAATCATAGATATTTTTATTATGACTGAGTAATTTATAGAAAAATAAAACAAAAAAGAAGGAACATACAAGATTTAAATAACATGATTAACAAAATTGACCTAATAGAGACAGCTGCAGAAAACTTACTCTTTTCAAGCTTGCACAGTCACAAAGTTCTCAGTAGAATATGTTTTCTAATCCAATGAAGTTATACTAGATATTAATACAAATTAATCTAGAAATGAAGAAATTTACTTATAAATAACTAATGGGTAAAAGAAATCACAATGGAGATTAGAAATAATTTGAACTAAATGGTGATAAAAATACAACAAATCAAAGCTTGTGGACAGCAGCTAATGCAGTACTGTACTTAATTATGTTAGAGAGAAGAAAGGCTAAAAAAAAATCAATGATCTAAGCATCCTTGTAGAGATATTATTAAAGAACAGCAAACCAAACCCAGAGAAATTAGAAATAAAAATGAATAATGATTTGGGCAGACATTAAAAAATTAAAATAAACATACAATAGAGAGGATCAACAAAGCCAAAAGTTAGTTCCTTGGAAAAGTTGATAGAAGAGATAAAGCCTTAGCAGAATTGATCCAGAAAAGGAGAAAGAAGGCCCATTAATCAATATCAAGAATGAAAAAACGGACATTGCTACAGATTCTACAGATATTAAAAAGACATGAAAAGAGGATGCGATGAGTGAATTTATGTCAACAAATTTAAACATTTAGATGAAATGGAGAAATTCTTAGGCAAATTAACTTATTTAAGAAATGGAGACTGTGAACAGGCCCATAAAATTGACTCGATGATTGAAATCCTCTCCACAAATAGAACTCTAAACCCACCCAGATGGTTTCAATGGTAAGTTCTATCAACTTTAAGGAAGAAATTATTACAGGTTTAAAAACTTTAAAAAACGGGGTGCAGTCCTAAAATCACTTTGTAAGACCAGCATAATCTTGATAAGAAATGCTAACAAATGCAGTAACAGAAGGAAAAGCTACCAGTCACTTTCATTCATGAATATAGATGTAAAAGTTTTAAATAAAATATAAGAAAGCATTATGACCAGGTTATATCTTCCTGGGAATATAAGGTACAATATCATCAAATTTCAATGAGCCTCTGATTGGTTACTATTCATAATAAAAATTTGTAATAAAAAAAAAGAAGCAGAAAGAAAAGAAATCCTTATAACATCCTTAGAATAAACAATTGAAAGTGTGTCCTCTATGATCAACAAGAGGGCAAACATACTCTCTTTTCAACATTATGCTTTTTAACATAACTTGCTGGTGTAGCAAAGCAACAAAGAAAATAAAGGATTGGATAAGTGCCCATCAACTAATGAGTGGGTAAAGAAAATGTGGTATATATACACCATGGAATACTACTCAGCAATAAAAAGGAATAAAATGTCTTTTGCAGCAACTTGGGTAGAGTTGGAGGCTGTTATCATAAGTGAAGTAACTCAGGAATGGAAAACAAAGATGGTATGTTCTCATTTATAAATGGGAACTAAGTTAAGAGAACACAAAGGCATAAGAATGATGCAATGGACATTGAGGCCTTGGGGATGAAGGTTGGGAGAGGGGTGAGGGATTAAAAAACCTATATATTGGGTAACTGGAGAGGTATCCTATGAACATATATATTGGAAACTGAAAATGTAATTATTCAAATTATAATTCTTTCAAAATTTATATATAGATTCAATGGAATCTCAGTGAAACTCTCAACAGATTGGTTAATAGAACTAGATAAGCTGATTCTAAAATTTTATTTTTAAATATAAAAGGCTAAAAATGGCCAAGATTTTCTTAAAGATGCATAACAAAGTCAGGGGACTCATTCTATATGATATCCAATGAGTATGGCATTGGCATAAGTCTAGACAAACAGACAGGGCAGGACAGAGGGAGTCAATGAACAGACACACATATATTTGGACACTTGAATTTGGATAAAAGAGGCAATGTAGGAAGGAAGGGAAAAGATAGTCTTTTCAATAGAAGGAACTGGATCAAAGAGATATTCAATGGAAAAAAAGAATAAAATTTTACCTCTTCCTTACAACATAAGTAAGTTAATTATTATAGATAAATTATAGACCTAAATGTCAAAGGCAAGACAACATAGTTTCCAGATGATAATATAAGAGATTGTCCTCATGACTTTGCATTAGTGGAAATGTTATAAACCTACACCCAGATGCCTGTGCTGATACCGACATGACTTTAATTGTGTGGGAATTTGCCCAGTCTGCACTCAATGCCTGTCTCATCCAGCCATCTTTAATAAGTCATTACCATGTGGCTACCTTTAAGGAGCAACCAGAACCACTAAGACCAAACGAGAATCCTGACATCTGGTGAAGTGAAGAAGGAGGGCCCTTGTACCTTTATTTGTGGGTAGAACTGGGCTTCTGTGGCCTGAAAATCTAAGGACCAAACATCAACTTTACAATAAAGAACCTGAGCTCTGGTAGAAGGGAGACAATGGTTACTTCTTTTCATGGATTCTAAATTCTATCTGCCAGTCACTTTTCGTGTGTGCATTCATTGGTGTACAGAATGGAATTACAGAGGCAGAAGAAAATGAGGTGTCTGCCAAATTGATAGTTTAAAAAACATTTTAGTGGCCTACTTAACTGTAATTTGTTTCAGTTTTAAACAAGTAAAACCTCAGCATGTAAGCAAAGCAGACTGGACTTGAACAGATATGGAATGCAAAGCACACAGGAGAGTCATGGGGGTCCTGAAGAGGGATTAAAAGTTGTTATGCAATGAACAACATTGCATTGGTAAGATATAAGAGCATCATAATATACTCCTTTCCCTTTCTTCTTCCCCCACCTCCCATCCCTAAAATTGCCTGGACCTTTTCCCTGATGTTTGAAATTCCATCTTGGAGGAGTCTATGTAGCCAAAGGTTTGATTCCTTTTATAAATGTGAGGCAAAGCAATGTCATTATGTGCATTTTGACATAAATAACTTAATATGGAAAATAAGGTCTGATGGGAAGAAAGCATGAAGCACTAACAGGAGTGAAGGAATGGTTTCCACGGGGCAAAAGGGCAGGAAAAGGGCAAGGAGCAGGACTTGAAGGACAGGTGCTTCGACAAAAAGTGGGGCAGATACATCTCGCCTTGGAATTATGCAGACAGATGTGGTTTAGGATTGTGAGTGTCTTGGGGTAGTAACCAATCAGAGGCTCATTTTTCTCACCTGTAAAATGGGAATATCTACTACCTGCCTTTGCTTAAGAACTAAATAAAATAATTATGTTACAGCACTTGATGGAATGTTAGGCCCAGAGTAGGAGTTAATTAGGCATTAGCTCCTATATAGCCCAATTGTTTTGTTTTCTTTTTTAACCAAGACCAGTCTCTTTCTGAGTCAATTCCTTTGCAATATCTTACATCTATCTATGCACTTAAATGCTTTGATTGATCTACAGCTATTGGATGACTTAGAAAAATTTCTTTTTTCTTTTTTTTTGAGACAGAGTCTTACTCTGTTGCCCATGCTGGAGTGCAGTGGCGCGATCTCGGCTCACTGCAAACCTCCACCTCTTGGGTTCAAGCAGTTCTCTGCCTCAGCCTCCAGAGTAGCTGTGATTACAGGTGCACCACATGTGGCTAATTTTTGTATTTTTAGTACAGATGGGGTTTCACCATCTTGACCAGGCTGGTCTTGAACTCCTGACCTCATGATCCACCCGGCTCAGTCTCCCAAAATGCTGGAATTACAGGTGTGAGCCACTGCACCTGGCAGAAAACATTCTTTAGAAAAAAGCAGAGTGAGTTTATCTGGTATTTCCTGTCTCATAATATTTTTTTGTTACTATCTTTCGGAGTAGCTATCAGGAATCTGAAGAAAATAAAAATATCCTTTTACATTTTTTGTTACTTCAACTTGATAATACTTCGTATATATTTTCCTGATGAAATATGTGGAAATATTGACAAAAGTACATCATGATCTGAAATAATGTGAATGAGATGACTCTTGAGATGACTCAAGAACAAGAATCTTGAGATAGAAGTCTACATCCCCTAAAAGCCATGACACCATGTCTTTGAACAAGGCCAAGAGAGAATCTAATTTATTGAAAACGAACATAGCTATTTCTTTCCCTTTTGAACAGTGGCTTTTAAATATTTTTCTTTCCTTACAACCCACAGTAAGAAATACCTTTTACATTGTGACCTGATACACACACATGCATGGTATGTGTGTGTATCTGAAATAATAGTTTCATGGAATAAAGCTTACCCTTATTCGATTTGATGCACTCTGAAATGTTCCATTCTACTCTATTTGACTTTTTAAAACGCTGTTTGAGACCATTATATTGATTTTATGTTCCACACTTCAAACATCACTGCTTTAGGGTTTTACTTATTTTGCTTTTCTGAATGGCAAGCCTTCTCAAGACGGTCTTAAATGCACTTAATTTCGTCCTGTTTTCTTTTCTGGGATATTCTGTATCTCTAAATACAAATATGAAAAGGAGTTTATTAGCTACAATGGAAGGATATTGAGAAAAATCAATTTATAATTGCCCCACAATTTAAGGAAATTTTACCATCTTTTACATTCCTGGCCCATTCAAATTCTTTCATTCCTCTCTGTTCCTTTCATATTTTTACCAAAGACTGATTTCCAGTTGTTATTAGGCACAACAGGCTTATTAAAGGGAAGGGAGGAGACTGACATTTATTAAGCACAAATTATGTACAAGGTACTTTGCATACATTATTTCTTCCTAATAACTAATCATGGTATTTTTTTATTCGTACTTTTATTGCCTATATTATTTCTTACCAATAACTACTCATGGTATTTTTTAATTCATACTTTTAAGCTTATAAGAAAACAGGGATTTAGAAAGATAAAATAACTTACCCAGGGTCAAAAAGTTCAAAAAGCTCGGTTTGTGGTAGAGCTAGCCCCCAAACTGAGGCCTGCATAGCACCAAAAGCACTGCAATGTATTTTCCTGATGTCAACATAAAAACCACACAAAAAAAAAAAAAAAAAAAAAAAAAGAACAATTAGATCTTATGTTTTTAATCTGCTAACTTTAGGAAGGCATGTATATATGTTTTTCTTTGAATTGTTGTTGCTGTTGTTGTTGTTAGAGTCTTATATATTTACCAATCATTATACAGAACATATGTGAACTTCTCAACATGTATTATGTGTATACAGTCTCCCCAGCACACTATTTATTCATTTAGAGTACTCCAGAGCTCATAACCTACTTGTGTAATTTTCCCCACAAGGATTCCATGTTTTCTGTTGGCTTTACAAAGACACTCAGGATTCTAATTTATTTGCATCACAACATTTACCTTTATTAGCCACCTCAATATTGAAGAGAAAATCAAAATAAAATGCTTTCCTTTGTAACCTTTAGTTCTAAGCAGGGCCCATTAGGGACTTTAAAATATTCACTTTTGGAGCTGATTCCTGCATTGGTAAACACTTTGCATGGCATTAAATAAGCTTTGCCTGTTCTAGGAGACAGAATGGATTAAATTAAACAGTAGTGCATATCACTTGGCTGCAGTGACAGGAGTGAAGAACAGAATGCATCCACTCCTCCAGCCTCATTAAGCTACCTCTTTCTCCTGAAATTGGATTGGGATTCCAGGACACCTCTCAACCTACAGGAAACACTGGATCTAAAGCTGAAACAGGTACCCAGTGCCTTTTGAAAAATTAACTGCTCTATTGAAATATAATTTACATATCATAACCCAGTACAGTTTCCACCCACAACAAAATCCCTGATTCTGGAACTTAAAAGGAAAAGAATAATAAACATAAATTTCATGCTTTCACCAGTTTGCACTCAATCTATCTCGCTCATAATTTTGCTCTCTCCTTCTTTCCCATTCCCCCCTCCCACCCCACTGCCCTTCTACCAGGTGCTCCTCATATACTATATCAATACGTCTACTCTGCTATTTCCACTTACCGGCTTTCAAGAATTCCTTACTGATTATGTTTTATTTCAAGGTAGGGGCAACTGTAAAATAGCATCATTATGCTTGAACACACAGCTATCCCTGTGTTAGGACAGAATTAGAGGTACATCTGGTGCTTTCTCTCCAGAGGAAAGCAAAGTGGTAAGAAGAATTAAATTTCAGGTACAGTCTTGCACATCGCCATTAACAGTGAATATCAAGTGTTTCCTCATAGAGTTTTGAATGGTCATGTGGATGGAGATGAACTCCAGTGCAGTGACTAGGTGAAAGGTGAGATTACCAATGTACACAGGATGCCACAATGTCACCGTGGAATCATCAGTGTTATTTTCTGAGTAATGTCTTCAATGGTGGTGATGTCTTTCTTAAGTTTCGATAGTCCTTCCACTACCTCTCTAGCTCATCCCAGGCTGGCAGACATATAAACACAGTTTAGGATCCAAAAGATCCTGTGAAAAATAAGAACAGTTTAACTGTGGTTTCTTCACATTAATTGTGAGCCTATGTGATTCTCAGGTTAGAGTGGGAGATCACATATGATAGAATGCCCTCCTAGAGATGAACTGATTTGTGTTTTTGACTCTATATGAGAAGGGACATGCCAGATAACCAACTTTGGAACTCATATTTGGGAAGAAGGGAGAAGAAGAAGTCCTGGCACCATTGAAGTGAACTCACCTTCCAGATGTAGGTGCAGGACACGGTAATGGTAAGATGAAAGCCAGTGTACCTAGCGATTACGGAGGATAGGCGACATAGAAGCTGCCTCTTGAAACAAGTTGTCTTTCACCCTGAAAAGGAGGTATCATCAGGCAGCTTATATTTTAGATTAGAAAAGTGAAAGTTACATAAATGGTGACTAGATTCCTGAAAGGAAGAGAGGCCACTGGAAAATCTGAGAAAGAAAAACTCTAGGGAACTTTTGGCTGAGATTAAAATGGAAGGAGCTGTATCTCTGAAAGGACTGCAGAGGCCTGAATGGGAATCTGGATAGTGAGGCAGTATTTCAGAGTGACCAAGAATCTTCCATGGGACTGCAAAGGGCATATTCACAGTAGCAACATGGGAGGAGCGTGAAAAACATCTTAGATGTTTAAGTTGTACTGATGTTTTTGGACTACATAAGACCCAGGATTTGGGGGATAATTTATGGAGACAAGGTATATCTGTTTTCTCTTGCTGCTTTGATTACCACAAACTTAGTGGCTTAAAACAATACAAATTTATTATCTTACAGTTCTGTAGGTTTGAAGATTGAACTGGGTCTCACAGGGCAAAAATAGAGGTGTAGTTAGGGCCACATCCCTCTGGAGACTCTAGAGGCGAATCTGTTTCCTTCCCTTTCCAGCAACTGAGGACTGCCCACATATTTTGGCTCGCAATCCCTTCCTTCAGCAGTGAGGCTGAGTCCTTCTTACATTGCTGCCTCTCCAGTTCTTTTTCTTCTGCCTCTCTCTTCCACTCATAAGAACCCTTGTGATTATATTGAGCTCACTTGGATATTTCTCCCATTTTTAGGTCAGCTGGTTACCAACCTTAAAGCCATGTGCAACCTTAATTCGCCTTTGCCATGAAACCTAACATTCACAGGTTCCAGGGATTAGGAAACACATCTACTGGGAGGGCCTCTATTCTGCCTACCACACAAAGGAATCCAAACAGGGAGATACTGAATTTCCTGATAATACTGTAGGTAGGTAAGAGTGCAAGCAGGCTAAGGGATGGATTCAGCCCTGGTTCCCAACACTGGCTGCAAATATAATCATGTGAAAGCCTTAAAAATGCAAATGACCAGATTACACCTGCAGACATCCTAATGTAATAGATTTGGTATGGGTTCCAGACATTGTAATATTGGGATACATAGATCTGGATAAGCCAGGTGATTTTTATGTGCAGGCAGGATAGAGAATCACTAATTTAGGATGAGAAAGTCTATACCTTAACTCTAGAAGGTGAGAACAGAAATCCAGAGCATGTCCTAGAATTCTGTTCTTTTCTAATTTCCATCAGGTATTTTAGTTACATATCCTGTCCTACTTCTTTAATTTACCTCTAGCTATCAAATTTAATATATGAGCTTTAAGTATTCTTAGAAGTAAAGAAATAAATGCTTAGAAAAAATATTATTCTTAATTACACTTTATACATTTTAATTTACTCTTCCGATCTGTAAACTTGTTTTCCAAAAATTATTTTAACTAAAAAACTGTATCATTAAGAGTTCATCAATAATAGTTTATTTCATAATATATACCTCGCTCACTTGTAATAAAGAGTTAAACTATGTTTCATTTACCTTAATGAAATCTATTTTCATGCAGCTTCACTCTACAGTGTTTACTTCATAAACACTTCATGGTATTTGAATTGGTTTATGCATTTTCTATTTTGTTACTTTTCTTATTTTATTTCGTTCTTGCATATAAAATTGTTGGTAGTTGCCATGGCAATTCTAATTGATTTCTTTCTGCTGTTTTGTAGGCTTTTAAAAAGATTTGCACAATACATCCTTCATATTGTTATTTTTATCTCTGTAAGTTTGTAATGGCCTCTAAAAAAAAAAAAAGCTGTGTAACAAGAGCATCAGATGTTACTTTGCTCACTGTTGAAGGCTGTGAAGAACAGAAGAAAACTAGGAAGAAAACCAAGCTGGGAAGGGCAATGAAGGAATGAGTTAGAGTTCAAAAGTAAAAGTATGTTCCATATAAAAGAAAGAGTTCAGGTACGTGAGTCAGTGGCAATGCAAGGGTAAGAGATGTGCTTTTAGAGAGAATTGAACTTGTCAATATGACTCAGCTCTGGAAGACCAAAAAATTATGGAGGGAGAGGCAGGAGAGGGAAGCCAGGTGAAATGTCACCATTTTCTTTGTTCATCTCCTGGTAGATCTCAAAATCTTCTGTTATTCACACACACACACACACACACACACACACACACACACGAGCATGCACTTATGGAATGTGTCAGTATATCTATTGTCAAAATCAGCTCACTTCAGTAAAACAGAGATGTGATCCATCACAAGATGCTGTGTTGCTGATTAACTGCCTTCTTCTAGGAGATGAGGTACAGTGTCATTTTCAGTCCCAGAGATCATGAGAAAAAGAAGAAAGTCTCTTGCGGATCTGAAATGAATTAGATTTGGTTTTACATTTACTGTAAAACTCCAGAAAATTTAAATTTGTTTTACTTACACCATATATTTTTTCCAAAAGCTAATTGCTATGGACTGCAAACAAACACATTAAGGTAAAATAACAACTCTTCTAGAGTAGAATATGGGTAAATTTTAGACACAGACATGTGCACTAAGATGTCTGCACAATGATTAAAGTTGAGTTGTGAGTTTGCCTCTGAGACTCCCACTGGCCAACGTGAAGAGAAAAGCATGATCAGAATCATGCTTTTGGAAGGAAGCATTTATCAGGTATGCTGGGAAAACACAATATTTCCGAGAATTGAGATGGAAGAAATTTCTCCAAGGAGGGGATATTTTAATATAATAGACAATGGCCTCAATAATATCCCTGCAATATGAAACAGTATGTTTCACACAGCCACTTCTAAATATTTTTCATCAAGTGAAGTGAAGGGCATAATGTTGGCACACAACTGAGAAACAGCTATTAAATGAGGGTGAAAAGTTCTGAAGACCAAATATTCTACTCTTGAATTACCTTGGTGATCAGAAAGTGACTCTATGTGGACAGGACTAGGTAGACAGCATACCTATTTTATAGAACACTTGTGCCCCATCCTATTGCATGGCAAAATCAAGAGATTTGATGACGACGTGCCCTATAAACCATTTCAGATCCTCAACTTTACAACAAAGAAACATCACCTCATCCTCATTCACTCAGATGAAAAAAGATCTTGGTGATAGTAAAAATGATTTATCTGAGGAACCATTATAAAAATTACATTACACAGGCTTATGTGAAATATGCAAAAGCTTTGAAAAATAAATGCCTAAATAATCTCCCATAAAACTTTTAGATAGATTATTATGACCCTATTCTTCTGGTACAAACATAAATGTGTTTCCGATAAATGTATTTTATTATGTTTTGCTTCGCATGACCACCCTATTATAAATTCAGGATGGTTAAAAGCAAACTTTAAGACCCCTCTCTTCCTCTGACAGTTAGGACAAGGTTTTTTAAACCAAAAACATACGTTTACATTTAGCTCCACATGTGCCAGCTAGCTATTGACTGAACACTGACATGTGTTTGAGCTTTAGGGATCTCAAATCTCTGCTTCTCTCCTCAGTTGTCTTACACCACACATTTCTCTCTCTCTCTCTCTCTCTCTCTCTCTCTCACACACACACACACACACACACACACACACACACCCCACATATTGGGAATTCAGAAATTTAGCAGGTAATAGGGACCTAGTATTCAGAGCTAACACTGTCCTTGTAAAAAAAAAAAAAAAAAAAAAACTATGGAATACTGTATGCCGCACTTTACCTGTGGGGGCACTAATGAATGATTCTTGGCAAATTCTGAATACCCCTTGAGCTTGTCTTGTTCATTAGCAAATTATTTTCCTTTGACTGTTTCTCAGTTATGTACATGACATACTAAAAATGGTGAATTTCTCAATCAGTTGCTTCCTAGGTAAGTAAATATTCCACTGGTGGAGTACTGTTAGCAAATTACGGTGGAAATACAGCTTTGAAAACAATCTAGCTTTGTTTCTCTTGGTTACTAAATCCTGGGTCAGGTGGCCTTGGTAATGTGCTTTGCAGGCCCCAATGACAGGGAGCTATTTGACGAAGGGTCCCAGCTGGGACATTCTGAAATTCAACCCCACACCTGTGAGTTGTGCCTGGACACACTTCCCAGGGTTATTCCAGCCATTGGCTTCATGGGGCAGGGATACTGAGGCAGGCTCATTCCTGGGAGATATAGGACTCCCTGACAGTCTTGCTACCTAGATGTTTCTACTCAACCTGTCCTTTTTCTTTCCCCTACACTCAGTGCCACACTTGCATATGGTCTCCCATTTTCTCTCACACAGACGGTTCTGCCAATAAAACCTTTGCTTGTTTACGTGTGTCTTAGCAGCTATTTCCTGAAGGACCAAGAGTGACATAATACCCTCTGCTTAGTTTAAAAGGTAAATTGTTTACCTACACTTAAGGAACTACATCTCCACACACTCGATATGGTTCTAAATTAGTCTCCTGCTGAAAATGCCTAACATTGCCACTCAGATTTGGACTCTAGATTGCGACAGATTAAACTTTCTTATAAATGATTTTTTTTTCAAAATAAATTCCTAACTCATTCTCTTCTCCAAGAAGCCACAGTGCTTCCTCTAATCCTGAAGTCATCAATAGACAATCTATCCTTCCCAATAATGCTGAGATTTTGTTTTCTAGAACCCTACATTCAGATAAATTATACCTATAAATTGTACCAATTAGAATACATTTTGTGGCCTAAACCTCAACCTTTCACTTGATTGGCAATACTGGCAATATATAGCCTTATCTTGTTGCCTAAGTGAGAGATCCATCCTGAACTAATGTGGACATATCAGTATAAGTTGAAGACCACTCAAGGAAATGCAGCCTTTTTGGGTTTTCTGAAGTAAGTAGTAGTCAAACTCTTTTCTCTCTCCTAATTTGGAACCACCTAAAAACAGACAACTGAGTCAGATAGAGGCCAAAAGATCAGCTTTTACATATTCACTAGACCTTGCATCTAGGCCATGGGTAACTATTTACCCATCCAATACAAAGCAGTGCAAACAGAAGACCTCTGGCCTAGAGCTCTAGGCCAGAGCATGGCAGAGAATGGTCTATGCATGGAGAGAATGCTATATGTGTTTAATGGCCAAATTCCAGAGAAAAGGGCAAGTACCATATGAGAACAGAACAGCTTAAAAATGAAAGCACAGAAAAGGTTTCATTTGTTCTTGACCTCACAACTGAGATGTTACTATTCCTTTATTGGGAAGCAAGAGAGAGGCAGAAAGATGCTTCTTAATTCTTTTAAAACCACAGCAATTTTATTTTGTGGGCCACGGTGAAAAGTCAGAGAGAGGGAAATAGCTTATCCTACAAAACCTCAAGCCCTGATCTACCCATGGGGAAGTCAGTGGCATTAACATTTCATGTAAAGGACAGAACATCACCAGGCCACGTTAACCATGGGGACAGTCAGGATCGTCATTGCACAGAAAACAAAGTGAACTCTCTTCTTTCCTTCATTTTATTACTATTCACATGTTTCAGAACAATTCATTCAAGATTCACATAAAGTTAGCTATGGGCTTTTCTAAATAGAGCTCTTACATCTTAAAAATAAATCCAAGGCTTTTAAAGCTCTGTAATTATCTTGTCTATTATCTCATCTGCTGCTTCATCTTTCATTCCCTCCCTTGATCTTTTTTATCTGTATGGGGGGTTGCCATTTTTGCATAGCTTTAAAGCAAATTCTGGATATTTTCAGAGATGGGGGAGGGGTAGGAGAATAGATATGTCACAATTCATGCTACTTACTCATTTTTCTGGAAATTAACTCCTCAAGCACCTGATGAGTTATAGGCATCTGGGCATTAGATTTGGAATAAGAATTTTAATTGTATTATTTCATCACAGTGATCATACTTAACAATGAAAATTCTTACAGTTCCCTGAACTATGCTATTTATGCCTTCACTTAAAAAACATTTTAAAACTGCATAATCTTAGGGAGTCCATCCTTAATGATTTTTATAACTATCTTAGAGTTTAGTGACCTCTGTAAAGTAAATGTACTTTTCTGATGGGGGAAAATGTATAAAAAAAGTGGTATGTCTCTGAAAGGAAATCAGTTTTGACTAAAATACTATTTAAGTAGATGTAAATTTATGCATAGTTTTCTGATTTAAAAAGTATTATATACTTATGCAAAATTTAGAAATTACAAAAAATATAAGATAGAAGAAAAATATAAAGTAGAGTAAGAACAGTCTTTAAAATAATCATTTGAGGCAAGCATTATTAATATTTGGGTATATTTCTAGTATTTTACACCCCCTACACACATACAACATTTATAAATTTTGAATCATATTAAACAGTTTTATTTTTTTCTCACAACGTTATGTTGTGAGCATTTTTCTATGTCATTATGTAGACATTAAAATATGTTTTTAATGACAGCATATATAAGAATGAGTCAAGTGTTTTACTAAACCACTCTTAGATATATAACATTTGTTATTCCAAAAATTTTGCCATTATAAATGATGCTGTTATAAACATTTTTATGCAAATTGTTTTTTTACCATATTATTAGTGTCATAGGAAATAAAATTACTGTGTTAAAAGGAATAAATATTTTAAAAGCAAAGATCACATGACCAATTATTAACTTACGTTGGGGGACAGTCACACTTCCTTTCTGGTTTCAGAATACTTGGGAAGCCAAATTAGTAGCCAGAAGGTTCCTTAGGGGAACATAGAATCAGGGAAGAAGTGGCAGGCAGTCTTGAAGGATCTTTCATCCTAGTCTTGGTGAGGCCTGATAGCTATGACTTCTTCAGTTAAACTGATGTCTTCATACTAAAACATTTTGTCATCATCAACCTATTTATATTGCAATCTAGATAGCTGTTGACTTGCAATATTTACCATATTATGAAGCAGGTGAAAACTCTGCATGTGCCCAGATGACTCTGCACAATCCGCAAAGGCCTTCATTTGTCCCAGCTTCAGTGCCAGCAAAAGGGTCACTGCTTGGCCTTAGGCTTTCAGGAAGAGAGCACACTCCCATAAACCACTAAGAGAGGTGATCTAGAGCAAGGTATATGGGGGAATTAAGTGTTCATTTGGGAGAACTGAGCATCTAGCCTTCAAGGAGAGAGGTTCCCGTGACAAAAATTGAAGATGAGGAGATAGTGATTGCTTAGATGTAGTTATGATAGCTATCTCTATTGGTTTAAGATAGTTATTTTTATTTTTCCACATGTGACATACATAAATGATTTAATATATACTCTTGACTATTCTTCTTCTGACAGTTTCAGTATGTTTTCATCTGTCTTGGGAGTTGGGGGAGTAGATGTGTATATCTCACTCTATCTTTGACTCCAACCCTCACCTAAAGAATCAGATGTGAAACCCAATTCAGATTTATGTGGAGATTGAACAAGAAACTAGCAGGGAAGAGAGTCTAGAGCTATTGAGATATGAGACCTTCACTATTGTCTTTATAGTCACATGGATATGTTTGCCTGTCTAAAACGGACACGAAAAAGTCAGGCACCCTGATGTGCAGCTCTTTGGAGGCTAAATTAGATTAATTGGCTCCTTCAGTCATTGCCTTCTGGGAGTTTACAGACTGTGGGAGTATCATTCAACTAGACAGATCTAAAAAATGCAGACAATGAAACAAAATAGTCCACAAATTCCAAAGGGAGCAGATACTTGATGAAGTGAGGACTGTTCAAAATTCACTCAGTTGAAAACTGGGTGACTCATTCCTTCAGAAAATATTGGTTGAACATCTAATATATGGTCATAGTAAACTAGAAACTCTGAATATTGGGATGAATAACACAGATAGAACCCCTTGTTCTATTCCTTGTTCTTACATTATGATAGGGAGGATAGAAAATAAGCATATAAAAAGGCAGTACAATTTGGAGGAATCATAAGTGCTAGAGGGAAAAATGAAGCCTTGTAAAAGAGTTGAGAGTGATGGGGGTGCTATAATAACTGGGGAGTCAGAACTGAAGGAAGTGATACAGCAAAGCCATTAGGGGGCCCAGAGAAGAGTTTTCCAGGTGGAGGGGACCTCAAGGTCAAAGGTTCCAAGACAGGAAGAAGCTTGGTATGTTTGAGTTGCAGCACAAAGGCCATGTGCATGGACAGAGCAGAGAGAGCAAGGAGAGAATGATTAGAAATGAGATCAAAGACATGGAGGAAAACAGGGCCTTCTAAGTGATGGGAGGAAGTCTAGATTTTATCCTCATTGCCCTATGGGATGTCTCTGGAGGGTGTGATCTGAAGAGTAACATAATCTGATACACAATTGGAAAGTATTACTCTGGCTGCTCTGTGGAGGAACAGGAATAGACACAGGAAGACCACTGGTACTCCTAGTAAGGATGGAGGGTGACCAGGACTGTGGGGATGCAAGGAGAGATGGAGAGTAGTCAGGTAGATGATAGGTTTTGAGGCAGTCAATTAAAGTTGCTTAAGATTGGATATGGGTTGTGAAGAAAAGTGAGAACTAACAGGATGACACGTAGTATTTGAACTAGCAACTGAGAATGGGGGCACTAGGGAAGAAAAAGTAAAGGATGGATTGAAAATAAAAGTTCTGTTTTAGACGTGTTAAAGTTTAGATCCCTGTTAGATATACAAGTGGAACTCTCCAATAGGCAGAATAAGTCTGGAGTTTAGAGAAGAGATCATAGACGAAGGCACAAATTCATGAATTATTAGAATACAGATGGTGCCCAAAGCCACAGGACTGGGTGCGATAACTTACAGAGAGAGTGTGGTAGACAAGAGAGGAGAGGAGAGAAGAGAGCTGAGTTGGAAGCCTGGCAGTATGCCAACATTTAAAGGTCCACAAGAAGGACTTCAGGGAGATTAAGAAAGAGAAGTACAGAGAAGTGACAGTCTGATTTGCAAGATGGAGGTTGGATGATTTATTATCCACATAATTTATACTCCAACCCATGGTTTTTTAAGAGTAAGAGAAAAGTTATTAATAATTTTGCCAAGACAATAGGTGTAAGCTAGGACTGTCGTGGGCAAACAAGAACATATGGTCACCTTAGGCTTTGGCGACCTTGTTAAGACTGGTTTCAGCAGAGCTGTCATGATGGCAATCTAATTTGTGTGGGCTGAGAAGAGAATAAAAGGTGAAGAAAACAGGAAGCACAGATGACGTTTTGGAAGGAATTTCACAAAAGAAGGGAGCAGAAAAATAAGACATGACTGGAGAGGATATGAAACAAAAGTTTGTTTTTAAATGGGAGAGATAGCTCTATGTATGCTAATATAAAGGGTCCAGTAGAGATAAAAAATTTGATAGTGCAGGGGAAAAGGAATAGCTACAGAAGGAGAGCTGGGGAATAAGAAAGGGATTCTGCGCACAAGTGGAATGGCTGACATTAGATGTGAATGGATTCAGCCTGTCCATTGTAACGAGGGGAGGCAGAATATGTGGATACAAATGTACATCGTTGCTAAGTTTGGCAGTGGGAAATGAGCTGACATCTTAGCCAAAGCAAGAGACATTCCACTTTTTGTGAAATCCTCCTTTCCTTCCTATAAGAAGTCACAGTCTACCATCTGGGGGCAATTTTCTTCATAGGCATTAAGAAGAGATATGTGAGCTATTTCTTCTCTCAGGAAAATGCCCCAATATGGAGCCTTTAATAGTTTACCAGCAAATGTGGAAATTCTCCCAGGTCCAATTTAGATCTGGCAGAGAAGATGAATATTACTAGTCAGTCAGTAACTGCCTGTAACAGATGTTTTTGTTGAATGTTAACATGAACAGTTCTATTTGGCCTTTTCAGAACTGGAATTAAGAAATAAAAGAAATAGCTAAGGGTACATTGAAACCCAGTTGGGAAAAATCCTTTGACAGGAGCCACAAAATAGAACATCTACTAAAAGCTTTAGCACCCAAGAACTGTGTGACCCTGGGGAAATCACTGTGCCTTAATTGTTTGATCTGTAAGAGGGAGAAAAAGAGTGAATATCAAGCAGAGGGCAGGTGTTTGTGGATATATGGACTTTCTGACAAAGTATTAGTAGGTATTTTAGGAAAATGTAAGCTTTTTGTGGGGACAGCATAAAACAAACCAAGCAAATGAGTATTTCCAACGATTTGATGCCTAAGATTAACTTAGTTCAGATAACTTAGAAAAGAAAACCAGAATTAAATGATTCAAAATACAAATTACATTTTTTTACAGAGTCAAACCCCCTTGAAAGCAAAGCCTATTTTCTCTTTGAATTAAACTTCCATTTCCCTAGTCAGCCAGTACAATTGCTTAAAGAAAATTTACTCATCTGAAAAATGGTATATAAATAGCTATTTCCAGAAGTGACTTTAGTTACTACAGACAAAGGCTCACTGCAGTGGAATTACAGTGCAGGTCACCTTTGGTGTTCTCCAGTGTAACAATCACACCTGCTGAGGTTCCGTAGGTAGGACCCAGGCCTTCGCCAATGAGACACTGCTGCTCCCGGCACTTCATGCCACCTATACATGCCACTGTCACAGTGAGAATTCAACTGGACTTGAACAAGATCAGTGCTCTGTAAATTGATTGTTTGCATTGTTTAAGACAAAGTCCCTAGGAACAGGCTTTTCAAAATGGCATAGGAGCAGCAATTTGTGGATGCTACACAACAAGACAGTTTAAAGAACTGGTTAATGTTCTTAGTTATTGATCTTATGGACAATTCTGATAGTCAGTGACTAAGCTCAGCCTAGGTACACCTCCCATCCATTGTATCCAAATCTAGTTTCCCCATTCTTGGCAGGGTAAAAGGAAAGGATGCATTGCATAAGCACTTGTAGATAAATTCAGCTCATCCTCTTGTGCTGAAAATGCCAATTACTGAGAAACATTTACTATGTGATTATTTACCATCAATAGCATTTGTTTGCTTGTTTACATTGAAACATCCTTTTTTTTTTTTTTTTTTTTTTTTTTTTTTTTTTTTTTTTGAGACAGAGTCTCCCTCTGTCACCCAGGCTGGAGTGCAGTGGCGTGAGCTTGGCTCACTGCAACCTCCACTTCCCAGGTTCGATCGATTCTCCTGTCCCAGCCTCTCGAGTAGCTGGGACTACAAGCACATGCCACCATTCCCAGCTAATTTTTGTGTTTTCAGTAGAGACAGGGTTTCGCCATGTTGGCCAGGCTGGTCTTGAACTCCTGACCTCAAGTGATCTGCCCACCTCGGCCTCTTAGAGTGCTGGGATTACAGGCATGAGCCACTGTGCCCAGCCTGAAACATACATTTTAAACTTTGCTTTCTAAAATTAACACAATATAAACTTTGAAAAAATAGAATGAGGAATACAGTATTTCATTTTACATTCTCATTTAGGGTTCAGGTTAAGATGCTTAGAAAACAGTATAGACAATTGGAGCCATTTCCTATGGACATTGACCCACCATTCAGAATCCACCTGTGAGATACAGAGATAATGATCATTGTGATAAGAACCATCATGGAGTGTAGACAAGGTTGTTTTGATAGTTCATAGGCTCTATGAACTCTCACTTTTGGAGACTTTCTTATCTTTTATTACACATATTAAAATGCTCTCATTCCACATTAAATGTAATATATACATGGGTTGAGTGGAGTTGCCCTCAACTAGTTTCCCTAGTGTCATAATCCAGAGACATTTAATTTAACACTTGTTAATTTCAATGTTGCTGTCTCCCTTGCAATATTGTGTGGCCAATAAAATATTTTTAATGTTTCAAACATTTCCGTGGAGGTTGAATCAAACACTTGTTCATTTCAACATTGCAATTTTCTTTTCCTGTTTTTTTGGAGTCAATGATTTTTTTTTGTTTGTAATGTCTTAAACACTTTTATGGGTCCATGAAAAACTTACGGAACTATGTATGGCATGGTGCCTTAGGGCTTAAAAGACAAAATGGCCCTAGATGTTGATAAGGACCTTGGCCTTGAACAATGCCTGAAGCTTTAGCTATGTCATATTTAAGAACAAATTGTACTGTGATGTAAATATTTCTTATGGCATTCCACCTTCTCTTTACCAAATCCAATTAAATAATTCTTCATAACTTTTCATCCAGATTTTGCTTTTGCTTTCTTCTTCCACCACCTTTTTATAGACCCTTATCACGTCAGACACAAACTATTACAATAGACTTTTACTTTGTCTCCCTGCCTGAAGTTCTTTTGTCCTTCAATAGAGGGTGAACAGATTAGCCTTGCTAAATAATTAAGTATATTTAATTAACCAACTAATTAAATTGACATGTCTATTTTGTAGTAATTTACTATGAATTTTTGCAGTTTAAACATAAATGTTTGGCTTTATCTAAAATAGCTTCTACATTTCCAGCAAATCTTTTCTACTTACTTTTCTGTGACTATATTTATCACTTTTTCACCCTTGTTTGTCTGTTAATCCAGGCATTCAACAAATATTGTTAAGCACCTACTGAGTCTCAGACATCATACTAGTCACCAAGGATTCCATGATGAATAAGAGCAATACTTGCCTTTTTTATTTATTTATTTTAAATTTAATCTTATTTTATTTTAAGTTCCAGGATACAGGTGCAGGACGTGTAGGTTTGTTACAGAGGTAAACGTGTGCCATGGTGATTTGCTGCACCTATCAACCTATCACCTAGGTATTAAGCCCCACATGCATTAGCTCTTTATCCTGATGCTCTCTCTCCTCCATCCCCAACCCCTGTGACAGGCCCCAGTGTGTGTTGTTCCCCTCCCTGGGTCCATGTGTTCTCACTGTTCAGCTCCCACTTATAAGTGAGAACATGTGGTGTTTGGTTTTCTATTCTTTTGTCAGTTTGCTGAGGATAATGGCTTCCAGCTCCATCCATGTCCCTGCAAAGGACATAATCTCATTCCTTTTTATGCCTGCGTAGTATATAAGCAGGTGTATATAAGGTAGTCCTATTTTAGAAAAGGCAAATAATAAAATATATATGTTTGAAATGCCACTGGTTCTTTGATAGAGGTAAGTACAGACTACAGTGAAAACCACAAGGGAAAATGGTCTATTCTGCCTGATTTGGGGAATAAAGGGTAAGCGAGGGTTGTTCAGGAAAAGCTTATTTCTGGAAAATGTATAATCATCTGCCTGATGTACATTTGGGCAAGGGCACTCCAGGCAAAAGTAGTACTATGAGCAAAGGCATCAAGACAAGAAAGACATTTAAAAAATATTGTTGGCTGGGCACAGTGGCTCACACCTGTAATCCTTGCACTTTGGGAGGCCAAGGCGGGCAGATCACGAGGTCAGGAGTTTGAGACCAACCTGACCAACATGGTGAAACCCCATCTCTACTAAAAATACAAAAATTAGTCTGGCATGGTGGCACCCACCTGTAATCCCAGCTACTCAGGAGGCTGAGGCAGGAGAATCGCTTGAACCCAGGAGGCAGAAGTTGCAGTGAGTCAAGATTGCACCACTGCACTCCAGCCTGGGTGTCAAAGCAAGACTCTGTCTCAAAAAAAAAAAAAAAAAAAAATGTTGAATTGATGGCTTTCTTTTTATTAAAACCAAAGCATTAAAATTACAATAATGTTTTTGATTAAAAATAGAATGTTTGGATAAAATAATGTTGAGTTCTAATACACTTATTTTTCAACTTTTCAATATTTTTTCAGTTACTTTAATATTATGGAAAACAACCATTTTAAAAACAGATGAAAACATGGCTCTAGGAACATACATTTTTGCTTTTGTCTCAGGCTCCAATATGGCTTGGCACAGCACTGTCATATCTTATTTTTATTTAAAATTTTGACATTTTCATCATGGATCTTTTGCATTAATTTTGATTTTAAAAAATGTTTCATTAAAAAGTTAGTCATCTTGATTACCGAGTTTTCTAAGGCCACTTAATTTTATACTCAAGGCAAGTGCTTCCTTTGTTTTCCCCTAATCCCAGGCCTGGAAAAAGCCATCAGATCAATATTTTAAAGATTACTTTCTTATAGTGATGAGTATGGGTTGCTAAAGACTTTGTTAGTTAAAACCTGAGAAACTGAGGCAAATTCAACATCTATCAAAGTAGTTTAGGTGGAAAATCACAGAGGCTTGAACTAAGGCAAGAAAGGAGACCAAAAGTAAGTAGGGGTAAGAGAGGTGCCAGGGATGAGAGTCAGGGAGAACTTGATAAGAATTGGATGCATGGGAATGTTCTCTCTCCTGAAATTCATGCTCCAAATTCTGATTACTAAAGCCCAACAGAGTCACCCTCCTTCAGGATTTCTTTTTAGGTCATTTCATACCTTTGTGGCAAATTCTTCCTTCTTCCTGTTTTATCTCTTCAACTCCCTTATAATCTCTTTGCCGTGAAAGACCATGTCTCATTCTCTTACTATGTTATAAACACAGTAGATGCTCAATAAATACCTGTTGAAAGAATTGCATCATCAGTGTTTTTTTAACATCGCTCCAAGGCAGTGCCTATAATAATTAAGCCAACAGAAGAAGAGTTTGAAACTTCTTCCTTGGATATATTTTTAAGGTTAGAATACTCATTTATCTACCCAAGATGGCATAAATGACTTCTTGGGGCCCTTTCCAATGACATGATTAACAGCCCTTTTCTGAGAAGAGTTTTATATATGTTACTGCTAATAGCAAGAGAACTTCTCCTGGGGACATTTTCCCTTTTATGTGATTACATTGATATTTTAGAGAAAATGAAATTACTGCATCCCAGCTGGGCAGTTCTTTTTGAATTTATAAAATGCAGAAATTGCTATAAGACCATAAAGTTGAATCAGGTCTCTTATCCAATCATCAATAGATAATTTTGGTTTTTATAACCCATCTTATAAAAGTTCTACTGTGGTTACCAAAGTCAAGAATTTGACATTAGTGTTGCCCTTGGCAACAGAATACAGAGATTTCTCTGGAAATTATTCCAGTTATAGTAAAAAGATAATTAACATTTAGTTACAGAAAAATCTGAACTTAATGTATCTGAGTGTAGCTTTATCAGATTTCCTCTTACGGTGATATCTTGATACATTTTACCAGAAATTACAATTTTTATTATTCATTATTATCACTATTATTTTGGATGAGGGGCTTTCAGTAATGCTCCTACAGGGACTAGGTCAGTTCGCGTGTACCCCTCGTAGTCTGCCTTTCACCTTCTGAATGATGGACATAATGCTGGAGGTGGAGCAAGCGCTTGGCGCAGCGGTGAAGTGCTGCACCAGCGTGGATGGTCTGAATCTAGGCTTCTGATTTTGTGAAAAAGCAAAATCATTAATATGTTCAAACTACTGTTTTTCCATTTTCTACCTTTCAGAGCCAAATATAATGTGAAACTGATAACAAAATTTGATATCTAGAAGTGGGATGCTTTCAGTAATCCTAAAATGTGAAACTAAAATTGTGGGAGAAGTAGAAATGGGGCTTTGGGTAATAAGCACCTAGAGACTTTAAGTCAGAAAGCTGGTGATACTTGTTAGGTAGTGGCAGAACTTTTGATTTAATTGTTGCCTGCTTTACTGGCAGTGCACCTAATCGGCTAAATGAGGCTATATGATAAGGAGAAATGATGGCAAAGATTTTATATATGGACATGTAGTAGCTCTACCACCTTCAGCCAGATCTGACTGAAGAGATGACACCAGACTAGAACTACTTGAGCTGCAAGCAGAGAAGAGAAGAGAAGAAACACCCTTGTCTTTATTTTTATTTATTTATTTATTTTTGAGATGGAATCTCACCCTGTCTCCCAGACTGGAGTGCAGTGGCATGATCTCGGCTCACTGCAACCTCTGCCTCGCGGGTTCCAGCAATTCTCCTGCTTCAGCCTCCCAAGTAGCTGGGATTACAGGCACCCGCCACCATGCCCTAACTAATTTTTGTATTTGTAGTAGAGACAGGGTTTCGTCATGTTGTTCAGGCTAGTCTCGAACTCCTGACCTCAAGTGATCCGCCTGCCTCAGCCTCCCAAAGTGCTGGGATTACAGGCGTGAGCCACCGTGCCCAGCAGAAACACCTTTATTTTCTAAGGAATCTTTTTCCCTGACTTTGGTCTACAAGTTACAGTGAAAAGAGTCCTGAAGGCAATTGGTTCCATCCTTCAAACGTGAAGCAATTATAAACAGTGATTGACAAACAGTCTACATACTGGTGCTCCACTGGAAGAAGGCACAAAGCCTGCCAGTAGTGATGGGATCCGGGATGTTGTTTCCCCACCCCCCCCAACCCGGGAACTGACTGTTTCTAACTAATTCTAGACAACAGCCATTGAATCCAGGGCAAGAAAGAAGGGCAGAGCACGGAGTCGTGAACATGAAAGAAAGAGGAGGTTCCTCAGGCTTGAAATCCACATCTGGATAACATTTTTGACTGTTATTATTTACTGTTTTGGTTTTTTTGTTTTTTTTTTTTTGAGATGGAGTTTCGCTCTTGTTGCCCAGGCTGGAGTGCAGTGGTGCAGTCTCTGCTCATTGTAACCTCCACCGCCCGGGTTCAAGTGATTCTCCTGCCTCAGCCTCCCAAGTAGCTGGGATTATTACAGATGCCCACCACCATGCCTGGCTAACTTTGGTATTTTTAGTAGAGATGGGGTTTCACCATGTTGACAAGGCTGATCTCGAACTCCTGACCTCAAATGATCCACCCGCCTTGGCCTCCCAAAGTGCTGGGATTACCGGCATGAGCCACTGTGCCCAGCCAACTGTTATTTTTAAATGCGGACTTTACTAGGAGCAAATAAAAGAAAACTGTTCTAAGTTTAAAGGGAACTGTATTTGCAAGGAACTTTCTTCCTAAGACTGGCCCCAGATTCTCTACGATTAGTAAACCCCTAAAATAGTCCCTGGTTACTAAAAGTACACCAATAGCAAGTTGGCTTTGAATGCTCTATAGCCCTAGGGAGAGCATCTTTACCAAGCCACATCGGAGGGAAGAGTCAGAAGGGGAGGGGAAAAGCGACTCTGGTAGATCCTTCCAGAGAGAATAAGCAAATTCAGCCAGATCGGCCAACCAAGGAACTTACCCATGGCAAGACAGGAAATCTTTGCTACTCTTGTCAAGCAGAATTGCCTAATTTCTATGATGACTGTGTGCTTTAATAACTGATGACTGTGCACTTTCCAGCCTCTCTTTTCCAAAGGGGCGCTTATTTTGGTAGTCCTGCTTCTCCACTGCTGTACATGGAGGGCAGACCAATTGTCCTTTGGTTTATAGGCTAGCAGACCCATAACAAACCAAACAAACAAACAACTTTCCATTTGTATCTGACAGAAAGACTGTATATCTCCCACAGCACCTACATTTTAAGCTGGATGCAAGAAATGCAAAGAGCCTTTGAGGTTATCTCACTTGGAATGTTTTTTGGAAAGAAACTTGAGCTCTGATAAATGTCTAACAACCAGCTGAGATAGGATTGTGTATATCACACACACACACACACACACACACGCTATATATTATAAATTTTACTGATATAAAGGATATGTATCTCATAACTTACAAATAATAATAGCAATATATACAATACTCTTTATTGTAAACTCCTTATGACTAATTGATTCTTACAGAATGTGTTTTTTGACAAAACAATTGCAAATAAGCCTAATTCCCACATGAATGATGGTTGATATGTTTATGTTTTTGTATTTTTAGTAGAGACGGGATTTTACCATGTTGGCCAGGCTGGTCTCGAACTCCTGACCTCAGGTGATTCACCCACCTCAGCCTCCCAAAGTGCTGCGATTACAGGCATGAGCCACCGCGCCTGGCCCACATGACGTTTTAAAGAAAGAAACAGGAGAAGCAAAAGATTATTTGAGGACATAAACATATTTTTTTCCCCCAGAGAATCTAAGCTTTGCCTCAAGGGACAATTTAAATTTTGGGGTTGAACTAAATTTAATCTAGATCAAATTATTTAGTTAATTTATCTTCCTACTAACCAACAAATTTATATTCATCTTTAGGAGAAGTATGAAGTCTAACTACATAACTATACACAAATTAAAAGAACTAGCTATTTTCAGAGGTGGTGTTCATTAAATTTTGTGACCTCACCACAGAATATTTCTGCTGTCAGCCTCTCTCAATAAGCATATTTTGCAAGGTAGGCTGCTGATGCCATGAGGGTATCAAATAAGCAGATTTGCTCCCAGTGTAGGGACTGGTAAGTCACTGGCAGATGTGTTCTGTTGTTCCTCATACATAGGTTCAGTACCATCTCTCCATTCATTCACTCTAATTATCTGGTGAATTACCTGGGATACACCAGTAAACAGGTACAGTTTTGCCTTCAAGTAGTAAATAGTATAGGAACTCTTCCTACTCCGAACACACCTGTATTCAGTGTCTCTGTGTGTTTGTGTGTGTGTGAATGCGTGCGTGTGTGCATGTATGTGTAGGACTGGCTGCGTCATTCTCAGGGCCTAGTGCAAAATAAAAATGCAGGATTCCTTGTTCAAAAATTATAAAGAATTTCAAGACGGCTACAGCAGAGCTTTAAACTATGTTTGGGGGTCCTTCTAAGTGCAGGACCCTGTGAGACTGCACAGACCTATGAAGTCAGCCCTATATGTGCATATGTGAGTTTGTATGTGTGTGTTGTTGAGGACATGTGTGATTCTTCTTGGAGGACTGCATAGTGTAAATATACCATTGTCTTTTATTCTTCCACCTCATTTTTAGAGTCTAGATAAATCTGCATATGAGGGCCTGACCCCTTTTTAGTAGTTTTCAGCCTTGGATAGTGGTGTGGAAAACATGTGAATCATAGTTCAAATTTCCTCTCACTCTTTGTAGGGCTGTGAGCCCATTACATATGTTTTCTGTGCCTCATCTTTTCAACTCAAAAATGGGGACATAAGATACACTTAGTCATGGAGTTATTAAGGAGATTAAAATAAATCCGTTAATATTAGTGAAGTGCCATAGCTTGTCTTGCCATAGCTCTAGGTAAGCAGCTGTTAAAGTAAAAATTTTGAAGCCTTTATTATGTGAGAACTTAAACCTAAATCCCATCCTGTGTTAAGTAAGGACTATGGAACTATTAACCTTCCCCCTAAGAGAACCATTTATGACCACAGCCCTATCTGGGTCAGGAAGGGCATGTTGATTTGAAAGTCCTGTAAGGTGTTAATGGATGCTAACAAAAGACTTCCTATTCAGGAAGCAAAGGACACCTGGGGCTGACCACCCTCGCTCTTCACTGATGTTTCCTGCTTTTGTTAAATATAAAGTAAATAAATCAAAATAAACAAAAAGAAAACCAATAACAACCACCACCAAACATCAGTATATCCTTTTAGTTGCTATGGCTCCTTAAAAAACTGGAGAATTGTCTGGAAGCAAAATCAGTTGACTCCTAAACTCTTAAGAGATTTTATTGCTATCATGGTGCAGAAGAAGGGCTAAAGAGCCATATCGCCTAGCTCAACAGCGTGGAAATTGGAAACGCTGTCTTGTAATGTCTGGATAGGGAAGACAAGAGTCTATGACCTGAAAGAGAGGGGGACAAAGAATATCTTACCATTTGCCAATTATACACACACGTCCAGTGCAGGTGACTGCCTTTATGTTTTCTAATTTGGACTATCAAACATCCTTTCATTCCACCTAGTCGTCCTCAGATTAGCATCTGGTGTCCTTGTTTTGTGTCCTCTCTTCACCTTGCCTTGAGTCTTCAAAGCCAACTTTAAATGGACTATTTTTCCTTAGCCTTCCCCTTAATCATAATAATTTAAAAGTCCATGAAATTATGGTTTTGATAACTTTTTTCTAAGAATCATACTAAAACAAATATATAACTATTTAATTTTTTAAAAGTGTGTCCTCATCTCTCCTAAAATCTCTTGAACTACCAGGGTTCTGATCTAAGAGAAGCTAGAATCTGCAGATGTTAACACAACTCCATGGAGGCCTGAAGCAAGAAGCTTCATAAGGTGTGAAGGGGCAGGTGGGCCAGGCAGCAGGTGAAGGCCATGCTCTAGAAGTGAGATGCTGGGCAGATCTCTCCTTTCTCCATGCATAAAGCAGATGGGCAAATGAAGGGGTGCGAATTCACTTAGGGCTATGAATTGCTGGGAGGTGTTTTGGGTAGCAATGAAAAACAAGTAACAGCAAAAAGAAGGCTGGACAAAATCATGTATACTATTGAACTGAAATCTCCGCAGTAATAACTTGAGGACCTGGGAAACTGTCAAGTCCTCAAAAGCCTTGACTTTCAGAGCCCTTGCCGGAGTAGCAATAGGAGTGGTGGGAAATCAAGAAAGTCAGACATTTCAGAGTGTCCTAAAAAGAGTGTCATCAAAAACATCTGAGCATGGGATCCATGCTGGGCAAAAGGACTATGGAATCCACAAGGAGCTGAGGGACAGGAGAAGCAGGAGGGCCTAGGGGTCAGTATGGGCTGAGGAAGGTGTTCAGTGAGTATAGGTGTGTGAGAAGATCAGATAGACAAAGTAACACACACGCATGCCCACAAACAGCCATACAGAGACACACACCTTTCTTTCCATCTAAGATTTTTTTTTAAGTCTATAGACCTTTGAATTGATTTGAAATCCCCTATTTAAATAAGAGGGGGCATTCCATCTTTTCATATAAGCTCTGAAATGCATAAGAAATTCCTTGTAAAATTTATAGTCTTTTTGAATGGATGTTGTTTAATATTTTCAATTACAGATTTATGGCAGAATTTTTCATAGGCCTGAATTGTCTGTTTAATATTAAAACGATTTTTGTAGGGAGCCATCTGTTATATGATCAGGCATGGAAATTCTTTACAGGGCTTTACATCAGCACTCCTCCAAAGTTTGTCATGCTTCAAATATCCCCAGGCACTTGTGTTTCCATTTAGAGGAGCAAGGTGAACGGCTCAGAGGCAGGACATGATGTCTCCTCGATTGTTCAGCGGCTGTTACTGAAAACACTGTTTCAGCATATGGTTTTTCCCTAACCTAGCCTCAATGTTTTCCTTTACTATGACAGAACAATATCCTGAGTAAAAGGACGGTTTATGAATCTTTGAATCTCCTATCAGAACAAACTTTGCTCATTGGCTCATTGCATTAATCAACTCACGTTTTTCTTCAAAGCTGTTTTATCCTTTAAAAATGGTAAAACTATGGCTCATTTTCCCCATAAGTACTAGTCCCCTGAGTGCAATTTCATTGAAGCTAACTCTATTTTACCAAGTAGATTTCATCTCAAGTGCTCCCTTTGAATCACTGGGCTGGGAGCTGCCTGAAAAAGAATGTGGGAAGGATTTCGAGGCTGTGTTCAGGGTCAGTGGGGAGTACTACAATTGATTACTTATGTCTGCTTTGGGTGTAGAAGTAGTGAGCATGGGACACATGTGCCCTTTATTTGCTGTCTGTGGCCTTTACTTTTTCTGTGTCCCTCACTTACTGTGCTCATTAATAAGCATTGTGAAGTGGCTGGCCTTGAGGCAAACATACACAGAAAAATCAACTTCTCTATCTGGGAAACAAGCCTGACCCTGACCTCACAATAATGTTAACAACAACAATAATAACAGCCACATTTGTTGAACATTTGCTGTAAGCCCCACTGTAGGTAATTTACAAACATTAAACCATTTCATTTATTCCCCACAAACTACCACAATATACATATTATTCACCCAGCTTTTTGACTAAGGCTCAAAAAATGAAGTAACTTTACTGAGTTCACCCTGTTGTTCAAAGCATCCACATAAATTCATATTGTTCTGGATACCTAGAACCATCACTCCCTTCCATACCCACTCAGTAATTTTCATCCTTACATTCAAATCCTAGCAGTCTCTCCCTCTATCCACAGCTCCTCGTCCAGGGAGACTCCTTGATAAAGCAGAGAGAAAGGCTGGCCTCAGATCAGCTAAGTTGGACATTCTCTGAGCCATGACGAATTCTTTTCTGTGGCTATGATATATTATTTCACATGACCCATTCTTAATAATTCAGCCTAACCATCCGTTTGTTCAATTCCATTTAAGAATTTTTCTTTGTAATGGTTTTGTCAATTGTCTGCATTTTTAATTTAATTAAATTGTTATATATCTCAATTAAGTAGTCAATTCAAAACACTTAGTGGATACAATCTGAGCTTTTCAATAGCTGGTCAAAATAAATAATCAGTGCCATCCACCTAATGGTCCTTCCATGAAAATTAGCTGTGACTTTAGTGGTAAAAATATGATAAAGTGATTTACGGTCATATCCCTCTATTTAAGAGAGAAGTAGACAATCATAATTTTTAAACGGTGTCTGTGTCCAGTTCCCTGGTGTACTTCTTAATGCCAAGAGAGTCAAAAGCCCCCTGTTGATCATGACTTTAAAATTCTCCAGTATAAGTGTGAGTTAGCCAATCGTGTGGTGCCATCTCATTTGCCTGGTGATGTATAGACTTGACTTTAGTTCCCATTTACACCTTGCAGAAGCCAATAATAGTTCTCTTTCTCTTGAAAAAAAATAAACAGAAATATCAAAAGGAAATACCTTTATAGGGTGGAGACAGGATTGGATAAGTTGTTTATCATTGTTTACATCCAAATCAAATAACAGGAAAGAAAACAATTAGTCAAGTTCATACCCTAGGTTCTGTTTAATGTGTCTGTTTTCAAGCCTGTTCATGCTATTTTGCCTAAGCAAAGCTTTTGTTTGCCTTGTTAGGGTTTACTTTGTTTTGAGACCTTAACACATGAAAGGGTTTGGCAAACTTTCTCTGAGGCAAAACTTGAAAAGTGAGACATTTGAACACTTGTAAAATGTAAAGATTTTTGCTTTTACCAAAGTCCATTCCAGGTCTAATCTAGGTTCACTCTCTTTTACCCAACAGTTCCCCAGACAGAAATGTGATCCTAGCCCATTCACAATCTGTCTCTTCCATTTCCCAGGATAGATATTATCTAATGTTTGAGCTTCAATGCTGATTTACCATTACCAGTAAGAAGATCAGTTTTCTATCATCACCTTTTTTGTGAAAAGAAGGAAATTAACGTAAAGAGGTTTGCATTAATACTTTTCTCTATTTCTCTGTTTTCCTCAGGATAATATATTTTATCCTGTGGATATAATATTTTTTTGTCTATCACTTTAGTGGTGAGTTCAAACTTTACTATCACAATGACTTGGACTACTTGGACTTGAAATCTCCAGCTCTGACTGAACAGCATCTTTTCTTAACTTCCCATTATTTAGCTTAGCATAATTTTAAAGCCCTTCCTATTTCTTATCATGCCAGTTCGAAGAATACATAATTCTACTTATCAATGAGCAGGTTCAAGTCTTTTCACCTCTTCTGCTCACATTCTGCTTCTATGTCCTGTACACTCAAAGTATGTTAAAACAAGATTTCCCATCTTTCCTGCCACTTGGATTGTGTCATCATTCTTTTAAGATATTGGTGATGTCACCAATTGTTTCCACATGAAAGTCAAACTCGCCACTTCAAAGTTCTCAATATTACCTCTTTCCCCTCCATGTGCCATTCCAAGTCCCTCTGCCTGCCTTCATTTCTATTTGAATTCCATAACCACACTGTTTTGCTGCACAGGGAGGGGGGCATCATTGCCTCAAAATCACCTTGACCTCTCCTGGTATGCATTCTTGCTTTCTTGCCAATTGGAATGATATGAGAAGGATTTAACATGAATGGGGTCTCTTATTCTTTCCATGTTCTTCAAAGCACTACTTAAAGTTAAATAATTTTCAAATTCATTTAATGGTAGTCACTACCCCAAAACAGACTTAAAATCCTTTACCTTATTTTATCCCTAATTATTTTCCATTCAAACCACTGTATAATGTATTAGTATACTTATTACATTCCCTTTATTTAGGAACTAATTATAAAAGTCAGAAATCAATTTTGGGTTATGCTGCTTATGTCTGGTGGTATATAGCCATAGGGGAACAATATGTCCTTGAATGAAGGAAGAGTCTAATTTTTTTGTGTCCTCTACATTATGCACCTGAAAGAGACACATACACAAAAGTGGAGCTTTCTGTAGTTCCACAGAGGAATGTACCCTGTGTAATTAGTTCACATTTGTGGCCTTTAAATTAGAGAACAAAATATTGGTCCAGTGTCTACTTTTTGCTTCCTCCCTGATCACCACAATTGAAATCAGAATTATTTCAAAGCTTCCAATTCAGTTTATATTCTGTCTAATCAACTTGATAACTCTCCTTGCTAATGCTGATAAAATGTCTTTCTTAACCTATCTTCAGTAATTTTTCCTGTGGAAGGGTAGAGTCCAAGAGAAGGGATTTAAAAAATACTTTTGAATGTGATTTTTTTAAGCAGCTTTAGGAAAAGGTTTGGTGATCCCAGTTCCACTCAAAAAAATTATCTATGTGCAAAACATTTCCCTACTGGCTGTTTTCAGCTAATCCATTTAAGCTTTGTATGGACATTTATCTATCGATTTTTTAAAATCTCTTGTTTATCTGTATTTTCAGAGACATTAGTTAGATAGCAAGACACCCTTTTTATTTCAAAGTAAGTTACCTTCTAAGAGTAAAATTAGAGTCAAATAATGTGAAATAATATTTCAAGGCACAGTTTGCTATTCATTCTATATTCAGTGAAAAATGTTATAAAGCAACTTGTATGGAACAATCTCATTTTCAATCTATCTCTCTATTATCTATCTATCTGTCTATCTATCCATCTATCTATAGAGAAAGCTATGTAAGGCAATATGCCAACATCTTAGTAAGAAGTAGGATTATTATGGCTGATCTTCAGTTTTTTTCTAAAGATTCATTTGCAGAAAGGATGTACTGTTGGTATTAAAAGTATTTTTAAAGTAAATAGTATGTTTATGCTCCTTAATCACTTGCTGTGGATGTGTCTAGCAAAAAGATATTAGGAAGCTCCCACTGCTAATGACTTTGAACTATTACAACAATCCTTCATTGTCTCCATTTTTTTTTTTAATTTTAACTGGTAGTTTACCAAAATCAACAAGAAACATAGGCTAACAGAAGGAGAAGAGAGTCATTTCACTTTTCAAACAATTTGAGAACACATAGCTCTCTGCCAGCTGTCTGCTCTGGCAAGTGGTAGAGAGATCGCTGTTCTGTTTCTGACATGAAGAGAAGGTACATTAGGGTTGGAAAGGACTTAGAAGCCTCCTCCTCCATTATTCTGGAGTCCCTGCCCCAGAAATTCAACAACATGCTAACACTTATTGAGCTTGCTATGTGTATGCACTGTTCTAATAACTTTTTATATGTTAACTCATTTAATCCTCCCCAAACCTTATATGGTGGTATTACTACCCCCATTTTACAGATAAGGAAACTGAGGCACAAAGACATAATAATTTGCCCAGCCTCTCATCCGGTAAGCAGCAAACCTGAGGTTTGAATCAGCCACTATGGCTCCAGAGCTTGCTCCCATAAAGGTTGCTCCTTATTGTCTCTCATTTGTTCTTGCTGAAATGTGGTCCTGTTGCTATTTCAACGTCTCTAATAATAATAAATGCCTCACCTTCAGTGATAGCCAATTCCCCTTGAGACTCTGTCCTACTTAGAGTTGTATCAAGATATATGGATGCCCGGGCAATGGAATAAGTAGAAAGGTGGCTCTATTGAAATCCGCCCCCCTTTCCCAAAGGAGATCCTGGTTGGAGGACTTCGGTGTAGGTACTTTATTTGCAGGTGATCTTGGAAAGCAGGAGTGAGGGAGAGGGGAAAGTGAGACAAGAAGGGAGAAAAAAACAATAAAAGGAGTATTGAGTTTCTTGTGGGCAACTGCAACTTGATCATCTGAAGTATTACAAAGAAAACAGCCTCAGAACTGTTCTACTCAGGGGTAGGGAGGCTTGGGTATTTATCCACCAACAGCCATCCCTTGTTAGTGGAGGGTTTTCATTGGAAGCCACCAATCCCTAGCCCTTCCAGGCTGCCATACAGGCAGGCTGAGCAAGATGCCCTGGTGCTAGAGAAAGCCCTCAGGCAGAGAAATAGAGAAACTCATGGACTTGGGTGGGAATCTGTCAGCATGTGTAGAAACTGTCCACTGGAGCTACAGGAGAACTCACAGGTGATCCAAAAGTTATGGGGTAGAGCCTCAATATCTCCTACAGTGGCCCTTCAAATCAGGATTCGCAAAATATTTCTCTAATGCATTGTTAGAGGAAAGTCAGAGGATTTCAAAGAGTGGTCCCTGGACCAGCAGCCTCAGCACTACTTGGGAGTTTGTTAGAAATGCATATTCTCAGGCCCTCCCCAGAATTCCTGAATCAGAAACTCAGAGAGTGTTGCCCAAAAATCTGTGTTTTAAAAAGCCCTCAGGATGATTGTGATACAGATGAAAACTCTGCAAACAACAGAGTTTTAAAGATAGCAAGGGCCCCATCCACAAATCAATTTATCTTCCCAGGGAAGACTGAGATAGAACTTTTCCAATGTCAGATATATAGAACCCAGATCTCCAAACCCTAAATCCCCAAGGCAATGATTCAGACATTTCCCCCCAGTAGGTTTGGGCAAATGCTAAGATGCTGTGACAAAAAGAACCCAAAAGATAGTCACTTGAATGAGAGACATTTATTTCTCACTCAAGTAACAGTCTAGGCAATATAGGCTGGTGGGGACAACTCTGCTCTACAAAATCATTCAGGGACCCATGTTTTTTTCATATTGGGCTTCTGCCTTCTCCTGCGTTGTGTCTTCACCTGTGTAGCCAAAACTAGGGTGATGTCATATCAAAATGCTGACCATGGGATGTGAGGGATAGAGACAAAGTCCAAAACCAGAATCTATCTGAATTTGCAAGTGACATGGTATTTGAGCACATCATATACTCTAATAGTCTATTGTTCCCAACTTAATCATATGACCACATGTAACTGCAAGAAAGGCTGAGAAATATCATCTTGGCAACTTTGTGCCCAGGAAAAAAGTCTCTAGAACACAACCAACAAATAGTTGTAGCATGTACCACAATATCAGATTTTCCTAATGTGATAAGCATTATCGCTGTTGTTATTTTTTGATTTGCTTTGTTTTATATTTACTCACATCATACCTTGTTCCAGCAAGGTATTAAGGCACCTTCAGTATGTGAGTCAGAAGATCTCAGTCAAGTGGCTTATTAAGATGCACATGTTACCTCGAGTGGGAGAAGTATAATCTACTAGTATCTTTTAAAGAAATCCATGCTCAGGTTTAACAGACCAGACACATGAAATCCAGCAAAAAGTAAGTTACGGTGAGAATGGGATATAGATCAGAGCTTTTCGGAAAGAAATAAAGGTGGACAACATCAACAAAATTTCTAGATACATGTGGGAAGGAAAGAGGCAAAGAAAGGATAAACCCAAAAGAAGATGATAGTAGAAGCCAAACCTGTTCCAATCGCATATTTTTCCAGGCTTGGTAGAATCAAGGGATAGATATGTCTGCCTTTCGTCGAGGGGTTCCAAATATACCCAGCCAAGGTACTTGCCCAGCAGATTAATTCCAAGGTTTGGCTCTCAAGCAGGTAAAATCGAGTGATCAAGTTACGCAATCCACGGCAAGATCAGGAGGAGACACTGGGTCAACACTGAATTGCTACAGGACTCCAAGGGTCCTTGGACAAAAAATGTTAAAGAAGTGCAAGTCCAAAGAGTAGAAATTCAGATAAAAACAAGACAGGCAAAAACCAAGTAAAAGTCTAGGTGGAAATGGAGCAGAATAAAATAAGGTGGAAAGTAAAGTGAGATGGGTGATTTCTGAGAACAGAGCTGAACGAACACCTTTCCTGATTAATGCACAAGTCCTGTTGGTGGCTTGAAATATCAAAATAAGTCAGGGTTGGTGCAGGAAAAGAAAGCATGTAAACAATGTTTTTCTGAACAGTGTAACTTTCAGAGCTAAAGGCAGAGAACCAAATCCCTATTATTTCTCAAGTAATACGTTACCTCAACACAATCTCTGGGCATTGATTTAAAATAACAATTTAGAATAAAATCATAATTAGAAAGCTAATTAACTGAGGCAATGCACAATAAAAGACAGAGGCTCTGAATTGTTCCCCAGAAGCCAGCTGACTTGTGCTTTTGTATTTCTTTCTTCTAGGAGGAGGAGCTATAGATTGTATCTAAATATATCTCAGTAAACCTACAAATAAGCATGAGCATAATTAATCCACTCTACATAAAGCAAAAATCCTCACCAATGTCAGCAAGCAGCAGTGTCCTCTTAAATTTAAAGCTTCTATAAAGCCTAAAAGGAAATACCAATCAGCAACCCTTTATCCTTTTAATGAGGGCCAGCAGCTCTCATATTTTTATCTCTTTGCTTTACAGTACACTGAAATAGCCTCTGAGTATGTTGTTTTCTCTCTGCTCAGAATTAGCAGAAAATTGTATAGCCAAAACTATTACTCTCTATTTCTTAGTCTTTTCTTTCAATAGATGAGAAATCTTCATCACTATTTAATTGTGCTCACCTGCAGAGCCATGACACATTGGATTTCAGAGATGCAAAGAAATAGACTTCTGTAGATATTTTAAAGTTCCTAGCACATTTTCATGTTATACTACTACGCAGAGTTTTGGCAAAAAAAGCAAGCAAGATAGAGGTCATCTTTTGTACCTCTCCTCTTCTTCCATGTTCTCTGCGTTTTCCACCTTTTGCCCAAGTTCTCCATGCTTTCTGATGATGTATGATGTATGTGATCTAGAAGCTTAGACTCCAGAACTACACTGCGTTGAGGTCACACTGTAGCTCTGCCACTAATAAATTGGGTTGAGCAAGGTACATAAGCTTTCTGAATTCCAGTTTCTTCATCTATAAAATGAGCACAAACCTTTATAGATTTGTTGTGAAGGTTACATCAGTTAATATTGCAAAGCTCTTTAGAACAGTACCTGGCACATAGGAGGTACTCAGTGTGTAAGATGTGTTTCATCAATACCTCTCATTACGCAATACATACACCATGGCACCCCAACCTTGCCTGAACCATGAGAGAAGTACTCCAAGCTTTCACATTATCCTGCCTAACTTGAGTCTTAAGGCTCAACTTCCTTTAATGTTTTTCTCTCAACCAGCGGACAGGGAAAACAGGTTGAGCATGGATCGGAGCAAGACTTCTGAAATTTGACTGTCCAGGTAAATCATGCAAAATCCTTATTAAAATGCAGGTCTGGATTCAGTAGGTCTAGAGTAGAGCCTGAAGTTGTGCTACTGTTGTTGGTCTGTGGACTACACTTTGAAAAGCAAGAGGTTGGCATCTTCTAAGTCTAGGTTCTAATGCACTCAAGAGCTCTCAGACCTTGGGCAAGTTTCTCAACTTCTTCCAGTCTATTTAAGGTACAAATGTACCTGAGTGGATTAATGTGAAGATTCAGTGAATGAATGTACACAAAATGTTCACGAAAGTGGCTGACATATACCAGGAAATTTCCAATAATCAGTGGCTCTTAACTTGTTAGAAGGTTACTAGTCATTAATTCCCAAGGGATTTTGCATTTTAAAAGAAGTGTGTTGGGCCAGGAGTGGTGGCTCATGTCTGTAATCCCTGCATTTTGGGAGGCTGGGGCAGGTGGATCACTTGAGGTCAAGAGTTCGAATCCAGCGTGGCCAACATGGTGAAACCCCATCTCTCCTAAAATACAAAAAAATTAGCCAAGCGTGGTGGCTGGCGCCTGCTACTTGGGAAGCTGAGGCAGGAGAATCGCTTGAACCTGAGAGGCGGTAGTTGCAGGGAGCCGAGATCATGCCACTGCATTCCAGCCTGGGTGACAGAAGGAGACTCCATCTCAAATAAATAAATAAATAAGTGACTTGTACCAACTGAGTTTAACCACTATAATTTATAGTTGTAATATCAGATAAGGAAACCATAAGGTACCCCTGGCCACTGGTGTAACTTCAAGCATCTTCCAGGCCAAAGGCAAAAATATTCAAAGCAAGCTCTGTGATTTCTAAACAAAATTTCAGCTCTGCTACCAATGGCACAGAATCTATAACGTTTGAATCTCCTTTCAGCTGGCACTTTAAAACTTCACCAGGGATTGCTGCTTCTGGCCGAAATGAAGTAACCCAGACAGTTATTTTCCAACTGAAACATTCAAACAAACAAAAAGACAAAATATATAAAACAGTAAGACACTAGCCTCAGGCAACGAAAGACAGTGATTCTTGAGAGAAGGGAAACAAAGGTGAGACCTATGATTGCTGAGCTTACTGATTGCCTTGAGAAAATTTTAAGGCCACAGTGCAAGAAGCAAAAATCCAGGTGGAGCCCAGGAAACGTCCTCTTTAAGTTGAGAAGACAGAGCTAAGGATCCGGGGAGACCTTAGTGGCTAGAGATTTCAGAACAGAGGACCATAGAGGAGAGAGCTGCACAAAAAACGTTCTCTGGAAATCTGTAAAAAGTCCCTCGGGAGGCCAGGCACAGTGGCTCACACCTGTAATGCCAGCACTTTTGGAGGCCAAGGAGGGTGGATCACCTGAGGTCAGGAGCTTGAGACCAGCCTGGCCAACATGGTGAAACCCCGCCTCTACTAAAAATACAAAAATTAGCTGGGCATGGTGGCATGTGCCTGTAATCCCAGCTACCCAGGAGGCTGAGGCAGGAGAATTGCTGGAACCTGGGAGGCAGAGGCTGCAGTGAGCTGAGATTGCGCCATTACACTCAAGCCTGGGTGACAGAGCAAGACTCAGTCTCAAAAAAAAAAAAAAAAAAAAAAAACGTACCTCTGGGGAATTCAGTGAATTCAGTGGAATACTGATTGGTGCATGTTGTTCATAAGGAAACTACCCAATACTGGGAAAATAACCAAATAAGAGGATTGAGCTGTGCATGGTGGCATATACCTGTAGCTCCAGCTACTTGGGAGGCTGAAGAGGAGGAATCTCTTGATCCTAAGAATTCAAGGCTGCAATGAGCTATGATTATGTCACTGCACTTCAGCCTGGGTGACAGAGTGAGACCCTGTCTCAAAAAACAAAACAACAGTTGGAGGGCACAAGGCTGGTACTGTTACAGGATCAGGAATAGTGACCATTCTCACAAGCCTGACAGCTTATGAGGCATTGGGCAGAATGCCCAGAAGGTCTTGCCTCAGTAGTGGAGAACAATGGTCCCTGAACTAAATACTGCTTTAGTCTCACTAACACATCTTAAAAAGCAAGTCTCCAGAGGATCAAACTGTTTCCAAGTAACTTGACTGTAACACAGGTCAAAAATATCCAGTAACCAACAAGGTAGAAATTACATCTGGCATAGAATCAGAAAATATGAAGCATGAAAAGAAGCAAGAAAATATGACCTGTAATAGGGAAAAATTAATCAATCAAAACCAATTTAAAACTGACATAAATATTAGAATTAAAAGAGAACAGTTATTATAATTGTATACTAGATGTTCTAAAATTTAACTACATAGAAGATATAAAAAGACCCAAAGTGAACTTCTAGAGATGAAAACTATAAATATCTCAGATGAAAACTATACTGAATAGAATTAAGAGCAAATTAGACTTTACAAAAAAGAGATAATAAAACCTAGCCTATCGATAGAAACTTTTCACTTTAAACACAAAGAAAAAAAGAATTTTAAAAAATGAATATAGCATAAGTAAGTTGTAATGCATTTTCTTTTTTTTTTTTTTGAGACGGAGTCTCGCTCTGTCGCCCAGGCTGGAGTGCAGTGGCCGGATCTCAGCTCACTGCAAGCTCTGCCTCCCGAGTTCACGCCATTCTCCTGCCTCAGCCTCCCGAGTAGCTGGGACTACAGGCGCCCGCCACCGCGCCCGGCTAGTTTTTTGTATTTTTTAGTAGAGACGGGGTTTCGCCATTTTAGCCAGGATGGTCTCGATCTCCTGACCTCATGATCCGCCCGTCTCGGCCTCCCAAAGTGCTGGAATTACAGGCTTGAGCCACCGCGCCCGGCCTGCATTTTCAAGTGGCCGAATAAATGTATAACTGGAGTTTAGATCACACAAATGAATGAAGAACACCAAATATGGAAACAATATGGGTAATTATCAAAGATACTTTCTTCTCTTTTCTTTTTCTTTTTTTTTTTTTGTAACAGGGTCTCGGTCTCACTCTGTCGCCTAGGCTGGAGAGCAATGGCATGATCACAGCTCACACAGCCTAGACCTCCAGGGCTCATGTGATTCTCCGACCTCAGCCTCCTGAGTAGCTGGGACTACTGGCATGTGCCACCATGCCCAGCCAATTTTTTTATTTTTTGTAGAGGCGAGATTTTGCCATGTTTCCCAGGCTCGTCTTGAACACCTAGGCTCAAGTGATCCACCTGCCTTGGTCTCCCAAAGTGCTGGGATTACAGGTGTGTGCCACCACACATAGCCAAGATACTTTCTTACTATTTAAATCTTTTTAAAAGATAATTGACTATATAAGCAAAATAATAATAATGTGTTGTGGAGTCATAATGTGTACAAATAAATTATGACAGCAATTTAGGTCTGGAAGGCAGAATGAAAATATATTGTAAAGTTTTTTGTTTTTTTGTTTGTTTGTTTTTGAAATAGAATCTCACTCTGTCACCCAGGGTGGAGTGCAGTGGCACAATCTTGGCTCACTGCAACCTCTGCCTCCTAGGCTCAAGTGATCCTCCTGCCTCAGCCTCCTAGGTAGCTGGGTCTACATGTGTGCATCATCATGCCTGGCTAATTTTTGTATTTTTTGTAGAGACAGCTTTTCGCAGTGTCACTCAGGGTGGTCTAGAACTCCTGAACTCAAGAGATCTGTCTGCCTTGGCCTCCCAAAGTGCTGGGATTACTGGCATGAGCCACCATGCCCAGCCTATTATAAGGTTTTTATATGTAAATGATATAACATAACTGGAACATAGACTATAACAACTCAAAAACATATATTGTAAGCCCTAAAGCAATCACTAAAATCATCAGTGTTATAGCTAATAAGCCACAAAGGAGATCAAATGGAATGATGAAAAATATTTAATTACTCCAAAAGAAGCCAGAAAAAGAAGAATCAATAACAGATGGGACAAATAGAAGACAAATAGCAAGATGATAGACTTAAATCTAAACATATTGAAAATTCCACAAATGTAAATGGGCTAAACCCTGCAAATAAAATGTAGAGATTATCAAATTGGATAAGAAGCAGAACTCAACAAGAAATCAAAGGGAAATTAGAAACTATTTTTAACTGAGTGAAAATAAAAATGCAGCATTACAAAATGCACAACTGTCACTAAATCAGAAGTTAGAATAAATATTATAGAATTTAACACCTACAATAGGAAAGAAGGTTCTCCCTTAAGCCTAAAAAAAGCAGAACAAATTAAACCCAAATAAATTTAAAAAAAGAAAATAATAAGTACCAATATGGTAATCAATGAAATAGAAAACAGAAAAGTAATGAAGAAAATCCATGAAAAAAACACTAATTATTTGAAAAGATCTATAAAATCCATAAACCTTGTCAGGTTGACAAGAGAGAGACAAACGGAGAGAGAGAGAGAGAGAGAGACATACAGAGAGAGAATGACAAGATGAAGTCAGGGATACAAATTACTATTACTAAGAATAAAACAGGGTACATTACTACTAAGCTACTAAACTCATATTAAAATTATTAAAAGATACCTAGGAAGTAAGAAGGGAGTATGATGAACAACTTTATGCTACGAAATTTGACAACATGAGTAAAATGGACACATTTTTAAAAAGACACACTACCAAAGCTCATTCAAGAAAAGTAGGTAATTAGAATTGCCCTGTGTTTATTATAAAAAATTGAATTTATAGTTAAAGATCTTCTCACAGAAAAGAACTCTAGATGGGTTAAGTAAATTCTATCAAAAATTTAAGGAAGAAATAGTACTAATTCTACACAAATACCCAGAAGCTAACATGAGCGGGAACAATTCACAACTCATTTTATGAGTTCAGCATTACCTTGATACCAAAATCAAAGTAAGACATTATAAAAGAAGAAAACTACAGATTAATATTTATCATGAATATGAATGCAAAAAATCAATAGTTTACCAAATCAAATTCAATAATGTACAAAAGGAACAATACATCATGACCAAATGAGGTTTAGCTCATGAATGTAGAATTTCAAATGGTTTAACATTTTAAAATCAAGAAATGTGACTCACTATATTAGCAAGCTAAAAAGGAAAAACTATATAATCATCTCAATAAACATAGAAAAGCATTCTTGAACATTCCTGAACATGAATTGAACATTCATTCCTGATTAGAAAAAGAAAACTCCCAGCAAAATTGAAACAGAAGTGAACGTTCTCAACCAGTTAAAGAGCATCTATGAAAAACCTACTAACATCATACTTGATGGGAAAGCCTGCACACATTCCCTCTAACTTTTAGGATCATGACATAGATATCTTCTCTCACCTCTTCTTTTCAACAATGTACTGGAGGTTCTAACCAAAGCAATAAGGCAATGAAAATAAATGCAAGGCATCTAGAGTGGTAATAAAGAAGTAAAACTCTCATTTATAAGTGGGAGCTGAACAATGAGAACACATGGACACAGGGAGTGGAGCAAAACACACAGGGGTCTGTCAGGGGAGGATAGTGGAAAGAACATTAGGAAAAAGAGCTAATGCATGCCGGGCTTAGTACCTAGGTGATGGGTTGACAGGTGCAGCAAACCACTATGGCATATATTTACCTATGTAACAAACCTGCACATCCCACACATGTACCCCAGAACTTAAAAAATAAAAAAATAAAAAAGAAAGAAGTAAAACTATCTTTATTCACAGAAGCAATGACAGTCCATAAAATTATAAGGATTCTAAAAAAAAATTACTAGAACTACTGAGCTTAACATAGTTGTAGGTACCTGAAAAATATAATTGATTATATGTTAGCAATAAGTAATCAGAAATGGAAATTTAGAAACAAAAGCATCAACAAATACAAGATACTTGGGGATAAATCTAAAAAATAATAGGTAAGTTCCGTACACTGAAACTATAAAACATTGCTAAAAGATATTAAAGACCTAAATAATTATTTATTGGTTAAAATTTAATATTAAGATATCAATCCTCTACAAATTGTTTTGTAACTTAAATGCAATTCTTGAGCAGGCAAAGCAAGATGGTAGAATCAAAGTCTACATTGTACACCCCCTTAGCTCCCCAACTGGAACACCAAATTTTAACTATCTGCACACAGCAAAGCACTGTCTCAAGAACAAACAATCAGGTGAGCAATCACAGTACCTGGTTTTAACTTCATATTGTGGAAAGTGGCATTGAGGAGGGCAGGAGAGGCAGTCTTGAATCATCAACACCATCCCTTCCCCATCCCCGGCAGTGGCCATGCTGCAAGGAGAGAGAATCTATGCACTTTGGAGTGAAAGAGTGCAGTGACTGGGGGACTTTACATTGAGCACAGTGCTGTTCTGTCACAGTGGAAAATAAAGCTGTGCTGGGCTCAGCCAGCTCCAGCACACAGAGGGAGCATTTGGACCAGCCCTAGCCAGATGAGGGTCATCCATCCTATCAATCAGAACTTGAGTTTCTTGGCAAGCCTCACCACTGCAAGCCAAAGTGCTCTGGGGTCCTAGGTAAACTTTAAAGACAGTCTAGGACACAAGGACTACAAATCCTGGGCAACCCCTAGTGGTAGGCTGGGCTTAGAGCCAGTGAACTAGTGTGGCACATGACCTAGGGAGACATCAGCTGATGGCTAAGCCATCCCTCCCCCCACCTCAGGCAGTGCAGCTCATAGCAAGGAAGAAAGTCATAGTTGTAGAAGGAAGATGTCATAGAAGGAAGACGTGATGTTTTCCTTCTGCTTAAGGAGAGGAGCATGAAGAATAAAGAGGACTTTGTCTTTCCTCTTGGATACCAGCTCAGCCACAGTAAGATAGGCCACTGGGCAGTACACAGTACATTCAACAATGTACTGGAGGTTCTAACCAAAGCAATACGGCAATGAAAATAAATACAAGGCATCTAGAGTGGTAACAAAGAAGTAAAACTCTCACTTATAAGTGGGAGCTGAACAATGAGAACATATGGACACGAGGAGGGAAGCAAAACACACAGGGGCCTGTCAGGGGAGGATAGTGGAAAGAACATTAGGAAAAAGAGCTAATGCATGCCGGGCTTAGCACCTAGGTGATGGGTTGACAAGGCTCACATTTCAGGTCTTAGCTCCTGGATGATATTTCTAGACACACCTTGGGCCAAAAGGGAACCTGCTGCCTTAAAGGGAAGGATCAAGTCTTGGCAGGATTCATCATCTGCTGACTAAAGAGCCTTGGACCCTGAATAACCACCAGTAATAACCAGGAACTACACCCTGGACCTTGGGCTCTGAAACATGCTGACTTCAGGGGAGACCCAGCACATTCCTAGCTATAGTGGCTATAGTGAAAGACTCCTGTTTGAGAAAAGCAGAGGTAAAAGTAAAGGGGACTTTGTCTTGCACCCTACATACCAGCTTGGCTACAGTAAGGTAGAGCAATAAGAAGGCTCTTGAGGTCCCCAAGTCCAGGCCTAGGCTCTTGAACAGCATTTCTGGACCTGCCCTAGGCCAGAGGGGAGCCCACTGCCCTGAAGGGTGAGTCCCAAGCCTGGCAGCATTCACCAAAACCTGACATAAGAGTCCTTGGGCTTTAAGCAAACATCAGTGGTGGCCTGGCAGAACTCATGGTAGATTACTGCTGGTGGTGGCCACAGGAAAAGGGTTCTCTGTGGTAAGAGTAGAGAAGAGTGAAAATGTCTTTGTATGGTGGTTTGAGTGTCAGCCACAGTAGAATAGAACATCAGGTAAATTGCTAAGGTTTTTTACTCCAATCCCTTGTTCCCAGGCAGCATCTCTGGACATACCTGGGGCCTGGGGGAACTCACCACGCTGAAAAGAAGGGCCTTTGGCAAGACCCAGTACTAGGCCGGCTTCAGATCTGACCCAGCACAGTCCCAGTGGTGGTGGCAAGAGGAGTGCTTGCATCACCACACCCCCAGTTCCAGGTAGTTCAGCACTGAGAGAGAGAGACTCTGTATATTTGGGAGTAAGTAAGGAAAAAGAACAAGAGTCTTTGCCTAGTAATTCAGAGAATTTTTCAGGATCTTATCCAAGACCACCAATGTGGTACTTCCATGAGTCCGCAAAAACCACAGTATTATTGGGCTTGGGGCCCAAGTCCCTTTGGACCTGGAAAGCCTTCCCAAGAACAGACACAAACATGCCCAGACTGTGAAGATTACAATAAATGCCAAACTCTTCAATGTCCAGACACCAAAGAATATCTACAAGCATTAACACCATCCAGAAAAACATGACCTCACCAAATGAACTTAGTAAGGCACCAGGGACCAATCATGGAGACACAGAGATATATGACCTTTCAGACACAGAATTAAAAATAGCTGTAGGAACTCAAAGAAATTCAGGATAACGCAGAGAAGGAATTCAGAATTCTATCAGATAAATTTAACAAAGAGATTGAAATAAAAAGAATCAAGCAGAAATTCTAGAGTTGAAAAATGCAATTGACATGCTGAAGACTGCATCAGATTATCTTCATAGCAGAATTAATCAGAATTAGTGAGCTTGAAGACAGGATATTTAAAAATACACAGTCAGAGGAGACAAAAGAAAAAAAATAAAAAACAATGAAGCATGTGTATGGATCTAGACAACAGCCTCAAAAGGACAAATCTAAGAGTTTTTTACCTTAAAGAGGAGATAAAGATGATAGACATAGAGATAGAGATAAAGATAGATATAGGGGTAGAAAGTTTATTTAAAGGGATAATATCAGAGAACTTCCCAAACCTAGAGAAAAATATCAACATTCAAGTACAAGAAGGTTATGGAACACCAAGCAGATTTAACCCAAATAAGACAACCTCAAGGCATTCAATCTCCAAACTCCCAAATGTCAAGGATAAATAAAAGGATCCTAAAAGCAGCAAGAGAAAAAAATAACAAATAACATACAATGGAGCTCCAATACATCTGGCAGACTTTTCGGTGGAAACATTACAGGCCAGGAGAGAGTAGTATGACATATTTAGAGTGCTGAAGGGGAAAAACCTTTTAATCTAAAATAGTATATCTGGTAAAAATACCCTTTCAGCATGAAGGAGAAATAAAGACCTTCCCAGATAAACAAAAGCTGAGCGATTTCATCACCACCAAATCTGTCCTACAGAAATGCTAAAGGGGAGTTCTTCAATCTGAAAGAAAAGGATGTTCATGAGCAAGAAGAAATAATCTAAAGGTACAAACCTCACTGGTAATAGCACACAGAAAAGCACAGATTAGTATAACACTGTAATTGCAGTGTATAAACATCTCTTGACTTAAGTAGAAAGACTAAATGATGAACCGATAAAAAATAACTATAACAAATTTTGAAGACATAGTACAATAAGGCATAAGGAGAAATAGCAAAAGGTTACAAAGCAGCGGGATGAAGTGAAAGTGTAGTTTTTAATCAGTTTTATTTTTGCATGTTTGTTTGTTTATGCAGTCAGTGTTAAGTTGTCATCAGTTTAAAATAATGAGTTATAAAGTACTACTTGCAAGTCTCATGGTAACGTCAAATAAAAAGACATAAAACAGGTACACAAAAAAAATAAACAGCAAGAAGTTAAAGCATACCACCAGAGAAAATTACCTTCATTAAAAGAACACAGGAAAGAAGGAAAGAAGGATAGATAACAAGACCACAAATCAACCAGAAAACAAGTAACAAAATGGCAGGAGTAAGTCCCTACTTATCATTAACATTGATTGTAAATTGACCAAACTCTCCAATCAAAAGACACAGAGTGGCTGAATGGTTGAAAAAACAAAATCCAATCATCTGTTGACTACAAGAAACACACTTCACCTGTAAAGGTACATGTAGACTAAAAATAAAGGGATGGCAAAAGATATTCCATGCCAATGGAAACCCAAAAAAAGAGAAGGAATAGCTATACTTAAATCAGAAAAAGTAGAGTTCAAGACAAAAATCATAAGAACAAAGAAGGTCATTATGTAATGATACAGAGGTCAATTCAGCAAGAGGATATTATGATTGTAAATATAGATACATCTAACACTGAAACATTCAGCTATATAAAACAAATATCATTAGAGCTAAAGAGAGAAATAGACCCCAATACAATAATAGCTGGAGATTTCAACATCTCTCTTTCAGCACTGGACAGATCTCCCAGACAGAAAATCAACAAATATTGGACATAATCTGCATTATCGAACAAATAGAGATTTACAGGATCTAATAGATATTTACAGAACATTTCACCCAACAGCTACAGAATACACATTTTTCTCCTCAGCACATGGATTCTTCTCTAGGATAGACCATATGTTAGGTCACAGAACAAGTCTTAAAAGATTCGAAAAAATTGAAATAACACCAAGCATGTTCTCTGACCAGAATGGAATAAAACTAGTATGTCAACAACAAAAGGAATTTGGGAAACCATACAAACACAGGGAAATTAAACAATGTGCTCCTGAATTACCAGTGGATCAAGGAAGAAATTAAGAAGGAAATTGAAACCTTTCTTGAAAGAAAAGATAATGGAAACACAACATACTAAAACCTATGGGCACAGTGAAAACAGTACTAAGAGGGAAATTTATACCTATGTGTCTACTTCAAAAAGAAGAAAAACTTTAAATAAATAACACAATGATGTATCTTAAAGAACTAGAAAAGCAAGAGAAAACTGAACCCCAAATTAGTAGAAGAAAAAAATAATAAAGATCAGAGCAGAAATAAATGAATTTGAAATGAAAAAATAAAAAGTATCAGTGGAAACAAAAAGTTTTTATTTTGTGTGTGTGAAAAGATGAACAAATTTGACAAAGCTTTAGCCGGATTTACTAAGGAAAAAAAAGAGAGAAATCTCAAATAAATAAAATCAGAGATGAAAAAGGAGACATTACAACTGATACTGCAAAAATTTAAAGGCTTATTAGAGGCTACTATGGGCCACTATATGCCAATGAATTGGAAAATCTAGAAGAAATGGATAAATTCCTAGACACTTAAAACCTACCAAGATTGAACCATGAAGAAATACAAAATCTGAACAGATCAGTAATGAATAACAAGATCGAAGCCATAATAAAAAGTCTCCCAGTAAAGTCAAGTCCATGATCTGATAACTTCATGGCTGAATTCTGCCAAACATTTAAAGAACTAATATCAATCCTAATAAAACTGCTTCAAAAATTAAAGGAAGAGGGAATACTTTCAAACTCATTCTATGAGGCCAGTACTACCCTGATACCAAAACCAGACAAAGACACAATTTAAAAAAAAAAAAAAAGAAAGAAAACTACAGGCTAATATCACTGATGAATATTGAGGTAAAAATCCTCAACAAAATACTAGCAAACCAAATCCATCACGACCAAGTGGGATTTATCCCAGGGATGACAGGATGGTTCAACATATGCAAATCAATTATCAGATTGATACATCATATCAACAGAATGAAGAACAAAAAAACATATTATCATTTTAATTGATGCTAAAAAAGCATTTGATAAAGTTCAACATCCCTTCCTCAAAAACCTGGGTAGAGAGGGAACATACCTGAACATAATAAAAGCCATATATGACAGACCCACAGGTAGTATTGTACTGAATGGGAGAAACTGACAGCCTTTCCTCTAAGATGTAAAACAAGACGTCACTGTTATTCAACGTAGTACTGAAAGTCGTAACTAAAGCAATCAGACAAGAGAAAGAAAGAAAGCGCATCCAAATTGGAAAGTAAGAAGTTGCATTATCCTGGTTTGCAGATGATATGCTCTTATATTTGGAAAAAACTGAAGAGCCCCCCTAAAAACTATGAGAACTGATAAGCAAATTCAGGAAAATTGCAGGATATAAAATCAACATACAGAAATCAGTAGCATTTCTATATGCCAGCAAAAAAAGAAAGGAATCAGAAAATGAAATTGAGAAAGTAATCCCACGTACAACAGCTAAAATTAAAATAAGATATCTACAAATAAACTTAACCAAAGAAATGAAAGATGTCTGCAATGAAATCTTTAAAAAGCTAATGAAATAAATTGAAGAGGACACCAAAAATATGAAAAGATATTCTATGTTCATGGATTAGAAGAATCAATATCCAAAAATTGCCCCTACTGCCCAAAGCAACCTACAGATTTAATGTAATCCCTGTCAACATACCAATGACATTCTTCATGGAAGTAGGACAACTAATCATAAAATTTATATGGAATCATAAAAGACCCAGAATAGTCAAAGTTATCCCAAGCCAAAAGAACAAAACTTGAGAAATCACATTACCTGACTTCAGATAATACCACAGATTATACTACAGATAATACTTCAGATAATACTACAGAGCTGTGGTAACCAAAACAGCATGGTTTTTGCCATAAAAGCGGACACACAGACCGATGGAACAGTATAGAGAACTCAGAAAGAAATTCACACACCTACAGTGAACTCATTTTCAACAAAGGTACCAAGGACATATATTGGGTAAAGGACAGTATCTTCAATAAATTGGGCTAGGAAAACTGGATATCCATATGCAGAAGAATAAAGATAGACCCCTATGTCTCACCATATACAAAAGTAAAATCAAAATGGATTAAAGACTTAAATCTAAGACCTCAAACTATGAAACTACCACAAGAAAACATGGGGGAAACTCTCCAGGACGTTGGTTTGAGCAAAAAATTTCTTGAGTAATACCCCACAGGCACAGGCAACCAAAGCAAAAATGGACATTTGGGATTACATCAAGTTAAAAAGCTTCTGCACAGCAAAGGATACTGTCAACAAAGTGAAGGGACAACCCACAGAATGAGAGAAAATATTTGCAAACTATCCATCTGACAATGGATTAATAACTATAGGTAAAATCTAGTAATCTGATCAAGAAATGGGCAAAAGATTTGAACATTTCTCAAAAGAAGACACACATATGGCAAAGAGGCATATGAAAAAGTGCTCCACATCATTGATCCTCAGAGAAATGCAAATCAAAACTACAATGAGATATTATCTTACCCCAGTTACAATGGCTTCTATCCAAAAGTCAGACAATAACAAATGCTAGAGAGGATGTGGAGAAAAAGGAACCCTCGTACACTGTTGTTAGGAATGTAAATTAGTGCAACCACTATGGAGGAGAGTTGTAGACTCTACTGTCCTGACCCGGAATCCCAGTTTCTTCTAATTGCTTTTCTTGTAGTTCCAGGATGCTGCCAAGATCATTCAGAGGTAGGATGACCACACAGCCTGGACATGAGTCACTGCTTCCCCCTATTCGCTAAGTTCTATTCTTGAGTCAAACCTTTGACTTTATCACTTGAAAGTAACTTTATAATTACAATTTCACTTTATGTCTTCGTCTTTAACAAGAAGGATGTCTAGCATTTTTAAAGTAACTATCAATGAAGAACCCCCATGGAGCCCTGAAAGTGGCCCTGGTTCTGGTAAAAAAAAAAAAAAAAAAAAAAAAAAAAAAAAAAAAAAAAAAAAAAAGCTGGCATCCCAGCAAGGCCAGACTGTCTAAATGGTTTTAAACAAAATTTGTATTGATATGCAATATAGCCACGCAATATAGCCAAGTCCTGGAATTTCTTCTGGACTCTTGGGTCCTTGTTGTAAGTACTCATTCCACTCATGCTCCCATCAGCCCTAAAGATACTTCCCATTATATTGTTCCCTGAATTCCACAGAAAGCCATACAAGATAACTCACTCCATAGTAATTCACAAGGTCATTTACATGTTGGATAAAGCTTACCTTTAGATGAAAAAGTAAACATCTTGATATTTGATATTGAGAATTAGGGAGCTAAATTTTTTTTTTTTTTTTTTTTTTTTTTTTTTTGCTTCTTCATACTGCAAGCATCTGATCCAGTTACATTTATTTTTATATTCCACCGTTTTCACCCTGATCCAAGCAACCATCACCATTCACCTGATTACCGCAGTAGCTTCTTAACTAGTCTCCCTGCTTCTACCTTGCTCCCCTTCAGTCTATTCACAACACAGCTGTCAGAGCCCTCTTTTAAAAATGTAAGTCAGAGCATGTCATTCCTCTCTATTCATGCTCCTTGGATCCTATTTGACTTTAGGGTAAAATCCAAATTCTTCAGTGATTTCAAGGCCCTTCATGACCTGGTCATCATTACTTCTGACCTTATGTCTTACCATTTTCCTCAATCTCACTCTTAGTTCTGCCAGCCTGTGCTCCATTCCTGGGACTTACTAGGCACATAGCTGCCATAGGGTCTTTGCATTTTCTATTCTTTCTGCCTGTAAAGCTCTTCCTGCAATCAGTAGCACAGCTGACTCCATCGCCCTCTTTAAGTGTTTGCTTAAATGGCTCAGTCTCAGCGAGGTCCATCTTTACTGTCCTATTTTAAATTGCAAACCATGCTCCATTTAGCTTATTATTTATTTATTTATTATCTGTCCATAAGGACAGGAATTTTAGTGTGTTTTGTTCTCTGATATATCTCAAACTCCGTGAAAAGTGCCTGGCATATAGTAGAAGCTTGATAAATATCTGTTGAAAGAGTGACTACTTATGTATTCCTTGTTTTAGATGTAAATTGAAACTTGGATGACCTTGGCCTACCTATATGTAAATAGACCAAGGTGATCTTTCACTAGAATGAAAGAATCTGAATTCTGATTTTAGGAAGGTTAGAGTGAGTTTAGGACACCTCTGGCCATATTTCTAGCAAGCTGGGGCAGTCCAGCTCTTAGTATTTAAACCATTCTCCTTGAATTGTTTTTACAGTTTTATTATTATGGCAATATTGCTTGTTCTGAGAGAGGCCCATCTGTCTCATATCTCTTCCCCACTCCATCTGTCTTCTCATTGTTTGCTCTCTCTCCCACTTTCTCTCTCTTAGACCTTATGATTTGAATAAGTGCAAAATGTCTTTGGCACTATCCAGAGTGAATTAAAAGCTGAAGGCTCTCTCTGTTGGTACAACAAAGGGAAGCCAAGTAAATCAATTAGAGAAATGGGGTGGAAGGAAGTATGGGGTGAGAAGTTTGCTTGCTTGTTTACTTATGTGTATGTTTGTTTAAACTTCACTTCATTTTCAAAAAAGAATTTAAGCTGAGCCAAAGACAAGGTTTGTTTTTTTCTTCTTACTTCAGTGTAAGGAAGGGAATTAACATTTTTAAACCCCTACTATTTGTGATAGATATTCTGTGCACATACAGCTTAAAATATATGTTGCATATAGAATATAAATTTAAAAATATTTTTAAACTCAAAATTTTTACATTTAAAAATCTCAAATGTACAGAAAAGTAGAAGAAATAGTAAACTGAAAACCCGTAGTTGCAATTTTTAACAATTGGCCATATTTGTTTTATCTATCTAGATAGCTTTTTGTTGAGCTATTTAAAATAAGTTATCGACATCATGACACATCATTCATAAACAATTTAACATCCATTTTTAAAAATTAAAGGTATTCTCCCACAAAACCACAATACTATTATCACACTTAAACATAATTCCCTAATATCCAATCCATATTTAAATTTCCCTAAAAGACCCCAAAATGCATCAAACCAAGATCTAACCAGGAATTATACATTTATTTAATTATTGTATGTCTTATATCTCTTATCATATCAGAATACTTCCTTCAATTTTTTTCCTTATGACATTAGCTCTTTAAAGAATTCAGACCAGCTCTCTTGCAGAATTGTTCCCATGTAAGTTGTTAAACATTTTCCTGCAACTCTTGTATTCTCTGTATACCAGAATTTGGATCTAAAGGCTTGATTGGATTCAGATAGAACATCCTGGCAAGATTTCCTGAAAGTTACTCTATATTATATCCCACCAGGAAGCACATACTACCTAGTTGTCCCGTTTTCAGTGATGCTGTGTTTGATTAGTGGATTAAGGTGGTAACAGCCAAATCTCTCCATCGTAAAGATATGGTCCTCCCTTTGCAACTGGCTAGCAAATATCCACTTTTCTATAAACCTTTTAGTTAATGGTTTTGTAATAATTGATGACTTTTATGTAAACCAATTATTGCATTAGGGTTGCAAAAATGATATTTTGTCTAATGCTATCATTCTTTCTACATTTATCAGCTGACGTGTGTGTGTCTGTGTGTGTGTGTGTGTGTGTAAAGAAGCAATTACTCTCATCAAGAGCAGGATAAATGGTTAATTCTCTCTCTTTAATAACCAATTTTCAAATTAAGGAGTGGTATAATAGTTATCCCAGGGGTGTCAAATGAAGTTCATTACTCTTTTTTTTCTCTGTTTGAATATCACATAGACTCATAAGGTTTTACATATTCACTGTGCTTCACTTGGTTATAGTAATTATTCTTTTTGATGTTCAGGTTGTCCCAAATTTGGCCTGTGGGAGCCCCTTAAGTCTGTCTACTTTTATCATTCTCCCATTAATCTTTAAATACTTCTTAGCTTTCTGACCCCAAAAATGTCCTTGCTCACCTTGCACAACTGCTGCCTCAGACCAAAAATCACATATTCACATATTATTCCCCCCCAGTTTTTTGAGACGGTCTCATTCTGTCCCCCAAGCTGGAGTGCAGTGGCATGATATCAGCTCATTGCAGCCTCTGCCTCCTGGGTTCAAGCATTTCTCCTGCATCGGCTTCCCAAGTAGCTGGGATTACAAGTGCACGCCAACATGCCCATCTAATTGTTGTATCTTTAGTAGAGATGGGGGTTCACCATGTTGTCCAGACTGTTCTCAAACTCCTGACCTCAAGTGATCCACCAATCTTGGCCTCCCAAAGTGCTGGGATTACAGGCATGAGCCACCATGCCTAGCCAAATCACATATTTCTTAAAGGAGCTCTGAGTCCTTTTAGTAGGAAATAGTATTTAGAAACCAAAATCAAGGAACCAGGAATGTTTATTACTACCGTGATGTCATTGTTCTAGGTCCTTTCAGTGGGCAGATCTAGGAAATGTATTTTTTAATAGCAGAAATTAATAATAATATTTTCAATTCTCATTTGACAGTCTAGAGTTTTTGCTGAACTTATTTGGTTTTATATCTGTTTTCTTGTATCTAGAATATCTTGATTTCTAATAACTGACTTGCCATATTTTATAATATTCATAACATGGTTTCAAACTAGTAATGCCAATATTACTATGAACAATGAAATTACTGAATAAAGCTGAAGATTTACTAGCAGTATTTTTATGGTCTGTAGAAATGAGAATACAGTATAGCAGGAAATTAAGTAATTTGCTCAGACATTAATCAAAGTGGCAGAGTTGATTTATTTGGCTACAACTCTTTCATCTCTGTCCACTCTACCAAACTATAGGCAGAGCTGGAGGGAAATAGAATGACAACAGGAGTCAACAAAAAAAGCCAGAAAGGGACTTAGAATGTACAAAAATCTATAGCATTTCTATACATCAATAATATCCAAGCTGAGAACCAAATCAAGAACACAATCTTATTTACAATAGCACAAAAAGAATAAAATACCTAAGAATAAAGCTAACCAGGGAGGTGAAGATTTCTACAATGAGAATTGCAGAGCACTACTCAAAGAAATCAGAAGTGACACAAACGAATGGAAAAATAGTCAATGCTCGTGGATAAGAAGACTCAGTATTGTTAAAATGGCCATAATCCCCAAAGCAATTTACAGATTCAAAGCTATTCCTATCAAACTACCAATAATATTTTTCACAGAACTGGAAAAAACTATTATAAAATTTATATGGAACCAAAAGAGAGCCCAAACAACCAAGCAATAGTAAGCAAAAAGAACAAAGCCAGAGGCATTACGTTACCCAACTTCAAACTATACTACATGGCCACATTAACCAAAACAGCATGGTACTGATAAAAAAAAAACAGACATATTGACCAATGGAACAGGTTAAAGAACCCAGAAATGAAACTACATACCTACAACCATCTGATCTTTGACAAAGTCAACGATAACGAACAATGGAGAAAGGACTCCCTATTCAATAAATGCTGCTGGGATAACTGGCTAGCCATATGCAAAATATTTAAACCAGATCCCTTCCTTTCACCATATACAAAAAAGGTGAAAGACATTTTTGTATTAAAGACTTAGATGTAAAATCCAAAACTATAAAAACCTTAGAAGAAAACCCAGGAAATACCATTCTGGACACAGGCCCTGGCAAAGATTTCATGATGAAAACTCCAAAAACAATAGCAACAAAAACAAAAATTGACAAATTAACAAGCAAAAAAAAAAAAAGAACCATTACAAAATGGGCAAAGGACATGAACAGATTCTTCTCAAAAGAAGACATACATGTGGCCAAGAAGCATACGAGAAAGATGTTCAACATCACTATCATTAGAGAAATGCAAATCAAAACCACACTGAGATGTCATGTCATACCAGTCAGGATGGCTATTATTGAAAAGTCAAAAAAACAACAAATGCTGGCAAGGTAGCATAGAAAAGGCAATGCTTATGCACTGCTGGTGGGAATGTAAATTAGTTTAGTCACTGGAAAGCCATTTGGAGATTTCTCAAAGAGCTTGAAACAGGAGTACCATTTGACCTAGCAGTCCCATTACTGGGTACATACCCAAAGGAATATAAATTGTTCCACCATAAAGATACATGCATGTGTATGTTTATTGCAGCACTATTCAAAGCAAAGACATAGAAGCAACCTAGATGCCTATCAGTGGTGAATTGGATAAAGAAAATGTAGTGCATATACACTATGGAATACTATGCAGCCATAAAAGAACAAAATCATGTCCTTTGCTGCAATATGGATGTAGCTGGAGGCCTTGTCCTAAGTGAATTAATGCAGAAACAGAAAACCAAATACCACACGTTCTCATGTAAGTGGGAACTAAACATTGAGTACACCTGGACACTAAGAAGGGGACAATAGACAATGGAGCCAACTTGAGGGTGAGGATGGGAGGAGGGTGAGAATTGAAAAACTACCTATCAGGGTAGTATGTTTATAACCTGGGTGACAAAATAATTGGTACACCAAACCTGCAAAGTACACAATTTACCCATGTAACAAATCTGCACAAGTACCAGTGAACCTAAAATACAAATTGGAAGGAAATAAGATAAATTTTGTGTTTGTTTCAAAGGAAAAAAAGTTTGGTGACAGTTGGTAAATTTGAAAAAGTCCTGCAAATTACATGCCCATCCCTTAGGCTTTCCTTTCCTCCTATGCCTACATCTCCCAAAGTGTGGTCCCAGATCAGCAGAATCAGCATTGCCCAGCAACTTGTTAGAAATGTAAATTCTCGGGCATATCCCAGACTTACTGAATAGGAAACTCTGGCAGGGGACCCAGTAATCTGTGTTTTCAGAAACGCTCAGGAGCTTCTGATTCATGCTCAAGTTTGACAACCAGTTCTCTACACCTGAAGATGCCTTCACTGGAAAGTAGAATTTCCAAAAGCCTCCTAGGAGACAGAAGAGAGGTTTTAATATTCTTGTTCCTCTACCCTGCACACATATAAACTTACCCATAAATAACACATAGATTTTTCTACAAGTATATTATAAATTCCACACATCTCATTCTGCTCCTTTTTTCACTCTATATTACATACAATATATATGAGAGTATGTGCCTATTGTGGCAATAAAAAGAATTAGAAATGGAGAATGAGATATGAAGAACAGAAAAATAAGAGTAACTTGCATGGATCAATAATGACCACATGCAACAAATTAAGAAAGATGATCATTCTAAAGCATCTAGTTATATTTCAGTTTTTAAAGTTCAGCTGCACAGAAGTTTCCTTTCAATATCATGATCAGGTCATGATGCCTCCAACTCAATTTTTATGTCTGTAAAATGGGAATAAATACAACCTATCTTATGAAGTTACTGAGAAAATCTGATGAGTGTTTTATGAGCTGCAAAGAGCTATACAATTATAAAGTATTATAAGGTATAACCATTTAAAAACAATTGTTGTGAAGTGAAAGCTGTGAGACACATCATTAAAAGTCAGTTTCCATGCAATATCAGAATCAAGAGACAACAACAAAAAAAGCTTTCTCCTAATGAAGAAGCATTTCCCTAATTTGAAGTATGTCAATGATCAGGTTAGAATTACACTAAGGGGCACTATGGTGGAATCTTAGCATGCTTACTTTGCCCTTTTAAAGCACTTATATTTTGTTAAAATAAGAAGGTTATTGATTAAGTTGTCTCAGCTTATACATATGTATGTTGCCTTGCCCTGTGTTCTGATTTTCCTGCACACAACATCCACTGGTACCCAAAATAGCATGACAAGCAAGAAAGGAAGACGCTGTGCAACTCTCAAGGATTATCAGACAAAAGGTCAGATTGCTGCTAAAAATTGGTGGTCACCAATTTTCTGCCCTCAGCACTCTTCTTCCTCTACACTTGCATGGTGTCAATGATCACCTCTATGGTGATGATTCACAAAATTTGTATCTCTCGTCTATTCCTCTTTCTTGGACCTCAGACCCACACATCTACTGGGTCGGTAGACATTTTTGAATCCCAAGATCCATCCAGCTCAACATACCCAACACACACATTACCTGCCTTCCAGACCACCCAATCCTCTGGTTTCATTGTTTTTATACCACCACTCTTTTATATGGCAAGGCTAAATTGCTCTAGGATCATCAATTGGTGGTCAAGTTACCTCCATTCTACCTTTAAAATGTCATTTGAATATAATCTTTTCCTTTTCATGCCTACAACCTCTGTCTAGATTTAGAAATTTGTTATCTTTTATCTGAACTATTGCTATAGTTTATATTTTTTTCTTGACTTCAATCTCTTCCCACATTATTTCTTCTTCCAGAAAATATCTGACTATAATAACAAAAATGCATGAGTTACTCACTATGTACAAACCACTATTCCAAGCACTTTCTATACATTAGCTCATTTAATCCTTATTCAACACAGGTATTTATAGCTCATTTAACTCTTCTGCTCTAAAACCTTCTACAGCTCCTCACTGCTTTTCCCATAAAATCCAAGGCTTTCATAGTACTTGCAATACAGATCTTCAGACAAATCTCTTAACATCCCTTCCTATATTCAGTATGTTCTAACCAACTGGATTGCTTTTCATTTCCCCAACACATCATGTTTTTATGATTCTGCTTTTACCAGCACTACTGCTCAATCTTTGCAATCTTTTCCACTGCTCAGTGGTAAAGATTTTAAACCTCAACTTAAATATTGTCTCCTCCACCAAGTATTTACTGTTTATCCATTACAATAACTCTCTCATCATTGTCCTTTGTTACTTATTCAATAAATGTTTATTTTATTCATTATTCTTTCAACAAAACTTTTACCGTTAGGCTCACATGCTCCTACAGCACTTCATATCTTCAGGACAAGCCTTGGAAATCTGTCTTTGAGTGAAGATTGGATTGAGATGTTCATTTCCTATCTGTGATTATAACCTTCTTTAGGTTAAAGGCCATGTCTTCATTGTTGTAGCTCAACCTACCACCTCTTCGAGGCAATGCTTAGAATTTATGCCTGTGTCTATTCATTCATTCAAAAATGGTGCTTAAAGACTATGTTCCAGGAATTGGGGAAGAATGACAAATAACACAGTCATTGCTCTTTGGAGTTTATAGTCTGGATGGTTAAAATACTTGCTTACAAATAATTAGAATACAATGTGACACATGCAGGGAAAACAGCAATTAATTGTGCCTACTCATGGCAAAGGCAGGTGACAAAAGGCATTTGAGCCAGGTCTTTAAGAATGAGTAGGAATTCACTAGGGGAGGAAGACAATCCAGAAAAAAAGAAACAGTATGTCAAGGAGTAGAGGCATGGAACAGCATAATGTTTTCAAACAAAGGTTAAAAATTCTGAATTACTGTAACTCAAGAAGCCAGTGAAAGGAGATCAAGCAGACAGATAGATCACAAATCATTAAAGGCCTTAGATGCCATGAGGCATCATTGCAGGAAATTTAAGGTAACATAGAATAAATAATTGTTGGATTGAATAACACATTTCTAGATAGCTGAAAAATATTTTCTTTCATTTGTGCAGTTCTAGAACCTTATGCCACATCATAAATCGATTCCTTTTTATCTACTTGCCCTTGTGGCTAAATACAAATTTTGCAACTGCTTTTCTGGCTCCATACTTGTTTACATGTACAACTCACATCCATTAATAAATACTGTTGTGAAATTAAACAGTCATTCTAAGAGGGAAAGGGACATGTGACATGTATGAAATCAGAAAAATTGTCTTCCTGGCTGGGAGTGGTGGCTTACGCCCGTAATCTGAGCACTGTGGGAGTCCAAGTGGGTGGATCACCTGAGTTCAGGAGTTCAAGACCAGCCTGAGCAGCATGATGAAACTCTGTCTCTACCAAAAATACAAAAATTAGCCAGGCATGGTGGTGCATGATGATAGTCCCAGCTACTCGGGAGGCTGAGGTGGGAGAATGGCTTGAGTCCGGGAGGTGGAGGTTGCAGTGAGTTGAGATCAGGCCACTGCACTCCAGTCTGGGTGACAAAGCAAGACCCTGTCGCAAAATAAAGAAAGAAGAAAAGAAAAGAAAAGAAAGAAAAGAAAAGAAAAAGTGACTTCCTCTCAACCAGGCTGGAGTGCAGTGGCAGGATCTCCGCTTGCAATGTTCACCTCCTGGGTTCAAGTGACTCTCCCACCTCAGCCCTCCAGGTAGCTGTGATTACAGGTGCACGCCACCACACCCTGCTAATTTCTGTATTTTTAGTAGAGACAGGGTTTCACCGCGTTGGCCAGGCTGGTCTCAAACTCCTGACTTCAAGTAATCCACCTGCCTCGGCCTCCCACAGTGCTTGGATTATAGGCATGAGCCACCACACCTGGCCATCAACCTGGGAGATTGTAATGCCATCCTCTAGGAAAGATTGTACTATGGTGAACAGCGTAAATCGTATCACTTTTCTACATTTAAGGTTTTTTATTTGTTTTGCTTTTGTTTTCAATGCAGGAAGAGCTTGTTCTTCAAAATTGGTTGAATTGTCAGTAAAATTATTAATTTTCCTTAGCAGCATGAGGTGCAAGAAATCTAAACTTCAAGTGAAACTGCTCATGCTTGCATTATTTTTTGCAATTAATTGCTTGAGTCTGAACCTGCCATTTAAAGAAGAAAAGCTAGGATACATCATTTGATACATACCTATTCCCCTCCTCTGCCACACACCCGTGCACAAAAAGTCAAACCACCTATATTTAGATTAAGAAGAAGCTTGATAGTTCTTCATTTTATAGGTGCCAAACTTCAGCCAGAGCTGTGGCCATTGAACACTGGTCTTGCCCAGTCCAGGGGATGCCTGATTACTCCTGTGGAGATGTTCTTGTGTGGATGTTATAGCAAGCTCTACAATCAGTCTAGCTCATACTACCCCTGTGCTATGGCTCCCAAAATTACTACCCTACAACCAGGTCCAGAAGAACTTCAGGTTGCAGCCACATATGCCAGAGTTAATTTTCCTTAACCTCCATTATTGAGTTCATTCATTAAGAAAGGCTAAAGAATTTGCCCAAAGTTACACAGCTATAGAGGGTAGAGATGGGTTGCAAAGTCAAGTCTTCAGATTCCCAGTGCTTTTTCCATTAAACCTTGCTACTTTTCCATTAAATTTGTTGGTTTCTACGGATTCAAAACTGGGAAACAAACCTTGATCAGGTTACTAAGAACCTCATATCATGCCCAGCTGATCTTTTGAAAGGCAAGATTCATTGAACAGTCCCATATTGTATTTGGTGGCTTAGAGCACATGACTTTTAGTTTGAAGGCATTTGGACATATCTTCCAACACTTTATACACAGATACTTTTCTGCCTCAGTGGCCTACTGGAGAGCCTTTTCTTTTCTTTTAGAGACAGTCTCACTGTTGCTTAGGCCAGAATGCTGTGGTGTAATTATGGCTCACTGTAACCTTGAACTCCTGGGCTCAAGAAATTCTCTGTCTCAGCCTCCTGAGTATCTAGGACTACAGGTGCATGCCACCATATCTGGCTAATTTTAAAATTTTTTATAGAGATGGGGTCTTGCTCTGTTACACAGGGTGGTCTTGAACACTGGCTTCAAGCAATCTTCCTGCCTCAAACTCCAAAAGCACTGGGATTGCGGACATGACCACTGCACCCAGCCCCAAGAGCCTTTTTAGTGCTATACTTACTCAAATGGGATATGTACTTCATATAGAAATGAAAGATGAGCAAACTTCAAACATGAGATAAAGATTTCAAAATGCATCATATCCAGTTAAAAGTCTCAGAATATACTTGTAGCAATGAGACACACCGTGCATAAATTCTTAGTAATTTGTTTGTTCTTCAACCACATGGTGGGACACATACCTAATCACACCAATAATAGTCTCATGACATACTTTTCACACTATAATGTGCTATATATAATGCTATAACTTGTCATTAAAACATGCAATGAAGTAATAAACACAAATGGATTTTGTGGTTAAAATCAAAACTACTTTTTCTAATTTGAAAAAGAAACTGAAAATTATATAAATGTTTCTCCAAATTGAGTTGTTTCTTAAATTCATATTAATGTTTCATTATATCCCCTCTTCACCTCATTTTTTTATTTAACAATTTACTCAATACTCCCAAGGGTGGTATGACTGTCCTCTATAAAGACACAGAATGTTCAACATGCCCCAAGGAAGGCAGAGTGATGGAAAGGACAGACAGCTACACTGGGAAGAAGATCTCTGTGTTTAGTTGTGCTGTATTGGAAACATCACCCAATTCTAGGTTTCAGTTTTCTCATGTTCAAACTAATTGGAGGAACTAAACTAAACAATTTCTAAGATTCTTTCCACCTTTGAAATTTTAGACCTCTGGCTTTTGATTAAATTTCCTGAATGCCAACCTCCTCATCCAGAAGAATATGCTGAAGGTCACAAAAGAAAGTGATGACTTATGTTTACTTGAGCCCCTGTAATCCCAGTGGAGAGACTGAGATGCCTACCCATGAAGCTGAAGCACATATTTGGAATATGTAATGCTTTGTATTTAAAAAAAATTTAACTTAGTTCATTTTTAAAGAGATTTTATTAGTCCATTTATTTGCTGTTTTAACATAATATCACAGGCTGGGTAATTCATTTAAAAAAAAGAAGTTGATTTGGCTCTGGAGGCTAGGAAGTCCAGTAGCATGGCCCCAGCATCTGGTGAGGGCCTTCCCGTGCGTCATCCATGGCAGAAGGCCTCAAGTAGTGAGCAAGTGCATGTGGCAGAGAGAAAATGGGGGCCAAACTTACCCTTTGATCAGGACCCCACTTCTGAGATAACTAACCCACTCCTGTAACAGCCATTCATCAGGCAGAGCCCTCATGACCGCATCACTTCTCAAAGACCCCACTCCCCAATACCATTTTATTGGAAATTAAGTGTCATCATGGGTTTTGGAGGGAACATTCAAACCATAGCAGAGAAAAAGGGCATTCCTTAGTCTGTGGTGATTAAAAAGGGTGAAGGGAGAGGGAATAAATTCAACAATTCAGCACCCTGTGTACACCAATCTGAGAGATATAAAAAATAATTCCTGTTCAGGCAACAAAAACTTAAAAACCAATAGTTATGGTATGCAAATGACTAATAAACTAAACTGTATTAACAGTATAAACTGTTTCGTATTCCATTCCATATAACTCTATCAGGTAGGTTCCATTCTGGATTATCACAAATAGGGATTTGGCATTTCCTTTATAATTGGATGCCTGGGGTGTAAAATAAAAATATTTCATTCTCTGCACCTCCCCTCTCTGCTTCCTTCTTTTACAATGGCAAAGTTCCCTTCTCTTCTACAAGCTGACAAAATACAGCCTGCTTTCTGGCTTGCATGTACCACATGCTAGTCACATACAGCTGTTTATAAAAATGCAGACTTTTGCTGCCTAGAAGAGTATTTTACCTGGTACTCAGCAGTTATAGACAAGTGATTACCTTTAAACTCTGATCTTAAATTTGAGTTATGTAAGATGGTTGATTTATTCTTCATAATTATTCCATAAAAATACTAAATATATACCTAATCTGAAAGAAAGTTACAGATCTTGCTTTATGGAGGTCACTGAATTCTTCAGTGTTCCGTGAATAACAATGTTCGGGTCTAAGAGGTCACAGCACAAAGAGAAAATAGTGTTGGATACACATTTCTTAGTCTCTACCAACAGAGATCACCAGCATGAGAATTGTTCAGAAGGATAAAGATGCCTCAAGTATGTAAGGTATGTCTGTAATACAAATGAAACAGGCACTTGGGGGAGAAAAAACCTTTTGCCTTACTTGAGAGAGGAGCCATTCCGGAGGCTTGCCTGCAAGGGAAGTCTGTGGCTCTAGCTGCATTTCAATGCAGTGCTTAGTTTATTCACCAGGGGTCATCAAAGGTCTGGATTTTCTTTGTCTACTTGTTGACTCATATGTACACTGTATACTCAAGAACCACTGTATTCTTTAGAATTGTGCATCAGGAGATGTGGCTTGCTTTCCTTCTCCCCACCACTCTAGGCCCACCCCCAGCACTTACTCTTTATAGATTTCTACCAGTACACTGCAGCAAACAAGTCCATTAGATGCATCACAGAAATGCCTTTTCTAACTAAACTAACTTATTTTAAAAAGGAGGGACTGGAAACATGGTATCTAATGAAGTTTTTAAAAAATAATCTCATTTTTCAACGTTAGAAAGTGAAAGACTTTTCACACTATTGTTTTCTAGATTCATGAACCAAATTGCATGCTTGGAAAGCAAATGGGTCATGGTTCACTTTTGTTAGATTTCACTTAGTAACTGGGGTCACAGAGGGTCAGATCAGGTCACCAGATGAACCAGTTAACACTAGGCTGGGACTTTTTAGTGCCTGTTGAACAAGTAAATAATGAAAGTTTTCAATGAAGATTTTGTCTCTGGCATGGGTAGGATCTCATGGGCCTTGGTGATCCTGATGTCTGGATTGAATGCCACCTTTTGTGCAGCTCACAGTACCTATCTCAGTTTTCTGTGAAGCACCCTTAAATATCTTTAGTACAAAGCTATTGCAAGTAGTTTGATACTTTCTTACCTCTACCCTCTGAATAAACCAGATTGAATCCTTCAAAAGCTCAAAAGTGAGACACACTTCAGCCACAATGAGAAGTGGATTCAGCTTATAGCTTCTTCCCAGGGTGACATAGCTTCTATTCATGAATCAGTGGTATCTCCCCATACCCTTCCTCCTTCCCCAAAGTTGGCAGAAAAACAGCCCTGTTATTCAGGTGGAAACCTTGGATCTACATTCCTTTTAGACTCTATTTTAAAATGCACGATTAGAGCCCCAAAGTCACCTGGTCAGAGAATGTGAGAGCTAGAAGTGGCCTCAAAATTCAGTTGAACCCTCTTATTTTATATGTTTGGAAACTGAACACTAGAAAGGTAAGTACTGCTTCAAGTTCATTGCTGACAAAATGGATCTAGTCTCTTTATTTCTATTGCACTCTGCCAGTTTCCAAATAAGATGTGGAGAAATCTTAACAATACAAAATACATAAGGTAATATTATAGAAAAAGGCAAATAAGATTATGGAATGAGGAGGGAGTCAGCTATGACAGATGGCACAGCTGATAAATTTAGCTCTGAGCATTCTTGAGATAACCCAGGGCACATGGTAGCACTTAGGACTCCTCTCTCCAAAGATTACTGGTCATTTTCTTATAGACTTGTCAGGGATGCTATAAAAATACCACGGGACACATGGGGACCATGGTTGTGTTAACAAAAGAAGAGATTTACTAAGGCTTTTTTCTTTTTTTTTTTTTCTGAGATGGAGTTTCGTTCTTGTTGCCCAGGCCAGAGTGTGCGATCTCAGTTCACTGCAACCTCCACCTCCTGGGTTCAAGCGATTCTCCTGCCTCAGCCTCCATAGTAGATGGAATTACAGGCTTGCACCAACATGCCCGGCTAATTTTGTATTTTTAGTAGAGACAGGGTTTCACCATATTGGTCAGGTTGGTCTCGAACTCCTGACCTCAGGTGATCCACCCACCTTGGTCTCCCAAAGTGCTGGGATTACAGGCCTGAGCCACCGTGCCTGGCCAAGGCTTGTTATTAAGAGAGGGTTGTGAGAGCTGATAGAAGGTGGGGAAACAGTTAGGCAAGGCCTCCTAAGAATCATGAAGCATCAGAAATCTCCACTCCACACCAGTATGGAACAAACATTTTGGCAAAATGTACAACAGTGGAGGACACTAATTTTTAGTTAAAAAAAATCCCACTACCTATGACCTGTTAGTCTCCTGACATAATATGGATGTTATAATAATGAAAAAAGGAGGGGTGGCCCAAGGTAGGGTCAGTTACTTTTTATTTTCTCTTGGCATAAAATCTTTCTTAAAAGGTGAACTAGAAAACCCTTGAAAAGCAGAACTTGCTCACTGACCACATTCCGTTTTATGTGAAATAATATAACCCAACATCAACTTCTGCAAAAGCACTACTTTTTCAAGCATCCTCAAAGCAAGTCACAGGGACAGTTATTTCAAAGTGACATTTACATTGTCAATGGGGAACTGAATAGCTGAAGGGTGAGATAGTGATCAAGAGAAGATTTAATCCCAGGACCAAGAGGAGGCAGATGTCTGTGAGAGAGATAAGAGAGCCTGGAGCTGCTCATAGCTTCGTATATTTAGATGATTGGGAAACACCACAAGTTGCAAAAGGCTTTACTAGTTGCTGCTGGTGTGTGTGTGCATGTGTGCGTGTGTGCGTGTGTGTGTGTATGTTCAGTAGAAACTATTGGGAACATGATCTATTTGCATATGTCTTAATTCATTTTAATTTGGGGGGCTTAAATACTTTGGAATATATTTCAAAATTCTGTTCTCTCTACTAACTTATCATGTGTTTGCTTGTTTGTTTTTATATTGGAGGGTGTTTCTGCGCCTCCTATTTGAAAGAGATTAAATGTTTTTTAAGGGGCTTTAAGGAACTATAAGGAAAATAAGTAAGTTTCTGTTTTGTGAGAAGAACAGAAGGTTGCAGAGGGCAGAGATCATAGCCATCGACTATAAAAGTGTAATGATAGCAGATGATGTGCCTCTGCTTTCTGTGAGACACAGAATAACAAAATTTATTTTAGCCAAGAAGACTGTTGACAATCTAAAATGTGTCAACGAGCAATAGAGAGATCTAGGAACTACCTGAAAAGAAGAATAATTGAAAGAACTGGGAGTGGTTAGCCTAAAGCTGAGAAGACGTTAAGGCAACATACTATTATAGCTTTCTTAAATAGCCACAGGAGCTATTGAGAGGAAGTTCTGCTCTGCAGAACCATAACCTGGTGGATGGAAGTTTTGAATAGGCAGGTGCAGCATCAGCACAAGGAAGTCCTTCCTATCAATGGATTGGGTGTCTTAGACCTTAAATATTTTCTTACCAATGTCGTTTAGCAGAGGGTGGATAGCGCAACAGGGATGTTGTAGAGAAGATTCCTGAAGTAGACAGATATTGCCTTGGATAATCACAAAGGCTCTTCTAACTTGATCAAACATTGTGGACTACAGATAACAAAATTGGCCGGGCGCGGTGGCTCAAGCCTGTAATCCCAGCACTTTGGGAGGCCGAGACGGGTGGATCACGAGGTCAGGAGATCGAGACCATCCTGGATAACATGGTGAAACCCCGTCTCTACTAAAAAATACAAAAAACTAGCCGTGGTGGCAGGCGCCTGTAGTCCCAGCTACTCGGGAGGCTGAGGCAGGAGAATGGCGTGAACCAGGAAGGCGGAGCTTGCAGTAAGCTGAGATCCGGCCACTGCACTCCAGCCTGGGCGACAGAGTGAGACTCCGTCTCAAAATAAATAAATAAATAAATAAAGATAACAAAATAAGATGCAAATCATCTACAAAAGCAACCTATTGAGTACATTTATACTCAAAGCTAAATCAGATGACTAAATATGACTGCCTTGCTTTTTGCAAGTCTACTTAGAATCAAACCTGAGACTTTTCCTTCCCCACCCCCACACATCGTTACTCCACTTCCCCTACCCTAATAGTCCAAAGCAATGTGTGAACATGCACTTCAAAAATTAGTAATATATTTTCAGCACAACGTAAAGGGTATGTGAGATAGAATTGTGCTGTATATACCAGAAAGCCCCCACATATCACGAGTTTGATAGAATAATTATTTGTTATATAACAAAATCCAAAAGTAGGTATTTGGGGACTGGTATGAAAGCTCCATGGTAATTTCAAGGTTACAGATGTTTACTTTTCCTTTTCACCATCCTCAGTATATGGTTTTCCCATCATGGTCCAAGATGACTGCTGGAGCTCCTGCCTACTCCAGGATGGCAGGAAGAAGGAAGGAAAAAAAAAGGCACACCTTCCCACTTTTAAGTAGCTTTACTAGAATTCTCAGAAAACAGTTTTATTACATCTCATCAGACTATAAATTCAAAGAAGACCAGAAAATTTAGCCATTATCCTGGACAACATTGGCCCAGCTAAAACTCAGCTTTCTGTTACTCTCGGAGAAGAAAAGACTAGATATTGGGAGGTAACTGGAAGTTTCTCCTGAACAGGATTTAGGTATTATACAAAACAACAAACATAATGCTACTCTCTTGATATCTGTTTCCCTCAATATTTTAAAGCAAACCTACTTAAAGCAGATACCAAGTTTTTATAGTAAATGGTAAGGGGGAAGTTTTGAGTGGAATTTTACCATGAAAAATGATACTAAAATTGTGAAAGCATATTTTATTTTATATTTAATATGATTTAGGTTTTAATATCAATTATTTATTAGGTTTTTTGGCCAAGAATGAGTTAAGTGCTGATTATTTAATTTGATGACATTGAAATGAGAATATAATATGATTTAATAATAGGACATTCTTTGTTTCTATTTGTCTTTGGCTATGTGATCATGGAGAGGTTCTTTGAAAATATGCATCACTTTTACTAAGAGCTTCTCTTAGGCCTTTGGTATCCACATCATTCTCTTAAAGACCTGATCCTAGCATCAAAATTCCAGATGTTTCACTTCAAAATTTTCACTGGTCTACTTCTGCCAGACCCTCATTTGTCAGGGACATTGAGTGTGATATGATTAATTTTCTGACAGCACTTTAATTAACCTCATGAAATCTTGTACCAAGTGCAAGATTTGCAACCTCAATTTGCAATCAAGTTCACTACCAGATGTTTACATTTTACTATCTATAGAGACTCATCTAGAAATATTATGACAGATGTATAGAAATAGATACTACTTTTTAAGAGGGAAGGATGTTTAAATGGGTACTCATAAGTGGGCAATTCATTAGTAAATATTTTTACATTAGGAAGACTCTTGTTTCCATATAAAACCTTTTAAGTACAGGATTTTAGATAACAAAGTTTCAGATAATGAGGATTTTTACCCTATATGTTATCTTTCAGTTAGGAGGTTAGAAAAATAAATGAAAATGGGATATGTGTACTGAGCACCTACCCTATATCAGGTGCTATGTTAGAAGCATTTTGCATGCTATTTCATTTGATCCCCCCCCCGCCAGTAGGTCTATAGAACAAGGTCTTAATTTTCATTTATAAATAGAAAACCTGGACAATCCAAGTAATTTACAAGTAAAGTCAGCATTGTAGAGCTCTCATTTAAGTCCAAGACTGACTCCAACTCCTGTGTTCTTTACTCTAGAAATATGTTATGTTTCAAGGTTTTGATCAATGTGTTTTCACGGAGTGTCATCATTAATGGAAAGGAAAGGCAGGATAGAATGTTTCTTCCTGGTTAGCTTAACATAAATCAGCCTTGAAACATCCCAGAAGGCAGTAGGCTTTTACATCTTTATGTGTTTCTCAGCACCTAGGCATATAAATTAGGATGCTTTCAGCTGCAAGTAATTGAAACTTGACTCAATTGACTTGTGGACCAGTGATTATCAAAGTATGACCCCTGGACCAGCAACATCGGCATCACCTGAGACCTTGTTAGAAATGCAAATTCTCCACTCCTACCCTGGATCTACTGAATCAGAAACTCTGGAGGTGTAGCCCAGTGATCTGTGGTTTAACCAGCCCTCCAGGTGATTCTAATGAATGCTAAACTTTGAAAACCAGTGATTCAGACAATAAGGAAATTCACTTTCACACTAAGCAGGAAGTATAAAGACAGGGTATTTCTGGGTACAGCAGGATCAGGGCCGAGTTCTGTTCCCCATAACTCTCTTACTCTGTTCTTCTCCACATGTTCACTTTTCCTTGGACTGACTCTCCTTGTAGTCCCACACCCAGAAGCAGAAAATGAGCCATCTCTTTGTCTTTTTCAAAGATTGGAGATACTTTCCCAGAAATCCTCCCAACAGCCTTGCCCTCATGTTTCAAAGGCCAGAATCCTGTTACCTGATCAGGTCTTCAGCCAGTTACTGCCAAGTTGGATAAGATTGATGTGATTAGCTGACACTAATCAAGACCTACCCACTGCCATATGGCCATACCCAGGAGGAAGCACACCTGAATAAAAACAATATTCTTTTTGGAAGAAGAAAGCAGAGAAAGGAGGTGGTATTGGGGTATAGGTATTGCATAGGCTACCAGCAGTGCCAGCTACAAACATGAAGATGGTGGATCCATGCTGCAGCAAATTCTTTGCCCCATAAGGACTTCAACTTGAAGTCTTTAAATTTGTTTCAATAATCTTATCATTCTCACTTCCTAGCCTTTTAAAATTTCAGGTCAAAGGCAGCCTAAAGATCACCACATTTTAAAGTTTTGGCGATTATTGTCTGACATTTAAAACCAGCTAGACATAATATATTAAATTACAGAGTTTTTAGTAGCATCATTTAGAAGATCTGTTCATCTATTTTAGTGAAACATTCTATCTTTTCATACCAGAGCTCTGAGATAATTATAATTAAAAGGACACAAAACTATGACTAAAAATATGTATTTTCCTTCTACGGTCTTTGTGCTTCTTCAAATGACAGGTGCTTCTTAAGAAAGGAAATTCTATTCATTGCTATCTTTGCTATCTTTTCTATAGCAAAAAAATAAACTTTAAATAATGACTTTTTAAAGGAGAAAATCTGAAATAATGAACAGATTGCTTTGATCACTGCTTTGCTGAACAACTCAGACAGTTGTTTGGAGACGGGTAGGAATACAGCAAATATTTAATTTTTGCTTGATTCACACATGAAGGTATTAGTTAGGAAGATTAGTAATTACCAAATCCTCTACTAGTCAGACATAGATGCCACATAACTCTGCAATTGTTTAGCTGTAATATGAAACAATCTCGGCAGAGGTAGTAAACTGTAGTTCCTAGCCATAACAGCTTGAAAAATATTCATGCAGCCTGCATTTCATTGTTGTTCTGTATCAGACGACTCCTCAGCCTTCCCACTTCTTGAGTTTTTCAATTACGTGCTTGCCTCATTTATATTCTACATCTGATCAAATACCAAAGAATGTGGATTAGTCACATTCCTACATAAATTTAAACATTATGTAACAAGTGTCCCAGCGGTTTGAGAATGAACTTCAACATCGCATATTGGGAAGAGCCCTAGGTTGGAATATAGACACTCTCTCTGGCTTCTAACCCTATCTCCACCTCCCATCTGCCTGGTAATTTGGAGTAATTCACTTTACACATCTAGGCCTTAGATTTCGGTGTCCAAAATTAGGAGATTGGCATTTGTCTCTGAATTCTCTGCCAAATCTAGTGTCCTGATCAAAGAAAGATCAGAGGAGAGGCGGCTCAGCATAGTGTGAAAAACCTTTAGATTCACATCTCAGGTCAGCTACTTATTAACCGTATGACCTTGGGCGAATTATTTAAAATATCTGAGACAGTTTTCTCATGGGTAGAATAGAGATAATATCAACCTCCCTCTCAGGTTGTTATGAGACTTGGAGAAAAATATACTGGAAGTAGCTAGCATTGTTAATGTTATAGTTGTTCTACAATAATTAAATGGAGAGGAAGAATTTCACCTTACATTTTTCCATACTCTTCACTACTAAAGCTCTTGGGGCAAGGGGAAGGAAAAAAAAATGGTTAAAAGGTTGTGTCAATATCTCATGTCTCCACTTTTCTGTCACTTATTTATTCATTAACTCCCTTACTGCCAAGATGACAGTTGACGACAGACATTTTTCTACTCTGCACCTGTCCAGTGGTTCTCAAACTTAATGTGCTTCAGAGTCATCTGCAGGGCTTGTTAAAACACAGATTGCTGGTCCCCAGTCCCACAGCTTCTGCTGCAGTAGGTCTGAGAGCCTGGATTTCCTAAATGCACACAGGAGCTGCCGCTGGTGGTCTAAGGACCACACTTGGTTGATGAGTAGAATTTCTTTGAGAAGTTTATAAAAGAATACAAGTTTCTAGACCTACTCTTGGAGGTTATGATTCAGTAAGGCTGGCTGGGTGCTAGGAATCTCTATTTTTAAAGCTCCCCAGGTGATCCTCATGTTTAGCCGGTTTGGGAACAGCAACTCTATTTCTAATTCCACTGGTGAATGTGTTCCCAAAGCCTCCTGGTGGTTTTGTTGATGCAGCAATTTCCTCCTGTAATTCTTAATCCTTCTGGGTCTCTCCTCCAATTCCACTTTCAAATACCATCATTCAGAGTCACCTCAACTTTTCTTTATTTCTAGATAAATGCAATTTCTTCCTGTTTTTGATCCTTGCTATTAGCAGAAGCTGGAAGTCCTAATGCCTTATAAACATTGTGTTTCTGCCTCTCAAGACATTTATCTTTCTGTATGTTTTATTTGTGTTGTTCATTCTTCCTCACCTCAGCTCTTCTCCCCAGCACTACTAATAAGGCCCTTCAGGGCAAAGACTGGATTCTATTCAAAGAATGCCCTAGTACAGAGACTTGTAAATAGTAGGTGATCAAAACAAAGATGTTGAAACTAAATTTGATCACACAAGAAAGCTATTTATCACCATGTCTGCCACCATTGTCATAGACCTATGTCTTTTCTCAAAGGTTTTGGTAGTAATAGATAACACTTATTAAGCTAACTTTATGGACTTTTTGCATGTGAGGCACTATTCCAAGCATTTAGCCTATATCAACTAGTGTAATGTCAACTAGTGTAATTCATGTAATTAGCTTAAGGCATCTTGCAATCAAGTCATTTTTCCTCCTTAACCGCTGTAAACTCAGAGCAGCCCCAACCATTTCCAGCAGGTAAGCAAAAACAAAGAGACCAGATGAGGAAAAGCCAGAAGTCATAGCTGGACAGAGAACTACATCCCTGCTCTGTGAGTCAGCAAACCCTAACCTCTGCAGTGCTGACTCTGCAGCCCTTAATATAGTCCCTCAACACCGTTTGAAAAGACTCCCACACTGATGGAAACAGGCCTTCTTCTCCTTCTTTTTCTAAATAGCCTTTATTTTTCAGAGGAGTTTTAGGTTCACAGCAAAATTGAGAGGAAGGTACAGAGATTTCCCATATCTCCCCTGCTCCCACAAAACCACAGCCTCCCCAGTTATTAACATCCCTCACCAGAGTGGTACATTTGCTACAATTGATGAACCTACATTGATGCATCATAACCAACCCAAATCCATAGTTTACATTAGGGTTGATTCTTGGCATTCTTACCTTCTATGGGTTTGGAAAATGTGTAATGACATGTATCCATTATTACAGTATCATACAGAGTAGTTTTACTGCCCTAAACATCCTCTGTTCTCCACCTACTCATTTCTTCCTCCCCCAACCTTCATGTTCACATAAAACGTGAGCATGAGGGCAAATCCTAAATCAAGTACAATATATATGGGTCAACACTATTGTTTACAATATGTGGGGAGCCATTTAACCTCTGTGAGCCTCTATCCTTATTGACAAAAGTTGAAAATAATTGTATCTCTCATTGTGATGATCCAATGAGACAATATCACTTAAGAGGGAGCCATTTTAGAAACTAACCATACAAAATTTGACGATTTCAACCTGTGCAGCACTGATACGGATGGTTACAATGCTGATATGGTTTGGCTCTGTGTCCCAAACCAAATCTCACCTTGAATTGTAATAATCCCCATGTTTCATGGGAGGGACCTGGTGGGAGGAAATTGAATCATGGGGGTGGGTTTTTCCCATGATCATGCTGTTCTTGTAATGGTGAATACATCTCATGAGATCCAATGGTTTTATAAAGGGAGTTCCCCTCTATATACTCTCTTGCCTGCTGCCATGTAAGACTTGCCATTGCTTCTCCTTTGCCTTCCACCATGATTTTGAGGTCTCCCCAGCCATGTGGAATCGTAAGTCCATTAAACCTCTTTCCTTTATAAATTACCCAGTCTAAGGTATGTCCTTATTAGCAGAGTGAGAACAGACTAATACAAATGCTTTTGGACACTCATGGTTTAGGGAGCATTCCATTGGTGGGGATAAGAGGTGCTCTACACCTTGCAAGGGGCAGACAATCCTGTATGATGAAGAATTGTCCTGCCTCAAGTGAATTTTCTAAAGTCAAGGATATTTCAATTTGAGAAGCTAGGCATTCTGATAAGTGAAGAACTTGTTTCTAATAATCCAAGCATAGACTATCACTTGGTTTAACATATAAACAGCAAATAGTTTTGCATGACTGTAACATGCACTGAATTTTCCAGATGAAAATTCCCATGTAAATTGAAAGAATACAGAATTTAGTTTTGTTCAGAACTTTTCCAAGGAGTATTTGTCATTTTGTAATTTACATCATTGATGCTTCTTGTGGTATCTGAGTCACAAATGTAACACACCTGTTTCAATTTTTGTTTGTAACTAGTATTCACAGTGATTTATGAACTTGTTTATTTATATATAAACATACACATATTCATATCTACACATATCTATGTATTTACATACATGCATAAATACACACATATATGTATTTATATTACCCTTATTTTAAGCACATGAAAAATTTAAATAGAGTGATACTGGTTGAATATTACCTTAATTTCAAACATTACAAATTTTAAGTATATGTAAGCATTTGACTACTTTATTATTCTCTTTAGTGTAGTTGTACCTACATACATATTGAAACACGTTATTTGATTATAGATCACCTTTCTCTTCATTGTCTTTATAGTACATTTAAAGCATTATATGGGTGTTTTTGAACTTATGCTTATAGATAAACTATTTTATCTATGAAGTAAATTTCAGAGTAGTGAAAGGGCCAACACAAAACATATACTCTCTGGAGGGAGAGCTCGGACTGAGAATGTTGAGAACTACTACATTACAGAAATGTGAGTAATTGCTATTTGTCCTCAGTTTTGTGCAGGAGATTGACTGAAAATTAGTCAGGGAGAGATGGCTCTCTGCTCTTTGTGATGCGAAGGCCATTATATTAAGCATCTGCCTATTTCCTTCTTTTGTCCTCTAGTGCATGTTCATTAGTTATGGTTTGCTAGGGTAATCTATGGACAGATCATAGACAGTTTTCTGAAAGATATGTCAGCCATGGACATGAGAGCTACTCCTAAAAAACAATGACCGCTGGCACAACTGGACCCTTAATTTGATATCCATATGTGCATTCATGCCTGAGGGCTTAATGAGAATGCCGCAGTGTCTTTCCTCAGCATCTCTGCTAAGTGCCAATTACACCATTTATTTCTAATGTGGTTATATCCTGGGTTGTGTTTAAAATATTATTCTACTCTTAACCACTTACTGAGAAAGCTTTTTCCCTCAAATGTGTCAAAAACTATGTTGAAATGTGTTTGAACATTTAAGGAGAACAGAGAGGACTTAAGCAAAAGTTGAGAACAAGACTCATTCCCCCAACCTTGCCGCATGGATGAGGCACTTCTACAAACAATAACTTGTTTACTGTTAACAATTCCTTTACGAGCTGTGTAGCATCACCTCTATTTACACTTGAGGAAATAGAAATAAAAAGTAAAAGCACTTTTAGAGCTCATAGATATATGCAAAATTTGGGAATTAGACCCACATCATCTGATTCCAAAGTCAATGCTCTCTGCAAGATATTCCCCCACTTTCTGTCCCCAGTCTATAGAAATCTGTTTGTTTATCCAAATAGTCTTTGAGACCCTACTGTTGGCAGGACACTGCAAAGGATACGACTTTGACTTTGCCTTTTGAGAAGCTCACAGAATGATAGTGTAGGCTGACAAATAATAAGAGAATATTAGGAACAAGAGTATCACAGAGACACAAAAGAAGTTGTAGTGGGCTGTCAGCAAAGATGGCCACTAACAATTTATTTTTCCCCATCTGGGCATGGCACTCCTTCCATCAAGATGTCATATCCATTTCTCCTCTCTTTGAATCTAGGCTGCCCATGTGACTTGTTTTGGCCCATAGGATGCCATGGAAGTGCCACCATGTCAGTTCAGTACCTACTTCTTAAGAGACCTAGGAACTTCCAGTTTTACTCTGTTGGGGTCTTGAGTTACTCTGAAAAGAAGTTGAACTACCCTTCTAGAAAGTGATTCTTTGCCATCCTCCAAAGATCACAGCCTCTCCAGCTGAGGCACCAGACATGGGATCAACTAAAAATGCAAATAATTAGCCGGATGTGGTGGCGGGCGCCTGTAGTCCCAGCTACTTGGGAGACTGAGGCAGGAGAATGGCCTGGACCCAGGAGGCAGAGCTTGCAGTGAGCCAAGATTGCGTCACTGCACTCCAGCCTGGGTGACAGAGCAAGATTCCGTCTCAAAAAAAAAAAAAAAAAGATATCTTGGATCCTCCAATCCCAGTGGAGCCACTCCCACCCGTTACCTCGCAGAGCAGAAATAAGCCGTCCCTGCTGAGCCCTGCTTAAATTCCTGACACACAGAATAATGAGCAAGAAAATGTTTTTCCTTTAAGCCATCAACTTGGGGATGGCTATTGTATGACAATAAACATCAGAGATTTTAAAAAACACCATGGGAATACCTGTAGGAAAGAGAGACTTTTTGGAGTAATCTGAGAGATATTCAAAAAATAAGTAGAATTTGAGATGAACCTTAAAGAGATGAGTGAACCCTGAGGAAAAAGTTTCCATAATCCTGCCTCTACCCCTACTGGGAACACCTGTCCTATCTTAGAAGCAAAACACAACAGACAATAAGTTATCAAAATTATGAGAAAACAGGTCAATGACCAGAATTGTTGCCTTTGAGATGAGGAAGAATGCCTTCATTCTGCAGCACCCTGAAAGAGACCACTGAGGAGCAAACATCCTTATTCCATCTCCATGTTCTTTTTTAATTAATTAGTTAATCTATTTATTTGAGATGGAGTCTCACTTTGTTGCCCAGGCTGGAGTGCAATGGCACCATCTCGGCTCACTGCAACCTCTGCCTCCTGGGTTCAAATGATTCTCCCACCTCTAATGTTGCCCTCATATTATTAATTATCAGAGAGGTAGGACTTATCAAAAACATTTTCAACCGTGTGCAGTGTGCAGTTTCCCAGCCTCCCAAGTAGCTGGGACTACAGGCGCACACCACCACACCCAGCTAAATTTTGTATCTTTTTAGTAGAGACGGGTTTTACCATGTTGGCCAGACTGGTCTTGAACTCCTGACCTCAGGTGATCCACTTCCCTTGGCCTCCCAAAGTGCTGGGATTACAGGCCAGGTATGAGCCATCACACCCAGCCCTCCATCTCCATGTTCTAAGAAGTACCTGCCATTCTTCACTCCCCAGCTCAATGTTCATTTGCAAGATTTCCTCTACATGGAAGTCTGTCCCTTATTTTTCTTCAAAGGTCTCCCTCATTCTTACCAAATTCCTGTATTTGTAGCCATAAAAATCTGCTAAGCTTTTCCCCCTAGTTTCTTAATTTTTATGACTTCCAAAGGAAGCACTTCCCTTTGCCTTTTTCCTAGTAGGTGCTCTTAAAATGGGTGTGGAATTATATGGCACCCAGCATGCAAATTAATGTGTTATAAAGAAAAAAAACTTTTCTGCAAAGGAAGCAATAAAAGCCAATGACTTTTGCTAAATTTCTTCTCACAATTTCTAATGAGTCAACATGTGCTGAGAAGAAGAAATTAGTCAGAGAAGAATGTGTCCTATTATACAGTTCTACTTTTGTGAGGATGAGTCAGACATTCCCATGTTGTGGTGTTCTGGCACCTGGCTAAGATGAGTAGGGCTGGGGGTGAAAGAGAACCTCTTTCTTGAAAACTTAAAAAAGGAAACACTAGCAGAGAATCTTTCAAACAGAGTCCAATTGAGAAAAATTATGGCCAGACCAGCTTTATTACTAGGAGAAAATGTATGACATTGTTTTACCCTACCCGGTAAATCATCTCAACTTCTAATGGGTCTGGGCAAAGCTACTGCCCCACTACACCAGGCAAACAGAAGCAAGAAACATTCAGCATGAAGCTGTCATAGCAGACCAGACCAGATAAACAATTGTTTTTCCAGTCTATTCCCCCACGTGCTTTGTCTGAGTAACTCCCATGCAAAACACTTAACTGGAGTAAGGGACCCCAAAATGAGCAGAGCTCAGCCTTCCATCTAAGGGATTCATAGGTCAATGTAGGGGACAAACATACAGATAATACAATAATGGGAAAGAGGATAGGGTGGGAGGTGGCATGAATTCATGGAATGCAGTCTGAGGATTGAATTTGTCAGGCTCAAAATACTTTCAAATTGGAATGAGACGTGTTTTGTTGGAGATGCCTTTAGAATGTAACTTGAGGGCCAGAAAAAAGAATGCAAGCTACCTTATATTTGGACACCTACATTTATACCAAGCATATTTCCAGAATCAAAAATGGGAACCCATTATCTAACATAATATGACAAGAAGACAAAATCTTTGAAGTATGAGACTGACAGAGGATTGCAGTAGCCCCAGCACAATGAGGCTGCAAAGCGTGTTCACTGCAAGGCTAAGTTAAGGACCCTTGCCAGTCTGTGTGCCACTGCACATGGTTGAAAATGCTTTTGATAAATCCTACCTTTCTGATAATTAATAACATTAGGGCAAGAATGACAATGTGTTTGAATGGTGCTTTTCTTTTTCAAAATCTTAATTATTTTTTCAAAAAATTGCATTAGGAACTAGAAGGAGACCATATGGGAGGGCACAGAAGTGGTAAGCAATTATTTTTAAGTTGGAGCTATTCAAGCCTCACTTCGGCAAGGACCCAACCAGTAAATATCACTGTGGGAATGCTAACATGGAAACTGGTTTCATCTTTGTTTATTTTGTATTTGATAAACATTTATGGGGAAACTGTGTACAGGGTATTGTGCCTCCTACAGACCTGCTCATCCATCTGCCTGGTCAGCCTTTCCACAGAGATAGATTTCCAGGGCTACAAACTCAGCAAACAAAACTCATCTGGCCCCCAAACCTGTTCCTCTGCCTGTGTTTCTTATCTCAGAAAATTACATCATCATCCTCCCTAATGTTCTGGCCTTCACCCTTGAAATCATCTTAAGCCTTCTTGTCCTTTCTTGTGGCTCCCCACATATCACGTCAATTGTCAAATCTGATCATAATTGCTATTCATCCCCTTCTTTTCATTTAATTTTTCTAGCACCTTATTGCCCCATCTGTTTAATCACCTCCTAAATGATCTCCCCATTGTAAAGGGGCAACTCTTGTTTAGCAGCCCATCTTCTAAGTATTTACACTCTGGTAAACCAGTAGCAGTTTAGCTGTTTGGAAGAGAAACTCTTTCTTTTCTCAAGGATTCAAAGATAAGAGGATGGAAGATCTAGAGTTAATACAGGAGTCTTACAACTGGAGAGCCATGTCTGAAAATGGAGCCAGCACAGACAAAGTACACTTGATCCTAATCCCCTAGTAGAAACTCACATATAGTAGGATTCCTTTTATCTTTTCCCCTTCCAAGCTACTATATATATGATGACTTATTACTCTGTCATAAAGTTCTAGGCTACTCCTCTGATTAAAACCTCTAGCGAGGCCAGGTGCAATAGCTCGCGCCTGTAATCCCAGCATTTTGGGAGGCTGAGGTGAGTGGATCACCTAAGGTCAGGAGTTTGAGATCAGCCCAGCCAAAATGGTGAAACCCCATCTCTACTAAAAATACAAAAATTAACTGGGCATGGTAGTGCACCTCTGTAGTCCCAGCTACTTGGGAAACTGAGGCACAAGAATGTCTTGAACCCGGGAGGCAGAGGTTGCAGTTAGCTGGGATGGTGCCACTGTACTCCAGCCTGAAGGACAGAGTGAGACACCTTCAAAAAACCCCCCCAAAACAAAAAACAAACAACAACAAAGCCACCTCTAGCAACTCCCTATCAGGTAAAGAATAACTTACAAACTTTTTAACATTACACAGAATCCCTTTACAATCTAAACTTAGTCTAATTTTCTTCCACTTTCTAATTCTTTTATTTTTATTTTTTTAAGACAGTGTCTTGCTATGTTGCCCAGGATGGACTTGAACTCCTGGGTTCAGGGGAACCTCCTGCCTCTGCCTCTGGAGTAGCTGGGACTATAGGCATGTGCTGTGGTGCCTCGCTTCTAACTTTTAAAAAAGATAGGCTCTTTACTATCATGCCTCTGTAGTTTTTTCCTCAGGCTTTTACTGCATTTTAGAATGTTCTTTCCCCCATATTTCTATTTGCTGAATTCCTATTCAAACTGTGAAGACCATCTCAATTGCTATAACTAATATAAAGTCTTCTTTGTTCCAACTCCTTGTTCCCAAGCTTCAATAATAGTTTTCCCTTCCATGTATATAAAACTATTATAGTACCATTTTGAGTTTGTTGGTACTTGTTTGAATATCTTCCTGTCCCCCTAAATTATGAAACTTCCGAGGGGCAAACTACATCTCTTATCAATTTCATACCCCATAGTTCTTTAATATTTGTTAATTAATAAATGAATGAATGAATAAATAACCACTTTTTCCTTCCAATACATCAGCATACTATTCTTTAGCAATACCTGATCCTAAACATTCTTTTGCTTTTACCATAATAATAACAATGACAAAGACATATATAGTACTCATTATGTGCCAAGCATTGTTCTAAATGTTTTAGGTTTCTTAAATCACTTAATCTTTACAACAACTCTATGAGGTTTGGCATTATTATTATCCAATTTGACAGATGTGAGAAATGAAACACAAAGAGGTTAGGTAACTTACCTGTGGTCAGACAGCTAAGCAGTAAACTGGGATTTCAACTCAAACAGACTAAATCAAAGACAACTCTCCCAGCACTACACTACCCTCTACTTGTGAGACTGTGAGGAAAGTATTCTAACTCACTTTCATCTCATGCCAATCAGATGGTTACAAATGTAGGAATCATATGATACTATTAAAAATAATACAACTATTTCAAGTATTGGTGAGGATATGCAATGATGGGAATACGCATTTGCTGCTGGTGGTAGTGTTAATTGGAACAACTGCTTTGGAAAACACTGGCATCACATGGTAAGGTTAAATAAATGTAAAACTTATGATCCATTGATTCCATTCTTGGCCATAGATACCTTAGATAAATTTGTGTCCATGGGCATCAAGATAAAATGTATAAGACTGTTTGTACCAGCATTGTTTATAACAGCCTAAATACCCCAGATAACATTCAGTAGTAGAATAGATGAACAGATTGTGTTAGACTCATTCAATAGAATACTACTTAGCAATGAAAATAAATGGACTGTGGGTTTACCCAACCACACAGATAAAATTCGCAAATAAAAGGCTGAGTGAAAGAAGCCAGACACAAAAGAATACACAGTGTCTGATTTCATTCCAAATTTGACAAAACTAAACCATACTGTTTGTGGATTCATATTTGGATGATAAAATTAAAAGTCAGCAAGAGAGTGATTACTACACATCAGATTAATGGTTACCCTGGGGAAGGAGGACATTGCAGACTGGAAGGGGTATAACATGAACCTCTGGGGGCTGGCAAAGCATTATTTCTTGACTGGGATAGTGGTGATATGTGTGTTTGCTTTAAAATATTTGGTTAAACTTAAAAAAAATTTTTTTGAGACAGTCTCACTGTCGCTCAGGTTGAGTGCAGTGGCGTGATCATGGCAGCCTTGACCTCCCCAGGTTCAGGTGATCCTCCCACCTCAGCCTCCCTAGTAGCTGGGACCACAGGAGCATGCCATCACACTTGGCTAATTTTTGCATTTTTTTGTAGAGATGGGGTTTCATCATGTTGCCCAGGCTGGTCTCGAACTCCTGGGCTCAAGTGATCCACCCACCTTGGCCTACCACAGTGTTGGGATTACAGGTATGAGCCGCTGTGCCTGGTCAGGTTAAACTTTAAATATAGCACTTCTCTGCATGTCGATGAATGTTCACTATAAGTAATGAATTTTTTTAAAAGTCCAATGAAAGAGGACCCAGACAGAGAGAGAGAGAAAATGAAAAGAGAGGAATTGGGGACAACAATTGTCTTTGGGTCACACTCAAGATACAACGTCCCAGGAGACAGCATCCTACTGGGGGAGGCTACTCCATGTGCCTATAACTGTACCAGTGCAGAGAGAGGGAGGATATTAACCATAGTTTGGGGCCTCCCAGAGGCAGACCAAGTAAAAGGAAGGGGGCTCTGGATGCCAGAAGGGCCCAAGCAACAATATCCTATAGAAGTTCTAGAACCTCCAGGGTTTTTTTCACCTGTTAAATGAAGGGTAGCAACATTCACGTCCTCATTATCTCATCTTAGTGAGACAGAAGACCTAAAATTTCTCTGAAAATCAGAAAACTCCGCATAAAACACGGAAGGCTTCATTCATAACAGCAACCCAGAGAGGCCAGCCAAAGATGTGCTACGTTCTATTTTATGGTAAGCCCTTGAGAGAGCTAACCCCATTTGTAGAAACAAGGGTATGTTGTGGCCAAGTTGGAAGAACACACTGACTGGAAAATAACTGTGAAAACAAGCAAGGGGATTTCAAAAAGCTCACTTCATTCTTTCAGTCCCTCCTTAGCACAGAACAATGAAGCCACAGGCTGGTGAGTTTTGGCAACTTCGCCACAGACCAAACCGCAGGAGCACACTGCCTTACGGTGGTGGTTGTTTTGAAAGTTGGAACCTGTTCCAATATTCATTTCAAAGAGATTTTAGGGCTTTTGCTTGTTTTGCTCTCTCTTTCAACAAGAAAATCAGGGAACAACAAAATTCCACAAATTCTTTCATATAAATTAGTTACCAGCTTCTAGGGTAACCTTTGTTATGCTACAGTCATCTAGTACAAATGCACTTCCTGGAAGCAAAAGAGAAAAAAATTGAATTCCTATAGTCACAACTTTGGTATAGGCATGGTCCTGTAGGTAGGGGGAGAGTGGAGGCTTCTCTTTCCATGTATTCTATTAAAAGGCAAAGGATAACACTGATTCGGTAGCCCTCAAATGAGATCAAGATTTGTCTGTAACATTTAAAAAGTTTTTACTTGCTTTAAATTTTCTTTATTTCCACTTTACTCTTTTTGTTCTCTTGTCTTGGGTAAATTACTCATCCTGGCAGTATGAAAGAACTAGCACTAAGACAAGGTCACTACTCCATGCAGAAGAAATGCAATAAGGAAAAACATAAAAAGTTGGCAGTTTATGAGGCTTATGTTTTTCAGATTGTATCACAGTATACATAAAACAATTTTCCAACAAATAATATTCCCCATTGAGCAAACAGATGCAGTTTAAGCATAGAATAATATAATAACCTTTAAATGATGGCAAGTATTAAGTTGGTACAAAAGTAATTGTGGTTTTTGCCTTCCTATCAATGGCAAAAACCGCAATTACTTTTGCACTGTCCTAACAATACAGGAAAAATATAGATGTGCTGCAGTGCTGTGGGTTAGTTAGTTTTTAAATTTTTAAAACAATTTTTTGCTTGTATTATAAAATGTATGCACATTGAGGAATCTGAAAAAAAAAACACATAGGAAAAGAGAAAAGCACACATGACAAAAAGTCACTCCTAATCTTAGTATCCAGATAACCACTTAATACTATCATGTACTTTGCCTCCATAATATTTATTATTTTCTATTTCAAATTATGGTCATTTATTTTATTCAACATATTTCACTAAAAGTCTCAAAATACGTCTAAGTAAAGCACATTAAATTTGGACACATTAACTCATCCCATTATAAAATTCACAGAGTCCTATAAATAAAGTCTTCAGTCTAGTTTACATCAATAACAAATCAATCAGACTGTACTCCTCCTCCTCCTCAATTTCTCATTGTAGTCAGTCTCAGCTAGTGAGTTCTCCTTTTTGGCCCAGTAGGATCAGATCTTCATCAGACAGTATCCTAGTATGTCTCTGTCTTCCACTGGAAAAGGCAAAGCTCTCTAGTACCTCCCAATTTTCAAGGTCTCTGGATTCATGTGCTCAGAAAATGAAGGCCAATCCCCAGTCATTCCAGCAATTAACCAAAACAAACAGCCTCCCACACCAGCATCCCTGTTGTCAGTCTGAATTCTAGCAGATACTTCATGCCATCTGGGGATACGAAGGTAGAGCGGTTGCAATTATTTCCCCCCATTATACTGTGTGCCTTTTAATCTGGTTAATATTATTGGTGGAAGCAGAGAGTTTTTGTTTGTTTGTTTTTAAGGTATATATAGATATTTCCCTCTGTGATTTATTCATTGCTTAAGGTTTTTCTTATTTAACGTTTGCATAAGTTAGAAAACGCACGTCAGAGGTGTTGCTAACCATAACCCAGCCCAGTTCTTTCCAACTACTCAATTTGGCATGCTCATCACCACCAATGTAGGAATTCAGTCCTCCCAAGCCCTCACACACAATTTCTGAGCTGAAAAGTATCTTGGATATTGTAGACGGGGGTGTCATATCAAGCACTGGGACAGGAACAGGCACAACTCCCGATGGTCAGATAACTGGGGAGGTTCCGAGCAACCAGCTTCCCACCCAGAGAATCTGCTGGCATGAGGCCCCTTATTTTGGTAACAGAAGATGCCACTCTATGGGTCTGGGCACTTTGTTGGGAAATACTGGGCTCTCATAGGCATTTGAATAGTGTTCCTGTGAGTGGCCATTCTCCAGGTCCACTTGGCTTCTCCCATTTTTGGGGCTGCCTTCCCAGGATCAACTCCCAGAGTCATGGGAATCTGTCAAGGACTTTCCTGCTTGCTCCTTCTTACCTGGTCCCTCATTTCCAAATTCTCATCTCACATTTGGAGCATTATTCACTACACTCATTATTCACTATGCTCATATGCCGATTATTTCACTATGATTGTAGCAGAATCGCTAGCAATAAGAAAACCCTAGGGCTTCATCTTTATCCTCCTTTGCGGGAAGGAATTTGTAGGCCAGCCTCTGGGGTGTGCTATTCCTGCCTCTCAATTTTAGCCTTCAAATGTTACAAATTAGAAAAAAGAAGAAGAAAAGCAAAGTAGGTTTGTTTTTTTTTTTCACATTAAAATACATTTTCTTTTTTTGTTGTGTTGTTTTGTTTTGTTTTTGTTTTTCTTTTGAGACAGAGCCTTGCTCTTTGCCCAGGCTGGAGTAAAGTGACTTGATCTCAGCTCACTGCAACCTCTGCCTCCTGGGTTCAAGTGATTCTCCTGCCTCAGCTTCCTGAGTAGCTGGGATTACAGACATGCACCACCATGATCAGCTAACTTTGTATTTTTAGTAGAGATGGGGTTTCACCATGTTGTCCAGGCTGGTCTCGAACTCCTGACCTCATTTGATCCAACTGCCTCAACCTCCCAAGGTGCTGGGATAACAGGCATGAGAGACTGTGCCCAGCCTAAAATAATTGTTTTTTAAAAAAGCAAGAAAACTCACCTATACAGTGGAGCTGCATATATGTAGGATTTGTTTCTAAAGTCAACTCACAAAATATTTTAAATCACCCATAGTAAATTAAACATTAATCACACCAGGATTTGAAATTCATTTTGCAGAATAAATGAAGGAATTTAAGAATAACCCATATGCAGTTGTCTAGTCGCTCCAACTATTCTGCCTTTAAAATAACAATGAAATCCCTAGCAATAAATTGAGGAAGGAGTAGAAAATTCTAAGTGTTTTCTGCTTCCCTTCAGAGTTCATTCTACTCTATTTTCATACTAAACCAAAACCTCAATCCATGTTAAGAGATGTGCTTGTTGCTCCAAAAATTAAATGAGATAGTGGAGTCGTCATTTACCAGGAGTTAAATTATCAGATAAACAAGTAAACGAAATATATATGTCTCAATACATAGATAGACACAGTCTACTGTAATTCTACTAACAGAATATAACCACTGTTAATATATTGATGTTTCTCTTCTACATTTTTATACATACATGCACATATCTATGTCTATACCTAGAAATACACACACACATTGTATATATTGCAATGAACCTCTTACAGCTAAATACTTTCACACTTCTGAATTAGTTTTTAGATTCTTTGTATTTGGAATAGGTATGACGTCTTTGGACAAACCAACAAATTAATTTTTTGTGTGATAAAACTTTAAAAAATTTTAATTTATGGCATTTTATTTTGAGCACTGTTTTAAAAAATACTTTTTGAACTCCAAAATAAATATTAACCTGTAATCTTTTATTAATGTATTGTGTCATGTGTTTTTTAAAATCCATAACCCTGATAAGATATTGTGATATAAGGTATGTAATAGGGAACCAAACTTTCCCCCCCAAAATGTTACATGGTTTTGTCATACTAATCTGTTTTTTCTCCATTATTTGAAATGCTTCTTATGTTATAAATTAAATTCTTATTCTATTCTTAGAGGTTTGTGACATTCCAGTTATCTGTTGATTCCTGCACCAGGATCATATTGCTTCAACTGTTAGGGTTTTGAAAAATATTTTATTATCTAGAAACTCTATTATTTCCCATGTAAATATTTTTCCCTAGTTGTAAACATCTTAACAACAGAACTTGTGTCGTTTAAATATTATATTTATTGATTCTGTACATGGGCCTGACACAATATTAGCCAATAAAAATACATTTATATGTGTAGCATTTTCTTTTTCAAAGCTTTCTTTATGTACTTTTTTAATGAGTTCTTCACATCCCAATTCCATTACCAGTGTAATACAGGTTAGGCTAACTGGTCAAAAGCTCCTTTACGCCTCAGTTGCCAACACATAGTAGGTCCTCAGATAATTCTCATTGGTTGGTTCACATTGCCTTTTGTCCTAAAGTAGGACAAGCTGAAAAACGATGAGAACCACTATTTATAGCCAGTGATTGAACATTTTGATGAAGGGAAGTGTAAAATAAAGTTCCACTTTAAGCCTTCACAAAATTTGAAACGTCCACATTAAGACAGCTAGGTGTGTTATCTTGAACTATGACTGCCTGAACAAATGCACACTGAGTATGATGTCTATGAAGTAACACCAAAGTAATGTGGTGAGTGTATTAGCTTCCTATAGCCACTGTAACAAATTAGTGATGACTACCAATTGTGGCTTAAAACAACACACATTTATTCTCTTACAGCTCTGGAGATCAGAAGCTCAGGGCCACGCACACTGCTGAGGCTCTAGGGGAAAATCCATTTCCTTCTCTTCCTTCCGTTCTCTAGAGCTGCATTCTTTGCATTTCTTAGCACCTGGCCTCTTCCTCCATCCTCAAAGCTGGCGATGTAGCATCTTGCTTCCGTCATCACATTGGCTTCTTCTTTTATAGTCAAATCTCCTACTTCCCCCTTGCAAGAACACTTGTGATTTCATTTAGAGTCCACCCCAGATAATCTAGCATAATCTCCTTATCTCAAAAATCTTTAATTTACATCTGCAAAGTCCTTTTTGCCTATAAGGTAACATTCACATTTTCCAGAGATACCTTGAGGGGCCATCATTTGGTCTATCACAGTGAATAATCCCAAACTCTCTGAGCCATGGTGTCAATTAATGAGCCGGGAGAATGTGTTTCTCTCCCATGGAGACATCTCCATCTAGGGAGATGCTGCTTCTTCATTCGCTCATAGAATAGGATATGAGTAGGTACTGAGGTTACAAAAATTGGTATACTCTCTGCCTTCAAGTGGCTCCACAGTTTTTGCTGTTGTTATTTAAAAGTAAACTATATATCAGAGGCAGTGGAATCCATTGGTGTTTTATTAATACAGATATTCCAAGTCTTTCAGCCTTGAAGACTTGTTCTTTCCTATTATTCTTATCCATCTAAGCCCCGCCTTCTTAATCCATTCTAGTTGTTGGAGAATAATAACACACAAACATATATATACACACACACACCCCCTTAACCAAATAAATATACACATAAAATATTTATTAACAAGAACTAATTTTTAAGTATGATAAGGGAAATGGAAAGTAGCAGAGCAGAGATAGTGATACTATTTCATATAGGGTGGTCAGAGAAGGCCTCAGTGATCAGATTGCATTTCAACAGGCCAGGCCAGGCGCAGTGGCACACATCTGTAATCCCAGCACTTTGGGAGGCTGAGGTGGGCAGATCACTTCAGGTCAGGAGTTTGAGACCAGCCTGGCTAACACAGTGAAACCCCGTCTCTACTGAAAATACAAAAATTATCCAGATGTGGTGGCGGGCGCTTGTAATCCCAGCTACTTGGGAGGTTGAGGCATGAGAATTACTTGAACCCAGGCAGTGGAGGTTGCAATGAGCCAAGATCATGCCATTGCACTCCAGCCTGGGTAACAGAGTAAGAATGTGTCTCAGGAAAAAAAAAAAAAAAAAAAAAAAAAAGATTGCACCTAATTTCAACAAAGGCCAGAAGGAAATATAAAGGAGCAAGTCAGATGGCCAGCTAAAGAAGGAGCATTCTAGGCCAGGGAATTAGCTTATGCAAAGGCCCTGGCGCTTCAATGTGTTCCTGTGTTTACGGAATAGTATAGAGGTCAATGCAGCTTCACCCTTCCAAATATCCAACAACAATTCTTTCTACCAGGTTCTCTTCCTCTACCTTCATGTTCCAGTCACTTAAGTCATTTATATGTGAAAAGGACCAGGATATAATACCCCCAAATATGCAACTTTGGCATATTGATTATTTTTACTCAAGACAATTAGAATAAACACATAAAGGAAAAGTTTTCTTCCTAGAAGCAAGGCCTAATTTTCCCATTGTGAAGATAGCATGAATACTCCTGATTTTTCTGTACCACAGTGAGGAAAATGACCCTCGTCCCCAGAGGTGGAAAGTCAGCACTGAGAAGAGTGTCCATTAATAGATCTTCCTAAAATAACCCTTACCTTTTGTTACTCCTCCCAATATATTTCCTAGTCACTTTCCCACAATTTATTGGCCCTAGAAGCCCAACCCCTTTTCCTTTGTCTAGTTACTTTTCCACAATTTATCACCCTTTGTAAAAATGATATAGAAACCCCTAAGTCAAACCACTTCTTTGGATTTTTACTTCTGTTCTGTGAAGCCTCTGTTTATGCAAACATATTAACATCAATAAAGAGTGTAGGCCTTTTCTCCTATTATTCTGTCTTTTGTCAGTTTACTTCACAGACCTTAGGGACTGCACCTAAGAGAGTGACAGAAAAGTATTTTTTCTCCTCTACACATGCCATTGTTATTACTTTTTGAGTTATTTCCTATTAATTACCTGTTGTTCATAAAGTAACATAACCACAGTAATAAATTTAATTCCCTTCAACAAATGGGTGAACTGAAGCAGGAAGAGGTTAAAGCAAGGCTGAGCTGAGATTTGAATTCAGGTAGCTTGCTTCTGGAGCCTGTCCACACTACATCTTTGCCTGTCATTTCCCCTGTTATTAGAGCTTTTGTCTTTCCCTAGAATGTTCTCCTCTACCTATAGGGCTATCCTTAAGATGCAGTTTGTATTGTTCCTCTAAATTACTCTCTTGAGATTTTCTCCCAACTCCCACCTCTGCTTTCTCTGCAGTCTCACGGCATTCAGTTTTGTTCATTATATTTGGGCGGCTGTTTGTCTTTTAGGTCCATGTGTGATAGTCTTATCTCCTCATACTTTCCCTGACACCAGGGCCATGTCTCATATTTCCACTGTAGCATCCAAGGGGCAGGCCCACAAACTGCTCAGGAAATAATTGTAGACTAATTACGACTTTTCTTCAATTCAAAGATACACACTTTGTTACATTCAACAGTGAAATCAGTCATTCAATTGATGGGGCATCAGAATTAATTGGCAGTTTTTTTTCTTGTTTAGCAGCCTCATAGATAAAATATAGTAATTAACAATCTTGATCCTGAGCCTTCATTTGCTGAGTCGGTGTTATGAGAATTTACTCAGCATGGTGGAGTGGAGAGGAAGTTATCTAGCTCTCTCCTGACCATACTGGTGTTGCAGCAGAAAGCAGTACTACTCAACATATACCCAGTAAAATTCCATTTATTAGATTATTTCTTTCCCTTCTGAAATAAAGGAAGAAAAATCACTTATAGAAACTGATGGTGAGAAACTCAGGACTTTTTTAAACATTCAAGACCTACATTACAGACTGTAAAAAGAGGAGCTCACTGCCCAACGGACAATGTTTTTGAAGTCCACAGATAATATTGTCTACAATTTATTTTCTCTGCTGAAAAAAGCAACTCATGCAGGAAACATTTTAAAACCAAGTAAATAAAACAGAGATGCCCGCAATTTCCTGCAAGTCTGACTAAAAATAGGAAACTCTGCAATCATGAAAGTCGCTCATCTGGCAGCTGCAAGACCATACCTTGGGAAGCTGAAATCACTGGCAGCTGCAGAAAGCAGCGTGTGACAGGTGTTCATCCATGCCCTTTTGGGGAAAAAAGACTACATTTCAGAGGCATATATGAACAAACAGATAAGTGGCTTCTTAATAATAAAAGTTAGATGTCAAACATTATTTACTTTCTCTTCTTCTCATTTCTATCCCCACCCTAGTCTTCCAGTTCTGCCCAATCCACGCTCTCCAAAGTAAATTCTAATTCCTTTCACCCAAGAGATACACTGATATTCTCCCCAAAAAGGGGGCTGCAAAAAAACCTCAGAGTTTTACTCTCCTATTTTTTCCATCCCAAAAATACCACAAACCAGTGCAGATGTTAGCTCTGTTGCAAATATTTATGGCTGTCTTTTTTTTTCTCCCCTCCTGAATTATGGGCACATGAATTGGATTTTCAAAGCAATGTACAGGGTTTAAGCTGAGCAGTTCTCATCCAAGTCTATGGGAGGTACACAGCAAGAACCCTGTAATATCTCAGAGGTTTTTTTCCTTTTTAAGTTCTTTTATAAGAAGACTTTGCTAAGGGATTTACAAGAACTAAAGATTATTTAGTGATAATGGATGAGAAATGTTGCTGGAAGAGTAAAAGGCAGCTACATTCCCACCAAAAGAATTTCTTATAAATAATGTCATTATGGCGCAAAGAATACCAAATGAATTTAATCATTAGCTTCTAATTGAAGAGCTCTGCCAAATTTGCTTCTCCTTGCTACTTTAGCTATTTTCTGTTCAGTGGGACTCTGTCAAATGTAAACAAAGGGTAGGTGAAGGAGCATGATTAATCACAAAGCTTGTGAGACAAGCCTGGGCCGGCGAATTGGTGGTGGGAACTGGATATTGCATCCTTTATTTTCCTTTTGCCCCCACACTTGCCCCATTAACTCCCAGAGGGGCCTCTAATCAATGGATTTTGGCCAGTGGAAGTCAAATGCGGGTTTATTGAGGGATGCCAAGGCAGGATTCTCTCAAACAAAGCAAGGGCTAAATAATGTTTCCAGATTAAAACACGGCACTATCTTTGAATGAATGTTGGCGCTGAAAAAAAAAAAAGTAACTTAATTATATACCATATTTTTAGGGCAAGGTCTTTATAGTCAAATAAATGTTTCTAGGAATTCTTAAAGAGGGCATGTATGTACACAGCTTTATGTATAAATCCTCATTAAATCTCAATTACTCAGAAAGTTTGTGGCCCAAATCAACTGAATTGGATAATTAATTAAACATTAACCCCCAAGTTTCTCATTTAAACCACTATCACTGAATAGTTTTTATAAATGCATTAACCATCTTTCATGTCTTACTCAGTAGAGTAGTAGAATGATCACATTTGAAGTCTTTCTTTTGATCACTGGGAATCCTCTAGTTAGTTAGGTTTATCTTTTTGAACATCAGGCTCAAAAGATCTATTTCTGAGATAGAGATCTAGAAGGTAAACTGATCCCAAGAAATACTCGGGAAATTGTTTAAAGTTCTTTGATACGAGTTCTTAAAATTTTGCTCCCTCTCCTAAAGGAGGGAAGTTCCTGTTGGTTGAAGGTCCTCGTTAAAACTGGTGGTGAATGCTTGAAATTCCACTCTCTTCCACTCACCCAATTCTTGTCCACCCAAAATGACGGTAGAAAATTTTACTTCAGAAAAGTAGAATAGACTGAATTCCTATAATCACGAAAATGTGGCTGGGCCCGGCAGTGCATGGCTGTAATCCCAGTACTTTGGGAGGCCAAGGCTGGCAGATTACTTGAGGTCAGGAGTTCAAGACCAGCCTGGCCAACAGGGTAAAACCCCTGTCTCTACTAAAAATCCAAAAAAAAAAAAAAAAAAATTAACCAGGCGTGGTGGTGGGTACCTGTAGTCCCAGCTACTCAGGAAGCTGAGGCAAGAGAATAACTTGAACCCAGAAGGGAGAGGTTGCAGTGAGCGAAGGTGGCACCACTGCACTCCAGCCTGGGCAACAGAGTCAGACTCTGTCTCAAAAAAAAAAAAAAAAAAAAGTTACTTGAAAACAAAATCACTCAAATCAACTTATAGGAAAATACAGCACCTCCTAGGTGATCACTATTATGTGAAAGGAAAAATGCTTTCTGTTTTTTTCACAACTGAAGCCAATGCTGAATGAAGACCCTCAGTTGTTCCACATCTTGCAAGGACTGGAATGTTGGTGTAATCGAGACAAGATGGCTGGTTCACTGACAGTTTAGGTGAGAGAAATGCGCACCAAAGCCATCTGTTTTGTTACCTCGCCACAAGGAGAAGGGACACACTCTTATGAGGAATACTCACCGCTTGATATACCTTAACATGAATACAAATCTTTTAAGGGCTTCATGCAGAATTAGACAATAGACCTCACTGTGTTACCTGGCAATCAAGAATTACTCACTTTCAGAGTGAATTCACTCCGGCCTATGCATAAATAGGCTTCTCAGGGCAAACAACAACAACGAACAATCAAACATGCAGAGGAAGATGTGAAAGACCAATGTTTCTAATGGAATTATCATCAAGCTCGTCAGTATGCAGGAAAAATATATATAATACTTTATTCTAGACATTTCCATTTGAAGCCACAGCTCTGAGTTCCCCGCCACTCCTGCATAGTCTGACCTTGCTAAGGAAGACTGAGAATCTGTAGAGCTGGTCCAGAAAAAGGATGGGCAGGGGCGGATAAGCAGCCCTGCTATTCCTACTTTTTCCTTTTACTAAGAACACAGGATGGGTGAATGCAAGGCCTCTTTTTATTCTGAAGACTGAAAAAGTTCAGGGCTTTCCCAGGCGATTTCACCCACACTACCTATCTCATTTGGTTTTATCTGTGTTTGGCTGTAGATTCACTAAAGATAGAAAAGTCGCATATAACCTTTATCTCTTCCTTTTGTGTGGTGCAGTGATGTAAAATCACCCTATGGGATCCTAAAGAATTTGGAATTCAAATGGAGTTGTTCTCAGAGAGAGAATAGGCAGAGAAAAGGATATCAGAATGTAAGCAGATCTTGTGAAATTATTCACATTTATGTTGAACTTTCTGTTTTCAGAGTGAACAAGAGTTCAAATGTGTAGAGTGCATACGGAAAGTGAGTCACCAAAGGGGCAGATTTTTCCATTGATCAATTTAGTATCATGTCTCTTCTTCAAATCTAGGCCTCTGTGAAACTGGAGCTTACCCTTTCTATAAATATTTTTTCCTTTGCTAGATGGCAAAATGTTTTTTGTTTGTGTGCATGTGTGTGTTTTTTTAATTATTAGGTGAAACTTAACCTAAAGTTTACTATTTTAAAATATGAAATTCTGCAACTTTTTCAGTATATTCACAAAGTTGTGTAACCATTATCACTATCTAATTCCATAACATTTCCATCACCCAATAGAAACCCTGTAACTGTTCACAATTACTCCCAATTGCCCCCTCCTTCACCTATCTCCTGGCAACCACTAGTCTACTTTCTGTCTGTAGATTTGACTCTTCATACAATATGTCACCTTTTGTTGTATCTGGCTTCTTTCACTTTGTAAAATGTTTTCAAGGTTTATCCATGCTGTAGCAAGTATTAGTACTTCATTCCTTTTCTTGGCTGAATAATATTCCATGGTATGGATGTGCCATATTTTGTCTATCTATATTTTTAATTATTCAGTTGATGGACATTTGGGTTGTTTCTACTTTTTGGCTATTATAGATAATAATGCTATGAAGATTCATGCACATGTTTTGGTGTCAATGTTTGTTTTCAGTTATCTTGGGTATATAACCTGGAGAGGAATTTCTGGGTCATATAGTAGTTCTATGTTTAACTTTTTGAGAAACTGTCAAACTGTTTTCTATAAGCAGTTACACCATTTCATATTCCCACCAGCAATGTATGAGGGCTCATGTTTTAGTCAGTTTGGCCTGTTATAACAAGTTACTATAAACTGAGTGGCTTAAATAATAAATATTTATAGCAGTTCTGGAGGCTGCAAGCCCAAGGTCAGAGTGCCAACATGGTGGAGTTCTGGTGAGGGCCCTCTCCCAGACTGCAAACTGCTGACTTCTCCTTATATACTCACGTGGCAGAAAGAGAGAAGTACAGAGAGATCCATACGTATTTGGGTCAAATGTTGAACTTTCTATTCCATTCTACTGACTATAGTATTTGTCTATTCATGTCCCAGTACCACACTATTTTAATTACAGGAGCTTTATATTATGTTTTCATGTCTGTTAGTGCTAATCCCCCCTTGTAGGTGTTCTTTTTCAATGTTTCCTAGTGATTCTTGCATGTTTGTTTTGCCGTATGACCTTTGGTACAACTTGTCTATAAAATAGCTTGATATTTTTATTGGAATTGCATTGCATTTAGAAATTAACTTAGGGAGAACTGATATCTCTTAATCTTGTTATCCTAGCCAAGAACAGGAAATGAATTTCCAGTTGTTCAAGTCTGCTTTTGTGTCTTTCATGAGTGCTTACAAATTGTCCAGATACAGGTTTTGCCCATTTCTGGTTAAATGTATTCCTAAGCACTTAATCTCCTTTGCTGCTAATATAAATGGGCATTCCTTACTTTTACTCCTTCTAACTGTTGTTTTATATATGAAGTCTACTGATTTGGTATGTTAATTTTATAACCTGCTACTTCACTGAATTACTTTATTGAGTTGGTTTTATTATTGATTCTCTGGTTTTTTCAAAGTATACTATTATATCACCTACAAATACAAGCAGTTTTACTACTTCTTTTCCCATTCTTATGCCTCTAATTGATCTCTCATCTAAGTGCATTGGCCAACACATTCAGTACAATGTTTAAATCCTGCATGTTGCTGATTACAATAAAAATACCTCTAGTGTTTCCTCATTAAATAAAATACTAACTTTAGGACTGAGATATACATACTTTATAATGTTGAGGAAGTAGCCCTCAATTCCTATTTCCTTGAGGGTTTTTATTATGAATGGGTAACGAATTTTGTCAAAGGCATTCTCAGGATCTATAGAAATAGACATATACATTTTCCTTAGATTTATCAATATAGTGTATTTTATAAATAGATTTCCTAATATTGAGCCAACTTGTATTCTTTAAATATATGCTATTTGGTCATGTATTATTATTATTATTATTATTAATTTTTGAGGCAGAATCTCACTCTGTTGCCAGGCTGGAGTATAGTGGTGCCATCTCGGGTCACTGCAATCTCTGCTTCCCGGGTTCAAGTGATTCCCTAGCATCAGCCTCCTGAGTAGCTGGGACTACAGTCGCGCACCACCACGCCCAGCTAATATTTTTTTTGTATTTTAGTAGAGACGGGGTTTCACCCTGTTGGCCAGGATGGTCTCGATTTCCTGACTTCATGATCCGCTCGCCTCAGCCTCCCAAAGTGCTGGGATTACAGGCATGAGCCACCTCATCGGGCCTGTATTTCTTTTTAATGTGGTAATGGATTCTATTTCCTAATATTTTGTTTGTTGAGTCCCTTAACTTTTGCCATACATTTAAAAAGACTCCATTCCAATTTTTTTTTTTTCAAAATCCCAACTGGGTTGGGATTTTTTCATTCAGAATTTTTACAAGAATGTTCACAAATGATATTTTTCTGTAGTTTTCTTTCTTGATACTTTTTATCTAATATATGTATCAGTTTTATGCTTGCTCATAAAGGAATTATGAATTTCTTCTTTCTTTTCAATGTTTTAAAACAATTACTAGAACAATCTGGTCTTTGAAGATTTGGTAGAAATCACTCATGAAATCAAGAGGGCATGGTAACGTTTTTGGTGTAGGCTACTTCCTTATTAATTTTACATGTTTTAGAAATTAGTCTGTTTAAGCTTTTACTCTAATGGTGTCAAATTTGGTAATCTTCATTTACCCAAGAAATTATCCACCTTATCTAGGCTTTCAAATTTTTTGCCTTAGAAACCTGTGAAGTGGCTTTTTATTATATTTTAAATTTATTCTGGCCGGGCGCGGTGGCTCACGCCTGTAATCCCAGCACTTTGGGAGGCCGAGGCGGGCGGATCACAAGGTCAGGAGATCGAGACCACGGTGAAACCCCGTCTCTACTAAAAATACAAAAAATTAGCCGGGCGCGGTTGTGGGCGCCTGTAGTCCCAGCTACTCGGGAGGCTGAGGCAGGAGAATGGCGTGAACCCGGGAGGCGGAGCTTGCATTGAGCCGAGATCGCGCCACTGCACTCCAGCCTGGGCGACAGAGCGAGACTCCGTCTCAAAAAAAAAAAAATAAATAAAATAAATAAATAAATAAATTTATTCTGCTTTTATAGTTTTATCTCCCTTGCCACTTCTTAGTTGATATGTTTGTGCCTACTCCTTGTTTTCTTGATCAAGCTAACTAGTAGTTTGTCTATTTTGTTAACTTTTTAAATTATGATTTTTCTTGTTAATTAGATCTGTCATTTTCCTTTTCTTTGGGCAATCTTTCTGAGTTTTAGGGGGTATATGTGATCCTTGTACATGCTATCCTTATATTCTTTAGAATTCTCTTTTTTTATTTTTTTTATTTTTTTTTTTTTGAGACGGAGTCTCGCTCTGTCACCCAGGCTGGAGTGCGGTGGCCGGATCTCAGCTCACTGCAAGCTCCGCCTCCCGGGTTCACGCCATTCTTCTGTAGCCAATTCTTCATTACCACAATCTCTTTTTATAGATAATTATATTAAACTTTTCCATTCAAATTACTATGTGGCTTCTGTCTCCTGATGAGACCCTGGCTGTCACTTGGATTTGTTGTTGCATTTGACATCTCTTGGATTTTTTCCCTTCTTTCCACCTGCTTAGCTACCAGCTTCCTCCAACTGACATCATATCCATCATATCGGGTTTGGACTGCTACAATATTCTTGTAACATCTTGTTGGTCTCCAAGTGTCCAGTTACAGTTCTCCTTTAATATAACCTTCATAATAACCTCAGATTACTCTATCTCAAATCCTATCAATACCATCATGCCACTTTCCAATGGAAATGCCCTCAGTTGATACACTAACCTAAATAAGAAGTCTAAACTCCTAAGCATCAAATATAAGACCTGTTATGCTCTGGTCCTTTCTTAATTCTGCAATCAAATCTCTTATTTTGTCCCCTTCTTCTCTCTTCTGTTTGCACCTTAGGTGCAATAGTAGATATTCTGAAGTACCTTGAACAAATTGGGTCATTTCAATCTCTTTATTCCATCATTGTTAAACTGCTCCCTCCCTTGGGAATTTCATAGAATTCTGTCTCTGATCCTATCTATCTGATGATTACCTACCTAATCCTCAAGACTCAATTCAAGGATACCTCCCCATTTTTTAGATCTACTTCCATATTTTAGAATGGAAAAGTTCCTCAAAGACAAGAGCCATGTCTTGTCTTACATCTCCAAATTCTGCCCCAAGGTAGGCACTACATAAATATTATGTTGGATGTTAGATGAATGGATGAATTTTTACAAATGTATTTGGTCTTGGTACAACCACATAAGGGTGAGACCCTTTCAATGATATAAGAAATGGGTGTGTTCTATAGGACACAGAGAGCATTGTAATCTGGAGACAATTTCTATTTTCCATAAAGTGACAAGTTGAGGGTATTCAGTTTGAAGTCTTGAGGTCAGTTCCTGTATTTTCTATATTCTAAGTTGGATGTTCTTGTGCAAGACATTCTGAGCATGACACTTTAACTACAAAACAGACATAATGTTATAATTATCTATAGGATTTAGGATCCCAACAAAAAACAGAAGCTGTACTCAGCTTGGATATTGAAAAAAATTAATTACTGGGGAGTCTTTATACAGGTATGGGAAAGATTTAAGAAACCAACAAAAAATGTCAGGGAATTTAGTGGCTTTCAACAGAGAGAAGCCATTACCCCCTAGCCCTAAAGGAGCAAGTGAGAAAAGTGTTTCTGGAGCCTGATGAGAATTGAGGCTGTAAAGAGAGGGTTCCTTAGAGAAGGTATAGACTTACAGATGCAGTTACTGCCAGAACAAAGAGCAGAGCAGCAAGGCAGTAAAGGAAAAAATACCCTGACCCTCCTCTCTTGCCCTATAATCTCTTGCTGGTGCTTTCCTTTGGCTGAGAACAACCGGAAGCTAGGGCTTAGGGAGCCCGGGAGATACAGTCTGGAGAGTCCACTCCATCCTTCTCTAAGCACAGAGTAGGATGCAGAGGGGCAGAGAGCAGATGGGAGGCTGCAAGTGAAAAACAACCAGCAATCCACCCCGTTTATTTTTGTGGGGTATAAAATGCATAGAAGAGTAATATAAAATATATAAGTTATAACTTTTATGTCCCCCCAAAATTCCCATATTCAACATCAGGAGAAAACACCAAATATTCAATATTTGGCTTTTTTTTTTTTTTTCAAAAAGGGACACTGTGACAAACCTGGAACTCTGATTATTTGTCTCCAGTCTGTGGGTGGGTAGCTCTTTTGGTCAGAGCCTGGAGGGTGATGAGGACAAATTAGGAGGTTCAGGCACATGGGCACCAGAGTTATATGGGCACAGACTACATAGTCCAGGCTTTGGTGTCCTGCCATTATTACAAGGAGGCCTGAGCACATCCATTGCCACTGCCCCCCAAATAATTTTGCAGTGTGTGTACTAGGTATATGTTAGAGGCAAGATACTCAGGCATTCGAATATATCTTTCCACAAGTTGTTTTAAAGCCTTATAAGTCATTCCTAGTAATTATTCAATAATTATCCAACCACTAATTTCTATACTTCCTAGAATAAGTAATGCTTCATAGAGGGTGTGGGAGTACAATGTTAGGGTATGATTTGAAGAACACCCATCTGAGAATTACCTCTCCCAAAAGGATTTGCCCTACTCATTGCCCCACAATTCTAATATGAGAATTCTCACAATTCTCAATTAGTGATCCTCCTTTGGGTTATTTGCCAGTGTCAGTAGTCTCATCCTAAAACATACCCAAGGTGCTTAGAGTTAATAAGAAATTTGCATGCTGTTCCATCATTTCTCTTATTAGGTCAGATTACTTGTTCACTCACTCAACAAATATTTACCAAGAACCTACTCCGTGCCAGGCACTATGCTTTTTGCATTTATACAAACCAAGAATGGCACAGTGGCATCAGCTACTTGGAGGTGGGGGAAGGGTGAAAACTGCTCATAAAATGCAGCACTAGGAGCCTGATCAGAGAGGACACAGCATTGGGTTCCCGGTTAATCTAATGAGGGAGTGAAGGGAGAAAGCTATGGGTCTGGGGCAGAGAGAAATACTGTGAGCGCACTTTAGTTTGGCAGAGAGGCATGTCTGAGGATATTGAGTAAATAATAATATTCATAATTATGCGATCACTTAATATGTGCCTAATAGACTGTTAACATATTAGAAATTTCTTTATCTCGATGTCTTCCCTTACATAGCCAATATTGTGATGGTCATTCTTTTGACGAGAAAATTGAAGTTCAGAAAGGATGTGATTCACTCATATCCAAGCAGCTGATGATGGCAGATTCAGGAATCAGATCCAATTCTGCCTTCAGAGTATGAACTCCTTCCTCTTGGAAACATCATCCTTCTGTGGGATTGAGTTAGTAAAACATCTTCCTCACCTGAAATTTAGCTGTTCTTAAAAATTGCTCAGATTTTAGTGAAACTGATTTTCTCTTTCTTGAAAAGAAAAAATATCGAAGGGGATCTCTCATCTTTACCAAAGGTTTATCATGGTTTTGCCCACGTCAGTTTTGTTTTCTGAGGAAAAACTGAGAAGACTCACTAACAGATTACTCAACAAATGTTTGGTGAATGAATGGCTCCATAATTAAGCAGTTAGAAGTCACGCAACCCTTTGTAACATGTAAAACACAAGAAGATGTCTCAATTCCTCCCTGAGAGTCATTTCCCATTAAATCCCAATTTTCCAGTTGATGAACTGCAGGCCCTCCCAATATCAACAAAGATTAGGCAGTATTTCCTTGCCAGGCTGAGGCTGTTACTTGCTTGCTGTTGAGAAGCAAACTATAACAAATTGGGGCTGGACCAAATAAAGAACCCATAAATGAGTAACTTTGCTCAATGACCTTCTAGCTCTCTTGGCTTGGCACATCCCACGGAGAAATAAAACAAGGCAGAGAAGATGACCAAAGAGTTTCAGGAAGTTCTGTCTCCTTTCTTGGAATTTGTCGATGGGGTTATTTCCCATGGATGGCCTGTCTTTTAATTACACTTTGGCAGGCTCAGAACTATGAAGTTATAGGGATGGGTGGGCCTATAGCCAAATGCTGATCTCCTCAGCTGGCTTAATGAAAATTACCAGGACTTTGTCCACAATGGGCGAGGAACAAAAGGCCTAGGTCAGCTGCTTCGGGAGATGTGGCTGTTCCCAACTACCCTGCATGTTTCCAGGACATGGCTGATATAACTCAGTAGCAAGTGTTTGCTCGGTGTGAAAGCAATAGAAAAGAAAAGAGAACACAGTTTTCCCAAACAAAAACTAGCAAAGACTGAAGAAGCCTCCAAATCATGGAGAAAGACCTTGTACTTCTCTGACCTGGTTGAAACATCATTTCCACTTCAACTCTGAAATGCAGCAAATAGATCAAGGGCCATCAAAAAATCCCACCTGTGAATTTCTACCAAAGACATATATCATGGTGAACACGTCTTGGTTCTTGTTTGCCCAAAGATAGCAGGGGAAGAGAAGCCACCCAAGATACTTCCCTTACCTGCCTTCTGTCTGCATCTACATGGTCTCCAGTGGTGGCTGAGTGTTCTTCTTATCTCTGATTCTCCAGTATCACCACTCCCTCCTTTTGCCCTTGCAGTCCCAGGAGTGGTAGGTAGGTGCTTCCTATTGTTGCTAATCTCAGGGTTGTCTCACCACCTCATTTGGTTTCTCAGCTCTTCTATCATTTGTGTAAACAATTCTCTGAATAAATCTACTCTGGTTCAACCCTTGAAGTGGTTTCTGTTACCTGATTAGACCTTGACTGATACATATGTATTCTTCCCTTTATTGTAATGTTGCTACTCAGGAAGGCAAGACATCAAACACAATCACAACTCATCTAGCTGAAAAGTCAATACTTTTCCTGCTCTATCTGGCTACCTCCTGGACTACAGGATCACATCAAGTGTGCGAGAAATGGCAATGACACTTAGAGGGCTCTCAAAGAATATCTTTTGGACACATGAGTTTCTCTGGCATGTTGTGACATCCTAGGTTTCATGTGTCCTTGTAGCCAACTTTTATACAAGAAGGAGGTGATACCATCCAGGGATGAGGGAGGGTGGCTCCACCCACCTCTATGACCTGGAGCAATGGAAAAGCTTGGTAAAGTATATGATACTTTATATATAAAAGTAACTTTAGAATACATGTTAATCAGGACAATGTTGCAACAAATGATAGAAACTGAATCAAATAAATTTAAGCAAAAAAAAAAAATGTATTGACTTACATTATTGAAAAACCCAGAGATAGCACAAACTTTCCACATGGGCGGGTCTGAGAGTTTAAACAATGCCATCAGGAATCTGCCACATCTCTCTCCACCATTCTGATTTGCTCTCTTTTATGTTGGTGTCAATCTCAGACAAATGCAAAAACCTGTGATTGCAACAGAGCCTACAACAGCTCCAGGTTACCCTCAGTCTCAGAAGGACATCTTCTCCCTCCCTGGACCAATCACTGTGTCTTTGCTGATTGGGATCAGAGGCTCTGGGAGGTCAGCCTGAGTGAAGTTCATGACTCCTCAGCCTCCTGTGGTAGGGGAAACAGAGTTCTTGACTGAGAAAAAGGGAATTCTGGGCAAGTGACAACAGATATAAAATACCACGAGGCAGCCAGGTACCAAAGGAAAAGTATTGGCTTTGAATTAGAAGAGTTGAAATTGAATTCTAACTCTATTATCAGTTTGCTGTGAAAGTCCAGGCAAAGTATTTCACCTCTCTCAGCCTTGGTTTCCTCATTTGTAAAACATGTGGATTGGGCTTGGGACAGTAATTTGTAAGCATTTTTAACCACAAAACTCTCTATTCAAGTAAACTCTTATGCAAAACAGACAAAACCTCGCCAAATTTGCTTAGAGGGGTGATGAGGATACTGGAGCCCTATCTCCCTGATGGGGCTACTTGAAACTCCTTTAGTTCCTTGGAACACAATTTGAGAAACCTTGAAGTAGCTGATCTCAAGGGCCTCTTCCAGCTTGAACTTTGGGGAATGTTATGTAGATTGTCCAACCCTCTTTAATCTAATTTTTCTCACTTTCCCTCTATTTATTTTTTGGCTAACATCATGAACTTTGGCTATGTGTGAGAGGCCACTTAGGAAAAATAATCATTTATTCAAATGCTCAGCCAATTTACTTTGGCCTATTTGGAGCTTGTTTTTCCTGACGGAGAGGGAATAAATTTATAAAACACACTTTCAAGTTGGGGCTAGAAAAGGTGAGTGTACAAGTGAGGAAAAGTAGACAACAGAAGTTGCCAAAGCTGAGCTGAGCTGGAAGCTGTGAATTCAGGAAACCTCCTTCTCCCCATTGCTGCGCTCCCTTGGCATCTGGGGCCAAGTGTACGCTCTGGAACGGATGGCAGAGGAGGATGTTGTGGGTTTTGGCTTCACTACTTGTGAAAACTTGCTCTTGGGAAGCCACCTCCAGCTCCAATACGAGTGTTTGATTGAAATCGAGCATCAGGGAAGATGGGGAAAGCGGTGGGGGATTTGGTCTTCCGATAGCCAGAAGACAAGGTGAAAGGACGGACACTTTGACTCAGAAAGTGCCAAGAGCGAGAAATTCGTGCTGAGGTGACTTCAAATGAGGCCAGGACCTTTGCTTCTCTTTTTCATGTAATTGTTTATTCAGATATATGAATAAAGAGAGGCTAATTGGTGGCAGACACTCCTTGGGGGTGCAGAGATAAATAAGTGGTGTTCTCTAGCCTGTGGGACCTTGGAATGAAACAGGCGAGGCAGGCAGATCAATGCAAAATGCTGTGTGGGAAGGCTGATGTTTATCTGGTGCACACAGGCTGGTGATGGCGGATGTCTGCTCTGACTGGCTGGTGTCTGGGCTATACCAACCGTTAAATATTTTAATATCATCCCTGCTCTGTGATGTGTAGGAAGTATAACCAGATAGATGTGTACACTCCACAGTACTAGTACAGAGAAGGAAAAATAACTGGTGGAGTTAAAGAGTGTTTATAGAGGTGGTAGCATTTGGTCCGTGTACTAAAGGAAGAGTAGGACATCATTCGGAGGTGGAAGAGGAGACAGGAAGGGGGCATTCTAGAGGACAGAGGGAGTGGGACCATGTTCTGCAGTCTGAATATGTATGCAGAGGCTGGGAAGACAAACACGTTGTTTGGTGTGAATTGAGCATAAGTTGTTAGGGAGTTCATCAAAAAGTGTGAGCTCACTATCGTCAAAATATCCAGAATTCAACCACTTCTTTCCCTTTACTACTGCCAGCCTGGCCCAGCCCATTCTCTTCTCTCCCCTATTCCAGTCACAGCCTTGGAAGAGGCATCCGCTTCTCTCCTGCCCCCTACAGACTATTCTCTATACAGAAGCCTGGAAGATCCCTTTACAAACCAGGTCAAATCTCCTAATGGCTTTGCTCAAAATAGTGCAATGACTCCCCACATCACTAAAGTTGACGTTCTTACATTTGACTTCACTGAGCAAGCTAATTCCATATCTACAGTATTTCATGACCTCCTCTTTTACTCCTCTCCACACTATTGACTTTGATCTGGCCACACTGGCCTCCTACTTCATCCTCAAACTTGGCAGACACACTCCTCCCTCAAGACCTTTGCTCCAGCTGTTCCCAGTGCCTGGAGCTTCCACTCTTTTTCCAAGTATCCCTCGTCTATGTTTCTCATCTACAGATCTTTGCTCTTGAAGGTTGTGTTGACTGCCCTATTTCATTTCACAACCTGGTGACCGATCAACCTGTGAATCTACCCTCCTTGGCCTATTCTGTTTTTTTTTCTTAGCAATTTTCACTTTTTAATATAGTATATTTTTCTTATTAATTATGTTTATTGTTTGTCTTTCCTTGCTAGAATATAAGTTCCATGAGGGTGGCTATCCTTGTCTGTTGCTTTGAAAAAAATTCCAAGTGGTCAGATCAGTGCTGGGTATAGATGAGGTGCTTGATAACTACTTATCAAGTGGTAGGGAGTGAGGATTTGGTAGATTATCCAAATACATGGTAAAGCCAGCATTTGGACTCAAGTTTGCCCAGTGGCTCGTGCCATCACTCCTGAGTGGGAAAGGAAAACCAGTTGAAGTATTGATGCTGGTAGCACTGGTGGTGGGATTTTTATACCACTCATGCTGATACTGGACAGCATAGACAATGCTGCAGTGAAGGAGAGAGCAAGCTATCCTTGCTCAATTTGTTGCTGCAGACTCTTTTTTTCTTTTAAATAATAAAATTCATGACTGAAAAGACATCCTGTATGCGTGCGTGTGTGCATGTGTATGTAGATGCATTGGCCTCCATCCTAGAGCCTTACCTCATTTGGCAGGCATTTAACAAAGGCAGGATTATTGAATACCAGTGAATTATCTGGCAACAGAGGAAGAGACCAAGAGATGCATCGGTATGGAGCGCACCTGATAGGATGAAATGTTGGTCATTCACAGATGTCTTTCAGAAGGAGTCACCAACAAGTGCTGCATTATGTTTGTCTTGAAGAAACTATTTCCTATAAGGTTTCTGACCTTGAGGGGCAGGGCTGACATTGCAGACAAGAGCCTCAAGATTAGGCAGTTCTGCCTGGACTTCTCTGGAATTGCTGCTCAGTACCTGTGCCTGCTGCTACCACCTGCCATTGGGATTTGGCGCAGGGATCCAGTTAGCTGTTTCTTCATGCTCCAGGCTTCCACTGGTTAATGCTGAGGACTGCCAGCTAGTATTGAGAGATTGCCACTACCACAGAAACACTGTCTAGAAAGAAGGCTGGGTTGCGAGGAGATGGGACAAACACAGAAAAGTCAAAACCAGGCCTCATCCTGGCCGGTAGTTAGATTTTTTACTTAAATTTAGGCTTACTCTACATGTTAAGACTCCAAAGAATACTAGGGAAAGAATGCTTTCCTAAAATGCATGGGCTCCACTGAATGCCGTATTTAGAAAGGAATCATTCCTTCTAGTTGTGCTGATGTGTTAAGTGAGTAAGGCCACCAAGCACTCTTAATGACCAAAAGGGATAAAAAGTTTCCTCCTGGTTTTCTTCAAATCACAGGCATCACTATAAGGGAGGAGGCTATTGGATAAGCTCCTGCTTATCCAAAAGAAACTAAATTTATTTTGCACAGAAATCAAATTATTAACCCCCAAGCTTTCAAAGTTGCTAGATTGACAACCACCTAAGATGATACCAAAATGTGGTTGTCTGGGAAATTTATTTTCGTATAACATACAATGCTACAATGGTATCTTCCACAGAAGGAACATTTAAGTCCCGCACTCCAACCCTCATTACCACACACACAATACACACACCTTTTATTTTTACCCCCAGTTCACCTGTATTGGTGTTTAGAATAGCACAAGGGTCTATTAAATCTGAAAGCTGTTTTGGTCTCCAGACTTGCCAAGTGTCATATTTGACCTACTTCACCATTTGAAATTCCCATCCTCCATAAAAAAACATTTCTAACAAGATACCACCCTGGTCTTACTATGGCTTTTTCCAATTTCTTCATTATAAATGCCAATCATGCCTGCCCCATAGTATACAATGATTTTGGACACCCTCTATGCCACCTGTCCTCAAGCTTCAGTTAGTGTCTGAATCTCCTAAAGGGCTGGTTAAAGTACAGATCACTCTGCCACCCCCAGAGTTTCTAATTCAAGAAGACTGGGGTAGGGCTGGAAAGTTTGCATTCCTGACAAGTTCCCAGGTAAAGCTGACACTGCTGGCTCTGGGATCTTACTTTGAGAATGTCTGTTCTATGCTTTCAATTTTGATTGCTCCTTGAAGAAAAAGAAAACCAAAACCAGTTGATTTAGAACTGAACTGGGTAGGATTAGCAAAGTCAACAGCTATGAAATTAAACAGCAGCAGAAGAATGAGCTGGTATCAAGTGAGGTCTGGGTGTGGAGGAGAATGTGCTATAGTTCATGTTCCTTAGGGTTCCTTAAAAGATCTTTCTTCATCAAGAAAGAACCCAAAGAGTGAAGTGATCAATATCAAAATTCTTTCAGTTGCAAGTGATAAAAATAATAATACAAATAAATATCAACTCAAACAGGCCAATTCAAAGAGGATATTTATTGGCTCATATCAATGAAAAGTATAAGGATGGTCTAACTTCAGGCATGGCATGAACCAGAAGCTCAAAAAAGTTTCTTTCTATAACTCTGGCCTCTGTGTCCTCTCTATTTGAACCATTCTGAAACAGATTCTTAGATCCTGGTGGCAAAATAAACAAGAACCACTTTCTCTCACTGGCCAAAGTCTTTAGAAAGCATGCTGTTATAGTTTCTCAAAGAACACAGTCTGCGGGGGTCACCTACTGTGATCCAGAATAGAGAAGAAAAAGGGCAAGAAGAGGACCAATTGATAGTATATTAACCGTAATGGCCATTATTCCTTGGACACTGAGGCAAGTTTGTGACAGTATAAAAATAACACGGAAGTATGTTTATGATCATAGCTTCCCATTACCCAAATCCAACTCCATTCAACTAAGAAAATGCCACTAAGACAATTTACCTTGGGGATTGTCACACAACTTTTTATCTCTTTTGTCACCATTAAATGTGATGTTTTTACTGGTGAGCTTCATGGCAGAGCCTGTCATTGTAGTGCGATAATTTGCTACAGAGAGTGGTGTAGGCAAAGGGAAATGGTAGCTACCTGTTTCCCCAGATCCACAGTAACTTTTTTAAAGTCTTTCTTTCTGCTGAAAAATGCCTGCCTGGCTACAGAGTCGAATAGGAGACTCTGAAGGGACAAGATGCTATTTTAAGTGCGATTTTCAGTCTTATAGAGTTTTCATTTAGTTCTTCATGTAATAGGCACATGTACAAAAGCAATTAAGCTAGAACAAAGCAGAAAATAACAGCAGGCAACTCGCTGCCTTCAGTTACAGTGCTCCCAATCTGGAACACTGTCAGTCACTGGTGGGGCTTGCAGAATTAAACTAGCTGGGAGAAAGAAAAAAAAATTTTTTTTGGCTGAGTCAGCATCCAAATATAGGAATCCTTCTGAAGGATTGCAGGTTTCTCAGAGGGCTATGCTAGAGGCAAGGAGTAGGTTGATTTTTTAAAGTCCATACAGGAAGAAAGAATTATTGCAAAATGTGTGTGTTTCCTGAGTTGTGGTCTGGAAAAACCATATCTGGGCCTAGGACACTCGCCTCCCTCTTTGAGACTCTGGAATGAATCTTTATTTCATTGTGCTTAACCATCACAGCAATTATGTTCCTAGAATGATATCAGCTAAAGGATGTGTTGGGGTTTTATTTTAGTTAAGTTAGATTGTAATTAGCAGGAAGTCACGTATTAAAGGGATATATGAGAAACGGAGTGGAGGCTAATGAAATTAAAGGGAGGGAAATGTCTGGGCTTTAGGGCTTTGCCACTGCCAAGGCCCACTCACTCACATTCATTCCCTCCATCCATCTCACCCTATCTCCATTCTTCATTGTCTTCTGCTAAACACAGATTTTTAAATATGGCAGAAGATGGCCACCAGCAGCTCCCGATTCATGCCCTTCAATTTCTATGACTCAAAAGGCAACATACTCTGTCCTTCTCCAGTTGAGGAAAAACCCCAGGGAAAGAGGACTGCATAAATGAGATGAGAGGAGAGTGATCTGGAAGTAGGAAAGGGAGGGCTATGGCCACAGAAACCAGAGAAGGATGGAATTTCAAGGAAAAGACAATGGTCAATGGACACTACAGAGGGATGAAGTAGAGTGTGATGGAAGCATTCCTGACAAGGTTTGCAACACACAAAAAGTTAATGTCACATTTATCAGCTCACATAGTGTGTGGATATTAAACAAGCATATCACAGTGCTTTTCTTGAATATTAGTGTCCTAATGCCGTCACTGGAAACATCAATTTGGGCAACTGCCCATAAATTTATGGTTCCTTGTAAAGCTGCTTTTACGTAGTTAAAAAGTATTAATTAACATAGAAACAAGCTTTGATAAAAGACTGCTGAACAACAATGAAATAAACCCAGAAGGGCAGTGGTGGGCCTAGCCTGGGTATTGTGCTCACAATCCCCACTTGCTTTGTCACTGGGGAAGGAGGACAAGGTACAACAGTTGGCCAGGTTGAGTCACATCATGGCTATTCCTGTGGGGAGGGACCAAGTACTATGAATGACTGACAGCCCCACCAAGATTACACAACTAGAGGCAGGGAGAAACTATTTCCCAAAGAGGAGGAGGGAGAAAGGTACATACTTTTCTGTGTACAACTAGCAAAATGGTTACAGGAGTCCAGCCAAGTGTAAAAGTATCCCCAGTCCTCCAGTAGCACCAATTATTAGTTATTCCTATCAACGTATATTTTGTACCTACTACATGTCATATCTGTGTTAGATCTTGGATATACAAAGATAAATGGGACAAGATCCCAGCCTTTCAGAGTTTGAGTTATTGCTAAATAGACATGCAAAAATAAACTGGGTGTTATGGAACAAGAATTGTAGTAGAATTTGAAAAGTAGTATGGGAGAAGGAGAGGGAAAAGGATGCATTCTGTTGGGAAGGAGGGATGAGAGTAAGATTCATAGGAATCAAGGTTCAGAGGAGGGCTTTAAAGGAGGAATAGGAGGTTTCCAAGTAGACAAGGCAGATTTCCAGAGATTTCCCAATTTAAATACTCACTTAGCTTAGTTGTATTAGAGAATATTATAGGTTTGTATCACATAGGGCAGCACTTAGGAAATACAGATCTCAAGCTAATTTTAAACATAGAAATTAAAGTTTACAGAAGTTAGGAGATTTGATCAAAGTAATATAGCTAGAGAGTGGCAGGGCTACCATAAGAAGTCAGACTTCTTCATCACCAGAATAGTGCTCTTTTAATTTCCCCACATAAAATCCTGAGGCTCAAGGGTCAAAGAGAAACAGTGAGCCTTGTCCTGGTTTTTAGTAGGTATTATCTAGAGTCATGAATCTAACTATAACTATTATGTGACCAGGACATTACCAACTCATTAGCCTTGAAGAATGGTGAGTAGCAAGTGTTCACAGTGAATTTTACATTCATGTACAAATTATTGGGAAAAATCTGTTTCAGAAAAACACAACTGGCCACCATAGATAGCCCCCATATGTTACATCCAATAATTAATGGACCTTTAATTACATTTCAATAAATTGATGAGGACTGAGTTTTAAGACAGGTTATTTCCTTACTGGAGCTGTGACTCATAAGGAGAGGACAGCCCCCCGGTTTTTATCAGAAAATAAAAAAGTTAAGGGGAGAAGCCCTCTGTTTTACTCACACGGACTGGTAGGGCAGATGTGCATAGCTGACAGATACCCAAGATCTAGAAAAACAATTGCTTGGAAGTCACTGGGCTGAGACAGCTGGAATGGTTAGTTTTTTTCCTATGGGCTTCTGAGCTAAAGACTCTTTCAAATTCCTGAGCAGAGGCACGGAAGGCCCTGTGCAAAGCCAGCACAGGAAGGGCTAGTCTGGGTTGGTCTGGTGGGTTAGGTGGGCAAGAGTCATGGTCTAAAAGGCAGTGGGAGCTGGAGAGGGCAGCAGCACAAGCCATTCAGAGTAGAACAGTTGCAGAAGTCACTGTCCCTTTGTATACTGCTTTCTTGGTACAGGCAGCCCTGGTTCCACAGCTATAATTATAATGATTGACAAGAAACTGACAGAGGGCCCTATTTTTGAGAGGAGCAAAGGTATGGCCTTGTGTGTGGGAATGTAGTCTGAGCAGGAGAGTCAGGAATTGCATAGCCGTCATCTTCCAAAATGAAGAGGCTATTAGAGAAATACAGACAAGCATTGTGCATTTGTGGATGGCTAGCGCAAAAGAACACATCATCCCCCAATCTCAGTATAATATCCATCACTCCGGAGAAAAGATCAATATCAGCAATTATCAAAAATGGGGGAAAAACTGCCAAAAGGACTGTAAGCCAGCCATGTTAAACATGAAATGAATTACCACTCCCTCCAGTGGGATAAAATTTCTAAATCGTCAACACAATAGAAAATAAACACAAAGTCTACACATTTCCTTGTAGGCTTTCCGCCAGCCTCTTAGAGAGAGCAAGCTCACTCAAGAGTCAAGTTCAAGGTTTCTGCCTGCCTCTCCTTCTTGTCTGTTTTGACTATACATATATATGCTACAACTATGTTATTGGTATACAAGAGGTTGGAGAACTCAAGGCCATTTCCTGTAAGGGACTGGGTTATCCATAACACTTGCTTGGTTATCTTTTATGATTTAATAGGGAGACTTTCCATAGCATGAAATCTGGCTCTGCCATTTATAGGCTGTGAGACCTTGGGCAAGTTACCTAACCTCTGTGAAACACAACTCAGGAGTCTTGGAAAACGATGATTGTATGAGACAATATCTATAAATAGATATAAAGCACAGCACTGGAACATGTCATGTTCTTAAAATGGTAGCTACTCAAATTGTTATTATTATTAAATCACTGTGCCTGCCTTTGAAGAGCTCACAGTCTAATGCGAAAACCAGACATGGGTATGATTCATGCAGATAGAACAATATGGGTTGTGGTTACAAGTATGGGTTGTGGTTATTTTCATGTTTAAGATTGCCTTTGTATAGTCTGTTTCCTCTGGTGGTTTCTGTCCAGATAGTGACACTATTTGCAGAAATTCTAGGGAAAATTCACAGTCTCTCATCAGGCTAGAAGTATTCTGGATTCTAGAACATTATCAAGATCTTCACCTAATACGAAAAGGCAGAAAAGACCTATGGATGCTAACATCTTCAGGCATCTTGAATCTCAACGTTGGCTGCACTAGGAGAGCTTTTAAAATTCCAGTGCCCATTCAACAAAGATGACAAGACGATTTAATGAAAAGACAATCTTTTCAACAAATGGTTCTGGAACAAGTATCCATATGCAAAACCTCACAAGACACACAAAAATGAAAGTGGATTATAGATATCAAAATAATAGCTAAAACTATAATACTTCTGGAAGAAAGCATAGGAGAAAGCCTTCATGACCTTGGTTGACCAAAGAGTTTTTAGATATAATAGAAAAGCACAATCCATAAAATGAAAAATAAATATTTTATACTTCACAATTTAAAATGTTTGTATTTAAAAAAAAAAATAAGAAAACGAAAAGTTCAGTCACAGACTGGAGAAAATATTTGCTAGTCATACATCTAATAAAGTACTTGTTAATATATAAAATAACGCTTACATCTCAGTAATAAGAAGACAATTCAATTTTAAAAGGGGCAAAAGATTTGAATAGAAGTTTCACCAAAGAAGATATACAAATGGCTAATATGCACTTGAAAAAATATTCAGTGTAATGAGGAATCCAAAGAATATAAGGAATACAAATTAACACTACAATTACATATAACTACACAGTCATTAAAATGGCCAAAATTAGAAATCCAAACAACACCAAGTGTGGTAAGGGTATAGAGAAAATGGAACCATCAATCATTGCTGGTGGGAATGTAAAATGGGAAAAGTCAGTTTTTTAAAATAAGTCAGTCGAAAGCTTACTATACAACCCAGCAATTCTGCTCCTAGAAATATACGCAAGAGAAATTTAAACATATTTCCATACGAAGGCATGTTGTGCTAATGTTCATAGCAGCATTTTTCATAATTGCACCAAACTGGAAACAACCCAGATGCCCACCAACTGCTGAAAAGTCAAACAAAATGTAATATGTTCGTACCGTGAAATAGTGTTCAACCATAAAAAGGAGCATGCTACAGCATAGATACACCTCAACAATATTATGAGACATGAAAGGAACCAGATGCAAAAGACAACATATGTTATGATTTTATTTATGTGAGTGTCCACACAAGAGAAATTGACAGCGATAGAAAGCAGATCATGGCAGTCTGAGGCCACAGGTAGGAGCAGGGATTGACCGCAAACTGGCAAGAGGGAACTTTTTTGGGTGATGGAAATGTTCTAATACTAGATTGTGTGGATGTCTGCACTCCCATGTTCATTGCAGCACTATTCACAATAACCAAAATATGGATGCTGTGGATCTATGTCCATCAACAGATGAACAGGTAAAGAAAATGTGTATGTACACAACAGAATGCTATTCAGTTGGAACAGGAATGAAATCCTGTCATTTGCAGCAATATGGATGGAACTGGAGGTCATTATGTTAAGTGAAATAAGCCAGGCACAAAAGGACAAATACTGCGTGTTTGCACTTACGTGTGGAAGCTAAAAAAGTGGCCCTCATGGAGATAAAAAGTTGGTGGTTACCAGAGGCAGAAAACGAAAGGGGGAAGGAAGATAAGAGTGAGGTCAGTTAATGGTTACAAAATGTAATTAGATAGAAGGAATAAGATCTAGTGTTTGATAATACAGTAGATTATTATAGTTAACAATAATGTATTTTATATAGTTCAAAATAGCTAGTAGAGAAGAATTAAAATGTTCCCAACATAAAGAAGAGATAAATGTTTGAGGCGATATGTATCCCAGTTACACTAATTTGATCATTACACATGGTATGCATGTATCAAAATATCAAATGTGCCCCCAAAATATGTGCAACTATTATGTATCAATAAAAAAACACCAGATTGTGGTGATGCCTGCACAATTCTTTAAATATATATATATTTTAAATAATATAATTTACCATTATAATGGGTGAATTTTATACTGTGTAAAGTAGACCTCAATAAAGCTGTTTAAGAAATCCTGTTGTCCAGGCTTCCCTCCAGACCCATAACATTGGAATCTTTGGGGCTGGGACCCGGGCATCAGCATCTTGTAAAGCTTCTCCAGCTATTTTAATGGGCAGCCCAGGAGAACCAAGGTAGAGAAAAACCTGTGGATTTGAACTGCATCTCCACAACTCACCAGCTGTGTTACTTAGAAGTATTATTTAATCTCTCTGAACATTATTTTCCATGTCTATAAGAAAAAATAATACCTACCTCATCAGCTTGTTTTGAGGCTAAAAAAAGATGAATGTAGAAGAATGCTGAATAACGTCAAGCTGAACAATTGTCTAGAAACTAGAATAGTGATAACAGTCATATAATGTGTGTTCAAGACCTGAAAGTCAGCCACAGTTTTGTCAAGAGACCCCGAGTACAAGACATTTTTATACCAGACAGCCCTATCAGTCTAAATTCCAGAGTATGTAAGATTACTTTGATCTCTGTCAGTTTGGGACAATTTAATAATCTCCCAAAGAGCACTTCAATGAGATAAGGCTTCCAACAACAACAGACTGAACTATCCAAAAGCTTCCTTTAGATTAAAAGTACCTTAATGTCAGCCAGGCATGGTGACAATACTTTGGGAGGCCAAGGCAGGCAGATCACTTGAGGCCAGGAGTTTGAGACCAGCCTGGCCAAATCCCTGTCTCTACTAAAAATACAGAAATTAGCCAGGCATGGTGGTGGGTGCCTGTAATCCCAGCTACCCAGGAGGCTGAGGTGAAAGAATCACTTGAACCCAGAAGGTCAAGGTTGCAGTGAGCCATGATCCTGCCATTGCACTCCAGCCTGGGTGACACAGCAAGATCCCCCACCTCAAAATAAATAAATAAATAAAAAAAATACAAATATTTTTATATTATCAGTAATTTGTGGTTGTTTTGCAGTTGGAGTTAGGGTCAGACAGTAGAGGGTTTTTTTTTCTTTTTTTTGAGATGGAGTCTCGCTGGTCACCTGGGCTGGAGAGCAGTGGCAGGATCTCGGCTCACTGCAAGCTCCATCTTCTGGGTTCACACCATTCTCCTGCCTCAGCCTCCCAAGTAGCTGGGACTACAGGCACTCGCCACCATGCCTGGCTAATTTTTTGTATTGTTAGTAGAGACGGGGTTCCACCGGGTTAGCCAGGATGGTCTCGATCTCCTGACCTCATGATCCACCTGCCTTGGCCTCCCAAAGTGCTGGGATTACAGGCGTGAGCCACTGTGCCCGGCCGAGGTTTTAAAACCTCTAAACCCAGCCTCTTTCAGCTACTATAAAGATATAAAAAATGTCTTGTACCAATTAAAGTGTGTTCAGCTGGAAGTAGCAAAGTACCTGATTTTTAATGTCTTAAGTTGCAATTATTTTAAATTTTAACAGATGATCTGGAAGTAGGCATTCCAAGTTTGCTTTGGAAATTCCGTGATATTATAAAATATCCAGACTCTTTAGAATCTTGAGCTTTGTCAAAGGCAGCATCTCTCCTCATGATCAGAAAACAGCTGCCAGATTTTCAAGAAACTCAATCGCATATGACAGCATCTCAAATAGAGAGCTGGAGGCAGATACAAAGAAAGGCTTTTTCTTCACATGCTTCTTTGTTATTAGGAAGGAATGAAAACTTTTCCCCAGAAGTCCCAAGAAGACTTTTCCCTTTATCACCTTAGATGAATTGGGTCAAATACTCACCCTGTTAGCAAGGAGGGAGGAGGAATGGTCGTCAGGAAAGCATCCAAAAGCATCTGCCACATTGCTTATTTTCATACAGTGTTTTGCAGCTATGCATATGCAGCAGTGTTCTTCATTATAGGCAACAGAAAATGTCCCTGTCTAATTTAACCAGAAAATGACTTTATTCACAGATTTTGAGTACTTCAGAGCTGTCAGGATTTCTGAAGAGTGAAACTTGAGGTTAAGCTGCCAGAAACGATGCCCAAAACCATGCTTGAAAACTGTTCTAATGAAGAAGCCCCTACTTCTGTCAGTTACCACACACTCCATGGACAGTTTGCACCATTGCTGTTCTCCTGATGAGAACTTGATCTTGCTTTCACCATTACCGCCACGGCTGCCAAAGAGAGAGGGTGAGTGTGCTCCTTGACCCTTGGTTGTTGCATAGCTAGCTTCCAAATCTAAGTGTGCTGTGAGCGCATCTGATTGGTGGAGCCTTGGTCATGTGAGCTTTCCCAGCTGCAAGGGAGTCTGGGAAGGGGAGTAGCTGGTATTTTTGGTACTTCTGAAGACTCATAAGAGAAGAATTCTCAACTTAGGTAGAGGTTTAGATACTGAAAAACTAGAGTGAATGACACATTCACTACAATGTTAATTATCTCATTTAATTCTCACAACCTTTTGCAAGTTATCCTCATTTTATGGAAAAGGAAACTGAGGCTCAGAGATACTTTACCATGTCCAAAAATCTAAGCTCTACAGACAAGTAAGCAAAACTAGATGTCCAGGGATGTATATTGTGCATTATTATAGGAAATTAATTGAAGACATACCAGATATTCATCATTAGGTATTTGTTAAATAAATTATGCTATATTTATACAATGGAACACTGCATAACCTTTTACAAACCTTGAGCTAGATTTATATGTTCTGATAGGAAAATATGTTTAGAATATATTGAGTGAGAAAACCACAAGTTCCAAAATGGTATAGATAGTACAACTTCAAAACAGTTTCAAGAGACTCTAATTTTATATAGATAGAGATATATTATATATATTGTATATACAGGTAGTCCTAGGATTAGTAAGATTTAACTTAGGATTTTTCAATTTTATGATGGTTCCCATACAACCATTTTGACTTTCACTTTCAGTACAGTATTCAATAAATTGCATGAGCTATTCAACACTTTAATATACAATAGGCTTTGTTTTAGATGATTTTGCCCAACTGTGGGATAATGCAAATGTTCTGAGCACATTTAAGGTAGACTAGGCTAAGCTGTAATGTTTGATAGTTTAGGTGTATTGAATGTATTTTCAACTTATGATATTTTCAACTTATGATGGGCTTATCTGGCTGTAACTCCATTGTAAGTTGAGAACATTTATATATTTTACACACACACACACACACACACACAGAGCCATGTATACCAAACTGTTAACAGTAGTTGTCTCATGTGGATGTTAATAAGAATTCTCACATTTTTCTGTTATATATACTTGCAATTTTTGAATTTTCTACAGTAAGTATGTAGTGTTTTGTAAGCAGCAAAACACCCAATAAATCCAATTTTAATTGAACCAGATTAATCATCCATAAAGATAAGGTTCCTTTGTTTAGATAATGGAAATGGGGGAGGCGGGCCTGGCCAACTTGAGGGCATTTTTGCCTCTAGGACTTAGATATTGAAATAAAAATTAATGAGTCACTCAAAAATATGGGATCAATGGGAGAGAAAAAAGGCAGGGAGCTTGACTCCCCTTCAGAGGCAGGGCTAGCAGCAACTGGGGCAACAAGGGTCACTTTATGTTTAAGTTGAGGGAGGATAAAATAATTAGAGAGTTCCAGAGAGTAAGAGAGTCAAGAATAAATGCTTCATCCCAGATTAGGAAAGGATCCAGTAGCCTGAGATATGGATGGGTGGAGAAAGCAAGACCAGTGAAATGGGTCAAAGAGATTAAACCCTGGTTGGAAATTGAGCAAGAAAAGCCTGGGAGGCTGAAACAGGCCAGGCCTGAGGCAGTGCCAGGCTTTGTTCTCAGGCCTAATTGCTAGGATAGGAAGCTATAAGTTACACTGTGGAATGCTTTAGTGTTTTTTTTAATAGTAAATTTTTCTGACACAGCTTATTGATGAAAACTGTTTTTAGCTATAGGAATCCTATATTCCAATACCACAGAGGGTACAATTAAATATAAAAATGCTGAAAGAGAGGCAGTATAGCTTAGTGGAGAAGAGCATAGACTTCGACTTGGTGACTCAGGTGGTATAGACAGAGAGATGACTGTGGATGCCACCAGAGAAGAGTCACTAATCCAATAGTTTGGGTTTTGGCCAGTCACCATAGGAGAAGTGACTTTAGTATTGTTGGGGACATCCCAACCCAGGCTTTACTCTGATTTGTGGATGACCTGGGCTTCAGTTGTGGGACTTGTGGTGGTGGGAATCCACATGCTCTAACTTTGAAATTCTCAGCCTTTTGCTATAACATAACAAAGAAAGAATGGCTACAATGAGCCAGACTCTAGTTGGTGCTGAAAGTCCTGTTGATGTGCCTGAATGGAGAAACTAAAAGTCACCAACACGGCTCATTAGTGAACCTCTGACTCATACTGAACATGGGAGGACAATTAAGGAAGAAGACCCTAGTAGAAGGATCCCCACCAAATTGTCGTCTTTCCCTTTTATGTGATGAGGTCTGATGTTGGCAGTTCATTCTTTGCACTCCCTGCTACATATTTGATGCCTGTCAATGCAGGTATCACAAATAACTGGAGAGGCATTGGAATTACACATGCAGAGGTCTAGAAAGACCATTTGAGCCAATTAAGCAGGAGTGTTTCTTCTGGAACAATCTTTCAACATCCATGTGTGTATTTGACTAAATCTTTTTGGTTGGTTCCCATGCTGAAGACATTACTTTGGTGCACAGCTTGCAGAACAACCTAGCACATGCCACATGTGTTTTGTTTTGTTTTGTTTCTTTGCCATTTTGTTCTGCTTTGCTTTTCAATATCAAAGCAACTCTAAGCCACTAGACATAGCTTCTCCAAAGACTTCAGATCAATGATTTCCAGATGTGCTATTTGTAGTCATTCATAGAGCCAAGATATAAATGTCATCAATCCCTGGAGGCATTGTAGTGTAACACTCTAGAATGCAAGTTTACGAGCCAGATTACGTGGGAGTGAATCTTGTCTCCACCACTGGGGCAAGCTATTTAACTTCTTTGTGCCTCAGTTTTGTCATCTGTAGAATGGTAATAATTATAGTACCTATCTCACACTGGTGTTGTGGGAATAAATTAATTTTCTTTTTTTATAAAAGGGTGTGTAGAATAGTGCCTGGTATATAAGCGATAAATGGTAAGTGTTGTTACTATTCTAGAATCCTGTCAGCCACTCCTGTAGGACTTCAGATGGTGGAAGTGGATGAAGTCATCATGACCCTTGAGCATCCTGGTAGGATACACAGCTTTGTAGTTTTAAAAATGTGATGTACTCAGTGCATGAATAGCTAAATGAGTTCAAGAGACTACTCCATACAGACCAAGCTCAGAAATTGACAGAAGAGTTAATTGTGCCTATGCCAATTTTTTTAATTTATAGTAAGATTAGAACAGGCAAAGGGGCACCAGATATTCGTGTTACCATGTCAGTGTATCCTTCCCTAGTATGCAAACCTACATCAGATGTCAAGTTTCCATTTGAAAATTATTTGGTGAGCATAGTAGTAGAGCTGGTATCCTCATGTTACCTGGTTACCACATATGAGAGAGGTAAGCAGAAAAATAAACTTGTTGGATGCAGATGTTTGAGATTATTTGTCATGGTGGGCAGTGGGGATATGAAGTCAAAATATCTATTTAGAATGTGCAATCTTCAGTGAAGCCTGACCTCCAATCATAAAATGTGTCAGATGACCCTGGAAAGGGACAAAGAAATTGATGTCTGCTGAGGCATGCCAAAGCCTATACAGATGAGAGGACTGCCATCAATCTGGGCTCTACATGGAAGAAGCAATGGGGTTTAAATTTCTCCTTTCCTTGAAGCTTCCTCAGAAGTCCTCTCTTTTGGTTTTGTTTTGCTTTTCCTTCCCTCCTGCCCTGGTTCATTTTCTGATGCTATAGCAGAATACCATAGAGTGGGACACTCATAAAGAAAAGAGATGGCCGGGCGCGGTGGCTCAAGCCTGTAATCCCAGCACTTTGGGAGGCCGAGACGGGTGGATCACGAGGTCAGGAGATCGAGACCATCCTGGCTAATACGGTGAAACCCCGTCTCTACTAAAAAATACAAAAAACTAGCCAGGCGAGGTGGCGGGCGCCTGTAGTCCCAGCTACTCGGGAGGCTGAGGCAGGAGAATGGCGGGAACCCGGGAGGCGGAGCTTGCAGTGAGCTGAGATCGGGCCACTGCACTCCAGCCGGGGTGACACAGCGAGACTCCGTCTCAAAAAAAAAAAAAAAAAAAAAAAAGAAAAGAGATTTACTTGGCTCACATTTCTTTTTTTCTTTTTGAGACGGACTCTCGCTGTGTCGCCCAGGCTGGAGTGCAGTGGCGCAATCTTGGCTCATGGCAAACTCCGCCTCCCGGGTTGATGCCATTCTCCTGCCTTAGCCTCCGGAGTAGCTGGGACTACAGGCGCAAGCCACCTCGCCCGGCTAGTAGAGACGGGGTTTCACCGTGTTAGCCAGGATGGTGTTGATCTCCTGACCTCATGATCCACCTGCCTCGGCCTCCCAAAGAGCTGGGATTACAGGTGTGAGCCACCACGCCTGGCTGGCTCACATTTCTATAGGGTTGGAAATCCAGGACCGAGGGGCCTCACCTGTTGTGAGATGTACTGCTGCATCGTAACATGGAGGATGCCTTATGTGGTGAGGAGGGTGAGAGCAGGTGAGTGCATATGAGACAGAGAAAAAGGGGGTCCAACTCCTGAGATAACGAGCCCATTCCCTTGAAAACAACCTTAATCCATTATGAGGACAGAGCCTTCATGACCTAATAACCTCTTAAAGACCCCACCTCTTAATACCATCACAATGGCATTAAATTTCAACATGACTGTTGGAAGGGACACTTAAATCATAGCACCTGCCATCCTTTCCTCTATATTTCCTCCTTCCTTCCATCCCCTCCTGTCTCCTTCCCTTTCTTTTTCTTCTATTCCGATCCCTTTTTTAAAATTTCCCTTTCTCTTCCCTTTCTAGTTTCCCTTCTCCATTTCTACTTTCCCTTTGCTCCCCTCCCCTCCATCCCCTCCCCTCCATCCCCTCCCCTCTCCTCCATCCCCTTCCCTCCATCTCCTCTCCCCTTCTCTCCCCTCCTCTTCCCTCCCCTCCCCTCCCCTTCCTTCCCCTCTTATTCCTTCCCCTCCCCTTCCTTTCCATTCCCTTCTTTCCTATTTGGTTGGTGCAATAGGTGGACTGAATGTCTCCTCTAATCTGGGTAGGTGTCTCTCCTTATCCCTTTCTGGGAAGAACAGATGAAACTAAAGTGGACTCCAAGAGAAAAATCATGGAGCTCACTGTTTATGCCTGCTTCTGGTCTAAATATTTAGCTAGAGGGACAGAAGGAGTCCTTGAGCTCCCATGTGTTTTATTTTCTAAGGGAAAAAAATTATAGAGGATTCATTCACCTGTCAGGCTTTCCGATGTTATATATTTCCCCTGGGAGCTAGGTAAAAATGATGATGAAATAAAAATTGTTTGGAGATTCAATGGTTTAGAGTTTTAGCACACTTTCCTTTTCTATCCTTAATAGCTCTGTGAACACAAACATCTCTGGAGCTACAATTTCTCCAAAAACGACACTTTTCTGTGGGAAGTTACATATGATAGTGTACTAGTCTGTTCTCATGCTGCTACTAAAGACATACCTGAGACTGGGTAACTTATAAAGGAAAGAGGTTTTATTGGCTCACAGTTCAGCATGGCTGGGGAGGCCTCAGAAAACTTATACTCATGGTGGAAGGAGAAGAAAGCATGTCCTTTTCACATGGTGGCAGGAAGGAGAAGAATGAGAGCCAAGTGAAGGGGGAAGCCCCTTATGAAATGATCAGATATCATGAGAACTTACTCACTATCACAAGGATACCATGGGGAAACTGCCCCCATGACTCATTTGCCACCCACCAGATCCCTCCTATCACACGTGGAGATTATGGGAACCTACAATTCAAGATGAGATTTTGGTGGAGACACAGCCAAACCATACCATTCTGCCCCTGGCCCTTCTCAAATCTTATGTCCTCACATTTCAAAACCAATCATGCCTTCCCAACAGTTCCCCCAAAGTCTTAATTCATTTCAGCATTAACTCAAAAGTCCAGTCCAAAGTCTCATCTGAGACAAGGCAAGTCCCTTCCACATATGATCCTGTAAAGTCAGAAGCAAGTTAGTTACTTCCTAGATACAATGGCAGTGCAGGCATTGGGTAAATACACCCATTCCAAATGGGAGAATTTGGCCAAAACAAAGGGGCTACAGGCCCCATGCAAGTCCAGAATCGAAAAGGGAAGTCATTAAACCTTAAAGTTCTAAGATGATCTCCTTTGACTTCATGTCTCACATCCAGGTCACGCTAATGCAAGAGGTGGGCTCCCATGAACTTGGACAGCTCCACCCCTGTGGCTTTGCAAGGTATAGCTCTCCTCCTGGCTGCTTTCACAGGCTGGCATTGAGTGTCTGTGACTTTTCCAGGTGTGCAGTGCAAGCTGTCTGTGGATCTACCATTTTGGGGACTGGAGGATGGTGACCCTCTTCTCACAGCTCCACTAGGCAGTGCCCCAGTGGGGACTCTGCATAGGGGCTCTGACCCCACATTTTCCTACGGCAGTGCCCTAACAGAGGTTCTCCAGGAGGGATCCACCTCTGCAGCAGACTTCTGCCTTGACATCCAGGCATTTCCATACGTTCTCTGAAATATAGGTGGAGGTTCCCAAACCTCAATTCTTGTCTTCTGTGCATTCGTAGGACCAACACTGCATGAAAGCTTCCAAAGCTGGGTGCTTGCATGCTCTGAAGCAATGTCCTGAAATGTACCTTGGCCCCTTCTAGCCATGGCTGGGACACAGTTCCGGCCAAGGACCAGTGCAGGAAACATTTTCCCCTCCTAGGCCTCTGGGCCTGTGAAGGGAGACTCTGTGAAGGTTTCTGACATGCCCTGGAGACATTTTCCCTGTTGTCTTTGTGAATAACATTTGGCTCCTCATTACTTATGCAAATTTCTGCAGCCAGCTTGAAAGTTTGAATTCCTCCCCAGAAAATGGGTTTTTCTTTTATATCACATCTTCAGGCTACAAATTTTCCAAATTTTTATGCTCTGCTTCCTCTTGAACCCTTTGCCGCTTAGAAATTTCTTCCTGCAGATACCATATATCATCTCTTTCAAGGTCAAAGTCCACAGATTTCTAGGGTGGGGCAAAAGGCCACCAGTCTTTTTGCTAAAGCACAGCAAGAGTCCCCTTTGCTCCATGATATGGTTTGGCTGTGTCCCCACCCAAATCTCATCTTGAATTCCCATGTGTTGTGGGAGGGACTCAGTGGGAGGTAATTGAATCATAGGGGCAGGTCTTTCTCATGCTGTTCTCATGCTAGTGAATAATTCTCATGAAGTCTGATGGTTATATAAGGAAAAGTTTCCCTGCCCAAGGTCTCTCTTTACCTGTTGCCATCCATGTAAGACATGACTTGCTCCTCCTTACCTCCTACCATGATTGTGAAGCTTCCCCAGTCACATGGAACTGTAAGTCCATTAAACGTCTTTCCTATATAAATTATTCAGTCTCAGGTATGTCTTCATCAGCAGTGTGAGCACAGACTAATACAGTAAATTGGAACAAGAAGTGGGGCACTGCTGAAAAGATACCTGAAAATGTGGAAGCAACTTTGGAACTGGGTAACAGGCAGAAGTTAGAATAGTTTGTTGGGCTCAGAAGAAGAGAGGAAAATGTGGGAAAGTTTGGAACTCCCTAGAAACTTGTTGAATGGGTTTGGCCAAAATGCTGATAATGATATAGACAATTAAACCCAGGCTGAGATGGTCTCAGATAGAGATGAGGAACTTGTTGGGAACTGAAGCAAGGGTAACTCTTGTTATGTTTTAGCAAAGATACTGGTGGCATTTTACCCCTGTCCTAGAGATTTGTGGAACTTCGAACTTGAGACAGACGATTTAGAGTATCTGGCAGAAGAAATTTTAAGCAGCAAAGCATTCAAGAGGTGACTTGGGTGCTGTTAAAAGCATTCAATTTTAAAAGAGTAACAGAGCATAGAAGTTCAGAAAATTTGCAGCTTGACAATGTGATAGAAAAGAAAATCCTATTTTCTGAGGAGAAATTCAAGCCAGCTGCAGAAAATTGCATAAGTAATGAGGAGCTGAATGCTAATCATCAAGACAATGGGGAAAATGTCTCCAGGGTATGTCAGAGGTCTTCACTGCAGGCCCTCCTATCACAGCCACAGAGGCCTAGGAAGAAAATATGGTTACATAGGCTGGGCCCAGGGCCCCCATGCTGTGTTCAGCCCGGGGACTTGGTTCCCTGTGATCCAGCTTCTCCAACCATGGCTGAAAGGGGCCAACAAAGAGCTTGGGCTGTGGCTTCAGAGGGTGCAAGCCCCAGGCCTTGGCAGCTTCCATGTGGTGTTGAGCCTGCAGGTACACAGAAGTCAAGAATTGGGGTTTGGGAACCTCTGCCTAGATTTCAAAGGATGTATGGAAATGCCTGGATGCCCAGGCGGAAGTTTGCTTTAGGGGCAGAATCCTCATGGACAACCTCTGCTAGAGCATTGCAGAAGGGAAATCTGGGGTGGGAGCCCTGACACAGAGTCCCTACTGGGGCACTGCCTAGTGGAGCTGTGAGAAGAGGGCCACCGTCCTCCAGACTCCAGAATGGTAGATCCACTGACATCTTACACCATGTGCCTGGAAAAGCCACAGACACTCAACGCCAGCCCATGATAGCAGCCAGGAGGGAGGCTATACCCTATAAAGCCACAGGGGTGGAGTTGCATAAGACCATGGGAACCTACCTCTTACATCAGCATTACCTGGACGTGAGACATGGAATCAAAGGATATCATTTTGGAGCTTTACGATTTGACTGCCCCACTAGATATTGGACTTCCACAGGGCCTCTAGTCCCTTTATTTTGGCCATTTTCTCCCATTTGGAATTGCTGTATTTACCCAATGCCTGTACCCCCATTGTATCTGGGAAGTAACTAACTTGTTTTTGATGTTACAGGCTCATAGGCAGAAGGGACTTGCCTTATCTCAGATGAGACTTTGCACTGTGGACTTCTGAATTAATGCTGAAATGAGTTAAAATTTTGGGGGACTTTTGGGAAGGCATGATTGTTTTTGAAAAGTGAGGACATGAGATTTGGGAGGGGCCATGGGCAGAATGATATGGTTTGGCTGCGTCCCCACCCAAACCTCATCTTGAATTCCCACATGTGATGGGAGAGACCCAGTGGGACATAACTGAATCATGGGAACAGGTCTTTCCCGTGCTGCTCTTGTGATCATGAATAAGTCTCATGAGATCTGATGGTTATAGAAGGAGGAGTTTTCCTGCACGAGCTCTCTCTTTGCCTGCTGTCATCCATGTAAGATGCAACTTACTCTTCCTTGCCTTCCACCATCATTGCAAGGCCTCCCCAGCCACGTGGAACTGTAAGTCTATTAAACCTCTTCTTCTATAAATTACCCAGTCTTGGGTATATCTTTGTTAGCATTATGAAAACGAATTAATACACTCCAGTTCCCAAGAAGTTCCTCATGTCTATTTGAGACCACCTCAGCCTGGACTTTATTGTCCATATCCCTATCAGCATTTTGGTCAAAGCCATTGAACAAGTCTCTAGGAAGTTCCAAACTTTCTCTCACATCTTCTTGTCTTCGGAGCCCTCCAAGCCTCTAGGAAGTTCCAAACTGTCTCACATTTTTCTGTGTTCTTCTCAGCCCTCCAAACTCTTCTAACTTCTTCCTGTTACCCAGTTCCAAAGTTGCTTCCACATTTTGAGGTATTTTTACAGCAGCACCCCACTACCTGGTACCAATTTATTCTATTAGTCTGTTCTCACACTGTTAATAAAAACATACCCAAGACTGGGTAATTTATAAAGGAAAGAGGTTTAATTGACTCAGTTCAGCATGACTGGGGAGGCCTCAGGAAACTTACAATCATGGCAGAAGGAGAAGCAAACACATCCTTCTTCACATGGTGGCAGGAAGAAGATGATTGAGAGCTGAGTGAAGGGGGAAACCCTCTATAAAACCATCAGATCTTGTGAGAACTCATTCACTATCATGAGAATAGCATGGGGGCAGCCACCCCCATGATTCAATTACCTCTCACCAGGTCTCTCCCACCACACGTGAGGATTATGGGAACTACAATTCAAGATGAGATTTGGGTGGGCACATAGCCAAATAATATCAGATAGTTATGTACACCTTTAATTTCTAGATCATTTCTCTGCTAACCATCCTTCTTCAACAGGAATAAGGCCACCATGCTACTTCAATTCTTTTTGATTTTTCCATAATCCCAATGTCTCTCCCTCTCTGTCTGTTGATATCTACAGTGGATATTTATTGTTTGTGGGCAAAGAATGATCTAAACACCTATCCTATTTCAGAGAAATCCCAGCAAAGCCCCGCAACCCCCAGTAAAAAGACCCCAGCAAGTAGCACTCTTCCTGGGCCCTTAGCAGGAAAAGAATTATGCAAAGCTGCAGAGAAGACAGGGCTAAGCTGCGATGTCTTTTCTGATTGTTCCTGTGACTGGGCATGCCTGCAGTGCCAATTGCCTAGCTTCTCTGGAATACTGCCTATTTTTTAAATCCTCATTCCCACTCTTCCCAATAATTTTGTGAGCTAAACTAATAGCTTCCCATAAATTCCTTTTTTAATTAATTAATTAATTTGTATGGAAGTTAATTAGAATTGGTTTCTGTGTTTGCAGCCAAGAACATTGAATGATATTCTCATTTTCTCTGCGATTTAAAAGAAATCTGCTCTCTTTCTCTCTGCCTGTCTTTCAGAGTTATTTACACAAACACACAACCTCAATAAGGAATAAGTGAGAAAATCATCACAAAGGGTAGGAAGTGTAGGATAAAACCAGAGCTGGGTTTAATATGTAAAATTCATACCAATTTAATAAATAAAATACATTTCCATGGCTTTTGTTACAGGTGTGTAACTAATCTGTATTGAAGCTTTCTAGTAGCCAAAGCAATGATCAGTACACAATTTGTTACACAATTCTGCACCTACAAGAATTAAAATAAACCAGTAGTTCCAGGAAGGCATAGCTGATGCTGCACCAAAGAACTATTTCTTCCATGGGTACTTCTAAAGAGGGCACAATATGAGAAAGTAAACAACATTCTGAAAAATATCTACACAGCAAATACAATACGGTTTCATAAATCCACCGATGAGTAAGACTAAAGCTAAGTGCAACTCTTTTACCAAGGCAGGATGCAGATCACTTGTATGAAGACTTAATCAATAGCTGCCAGTTACTGAGCTCCATGGTTGTCTGGCTTAATTTAGGACTAAATTGGAAAGAGTAAACCTTTAAGCAGCTCTCATTTAATAAGGTGTGTGTTTCTCAACAAGTCTTTTGAAGGGTACTGAGGTGCATTAAATTTCGGATTATACTCTCTGACAAGTACCTGGTGTGCAGCTATTAGGTTTTGTTTTTTTTTTTTCTTAATTGCAAATTCATATGCTTTAACAGCTGACTGAGCTAGGGTTAGGACTGACATTTTTGTAAGATGTTAAGAACCTGAGGAGGCAATCTGCTTGAAGAGAAAACCAACCCAGCAATTATCAGATATGAATCAAGAGAGCACCTATGAACTGAAACAAATACTTTTCCTTAAAAGATAAAATTCGGGTTACTACCATGTTCATAATGGCATTATCACAATAGCCAAAATGTAGAAGCAGTCCAAGTGTCTATTGAAAGATAAATGGATAAAAACACTGTGGTATACACACATGGAGAATGAAATATTATTCAGCCTTAAAAAGGAAGGAAATTTTGACACATGCCTCATCACGGATAAACCTTGAAGACATTAAGTGAAATTAGCCAGTCGTCCCACCTGTCCCCTATTCCCCCCCCCCCAGAAAAAACACAAATATTGTGTGATTCCTCTTATATGAGGTTCCTAGAGTAGTCAAATTCACAGAGACAGAAAGTAGAATGGGGGTGACCATGGGCTGGCAGGAGTGGGGAGTGGAGAATTCATGTTTAATGGATACAGAGTTTCAGCTGGGGAAGATAAAATGCTTCTGGAGGTGGATGGTGGTGATGGTTGCACAACAATGTGAGTGGACTTAATGCCACTGGCTGTGCACTTAAAAATGACTAAAATGGTACATTTTATGCTATGTATGTTTTATCACAATTTACAAAATGAGAAAAGTACATTAAGAACATTCCAAAAAAGGATGATTGGCTCCAAAATATGATGCCATTAATGCTTACCCACAATAATTTTAATTTGAAAACCTTTAAAAGTAGGCATTGCCAAACACCCACCTTGGCCATAAAAAAACCCCAATAAATCTCCCAGGTTTAGAACGTTTAATTTTCAGCAATGCAGTTTCCTGGTGAACCCTCCAAGATAAACTGACTCTAAAGCACATGTTTGGGTAAATGAATGTATTAGCCTGTTGCCTCATGTTGTTCAGAAATGCCAGTTGGGGCCATCGTCTTATTAATCCCTACAATAATCCAGGATGATTCGGGCCCATTTTGCAGATGAGCAAACCAAGACTCAGAAAGATAAAATAGCTTTCTTAAGTTTGCATAGCTAGTGAGCAGAGGATCTTGGATTTGAACCAACCCTCCCCAATACATGTTCCCATAGGCTATAGGAGGGCCTCTCTCCTTTATCGTCTATTGCACCTCATGAATCCTCAAGCAATGAAAACATTACTCTGGTTTCCTTTTGCTGGGTTTTACAGTCTATGTGCAACTAGTACAAAACAACTAGAAAGGCTTTATTTTTAACTAAAGGCCGCCTGCCCTACCTCTGCGAAAACCTTCACAACTTGTACAGAGGGTGAGTTTAGGGACAGGAAATGTGTGTATCTCCTTTATCACTTCATTTCATTACATGTCCTCATTGGTAAATATTACTGAAAATCTGCCATCAGACTGGCCTGAGAACTGGGGGCTTAAAACAATTAACAGAGAAAATATTTAGTAAACTTGGGTAAGAACATCACCTTTGATTTTCCAGTATCTATCCTCAAGCTTGTGAGCACACAGCCCATGGCCGGCTCAGTTCAGAAAAGCCCTAAGCAGTCCACCTCCCACAATTCTTAGGGGAAGTGTAACGGGATCAGCCAGTTATACATCCTATCCCTGCTCCTCTCTAGTCCTCGCTAATTGCTCCTAATTATATACTTCAGGAATTCCTTTCTGTCTGGGATGTGTGTTCAGAAAACACATTGTGTTTTGTCTTCTCATGGGCTCATTAGCATTTGCTGAAGGAAGCAGCAGAGCTTGGAGCCCTCTGATCTCCTAGAAAGGCCCGGCCCTCATTTGTTTGCCTCACCGGATTTCCTCTACTCTGTTTGCTTTCTCTGTTTGGACACCTTAACTTCATCAGGAGCTAGGGGCAGCCATCCTGGGGTTGGATAAAAAGTATTTCTTTTCTCTTTGTTCAGGTACCTTGTACTTTGGCAGCCTGAAAGAGTGCTTGCTGAGTGTGCTAAAAGCTCAATTTATGTTGCTTTTTCCTTTTTGCATTGCTTCAGTGCAAGCTGTATTTTATGAAGTTTCAGTGGCATTTTCCAAAGTAGAAAGTAAGCGCTCTCCCTGTATTCTTTATATATGTAATCCGAGCACCTCTGAATTTTTAACACAATGTCTTCTGCCCCATTGGTGCATGCAATATTTATTAACCAACTGCAAGTTTCTATTTCACCAACTTTTTGATTGATTTCCTCTTGAGGGTCACTAGAGACATAAATAACTATGTGATTCAAGTTTTTTGTGTGTCCATATCTTTTTTCCTAGACATGTCTTTTTGTTTTTGCCCTGCTGCTCTTTCTGCAACAATACCGTACAGCTCAGTGCTGTTAAGAGTTGCTGGGCTGGATCACATTTGAGGGGAGGGTACTGCCCCCAGGAATGTTTCAGAGACCTTTGGAAAAACAGTATGGTGTGTTGGCAAGAATAATAATGAGCAGAAAGTCAGGAACCCAAGGTGCATGCATGATTCCCCCATCAGTATCCTTGGGGAGGTTACTTCCCTTCTCTGCCTCTCAGTTGTGCGAGCTCTAAAATGAAAATATTTTACCAGATCACATCCTGTAATTCTTTCCTCATTTTGTCTCATCAACTGTTTGTTGGTTTGGAGCTACAGAGATGGGATGAATTTTGTTGATATACAAATTGAAGAAAGCTGGATTTGATCTTCATTTACCCTTGCTCTCCTCCTGCCACCCCCAACAAATGGTTGCCTGGAACCACCTCCTTCAACTCAGCCAACATTTTTATTGACCACGAATGAAAAGTCCTTTGAGCTCCACCTGGATTTGTGACTTCCCCTCTCCACCCTCCACCTCCTAGACGCTCCTGGCTCTGGATCACTGCCCTTTCTCTTGTAAGACATATCCTCTGCTTTTCCTCCTGTGGAAATTAGTCTTACTCCTTCTGCAGTGTTAATTTTACCCTATTCAATAGCAAAAATCTTACCCATGTTTCTCTGAAAGATCTTTACAATTCAGAGAGTAGGATATAAAGATAAAACTTAAAGTAAATTCTCATGAGCATCTGATATCAGTCACATGACTCCAGAAATAGACTCTCTTTTTAGAGAAAAGTGGACCTGCCATAATTGCACCACTTGCCTTGGCTTGGAGGTTGCCATTTTGGACAGCAATGTGAGTTTCCTTTCTTCTTTTTTTCCGCCTATGTGAATAAGGAAATGCCAGAGACCTTCCCACCCCCTCAGTCAACCTAGTACTCCCTGTTCAGGTGCTTCTGCCAACTAATTAACACCTCCTTTGCAAGCTGTAAATTGGACAGCAGATGCGCGTAAAGTGCAGAGCCCAGTGGGGAGTCTCATGCTTTCTATATACATATATTTCACGAAAGGCAGGAAGTGAAATCAAGTAGGCTGATGGGAAATGCATTTTGCCAAAATGGCCACCCCCATATTCTTACATATATTTATGTTATTTTAACACAAAATAAATTTCTCATGTCTTTGGAGGAGAGGCCCATTTTTTGTTGTTTTCAGACATAATCCAATAGGCTCTCAAAACTCTGGGAAAATGAACATCTTTGGGTAGCACTAGGATGGTACTAGAGATGCAGGCACATTTGCATGTTTACCCCAGGTCTATTAAACATTATCCTTCCAACCCTCCAAGGACCAGGGTCTTGATTATTAAATCCCTGCCTCTAGTCTCAATCTGCTCCAACTATCCTTAATTTTACTGCCAGTGTTCTGTCTATAAACAAAATAGCATCAAGCTGCTTACACTTTAAATTTATGCTTCTCCAGATCGCATAGGATATATTCAAAATAATTTAGTGGGGGTCCATAGCCCCTGAGGCTCCACTTCCTACCTACCTTTCTCTCCTCCCACCCACGCACATCGTTCATACCAGCAAGACTGAATAACTTGACATTCCCTGCACAGGTGATCTTTCACAGCTCTACATTCTAGATCTGATCCTGCCCCATTCTCACTTTAGAAGCTACAATTCTTATTTTCTACAAATAACTTGAAAATATTTTTTTCTTTAACCTGCAATTCAATTCATTTAATTCAATTTAACAAAGTCTACTGAGTACCTTTTCTGTGCCAAACACTGCTATGCTCAGGAGATATGATGATAAATAAGTCATAAAGTCTCTCTCTGAGGAGTTCACAACATAGTGGAGTAGGGGAGACATCAGTAAATAACTACAATAAATTTCAGCAGGTTCTCCCCAAGGACATGCTTGAAGACCTGTGGCAGCAAAAAGTAACTTATTCTTTAGGAACGGTGGCTGGGGTTGGGGAAGGCAAAGGTGCCAGGGAAAGCTTTCAGAGGGGAGATGCACACTGGAATGAGTCTACTGATCTATTTGCTTTGGTTTCATGCTTCCTGGTGTCTGGTAGGCATCTCTGCCTAAAACAGAAGGAAAACAACACAGAGCTGGATAAACCAAGTCACATAGGATGGACCCTGAACGCAGAGGATATTAAGTATCATGAATATTTAAAGATATGAAAAAAATAATCTCCATATTATGTCAAAAATTGGCCAACTTTAGTACTTGTCTTCCTCTCTGAGGGGGCAATGTGGGGGGATTTTTGTACATACACACAGCAATAGCTATAGTAAATTGTTCAACATGGCCTGTTGTGTGTGTAAGCAAAAGTGTAGAGATTTGAAACCCATTGATGAAAGAATTTTAGCCAAAATTTCAGAAAATTTTGGACTTCTAAGTAGTATGTGAATGATGGAATAGGTAGGGGACAGCAAGTCTAAAGGGGGGTACATTTAAGTCTACTTTCTTCTTACTCAGAAGCAAGTGATGACCTTAACCGCAGTGTCCAAGGGAATCGCCTCTCTGTGGTGTGCTCAGTATCTCTGTAGTGTAGGCGGGTTGGTTACTACTGTGATGTCCACTTATTGACTCAGGTGCTGGTCTTTTTCTCTACATGTCATCCCCAATGGTTCCAGATCAGCAGTGTCAGCATGGCCTGGGAGCTTGTTAGAAATGCAGAACCTCAGGTCCCACCCCAGACCTACTGAATTGGAATGTGTGTTTTATTAGGATCCTTCTCTAATTCAATGCACATTAAAGTTTGATAATCACTGTGTTAACCGCATTCAAACTTCACAACATCCCTATGGGATTCTCAAGTCTTAACCTCAGGTTTCAAGTACATAAGAAATGCCTGATAAAATCTCTTGCAGTGTACATATTCATGTGTGTAAAGCATGATAGTTAAAAGAGGTGCCCCAGATTGTATTCACTGGCATTCCCTCCCCATCATGTATGTGTAATGCACACACTTCGAGAAGTAAATCAATAAAAAACATTTTCCCCATTAAAACTTCTTCCCTTCTTTTCTGATTCTTCCCCAACACGCACACAAGCACACGCGTGTGAGCGCATGCACACACACACGCACAACTTATTGCCGGCTTGTAAATGACAATTATTAAGTCAGTGGCAGGGAAAGGGACATCTGTCAAAGGGGTCCAGGATTTGTCTTGGAGAAATAAAGAAAAATTAAATTACTGTACATGAGTTATACTGAGTAAAGAAGCCTAGTTAGCCCTCACTCTTTTATTGTTACTTCTTTTTTCTTTTAAATGTTACCTGACCAACAGGATGATATTGCAAGGCTACTGCTTACTACACTGATCAAAGCAAGCAGTGACCAGGACAGGAGCAGTAGCCGCCAAATACTTCTTCCTTAAGTCCAGTGATACTTGGATTCTGAACTCTATTTAGATAGAAAAGGTAATACAGTATATATAGAATGTAAACAGCCTAACCCATTAGCAGCAAATGTTATTCCTTCTCTGTCTCAAAATCTCTCTCCCTGTCTTTAATTCTTAAAGCACTTTATTTTTCATTCATTCATTCATTCATTCATTCATTCATTCATTTTGAAGGGGAGAACTAAATACTGGGGAACTACTGGGAGAAGGAAGACTATAATCTGTGCTTAGGAAAGTGAAAAGTGCCTGTTCTATAGATACTCAGTAAGAGTTTGTTAAATTTTGAATAAAATAATTAAACAGCAATACCCTGGAAGGTTGCCTAAGCAGTACTGACTCTACCCCAATCAATGACAGTCCTCAGATCAGATTGTTCTTCAAGGAATGTTGACCTCACAAAGGGATTTTCGTTGACCACCAAAAGAACACAGACCTGCAGTGTTCAGGGTAGAGTTAGATTACTGCAGTACAACTTGAACAAAGCCAAAACTTTCAGAGCTATTTGAGGGAACTAGAAGCTTCCATAAAGATCTTCAGATAAAGACTGAGATCTTTAAAAATTTATTTAAAAAAAATTCAGAGACAACAGTCAATACCTGAATCAAGAAGTAGACACCAGAGTACAAACCAAACGGCATGATGACAAAGATATTGACCACATTGACAGCAAGTCTGTTTCCTTACCTCCCTGGTGACAGTCATCAGTTGCTTCTTAGTAGAGGGAAAGACTTAACTGTATCTCCCTTTCTATTGTTGCCACCTGCGCATACCAATATACGACAAATTGCATAGAATTATTATCATAGGTTGTAGGCTCACTGTTTCTTAAAACGTCTGCTTTCTCATTTGTCATAAAGTCCCGAGTCAAAAAACCCTGTCGGGTATTGTGTAGAGAAATTCAGCCTGTGTGGACCCTGTGTGAGTTACACTTCTGAGACCCACAATGTGTCAAGGAGGCATCCAGTCTTTCACTACCTGTAAGTATCTGTCCTGAAGAAACCTATTTTTGTTTGGCCATGCTACCTGTTAACTAAATATAGACAGTCTTTGAATTGAACTTTTCCCAGATGCAAAATTCCATTTTTGATTAAAATGAGCTAAGGAAAAATACATTGAAAAGAACAGAAAGAATTCTGTCATAGGCAAATTTGAGAATAACCCATTGACAATTGTAGGGATAAAAGATACAGAAAATGGAAAGTAAGCCACAAAGGCTAAAACACATATACATATTTTATAATGATATAACAAGACCTTGCCCATTATTCAATATATTTTGCAGCCTCTTCTGTGTACCTCCCCAAGATACCCACAAGCCCCCATATTCTTCCCATTCTCCCCAAGGTACCCACAAGCCTTTCATGAGTATTATCCCTTTGCTTTCCCTATCCCTTTACCACATTTGTATCCTCAAATGGGATTGTATTAAAAAGACAGTCCCCAACTTACAATAGTTCAACTTGGGAATTTTCAACTTCATGAAGGTGCTTTCTGCTGTGTATATTAATCATGAGTACCCATACAACCATTCTGTTTTTCACTTTCAGCACGGCGTTTAATATGTTACATGAATATTTAACACTTTATCATAAAATAGGCCTAGTGTTAGATGACTTTGCTCAACTATAGGCTAATGTAAGTGTTCTGAGCGTGTTTAAGGCAGGCTAGGCTAAGCTAAGATGTTTGGTAGGTTAGGTGTACTAAATGAATTTTTGATTTACATTTTCAGCTTACAATGGATTTATCAGAGTGTAATCCTATCATAAGCTGAGGGATTCTATATTCATTGTGATTGACTTGGTTTTTCAATAAAGTGTATTCCTGAGGCCAATTTCTGTTGTGTGCAATCATAACTCATCCCTTGATGCTACATAATATTCCTTTATATGAATATTTTCCAACGAATGTACAGGTTGAACACTTCTAATATGAAATCCAAAGTTTGAAATGCACCAAATTCCAAAACATTTTGAGCACAATACAATGATACAAGTGGAAAATTCCACACATGACCTCATGTGATCGGCCACAGCCTTTATCCAGGTGCACAAAACACAATTTATTCCACATTCCTAAGGGAATAAAGACTCTCCCTTCCTATTTCAGCTGCAAAATATCTTTTCTGCACATGCCCAGATTCCCCTATGTGAGCACACTCACAAAGGCTAATAAAATGGCACATACACATATGCAGGTGGGACATGCCAATGCTAGGTTCCACATGATGCCCTATATGGGGCCAAGAACTATGTGCATTACTCACTTTTTGTTGTTGTTGTTATTGTTATTGTTTTTGCTTATTTTCTGCTTTCTGTTGTAAAGAAGTCGTGGAAAATGTCAAAAATATCTGCAGATATCCCTGTGGGTAACAGTGATAAGAAAAAGAGGAAGTGTTTATGTTTATCTACAGCACAGAAAGTCAAGTTGCTGGAGAAAATATGCAGCAGTGTAAGCCTGAAACATCTTACAGAAGAGTATGGTTTTGGAATGACCACTATATATGATCTGAAGAAACAGAAGAATAAACTGTTGAAGTTCTATGCTGAAAGTGACATATGAAGGTCAGTGAAAAACAAATACTGCATAAAGCTGAAACTGAAGATCTTGGTCATATATTAAAATAATGGATCAGTGTCACAATGAACATATGCCATTTAATAGTATGTTGATTATGAAGTAAGCATAGATCTATCACAATGAACTGAAAATTGAAGGGAACTGTGAGTATTCATCAGGCTAGTTGCAGAAATTTAAGAAAAGACATAGCATTAAATCTGTAAAGACTTGTGGTGATGAAGCAACTGCTGATCACAAAGTGGACAAATTCATTGATGGGTTTGTCAAGATTGTCGTTGATGAAAATGATGCCAGAACAAGTACATAATGTGAATGAAACATCGCTCTGTTGTTGCAACTGCCCCAGAAAGGCATAGACTATATCTGATGAGACAGCCCCTACATGAATTAATGATACCAAAGATAGAATGATTGTGCTGGGGTGTGCTAATGCAACAGGCACACCTAAGTGTAAACTTGCTGTGACAGGCAAAAGCTTGCATCCTCACTGTTTTCAAAGAGTGAATTTCATACCAGTTCATTATTGTATTATGCTAACAAAAAGGCATATACCTCCAAGAACATCGTTTCTGTTTGGTTTCACAAACATTTTGTACCATTGGCTCATGTTCACTGCAGGGAAGCCAGACTAGATGACAACCGCAAGCTTTTGTTATTACTGGACAACCATTCTGTTCATCCTTCAGCTGAAATTCTCATCAAAAATAATGTTAATGCCATGTACTTTCGCTCAAATATGATTTCATTAATTCAGCCATGTGTCCAGGTTCTCTTAGATCAATGAAGTAAATATAAAAACACTTTCCTTAACAGTATGCTAACAGCAGTGAACAGAGAAACATGGGTGTGAAAGTTTTTCAATAGGAGTTTGACATGAAGGATGCTTTATATGCTGTTGTCAGGGCCTGGAACACAGTGATTAAAGACACAGTTGGACATGCCTGGCACAAGTTCTGGCCTGGAACCATATTCAGTGATGATGATCAAGATGGTAACTTTGAAGGATTTCATATGTCAAGTGAGAAAAAAAATTATGTGTGACTTCCTTGCATATGCAAAAAAAAAAAAAATACCTTCAGAGTTCATCAGTAAACTGGGAGAAGGAAATATTGGGGAAGTGTTTAATATCAACAATGAAGCTCCAGTTGTTCATTGACCAATGGTGAAAGAGCTGAAATGGTTCTGAATCAAGGAGATTGTGGTAATAGTGATGATGTGATGATAAAGACTACATTGTCAGCAGAAAAAGTGCCTGTAGATGACATGGTGAAAATGTGTGATGGGGCTTTTGAAGGACTAGGGCAGAATGCACTCATAACAAAACAAGAAATCATGTCAATTTATAAAATCTAAGAAAAAACTTCTAAGATAAAGCCTTGTTAATGAGGCAGGTGACTTTGGAGGAAATTGTTTAAAAAGCCATTTGCTGGAATGCCTTGTCATCCCTAGGTATTTATTTCCGGGTCCCTCAACTGCTTCTGATGTTTTTTTCTCACCTAAAAAAAATAAAATACAATGTACAATAACCTTTTTTTCAAAACACAGCATCATAGGTGGAGACTGAAAGCCTGTCACTGTTGTTAGCATTGTTTAGCAGTTCATACAGGTATTCTGGTGATGTTTCTAGGCTGCTTAGTTACCCTGAACACATTATTTTTTCACTGTATTAATGGCATGTCATACCTTTTGCTGTTAAATACTTATGTGTGAAGAAGTATGAAAAATGATCACTTATTGGTAGCATATAAATGGAGAGTCAGCCATGATGGAGATGTGAGATATTGACACTATGATTTCTGATGGTCCAATATACACAAGCTTTGTAATATGCACAAAATTATTTAAGATATTATATAAAATTACCTTCAGGTTATGTGTATAAGGAGTATGTGAAACATAAATGAATTTTGTGTTTAAATTTGGATCTAATTTCCAAGCTATCTTGTTATATATATGCAAATATTCTAAAATCTGAAAAGAATCTGAAATCTAAAACACATCTGGTTCCAAGCACTTCAGATAAAGAATACTCAACCTGTATCAGTTTTGATTGTGATGATCAGATGGTTTGTTTCTCAGTTTTTTATTATTACAAAAATATTGCTCTGAGTATTCTTTATCTCTTGGCCATATGTGAAAGAGTTTCTCTAGGACATAAAATGAGTAGAATTGCTGGGTAATGTTGTGTGTGCATATTTAATTTTACTAGGCACTGCCAATTGTACCTATTTACACTGCTACCAGCAAAGTATAAGTGTTCTGGTTGCTTCATATTTTCACCAACATGATATTACAGTTGATCCTCTGTATCCATGGGTTCTGTATTTATGGATTCAACCAACCATGGATTCAGAAAAAATAACAATATAGTAATAAAAATAATACAAAGTAAAAACAATATGACACAGCAACAAGTTACATAGCATTTACATAGTCTTAGATATTATAAGTAATCTAGAAATGATTTAAAGTGTACAGGAGAGGACGGGTGCACTGACTCACATCTGTAATCCCAGCACTTTGGGAGGCCGAGGTGGGTGGATCACCTGAGGTCAGGAGTTTGAGAGCAGCCTGGCCAACATGGTGAAACCCCATCTCCATTGTGGTAGTATGCGCCTGTGGTCCCAGGTACTCAGGAGGCTGAGGCAGGAGAATTACTTGAACCTGGGAGGCAGAGGTTGCAATGAGCTGAGGTAGTGCCACTGCACTCCAGCCTGGGTGACAGAGCAAGACTCCATCTCAAAAACTAAACTAAACTAAACTAAAATACAAACGTATACAAGAGAATGTGCATAGGTTATAAACAAATACTATGGCAGTTTATAGAAGGAACTTGAGCATCCTCAGATTTTGGTATCTGTGGTGGGTCCTGGAACCAGTTTCTTGCAGATACTAAGGGATAAATGTAGTACATATACATTTTTTAAATCAATCTGATGTCTGTGAAATGTTATCTCATTTTGATTTAAATTTGCATTTCTTTGAAATATAATGAGGCTGAACATCTTTTCATAAATGTATTGCCCATTCAAGTTTTCTTTTCTCGTAAGTGCTTATTCAAGACTTTTGCCCATTTTTGGGCAAACAAGAGTTACTTGTTTTCTTAATGATATATGGTTTTTCATATATTCTGAATACTATCATTTTGTTAGTTTTAATGCTGCAAATAATTTCTTCTTGTTTGCAGTTTGTCTTTATGCTTTCTTCAGGAGTCTGGAAATATACATAGTATTAAATTGAATGAAGTCAGATTTATCTTCTTTATGGTTTGTACTATTTCATTTTGTTTAAGAAACTCTTAAAAATCTTAATGTCACAAAGACACTCCCCTTTATTTAAGGATTTGCCCTTCACACTTAAATCCAGCTGAGATTTATTTATTTTTAATGTGTGGAGTGAGATAGGGATCCAATTTTAATTATTTCAGTGTGTATAACCAATTGTCTCAGCATATTTTATTGAATTCCATTTTTTCCTCCACTGATCTGATTTGTTATAAACGTTTTCACATACATGGGGGTCTGTTTCTTGGCTTTTTGTTCAATTCCATTGGTTACTCACCTGTGATAATATCACATGTTGTAATAATTCTTAATATTTGTGAAGGTCAGTAATCACTATTCCAAACAACTTCTCCTTTCTCTCCTCTTTCTCTTTTTCTCTTTCTTCTTTTCATCTTCCTGTTCCTCCTGTTTTTTCTTTCCCTTCTGCTTCAAAGTTATCACTATTTTTTTTTTTCTTTTTGCCGGGTTAAGCCCTCTTCCCTTACATACACATATAAAGACTTGTTGGCATTTTAAAATTCAGATTGTATTAAATATATAGATCAATTTAGTAATAACAGGCAGCTTTATGATTTTGAGTGCTCCAATAAAATTAGTATTTTTCTTCATTAAAATCTTTTCCATATTCAGTTAGATTTATTTTTAGGCCCTTAAAGTTTTTTAAACATATCATTGCAAACAATCTTTTATAAAATTACATTTTCTAACTAATCATGCCAGTTAGTACAAATGCAACAAATTTATTTACATTGATTTTGAATCCAAGAACACTGATAAACTTATTAATTTTAAAAATTTCTATGTGTGTTCTTTTAGGTTTTCTAGGAATATTATAATGTCATCTGAAAATAATGAAGTCGATTTATTCTTTTCTAAGCTGAACCCTATGCCTTAAAACAACAACAACAGCAATTCAGCATCAGAGGGTAGAGTTAATCATGCTCTTCTGTTCATAGCATGCTACTATCATTGGTCTTACAAAGCCCTTCTGTTATTTATTGACTTATTTATTCTCTTTATCTTTATCCCATACTCTACTGCTATTTGCCTTTTCCCTATAGATACCATTTAAAATATTTTTAAATATGTATGTATTTTCAATATATGCATGAATTTTATATTTATGTAAATAATATTGTGTTTTGTAGCTTATTTTCTTTGTTTTCTAATTTTTTTAGTCAGAGCTGTTTTTTAAGGTTTCTCAATATTGCTACATGCATATTTAAATCTTGTAGATTTTCACCTTCATTAAAATTGCCCCAGTAGACATTGCTGTTGTCACTCATATCTAGTTTCCATTTCTTCCAGGATATACGAGAATTCTATTTTCCTGCCTCTTGAAGTTAAGCATAACCTTGTTAATTTCCTTAGCCAATATATGTAAGTGAAAGGATGTGTGTCATTTCCAGATGAAAGCATGTAAAAGCCCGAGTGCAATTTCCACACTCTTTCCTCAGTCATGGCAGTTGTGAAAAAAAGTGTTAATGTAAAGGTTTCATAATACTGAAGCAGCCTTGAAATGCCAAGCCAATTTGGCATCATAAAGATTTATTTTTGTAAAATTCTTCTGTATAAACTCAAAGAATTCTATGGATTTTATGTTTGTGTGTTGCATAATTCTTTACATATCTTTGATAAATCTACATGTGTTTCTTTGGTTGATCTATAAATTTCAGTTTCTGAAAGTGGTGGGTTAAAATTGGTAACTTACATTACTTCACTTATCTCTCTTTGGTTTTGTTAGTTGTTACTTGGTATGTTTTGAGTCTGTATAATTAGGTGTGTATATGTATATAATAAATATGTCTTTTTATTACTTCCTTTTATTTGTATATGAGATCTTTTTTGTTTTTTTAAGACATATTTTTCTTAAATAATCTGATCAAATATTAGGATTGTTACTGCAGCCTTTCTGTGGCTAATATTTTCTTGTTATATATTTCCATCTATTTAAGTCTTTTTGTATCTTTTTGTTTTGAGTGAGCTCCTCTAGTAACTATATTTGAAGCCTCTTTTATTAATCAAATTTGAGAATCTGTGTCTTTTAAATGGTGAGTTTAATACATTTATATTTATTATTATTATTGTTATGTTAGAACATATTTTTGTCATCTTTCTTAATATTTTCCAGCCATTATACTTACTTTGGCTTTTTCTCTTTATTCTTCCTTCTTTCCTTTATTACTTTAAAAGTGCTATGCCATTTTGCTGTTATCTTCTTGCATTCAGTGTTGCTGTTGAGAAGTCTGATGTTATTTTGATGTTTATTCTTCTACGGTTGAGCTGTTCTTTCTAAAAGTATGGGTAATTGTTCTTGCTTTTGATGTCTTTAAATTTTACTATATTTAGGTGTCAATTTTTCCTAATCTCTTATATTTGACAATGTATGGGCTATTTTAATCTATGTCATTTGTATTAAATTCTGAGAAATATATCTTCATTTTTTTCTCCAAGTATTTTTCTTCATTTTTATTTTCCTCTCCTTCTAGAGTTTCTAGCTTCTGGGTGTTGGCATCTTGACTTATACTATCCATTTATTTTAGGTTTTATTTCATATTTTCTTTCTTTTATTCATCATCTTTTATGAAACCTCAATATGATCTTATATTTTATTAATTCATTTTTAGCCACATCTACCATACTGTATTCTTTTTTCCAACCATTCTATTTGTTATAGCTATACTTCCACTTGATTATTTTCATTATTATTTTGGTTCTTATTTCATATTGGTAATATTTTTTCTCATTTCCTTAAATATCTTAGCAGGCTTTACTGAAAGCTTTGTCCTCTGTTCTAATAGGTCTGCTTTGAATGATATATGTTGTAGTCTGTGGTATTAAACAGGAGTCTGTTTATTTTAGCCCGTGAGCTCATGACCCATTCAGTGGTCATGGACTCTGTCAGGTAGTATGTACTTAAAAAGGTCTATTCACAGTCCTCGTCTTTGTCAGTGCTGGAAACTTTAAGAAAGAGAGTGGGCTTAGTTCCAAGGTACAGTGTCACAGAAACAACCATAGCACCACTGCTGACTATTAATATTTCTTTGCCACTCTACCAGGCAACTATCCACAGGGTTTTGACTTTAGACCATTAGGCCAAAACAGTATTTGGAGAAAGTAGTTATCTCCTAAGTCTGTACTAAAAAGTTTTAGGTGTAGTGAGGTAAAAGCGAACAGATAAATGAAAGTTTAGGGAGGCTGGTCTCTCCCTATCAGTTTTCATTAATTTCTTATCTTAAAAGGACTTTCCTATTACTCTCATACTCCCTGGCATTGGTGGACTGGGTTGTGTCAGCTGATTTCTAAGTGAAAAGGCAGCCAATGTAGGGCCTAAGGCAATTAAAGGGAGAGGCAAGAATGCAACCTGGAATCTTAATTGTCTTCTTACCATCTCTGGTCATCCTTTCTCAGGGCTTTAGTTACCTTCCTCCCACATCGTTCCACACTCCACCTCTCACTCTAGTTTAACACTGACTTCAACATCCTCAGGAGTTTCTCAGTATTCCAGATTTTGTTGCTGTTTCTGTAATCCAAATTTTCCTCTCACTTTTATGATTCCCATGGATTTGATTTTGAAGAGTGAAGCAGCAGCCCATAGTCGTTCACCATCATCACAGGAATAGAAGCCTTTAGTTCTTTTTCCTGACCTTACTGTGCTGAACAGAATCTCCAGCACAGTATCAACTGCATTGATAGTGGGTACTCTTCTTGTTCCCACTGTGACAGAGGATGCTAAGACATTGCCCCCAGTTCATTATGAAAACGTTTTCTAAAGTGATTTTGGATTTTCAGAAAGAACTATTAATGATTAGAGGGACAATGTTGTCTCTGATTTAACTCAACAACTTGGGAGATCATAGAGATAAACTTCAGAAGGACATCAGATCTTCCTAGAAATCAAGTGCAGAAGTTCAGTGGAATGCTGTTGGACATAGTAAGCACAATGGATGAGAATAAAAAAGGTCAATGAAGAATGTATGTTAAATTCTTGATATGTTAATAAGTAGTTCTTTGTTTAAGGTGGTGCTGAGGTAGTTACATGGTTAAGAAGTGTTTAGTAAAGAGTTTTTTTTACTTTAAGTTCTGGGGTACATGTGCAGAACATGTAGGTTTGTTACATATGTGCCATGGTGGTTTCCTTCACCCATTAACCCATCATCTAGGTTTTAAGCCTCGCATGCATTAGGTATTTATCCTAATGCTCTCCATTCCCATAAAGGATTTTTAAATTGGAAGTTTTAGATAGAGAAAAGATACACAAATGGCAATCTGTTGCTCCTACTTTTGACACCCAAAGTATTTTAAGCTCCTCCTTTCAGTGCTCCTCAGAATAATGATTCTTCGGAAAGAATGCAGCTTCTAGAGAGAATACAAGTCACACAGGGTGCTCAGGTTAGGGAGAGAGGGTGAGCTGTGGCACTGTGTAGACAGTCTTTTGTGGCAGCCCACAAAAGATGAAGACCTAAGTCTGAATTACTGACAGTGTGAACTCAGAGTAAATGCTGCAGCAAAAATTCATGATAATAAGGGCCCGGAAGCAGGTGTCCATGATGATAGCTTAATCAAGGCAGGCTTTCCTGTTGGCTAAGGTTCACTATTTATTCACTATTGGTATGTGGCAATCCTGTAACTATTGGGCTCCCTTTGACTGTTAGAATCATGATTCTAGCTCTCATAGTGGCCCAACTCATTAGGCTGCTGTGAACACCTTTTGAATCATATGCCAGGCTCACCTACTTCTTGCCCCCTCAGTCATTGTGGGGATTCTTGTTAATAAATATGCCAAATGTTGGAGGTTATTGATCAGAAGAGGGGTGAGTACCTGAACCAAGATGGATGCCTCAGAATCTCCTCTTTGTGGATTTGAAATCCAGATTGATATGTATACATATTTATGTCTATGTCTGTATCTACATCTACACCTGCCTATTTATCCATGCATATGGAAAGACTGGCTGACTTACTCCCTTTTCCCTCCTCAGGATGGTGAAGTGTAAACCTGAGAATGTGAGATAGACATCATTTGTACTTACGTGAATCAGAAAAGAAGAGGAGGCAGGTCTGCAGAGGTAGGAGAATAGAACAACCAGGTCAAAATAAGTAGAGACGAAAGATGAAGAGAGAGGGAGCTGGATTAACATTTCAGTTCCATTCTGATGTCTCATTGCATTTGTACCCTATGTTTTTCAAGATCTTTCCCTTCTCAACTGAAGCAAACGCAGATTGGTTTTTTGTTATTTGTAAACAAAAGAGGCTTTCAGTCTGGTGGTATAGAATTTCTCTTTCACTCTCTGATAGCTTAGGATTACCCCTTAGTACCCTGCTCTATGCACCAGTCCTGAGGCTGAAGCCCAGGGGAAGTAATACTAAGAGATGAAGACTTGGCATTGCTCTGTGCAGCTGCAGCCTCCTTGAATGGAGCTTCCCCTGCGCGCGTGATCGCTGTGGTTCCTATGCCTCAGGATGGCATGCCCATTGACTTCTAAGCCCTACTGGAACCTCTCTCAAACCACACAGAAAGTATTCTTGTCATAAGTCACTTCCTGGATCCATCTTCTTGGTGAATCATTAATAGCGCCAACTGCCAGGTGGACTAGCCCAGGCTGCAAACTTTTCAATGAACACAGCTGGGTTGAGGAGGAAAATGGCCCAAGCGGAGAATATATCATAGATCCTGGAGAAAATTTTGGAATATGAAGCCAAGGGACATCATAAAGGCATGTCAGAGCTGTAAAGATCAACTGATTCAACTCCTTGAATTTTAAAAGTGAAGGGGAATCAATATTTATTAATGGCCAGCTTTGTAATAAACACATGAATCCCCCAAGAACTTTGTAACACAGGTGTGATTCTTGTTGAACAGATGAAGAAGCTGAGGTTCAGAGTGGTCAGGTAATTTGCTTATGTGGTGGAGATGGAGTGGATTCTGAAGGCTCCTCACTTCAGAGCACAAGCTCTAGTCAGATTTGACTTGGCTTAGTCACCAAATTAGAGCCTGGTCTCTAGATTCCCAGATCAGTACTCACTATATCTTGCCATACTGCCTCTGTCATGATACAGCTTGTATGCCTGGAGCAGCACTAATCCTAGGCCAGCTGGCCAGAGCGCAACCAGCATCTTGGTATCTACAGCAAAGGCTAAAATGGATCAAGAGCCCAGGATTTCCCATGGCAGCTTTGCCTCCACTGAGGGTTATGAGTAAGTAAGCCTAATAATAGTTCAGCACAGCCAGGTCAAGTTTTAATACAAGCTAAGGTCCTAGAACAGGCAGGGTTAAAGGAAGTAATCACAGAGCAAAAACAAGAACCCAGGCTTCTTTTCCTGGTTGTCTCATTTGCTAGCTCTTCCCCTGAATAAGCCACTACCTTAGCATCTCAGTTACTGTGCAGTATCAAAGGAGGCATCTGGACTGGATAGCATTTGCTGACTGGGCTCTGAATTTCCTTGGTAGTCAGGGGAGGCTGGGGCACAAATAGGCCGCTTCCACCATGGGCCCTTGGCCTCACACATGAACCCTTTCTGTGGACAGGAATTTGGCCTTTTAAAAATCTAGGCAGAAGAGAGTACTGGCTACATGCAGTGGGGAGAGAGATGATTTGGAGTTGATGATGAAAGACGCAGCTGTGTGGTTGGGCAATACAGCTATGCCCAACAGTACCCCAAGGAGACTGTTAGCTTAATGTGCCTTACAGATTTCCAGTAGGGGAAAGGGGGTCATTCCACAAAGCCACTCTTCAGTATAATGTGTCATCCTGTATAGATGGGCAACACAAAGGACTGTGTTGTACAGATGGTCCATATACGGGGACATGGTCTACAGATGTTCACTGTTGGCTATAGAGCACAGCCAAGTCAGGAAGCACTTGGATTAGAAATAAAAATGCTTTATTTTGTTTTAAAATGTATTAGACTACAACAAATGTTTGCATGGTGCACCATTTGCTGTCTGGCAACTGTCAAGGTATTCATTGAGTCCCGATGCGCTAATACTCCTTAATGATTTCTCATGGATTTTAGAATCTGCACTGCACATCTTCTCTCCTGGTATTTGAGGTCTACTGACTCTAAGGCTGTGAGAATTCTCCCAGGCCTGCCTCTAGTATTTACAGTGCCTGGGGCAAGATTGCAAATGGAGACCAATAAACGCATAGATCTAAATATTTAAAAATTCCAAAGCTAGCTAACAAAACCTGTTTTCATCTCTTGTCTTCATCTCTTGTCTTAACAAATATACTATCACAGCAACCTGGAAGGCCAGGTTTGATTTAGAATGATCAGAGACTCCTTGAATATCTCGGCTAGAATGTGCTGGCACAAGGAGAGCTCCTGCCTGTGACCCAACCCCCTTCTCTTCAAACCCCTGTTCCACCTTCAACCATGAGCATCTCCACATCTAGCTTCATCCACAGTTCCATAAATAGCCACCCCATGGCCACTCCTCAGGCCTCAGGATGCACACACTGGAGACCTGATCCACTCTTGGGGGGACAATCCCAAATCCATTTGAGAAAGAAGTCCATGCTGGCCCCAGAAGTAGCACAGCCCATTTGGACAGGGAGTTCTGGGGTTCCAGATACCTGGAGTGAATCCACAAGGAGAAGAAGAGTGGGTTTTTGATGGTGACATCACTTCGGCCACATGGACTCCCCACTGTGTGGGGTTGGGCATGGCTGGAGAATGGTCAGAGTGGAGCCCTTTGAAACACGGGGCCCAGTACAAGAGGTCCTCTTGTTGCTTCTAAAAGTGGTACCACCTTTTTGATGGCCCCAGGAAGGTACCAAAGAGACATCTGTGTGAACCATAGGTTGCACTGAGTTTAATATAAAGACAGACTCTTTAGGCAATATCATTGGAGGATTTTACAACTTGGGTGCATGCTGAGCTAGTGCATTTCCTTCGTGCCTCTGTACACTAATCTCAGAACTATGGTCCTTGCTATGGTCTTCTCACAATTATTCCACACAGGGTGCAGTATCAGTGCTTTTTAAAAGATGCCAGTGACCCTTTAGTGAGTACTTAACATACACCTGGAACTGTGCCACATCATCTGTGCCTTTATCTCATTGCATATGAGATGAGATGCCTGCTGCAAGATGAAGAAATGGGCTCAGAGCAGTGGAGTTTAGGGACTTGCTTTGGGGACTCCAAAGTACAAAGTAGAGAACAAGGTCTGCCTGATGCTAAAGCTTGTGCCCTTTCTTGGTGCCTCCTGGGAGAAAAGAAAAAGCAACAGGTCACCACCCTTCACTAAAACACACAAACACACACACCACTATTCTCCAAGGAGGAATAGTACTCTAGATTTAAGAAAGAACAGTCTTGAGAGGTTTTGAAATCCCAGTGACTCTGTGTGTGTGTGTGTGTGTGTGTGTGTGTGTGTGAGAGAGAGAGAGAGAGAGATAAAAACAACAGGAGAAGAGCTGAGGCAGAAATCCACTTTCAAAAGTGTATGTGCCCAATTCATGCTTTATTACAAACTGGGAAATAATGATAGGGGGCCTATGGTTTCCCCCAATGTCTTGTGCAGACACAGAGCTCTGCTGCTCAGATCTCCAGCTACATGGATTGTGGTTCATTGATGGTGTTAATTCTTTCAGGGTCCACCTCAGCTTTCCAGCTCCCGGGAAGGACTCTACTCAATGAATGAGCAAGACAGTGATAGCAAAGACACACTCTTCTCAGGGTGGGCTTCTGCAGGGAGTGGTATGACAGCCTAGCTGTTTCTACCCAGCACAGAACTCTTCTACTGCGTGACAGCAATGTTTGCTCTACAGCATCCCAGTGGGCTGGCCTCTGTTTGGATGGCATCACAGTCTAATGGTGCCCTCTGCCTAATCCAGCTTCTGCTCTGTTCTTTTCAGTGGTGTAACTCTCCAATGAATCTTTTACACTCCCAACTCTGTCTCAGCATCTGCTTCCTGGCTAACCCAACCTTCTGCAGAGTCTTGTACTTCACAGATAACCAAAATAAAACACTAATGCCAATCCACTAGAATATAATATGTATGGGTTTTTTTCTGAATAGTCTCCAGCACCTAGAATGGTCATTGACACATGTTGGGTATGGAGCTCACTAAACAATTGTCAAATGAATGAATGAAATCCAAACAAATCTTGGCATTTGCTCATGTTGGGATCAGCTGAGTCTAAATAGTTCTTCTTCCATCACCCTGTATTTCATTACCACCTTCTCCTGTCACACCAACATCCAGTCCCCTTTTTATCCTCTTTCCTTTCTTTCCCTTCCTCAATTCCTGAGAATTTATATCAGGCACAGTGCTACGTGCTCAGAACACCTTCTGCAGTTCTTCCAAACCACCATCTCATCTCCTTTTCAGCTTCTCTTTTTTCTTTTTCTCAGGAAGCGAGGGGCCATTTACAGCCACCATTTCCACCAATCAGGAGCAAATACTGACTCATCCTCTACTCCCATCCTTTTCAGAATAGGAGATGGGCTCTACTCCCATCCTCCTGGGAGTAGGGGATGTTCCCAAAGAGCATCCTAAGTAATTCTAAAGAGCACTGCTGGCCTAACAAGGTGCTTTTTAAACCTTTAAAATTGTCTGCTAGGTATCAGTATTAGGTACTCTGCCCACATTCTCTTTTTAAAAAATTGCAGTAAAATAAACATACCATAACATTTACCATTTTAACCATTTTGAATAGCACAATTCAGTGCTTCTACGTATATTCATAATTTTGTGCACACATCGCTACTATCCATCTCCAGAACTTTTTCATCTTCTCACACACTGTGTTTATTTTCAATAACAACTTTCCATTCCTCTTTCCCCACAGCCCCTGCTAATCAGTGTTCTTCTTTCTGTCTCTATGTACTTGACTATCCTAGTTACCTCATATAAGAGGAATCATGCTCTGTCCTTTTGAATATCTCTTTTGTGTCTGACTTATTTCAGCACAATATCTTTGAGGTTTATCCATGTGTTAGCATGTGTCAGAATTTCCCTCTTTTTAAAGGCTGAATACTATTCCATTGTATGTATATATCATATTTTTTTAATGCACTCATCTGTTCCTTGGCATTTAGGTTATTTCCACTTTTTGGATATTGTGAATAATGCTCCTATGAACACTGATGTACTTGTATCTGAGTCCTTCCTTTCAATTCTTTAGAATTAAGAGTAGAATTGCTGAATCATATGGTAATTATGTTTAACTATTTTTAGGAATTGCTCAACTCTTTCCATGTTACTAACAAGGTGCTTTTTGGAAATAGGGCTCCCTGGTCAACACACAGCATCCTCTGATTCCCTCTTGGAGAGTTACAATGCACATTGGCACAGTAAAGGATATGAGAGGTCCTGAAGCAAAGACACCTATGTAACTTTAACCGGCCATTTCCCAAATTAATGTGATTGTGAAACCCTTTGTGCAGAGTAACTGGTAATATACAAGTCCCTGCTGGTTTGGGAAACAATGCTTTAAGCTCAGCAGGCCTACATAGGAAGGACTGTGACCTAGGGCCAGTGGGTCATGGAAGTATTACTCAGAGGAGACAGAGATGGGATTACCTCCAACCCTCCAACTAGCCTGCCGTGTGGCTTTCCTTCTCTTGGCAGCTCTGCACATGCTGTGTTCTCTACCTGTTCTACCTTTCCTCTGCTTCTTTGCTTCTTGAAGTTCTACTTACGTTTCAGGACAAGCTCAGGCATTCTTGCTCCCCTTCCTTCAGGGAACTCTGACCCTGCTCTCCTATCTCCCCAGACAGGAATTAGGAGCTCCTCTTCTACTGAACCCTTATTATACAGTGTGGCCCTGTTAAATTGCCTGCTTCTTCCGCTGTATCAAATGTGGTCAGCCTCAGTTTGCAACTTTAGTTCATATAAATAATCACCTGGAGAGTTTATTAAAAATGCAGATAACTCCATTTCACTGAAATTCCAACTCAGTATCTTTGTGGTGCGCATTCAGTAGCAGCTCCAGAATGTGCATTTTTAACAAGCCTCAGGCAATATTCTCAGGCGGATGATTCTTGTGATCCCCTTTAGCTCTGTGAGGATAACAGTCAATTCTCCCCTGTTTATTTGACACATAGTAGGCATGAAACAATGGTGAATGAGTGAGCAAAGGAACAAATGAATGATGAGTGAATGAATGAAATAATCTGTTTCCTCCTCTGAAAAATGATGAGCTTGGACCAGATGTCCTCTAAGCTTTTCTTGGCTTAAACTTCATGTGATTTAGGTTATTTTTACCAAAAATTCTACACTCTTGGCAGCTTTAATAACAGAACCATATACAATACACAAACTCAAGCACATGAAACAACCAGGGAGACATGCTGAAGAGGATTTAGTCTAAGCTAATATCCAATCAATGACCCAGGACTCATGAATAACCATTATTTTTGAAACTAGTAACGTCATCGCAGGCTAGAGACACAAAGAAGGGCATACACTCGTGCCGTGTGAATTCAGTCTCATTCTCTCCTGTGTGAGTAGCCAATGGGCACGCCATCAGGGATGAAAAATCCCTAGGTTTGGGAATTAGAGAGCTATGCATTATGGGAAACCAGGGTCCAGGGAGCGGTTTAGGGTGTTTAGCTGCCTTCCTGTGGCATGGAGGGGACACACTGTTAGCACCGTCAGGGCCCCCTGCCTCTTCTATGGTCACTTGTCAGTGAAGTCATTGAATATATAACCCTTGACTCTTTTCCGTGAGAACCCTGCAGGTTTTGAGAGGCAGCTTTGGCTTCTCACAAGAGCTGTGGCCCAAGAAAAATGAAGTCTCCCATTACTTACAACCTCAGCATTTCAGAGGAAAAAGGTTGGCGGTGGCTGCCAAGATCCAGCAAATATTTGGTTAGCTTGGAAAGAATGGGTGCTCATTTTCCAATTCTCACAGATTTCTCTATGCCCAGTTCTTTTTATTAAAAACTTTAAATCCAGAGATAAAGTTGAATGGCACTGCAGGCTCTAAGCATTCATCTGTATCCCAGGGAGCAGAACCCAGGATCTAAACAAAGAAAAGTTTAATCAATAGAATTCATGAATTCCCTCTAGGAATAGGACCCAACGTAGCAGAAGAATAAGCAGAGGGGCTCCTATCCATGGTTTTCTATTAGTGGATATTTCTGGGAAGGACTTTGGAGAATACCCTTTCAATTGACCAGGGTCAGCAAACTATGGCCCATGGGCCAAATCCTGCCTGCTGCCTTTTTAGTTGAGTTTTGTATTTTTGTACAGCCTGTTGAGAATTTTTTTTTCACTTTTGTATAGAGTTGAAAAAAATCAAAAGAATATTTCACAAATATCTGAAAATTAGATGAAATTCAAATTTGTGTTTGTAAATAAAGTTTTATTGGAACACAGCCACATCCATTTGTTTGCATAATATATACGGCTGTTCTTGAACTACAGTGGCAGAGTTGAGTAGCTGAGACACGAGACCACATAGCCCTCAAAGCCTAAAATGTGTACTATCTGGCCCTTTGTAGAAAAAGTTTGCAGAGCCCTCAAATAGGAAATGTAAGAGTTGCCTCTCACTATTATGTGAACTAAAAACTGTAAGATATATATGCACAGTTAACTAATCATAAATCAAACACTTGTATAAACTCACACTTGAGTCAAGAAATAAAACATTGTCCATCAATCAGCACCCAGAAGTCTTCCATGTGTTCTTTCTCCTCCACTAGAGCTATGAGCCTTTGTGACATTTTCCTTGCTGTTCTTTGTACTTCTACCACCTAAACTCTGTGAGTTTTGCCTGTTTTCAAACTGTATATAAACAGAATAACACTGTATATTTGCCTTTGCATCTTCCTTTCTCTCAAATTTGTGAGACTCAACTCTGAGCTGTGTGTGGCTATCGTCCTGTCATTTCCTCTGTTGTCACTTCCATGGCATTTCACTATGTTACTTAGGCAAGTTTCGTTTGTTCATTTTACTGTTAGTGGACAGTTGGATCATTTCTTGTTTGGGGCTACGGTGAATAACACTGCCATAAACATCTCGTACTTGGGCCATCATTGATTTAAGAGTCTTTCAAAAGTAGTGGAATTGCTGGGCTGTAGGCTATGCAGACTTTCAACTCTACCACTTAATGCCAAATTTTTCTTGGAAGAGGCTGAACAAAATCACATTCCCACCAGCCACCTCCTTTTAGGAAGCTGAGGAGCTCTTTGTATGTTATCAGCACTATTTCTACCTCCACAACCCTGGACCTAATGGTGCCTGCTCTCTGACCTTCAGGGACCAGACATGACCTTCGTCCCTTCCACTTTGTATCTTCTCTTAAAATAATTCTGAAGTCTTAAAAAAACAAAGTAGCAAGGAAACAGTCACCTTTCTAAGATTGGTCCTTGAAATGTGATCTCTTCTGGATTCACATGCTTGGCTAGCAGGTAAACCAGGTGTGAGAAAATTCTGACACCATCCCCCCACAGATGGGAGCTGAGAAAGAAAGCTCATCACAGTCAATGGGGCAGGTGGTATTATAAAGCATGCACAGTGGACAGGATGAGGAAACCAAGGAAATGGTACCTGCCCCTTTCTCCAGGGAATCAGATTATATGATCAGAGTATCAGATCATGGGAAGCTGACGCTGGTGTCTTTCTCTGAACGGTTTTGGGAAAACAGGGCTGAAAAGACCCCCTCCTCCAAATGTCAGTTTGCTGAAACCCCAGCACTGGGAGTACCAAGCACTAGAGGCATTTCTGAAGCATGATGTAGCGCTACTTTGAAAAGGCACAAATAAACCCCAAATCCTAGCACACATTTATCCAGTTTGTGAAGCGGATTAATAGAATAACCAATAAAACATGTATAAAAGCTTTAATTAAATCTGATGAAATAAAACTTCATGTTTTATTTATGGACACTCCCAACATGTAAAGGATTCAGGGAGACATTCATTTTTACTGCCATTTCGTCCTCATATCTATAATTAAATCCAGGCTGCAGCTCTGGCCCAAAGCAATGCGGCATTTTAAAGCTGGACTTGAACATTCCCTCCCCCATCATCTGCCTTTAATTTTAATTACCATTCCCAGTATGTAGGAGGCTGATGGTAAAACAAAACAAAATAATCAAACAAACAAACAAACAAACAATGATGGTTGCCATTGTGTTTTAAAGCCACAGGCTGAAGGAGGCTTTTAGGCAGGAGGGTGTCTCCTCTATTTCCAGTTTTATTCTGTACCAAGTGCACAATCCCTTCATTTTACTTTTGACATAAAAAAAGGACTTCATGAACAAGACAAAATAACTTATGATTATATGAAACATAACTGTGACAAATCACAAAACTATACATATTAATAGAAAAAAGTGTACCTAATTCTTTAAAAGATTTATGACAATAAGCACCAGATGTGCCTCTAGAGTAAAATTGGCCCCACATCCAGTATGATATATGCAGTTCATTTCTCTACGTGAGTGTATATAACTATGTACAAGAGTCTGTGTGATTTATGGAAAACAGATTTCCACTTTTTTCCCCCAAAGTGCTTTATGTCAGCAACATTACACAGGATACTTTGCTGTCTGTACAAAATAAATCTCTTCTTTTTTACACTCACTATTTCTCCAATGAGTGTTTTTTTTTTTTTTTTGCTTCATCTGTTGCACAAAAAAAAAAAAAAAAAAAAAAAAATTGTTACCGCAGAAATTCCATACCACTAACAAAAAGTGCTATTTAAAAATGCTTCTATAAAATGACATGGCCAAGAGAGTCAAATAAAATACCGAATAATTAAACTGAACATGTACAGTTGCTATTCCCAATACTTCAAGGCAACCGGAAAGTCAGGGTTCTTGGATGAGGGAGTTGAATTTATCCTTGCTCAAAATTGGTTTTAGGGTGCTACTGTGCTTGATGGCTGGTAATTTAGAAACAACTGAACAAAGCCAACACTCTGTTATCAGTGGTAACTCTGCTGTGATCTACTAAAGACCTTATTTTTTTCTACTTTATTATCGCTTATGTAATTTGAGGGAGACGTGGGTACTGGGAGATACCCCACAGGACCAGTAAATATTTAAATAATATTTAACAGCTGATCAGAGGCTAAATTATAACTGACACTTTGATGCAGTTTCGTTAGGGAATTAAGACAATGCAGCCAGTGAACTATCTCTAGGCAGACTGATTTTTTTAATGCAATAGGATAATTGTCTTTGTGCTGTGTGTTTTCACAAGCACTAGTTTTTTGTTTTGTTTCTGTTTTTAAGGGGAATGACAATCTCTGTTTGGATGTTTATGAAAATGGCTGCATATCAAGACTTTAAAAAACCAGGACATGAAAGGGAATGATTTTTTCGAAGCTTCCACTTGTACTACTGCAAAAATACTGATGAAAGTATATATAAATCTTCTGCAGTGTGAAAGTAAGCAAGGGACAAATTTTAAGGTCAGGAAAGACTCTAGAATCTAAGCATAGTGTGTAGTCTGGAAGGCATCTGAACGTGTCCTATCCTGAGGCCACAATCTCAAGCCTGCAGCTATCAGGAAAGACCTACGGTGCAGGAAGCAGGGCTGCACCGGGTCCTGCTGCCTGCATGCTCTCTCTGAGACGCAAATGTCCCTCAGGGGCTCCACAATGATTTCCTGCTGAGGAAGGAGGGCTGCAGGTGCCTCTACTGCTTAGGCCCTCTATAGAGTCCCTCTAGCCCCCGTGAGGTAAGAAAGGGGCAGGGCTACTGTGAGAGGCCACCGGAAGACTGGAGCCTGGTTCACAAGCAGCTCCTCTTAAAGAGGGAGGTAATGTCCATGGTTTCTAAAGTTCAGCTTCTGTTTTGTCCTCCTTCCCCCTTTCTACTTTAAATTACATAAAGCCAAAAGGCAGGACTGACAATGTCAACTGCAATAACCACCTTGCCTTTTCATCTTTTTTCTCATTGTACAAATGAAATGAAATGTATTTTGAGTTCCTTGTAAAGGCTTCCCTATTTAAGTATGAATAGATGGTCTCTCTGAAGATAGCAGAGTTTTTCTTTCTTTCCAGAGTATGACAAAGGACGCATGAGGGATGCTACCAGCTGTGAGCATGCATACGTTAGGCCACTTGCTTAGGCCAAGTGACACGACCCACAAAGCTGCAAGAAGGGTGGTACTTTACAAGCAGCCTTGGAGTTCACTTGTAAAGGAAGCCTGATGTGCATCTTTTGTAAAGCAGAGCTGGTTTTTCTAAAGTGGCTAACTCACCTCTTTTGCAGACTGACGTCTACATGAAAGCTTTTCTTAGAATATAGTCCACTACTCAGAGAAACTAGATTGACCAAGTGCACTGTGAAAACGAAACCCATACTTGGTTCCTCATTCACCTCATTCTACTACATGCTGGAATGAACTCTGGAATCAGGTAGAATACTTCTGATTGTGGGACTGTGGAGGGAGACTGGAAGGACCTGTCTATATACAAACTGTCACAGAATCTCATCTAACATCAAGCTGTTTTAGTTGTCTTGTTGAAGATTGTAATGATCTCAGTTTGACAAATGGCATTGTTTCACTTTTGTTCAGAAAAACATTTTTAAAAAGTGAGAAAAAATACTTGAAATATGATTGTACCAGAATGTTAGAACTTACTGTATCTTTGGGACTGGCCAATTTTTATAGCTGATGCCCTAGGACTTGGGATCTGCAAGAGGTGTCACAGAAAATGACTTCCTATTTAGGCTTGATATTTTCAACCAAATGCTCTGGGAAAATTCCAGGCCTTCAAACCTGGAACTCAGAAAAAGAATTGCTTCTTTCTGTAGACTTTTCGAGAACTGTCACCTCTTCCTTCCCAAGATGATCAGACAATGGCGGCTGGGGGGGGTACCTGAATGACAGTCAGGAAGAGGGTAAGAGGGATGCAAAAGGAGGGTGGAGAGAAGTATAGGGAAGAGACAGACAGATGAGTGGATATCCTGAAAAACGTTAGTAAAATCTGTGCACTGGAAGTCAAGCATCACTAGGTTTGGTTTTCCAAGGGAAGCCGGCACACGACTCAGTCTGTCCCGGTTCTCACATCTGGCACTTCTCTGGGCACAGCACCAGAGTGGAGGCAATGGGTAAACAAGTCAAACAGTGTTTTTCTTTGAACAATGTCTTTGAGGTGGAGTCACTAAACAGTCAACCCAGGAAGGTTCCAGCTATAGGACTGTTGGTGCGGGAGGTGCCCACTCCATTTCCCTCAGGTAGCCTTTGCTAACTGCAAAACTAACATGCCAGAGGTGGGGCCAGGCGGAACCACAGCTGTGCAAAATGTCTGTAGCTGGGGTGATTACAATAATAATGATTTCCATCCAAAGAACAGACATTTACATATTTTTTTTCATTTTAAAGTACGTATAAATAACAAATCTTTAAAATGCAAAAACAAAGATAGGCTGCTGGCATATAAAACCTTACTCTGCTACTGAAGAAACACCGAGAAGCAACTGGTTAGCATGCGGCTAAGAGAAAAGGGAAACCCAGGGAGTTTCTAAGAGTTGAGACCACACTATGCTTTGGACATGGATTTCCCTTGTTGTGCCTGGCTTTGCATCAGGAGCAGTGAGGGTGAGGATTAGGTGAGGCAGGTCACTATGCCTCTGGTAATTGAGGTCTTTTTCCCTGTTTGGAGTTTTCAGACAGGGTCATCCCCATACTACATTTTCACATGCACATCATTTCATTGGTGTCCTTTAAGTGTTGACAGCCAGGAAGTAACAGGTATCCAGTAGAGTGAGGCTCTAAATTCCCTTTGAAAAGATAGTCCTGCTGGTCACCTAGTCCAGGAAACCCAGAGAGAAAAAGGAGCAACTGCAATGATTCCTGCAAAGCTAACTCTGCCATTCAGTCCTGCCTTCCGAAAGAACATCAGTAACTCTGCAGGTCCCACTGATTGGGCTGACATCCTTCCTCATGCAGTCTGTGAGAGTACGAAAACAAAAGGTAGCAAGCAACATCAAGGTCCTGGGTGTGCAGGAGTGGCCAAGAGAGCTTTTAGCCTTCGGTGTAGACAGAGGAGAGCTGGCTGGGACAGCGGTCCACAGCGCTGATCTGCAAGAAGGTGGCGTCTTCAGCCCCACCGCGGAGAGACTCCCCAAAAAGGCTCGAGGAACTCGAAGGTAAATCATACACTGGAAGAGAAAGAACACAGTAAGTCAGCAACTCCTGCCCCATGCCACACCCACTAGAAGTGCATTCCAGTAATGCAGCTCAGCAAGTGAGGACTGGGAGCTAAGGAGGCAACCACACCACCCTGGGCCCTACAGTGAGTCTCTGTTTTCCACGACCTTAGTGAGGGAGGAGGCCGACTTGCAGGCAGCTGGCTAAAATATGACCACACAAAAGACAGGCTTAGAAGAAGTAAAAGAAAAGTGTTCCAGGGAAGGCTGGGGGTGGCCTCAGAAAAGAGGTGGTGTTAAAGTTGAGTCATAAAGAGAATGGAATGCTCACAGATGAAGAAATATGGAAAGAACATTCTAGAAGGAGGAAACAAAGAGCAAAGACAGAGAGGGAGAGGCATGTGGAGTCAAGAGTGCTGGCAAAGCTCAGGTGAAGAGTATGTAGGGAAAAATGTGTGTGGGCAGGTGTGGAGAGCTGGATCAGGCCTAACTCATGGGGGCTTTGAATGCCATGCTGGAGAATCGAATTTATTCTCTAGGCAATTGGAAACTATTTAATATATTTGAGCAGAAAAGAGGCATATTTTATCCTTCATTTTGGGGAGGCAATGTTCATAGTAGTATGGAGGGAAGAATGGTAAAGATAAGGAATCAGGTCAGGGAGACTTACTAGAAGGTTATGGCCATAGTCTGGGAGAGACATGATGGCTCCTGCACCAGGGCGGTGGAAGAAGAGGGTCTGAGGGAGGGCTGAAGAGGAAGGTGAAGATAAGAGACATTTCGGGGGTCATTCAACAGGATTTGATGCGGTCACGTGCTTGGTCAAGTCCAGCCCAGGTCAGTCACAGGCAGCCCACCTGGTCTCTCCTGTCAGTTGACAGGATTTTCTAAGTCACAGACAACCAACACACCTGTAATGCCCGAGTGAGTCGAGAAGGCTCTGTGGAAAACATCAAAACCGGACTGGCCCATGGATGTAGGGACCAGGCAGTCCTCAAAGGAAGGCACCACACTGCAGGAGCTGACAGGCGGCACAGTTCTCTGGGAATCGGGATAATGTGGGGGGCAGAACGTCTGCAGCTGCCCATAAAATCCTGAAATACAAGCATGGTATTGAGCTCCTATAGGCACAAGTTCCACAGATCATTCCAACCCAGCTAGAACCTCACTCAGCCTGGCTTCATATGACAAATGCCTTTAACTCTTAAGGCCACTTGTAAAATCTTCCAAGCAAACATTTGGAATGCACTGTTGGGCTGAAGCTCTTCTACCTTAGAGGGATTTCCAAGCTGGTTAGTGTGTAACATTTTTATTATGTGCTTTAGTATCTGAAGTGGGAAGCCTTCTTACCTTCCCTAGACTCTCTGAAGAGTCCTGGACATTGAAGGCCTGACCTTCAGGGGAGGTTCCTACCCCAGATTCTCCCACTGACATTTAAATGCATCTTCTTTAACTTCCTTTATCCTATATTTTCTTCTGTTTACACACTGGTTAAAATCTTGCAGAATGCTCTTTAAAAGACCCACTTAAAAATGCATCCATCTATCTGTCTTTCCAATAGAGAAATACATGCACATTTAGATCTTATTATCCTGGCTAGGTAGACAGTATTCCATAGTTGGATGTACTTAACTATTACTATTGTTGATCTTTGCAGTAAATGGAAAAACTGGAAGTGAATAATGTTATGAAAATGTTAGAAAATAAAAATGAAATACAAATAAAACTCCAAAAAAGGAAAAATATGAGAAAAGAGTAATATTTGAAAATAATCATCAACCTTTTGATAATTTTATTTCATCTATTCCTTTCAATTTTTTTCCATTCAATGTAGTTTTCCTTGGGGTCCTATGTGGTTCTTTTCTATGATCCTCCACTCCTTTCATGATGGCTGGCTTACTTTTTTCTTCTTTCTCCTTGCCTCATAATACATTTAAGTCAACAGATTATTTTCTTGGAGCGTAATATGCTTTTGAAAATATAATAATGAAATCTTAGTTCCATACTTTATTGGAGGGAGAGTTGTGGCTCTGCTGTTAACTCTCTACATTTCATTGTGTCTGTCTCCTCAACTGTAAAATGTGAATGTCCTTGTCTACTTCAGCAGGCTATTGTGAAGATTAAGTGAGTCACTGGATAAGGAAGTCCATCTGTAACGTTTTAAAGTACTTTATAAATGTCAGTTATTATTGATATCACTATTCTGGTTTTGATGAAAAAAAGGGATTAATAGAGAAAGTACCCCAGGATTTTTTCCACAAACACTAAATAATGGAGAATGCAGAACAAACCCATGGACTTTGGACCCTTAATCCTGTGTGCCTTCCTCTACTAGAACTGCTTCTTCTTGAGACTGGAAAGCTTCATCCCTTATTAAAGAAATGAACCACCTATCAAAAGAGAGGGGAGGTGCTATTTGAGTTTCTTCTTAGCTCTCTTTAAGTAAAACCAGAGTGAACTGATACATCCAACGTACTATGCTCTCAACCCTTCTCATTTCCCATTAGGACCCACAATGTAGACTGTGTAACTGCTCAGATCACCCTTGCTGGGACGCTGGGAGGCCTATTCTATGGTTGTTATGAATATTGCCAAAGAATGTGTGCTTAACCGTCCATAAAGACACATACTGGCCCTCTAGGAGTCTGTGATCCAAGATAGATCAAATGCAGATTTATGGATAGGGCACATTCATAGTGGAAAACAAAATGATAATATCCTTTATAGGCAGACTAGAGTGCACTTTATATAGAATCAACAGAAAAATCCACATAAGGTTTGGAAGAAGATTAAATGCTTGTTGTTAGTATAGACAAGGAAAATACCTAAGGAAATTCCACATCAGGCCAGAAGAAGAAAGAATGGAAAACTATTGTCTCTTTTCCTTTTGATCCCCAAAGGCATGGTTTCAATAGACAGGCAGGCAAAGGACCCAAACAGACCACTCATAAATACTCATATAATTGATCATCCAACATGAGCAAACTGTAAACTCTCAAGCCCACAAAGAAACACAAATCAAAACAATGATAAAATGTCACATTCTACCTATCACATTGGCAAAGATTTCTAAAAATCATTCTCAATGCTGAAGTGTCAATGAAGAAGGCATTTCTATGTAGTGTTGTTGATACTGCAAGAGTGTACAAGCCTTTTGGAAAACAGTTTGACAACCTGTATTTAGAACCCTAAAAGTGTTCAGGCTATTAGATTAAGGAAATTCACTTCTGATAAAGTATCCTGAAAATATATTCTGAAGAACATTAAGAAATTCTGCACAGGGACAGTGGTTGCAGTGCTAGTGATCAAAATAGAAAACTGAAGAGTCAAAATGGCCAACCATAAGAGAATGTCTAAGCAAACAGTGGTACATTTATGTGATGGGAATTTTAAATAGGTATTAAAACAATATTTATAATGAGCTTTTAACAACATGGAAAGACCATTATAAGGTTTATGTTTCAAAAAGCAAGATACAAAATTGAATATGAAGCCTAGGATCAGTTGTATGGATGCCTATGTTACAGAATAAAGATGGCAAGTTACCATATCTATAGTTGTCTTTGGGTATTTTTTTTTTTTTGGCCTTTATATTTTTTCTGAATTTTAGCAATAGTGAAGAGCAAGTACTCTGGATCCTGGGGTTCAAATCCTAGCTCAACTACTTACCAACTGTGTAGTCTTGGCAAATTACTTAGCTTCTCGGTGCCTCAGTTTTCCAATTTATAAAATGAGGTTAATGATAGTAATTATATCATACTGAGTTATAAGGATTAAATGAGTTAATATTTACATATTATGTAATATAATTTTATAATTAACATTTATGTAATATATAATTTAATAATATAAATTACATAGTATATATGTTCGCTAAATAAAAAATAAAATTATTTTATAATGACAATGTAGTTCTTAAAAATAAAAGTTTATTGAGGGAAATAAAATTTCCAAAAATAACAAGGAAGTTATTTAACAATAACCAATCTAAGAAAGGACAAAGCAGCAGGTATGTGGCACACCCCCTGTTTCCAGGGGGAATCTTGAACAGTTTTGGCCTTTTGAAGACCTAAGCTGTATACCTCTTCTTGCTCATGGCTCCTCAATCCTGTGCTAATTGACACACAGACTAATTTCTTCATTCACCCTACTGGGGGCTCCAAACAGCAACATGTCTGAGTGGTTTGAGGGAACCTGGAATGTGGAGATGTATGGTTTCGGTAGTTCCTTGGCCTGATCTTGACTTTGGTACCTGGAGGCCAGGTACCGGCAAATATGGCATACCCATGAGGAGGAAAACGTTATCATAAACCACCATGGCTGGTCTACTAGAATGTAATGTCTCCTGAGCAAAAGAGACAATATTTGCTATCTATACCCTTATGCAAGCTCTCCTCATATTTGTCACCCATAAATTTCCTGATAGCCCTCCTCAGTATAATATCACCCTTCCAAGACAAGAAGATATTTTTTCACTAAACTCCCACAACTTCACAAATAGGGACATTAATCATTCAGGGACAATGATAGAGACTTTCACTGACCTTTTGTGAAAACCAATTTATTCTCCCTTTCCTATCTTCTCTCCTGTTTCTAAGAGGGAACAGAAGTGTCACATGCTTCAGTCTATATTCAAGTGTTGTGATATATATGAGTATAAAAGGTTTGTGATGTGGCAAAATACACCTGAGAAAGTTAAGTATCAAATCCAACATTCCGGGCTTCATCTCCTAGTCTGGATCTGAGTGAGGAGGGCAGAGTAGACTCTCATTCCTGCCTGTGGGTGTCTTGGCTGACACAGGAAACTGTCAAAACCAGAATGGCCCCACAAGCATGTTTTATCACTCTAACAGCCAACTTAAGAAAAGAAAATCCTCTTTATTAAATCTCTCCCTCCAAGTAGCCAGTTACTAGAGATGCCAAATACACTGGTGTGGATGGTTGCGGTCACTCAAAGAGTTTTCACATATTCTCTTCCCAGTGCTATTTTCACAAAACTAACATTTTTTTTTTTTTTTAATTCCGTTAGGGTCTTACCACACACACAAACCCAGAGAAGGCCTAACTCGTTTTCTGATGAATGGCTCCTGTATTCCAGCGGTTGGATTTCATGTAGCAAATTTGGAAAGAACACTACTTCTCGGACCCAAAGCAAAATGAGGCAAGATGTTAACACATTTTGTGGGCATAAAACCCGAGAGTGGTGGCAAGGTCAGCCAATCTGTCCGTCAGTCAAAAGTGGCTATCAAGTGCTGGTTAGGGTGCTATTGCCGAAACCAAAGAAATATAAGACAACATCCTTGTCTTTGAGGACTGATAATATAGTTGGAGTGAGAACACATGCATTTGTAATAGCATAAGAACATATACATAAATATAAGTTGGCAATAAATATTAGTTTTTATTATACATTTAATTACAGAATCACCCCTCTACTTTAAAAGTTATTTTGCCTTCATGGAGGAGGGGAGGAACTGCAGCCCCATGAAGCTTTGGATTTCCTTCCCAAAGTAGAAAGGGAGTGGGGAAGTTAGAGGAGAAAGGCATTACATGACTAAATATGATAATAGAAGGATACCTTCTAGGGCCATGCTGTCCAAGAGAACTTTCCATGATGATGAAAATGCTCTTTATCTGTGCTGTCCAATGCAGTAGTTACATGTGGTTATCACATCACATTTCAGCCACTTGAAATGTGGCTAGTGTGACTGAAGAACTGACTTTAAAATTTTATTGAATTTTAATTAATTCAAATTTAAATAGCCACTCATGGCTACTGTACCTGACAGCACAGCTCTAGGGCAATCTGAATTCCCAGGTCTAGCCAACTTTGTTTCAAGAGTAATTCTGATTAAATTCTTGAAAGAAAAACACATGACCCACCTGAAGTTTAAATAAAGCAACATAACTAATCTTAGGCTCCTGGCCTTCAAGATAGAAAGTATATTAGATTTTTTAATACATCTATCTCTTCCTTGCAAATTTGTCACTTCAATCTTTGTGGAAGGAACCAGAATATAAATACATTAATAAGTAAAGAATGGTCCCTCAACTCTCAACCCCTCAAGAAGCTGAGGAATGTTTTAGGCTAAACTGCGAGGGCACTCCAACCCTCCTAGAGGTACCGTGTTCCCTTCTGGAAGCAGCAGGAGGAGAAAGAAATGTGTCACCCACTCTCTTCACTTCAGATTGCAGGCCTAGCTCTCCATGCACACCAGGGTGGCGATGTGCCCTTGTGGTCTCCATTTTCCTACCATCTGATGGTGGAGTATCAACACAGAAGGCTCTACCCAACTGTTGAGGAACATGGATGGTGATTACTACCATCAGCGTACACCTCGTCAAGGGGATAAGTCATGATCTGTGTACTTAATAGGTTTGTCTATGCAGCAGATGGCCTTGCAAAACAAAATGCTTGTTTTCCTTTACAGTGAGGCTGGGGAACCACCACCAAACTGTGGGCACTAGGAAAAGTGCTACATGGGTAACACTCAGAATCGAGACGGCCCCTTCCCTGCTGTAGGCTCAGCCTGGACCATGATGACAACTCATAGGTCCAAAAGGTCCACATACGACAACAGGAACCCCTCAAAAACATCAGGAAGGTTCCTCAGAACTTCCCCCGCCAGAGTGTGACCTAATCAGTCTTGGCAGGATCCTCTAGGAGACTCCTTGGAAACAATGCTGGGGGGTTCCAAGACCCCTTGATATGTCAGATGGGAAAACCCTTTAACTCCATGTGATGCAGACTGTATCAATTCAGGGATCCAGGCCATGCTATAGTTTTTCAGCCACTACCCAAATCTCAGGAGTCATCTATTCCTTTGACTTTTCAGAAGAAACAGTGACTAATGTGTGTGCTTGCCTTTGCTGCAATCATTGTAATTTTGCAAAATGAGGGTGTTAACAGTATCTACTTGCAAGGTAACCACAAAGACTACAGAGGATTAACATACACCATCCAATGTAAAGTGCTGGGCATGTGCCTGACACATAGTTCACATTCTATAACTGTTACTTTTACTTTTTTCTTTTTCTGTTCTAATAACATAAGCATTTCAATTTCTATGTATTCATTTACTTGACAACTATTTACCAAGCACTTATTCAAGTGTTGGGGATATAGTGGTACATAAACCACATTCCATGCCTTTTTGGAGCCTGCATTTTAATGAGAAAGAAAGAAAAACATATAAATGAGAAATCAGGTAACATAATTTCATACTACATATGACAACAAAAAGAAAATTTTCTTTAATGGATACATAGAGATGCAATTCTCTTTTCCAGAATGCATTCAAGATAGGAAGAATGAAACAGAACAAATAAGGAAGTTTTGACTGTGGTTCCCTTTGTTTGACCCTGTCTGTTGATGGCAGGTATAGTCAGGAGGTCACCCCACAGCTCTGCTGAGAACCAGCCCTGCCAGAGCAGATTTCCTGCCATTGGTGCTAAGCAGTTTGTGCCTGGGTAGAAGAATAAGCAGATATCAGTGGCAGAGGCAGAGTTGGCAGTCCCTCAGTTTCTTGGTCGTATGGCTGTTTGCTAGCCAAGTGGAAGGAAGGATGTATATTTATGAGCTTTACAGCTCTAATTATTTTTCCGCACAGACTATAATTTTGTGGGTTACTACTTTAGGAAGTGTAGCGATTTTGGCCCCAGTCATATGGTGGCTGCATATGCAAGGACATGGAGAAGTGTAAGTGATAAATAGGTGGGCTCAAACCAGGACCCCAAGGACAGGGACACAGAAGATGCATGACCTCACTCTCCTTGGCCTCCAGATTTCTTCTTTTCCAGCACTCTTTGTGGATTCTCCTACTCTTTTGGGGCCCTTGGCCTACCACCTTTGAATAATTCCTATAAACCAAGTCCAGGGAAAGAAGAGAGGAAAAGATGGTACATAATCAGTGAAGCCCCTAGGGCAACTCGTTCCTTGGTTTAGGGACAGTGGTGACATCCCCTAAGACCCAGCAAGACAAGAGCCATATGCTGATGGCCACACCAGGGTTGCTGTTTCCCCCAAATACTAGTGGCTCCACACTTCTACAACCAACTGCCAACATCTCACCACTGCTCATCACCATCCCCTTCCATACTTCTGCTGTTCCTCTTCTTCTTCCTCTCTGTGACCCTATGTTAAAGGACCATCTCAGCATTCTGCTTGTTAGTTAAGCCAGAGCAAATGAAGGACAACAAATCTGGATCTGGAGGACCCCAGCCTAATGTGCAAGTCTAGAAGTTCTGGTCACCTGGAAAAGAATTCACCCTATGCCTCTGGGTTGCTTTACAAGTTGGAATATTTGCACAGAAGGAGGATATTGTTGCTCAATTCACTTCAGGGTCACCAAGTCTCATATGTCACATCCACTGTAACCAAAAGCACTGACCTATGACAGGTCTGAAAAGGTGGCCATTTTCAAGAAGCACTGACTTATACTATATAAGGCCCCTCACACTGCTAAGAGGAATTGGACCATCTTTGGTTACACACCTATTGTAATGGTGAAAACTGAAAGTGGTAACACCAAATGCTGGCAAGAATGTGGAGCAATGGGAACTCTTTTGCTGCAAAATGGTACAACCACTTTAGAAGACAGGTTCGCAGTATCTTGCAAACCTAACCATATGCTTACCATAGGATTCAGCAATTGTGTCCTCTTGTATTTACCCAAAGGTTTTGAAAACTTATGTCCATACAAAACCCTCTGTATGGACGTTTATAGTAGCATTATTCATCACTGCCAAAACTTGGAAGCAACCGAGATTTCCTTCAGTAGGCAAAATGAATAAATAAACTGTAGTACATGCAGGCAATGGAATATTATTCAGCACTAAAAAGAAATGACCTATTAAGCCATGAAAAGACAAGGAGGGAATTTAAATTTAAATGCATATTGCTAAGTGAAAGAAGCCAATCTGAAAAGGCTACATACTGCATGACTCCAACTATACAACATTCTGGAAAAGGCAAAACTATAGAGACAGTGTAAGTCCATGGTTTCCACAGTTTGTGGGGAGGGAGGGATGAACACAGAGGTAGCGAAACTATTCTGTATGATGCTATCATGGTGGATAGATGCCATTATACATTTGTTAAAACTCATAGGCTGGTGGAGCTTGCAGTGAGCTGAGATCCAGCCACTGCACTCCAGCCTGGGTGACAGAGCGGGACTCTATCTCAAAAAAAAGAAAAAAAAAAAAAACCTCATAGGCTGTACAATACTAAGACTGACCCCTAATATAAGCTATGGACTTTGAGTGAAACTGATGTGTCCCTGTAGGTTTATTGATTTTAACAAATGCACCACTCTGGTGTGGGATGTTGGTAGTGGCAGAGGTTGTGTGTGGAGGGGGCGGGGGGAGGAGGGTATATGGGAACTCCCTGTACTTTCCACTACATTTTGCTGTAAACCCAAAACTGCTCTAAAATAGTCTATTAAATAAGTGAGTGGGCATGTATCCCTTTATATTATGTATCTCTGTATTAGATGCCTTCCCCACCAAAACATGTATTCTATGAAGGCAGACACCTTGTCCAGTTTGTTAATTATTGTATCCATGGCACTGAGACTGGTACCTGGCATGTAGTAAGCATTCAATATATATTTGTTGACTGAATAAATGTAATGAAATCTTAGTTACTTTAATAAGAATTAAAATACAGGTGTTTTACTGATATGATATCTTTCTTCTTTCCATACACCCTAGTACTTAAGAGAGACCTACAGTCCTCAGCTCTCTGTGGGACTGGCTCATCCCTGGCCAACCCATACTTTCTTCCTGCTGAGAAGATTCTTTGGTTTCACTCAGCCTTGGAGTGCAAAGTCAGAGGGTAGAATAAAGGAAGGTTTGCTGAATCCAGGGATTCTGCTTCCTGGTGAATGGAATGGGCATGGGAAAGCAGATGACAAAGACAACAGCAAGTATAAGAAGAACCCCTGCTAAAAATACACTTCCACACAGCCTAGGAGTGGGAGATTTACTTGGGTCGATTAGGTGTTTCCCAGGGATTCAACGCTCCCTGTCCAGGTTAAAGCTCTCAATCACTCAATCATGGCAGTTATAAATTCCCCCAACCAACCACACTAAACTGTCTCTGAAAATACAAATTTTGATAGGAAAGAAAAAGATAAGGGACAGAGGATAAAGAAGATAAATGTCCTCACTCCCCTTGGCTCCCTTCATTTCTTCTCCAATGCTCAGGATGCTTGTGGAGCCCTTGCTCTCTGCAGACCCTTGACCTGCTGCCTTGGAAAACCTTCTTTAATCCACGACAGAGCCAATGAGAAAAAAAGAACACATAGGTAAGTTTCTGAAAAAGCTCCTAGAGGTCATAAGAATACAGTCTTTGTGGTCGCGTCTGCTCAGCCTAATTCTATACATTCAAACTTTGAATTCAGAGAAAGGCCCAGGGAATCATACACTCACTACCTACATGGTACCTTAATATTAGACTACCTTAAAAATTTCTTCTTAAGTAGCCTCCTGACATTTCTGTCCTGTAAGCAGGTACTTCAAACAAATGTTCCCATTTTAGACAATGAGATGGAAGCAGAGGAAATACTGAGTACCTTGCCTTTATAACCAATACTTTGTTTATATGATATCATGTCAAAAGGTGCAAAATTCATCCAATCATTCTAATATTTCTAAATATACAGATATTTGGAATTATTTGTGGATATAGCCTTTGTATTAAAACAAATGGGCAGCAGAATGAAAACAGCAATCATACAGTCTCCTACTAAGTCCAGAGCTTTCTCACTGGCGGGTTCCTTGCTTTGGCGTTTTGGAAAAATATTTTGGTCACTGTTACACCAACCACTCAGAATTCTGTCATAAGGAAGGAAAGAAACTAATATTTATTTACTCAGAGACAAGCATTGCCCCAGGTGTTTTACATAGAAAATCTTCATCATTAAAACAACTTTTTGGTTAAGTAATATAGCCAAAAAAAAAAAAAAAAAGAGGGAGAAGTTAAAATAACTAAATTTATCCAAATCCTCATAGCTACGACGTTTCAGAACCAGGACTCAAATCTGTATCTATTCAGGGACATAGTTCATGTCAGATTACTGGGGCTCAGGCTTCTGACCAAATCAATTTAAATACAATCTTGCCACTTTTGTTGAGGTGTCTCACTGCCAGATTGCAGGCAAAGTTACCCAGACTGCATCAACATTTTGGAAAGTACAAATATTCTCATTAGGAAGAAAAGTATTTAATTAATTAGTAAAACTGATCAAATCACCTAATAACTGAAAAATTCTACAAACCCTCGAGTGTAGAAACAGAGACATTTCAGAAATTTCTCAAGGCCGATTTTATGATTTAGCCCCTATTTTATTTCCATCCATTGCATGAACAACTTGGATTTGGGTCTGAATCCCAGATGACTTATTAACCAATTGTGTGTCTTTGGACGAATGATTTTTTCTTGAGCCCCATTTTCTTTGAAATTTTATAGGGTTGTGGAAAATATTATGTACAACAGTGTTTATAAAAGCATTTAATGCATTCTCTGGCACATAGTAGGCCTTCAGTTCAATTATGTAACCATGAAACAAGCTTAGAAATATGTAGAGGTTCTGTGTAACACATAAGTAGTTCTTAAGCAATTTTTATCACACAACCTACTACCATTAAGTATAAAATCATGCTGCTCTTAAAAGTGAAATTGCCACAATTTGGTTATCATTTTTGCCTTGGCTGCTTGCCTTGGCCATCAGTACAATCCAGGTCTTCATCTGAGGTAGGACTCTACTAAGCATCCTCCTGGAAGAGGTATAAAAACTGACTCTTCATTTTAATACAGAATCTATAAATGGGGAAGCTGCAGGAACAGCTCACAGACTGTGTTAGGAAGACAGATTTTTCTTCAGGCTGAGAACTGAACCAGCTTGCAAAGCACTCGAGCTATTTACGACTGACATTTAAGCAACTACTCTACTAAGAAAGAGGAAGACAATGGAAATAATAACCCTGAAAATTCCATTTAGGCACATTTCTTTTGAAGGAACCCATGACAGTGGTTCAAAAGTTGACCACTGGAGCAACTGCCTGGTCCCTTTGTCCTTGGAGAGAGAGATGGGTTGTAGCATGAAGCCTTCTAATTAGAAAAGTCCACGTGGTCCAAGAAGCAAGGCCATTTTCACCTATAGCTCTTGCTGCCAACTTGCAGGCCACTGTGAGATGCACTTTGAACATGCTGGGTACTTTCTCCACTTGTGCCCCTCACAGCACCTCATCTGGTCTGTAGCAAGCTGGGAACAGCATTTATCACTGCGAACACATTTTGGCCCTTAGGCTTATATACTCATTTCCAGGGACTAGGTAGCAGAGAAGGAGGAGGTTCTGCTACTCACATCTGCAAAAGGTTCAAACAAGGGGATGGGAATGGGCAGAGCAGGTGGCTAAAAGGGACAATAGGGAAATAGGGGGAAAAAACAGAGTGAGAAGGCAGCATGCTTAAAACACTCTTGATTAAAAGATGTAATCAATTTTCATTTAAATATCCCCAAACCACCCAAAACCCTAGCGCGTGGTGGCCTATGGCTTCCAAATTCTCAAAATGATAAGCTGCCAAAATAAACTAATTGCAATGTGTCTCAGTAATTGCCATGTGTGGATATACGCAGTTATAGCAAAATGGTTCAGTGAGTCCTGATGGTGATAATGCACATTCGGAAATTACATAAAATAGAGATTCTCAAAACCAAGAAATCCTGAGGGATCCAAGATGGATCTGAAAGCCACCTCTGCCATGTACTAGCTGTGTGACTTTGAGGGAACTCTAGCCTCTCTGAGCCTATGATCCCTATTTATAAAAATAGATAACAACACTCATGTGGCATCAGAATCCTCAACGTGGGAAGGAGAAGCAGCACAGGGAACAAAGGATTCAGTGCCCAGTTGCCCATGAGTAGCCACCCACACTTCATCACCTGCCAACTACTCCCTATAACTCAAAAATCCTGGATACAAGTAAGGATCAAAATGAAGGGTGGAGGATTTGGATATTCTGTATCTGATGCAGTGTGGAGCAAACACTTCGCCAAGGTTAATAAGAAGGAGTTGGGAATTTTTCTACGAGGGGGACTGCTCGCTGCTAGTATACATGTATCCCTACTGGGTGGCTGCAAGGATCAACTGAAATAATAAACATGAAATTATTTTGCCAACAGTAAAACCCACTAAAAATTCTAGCTCCTACTGTCTCATTATAAGCCTGGTGTGACCTGTCATCCTCCCTTCTCTGAGTAGAAAGGTAAATCTGCCCATGGTTGTATTAGTCATTTTCCCATAAACGCACAAGCAATCTTTTGACCAGGGCTACCTGGACCAAAAACAGAAAAAGGGAAGTATGGTGAAGAATGAAGATTTAATTTTAAATGCCCTTGTCTTTCCAACTAAGCTTTGCTGTAAGAAAGGTCGGGCAGAGAAGAAGATTCCAAACAGAGATTTCATGGATTACTAAAAGGAAGTGCTGCTGCATCTCAATTCCCTTCGGCCTCGCCTGAAATCTGTGTGAGCCAGCCTGGTTCTCCACAGCTTTTTAAAAGACTTCCCCAGCCGGGCATGGTGGCTCACATCTGTAATCCCAGCACGTTGGGAGGCCGAGGTGGGTGGATCACGAGGTCATGAGTTTGAGACCAGCCTGGTCAAGATGGTGAAACCTTGTCTCTACTAAAACTACAAAAATTAATCTGGCATGGTGGTGGGTGCCTGTAATCCCAGCTACTTAGCAGGCTGAGGCAGGAGACTTGCTTGTACCTGGGAGGTGGAGGTTGCAGTGAGCCAAGATCATGCCACTGCAGTCTAGCCTGGGGGACAAAGCAAGACTCCGTCTCAAAAAAAAAAAAAAAAAAAAAAAAAAAAAAAGGCGTCCCCAAGAGATAAAGGGAGGAGGAAGCTGGAGAGTTCTAACCTCTTGAGTCACAGGCAAATTGTTTCCTTTGGGTTATCTCTGACTGGGAAGCCACGGTGAGAGGGCATTGAGCCCTACAGTTGGTGTCTAGGCCAGTGATTCTTACCAGGGTTGGGGCATCAGCTCCACCTTAGCATGTGTGTTGAACATGCACATTCCTGAGCTCGATGGCCGACTCTGGAAGAAGGGTCTGGAATTTTGTATATTTAATAAGGTATTTCTTAAAGTTTGAGAGGCTCTAAGAGAACATATTTAGATGATTTACAAGCATTTGAAAGATTTCCAAGTGAAATACCAATTTAAAACAACAACAGAACGGCTCTAATTTCATTTGAAATGGAGAGAGGGAGTTCTTCCCATGGGCATCTCTTCCCCTTCGGCAGGCTCCCAGCCCTTTCTGCTGGTAGATGAGGCTCTTGGGGATAAGGTGGTGATGATTGTTCCAAAAGGGCCTTGAATTACACTCTCAGCAGATATGGCTCCAGATGACTTGCCTGGCTCTTTCTCTCAATGCCTGTCTCTCACATGTCAGTTCTTGGTCAAGGTGCAATCATGGGACCTAATTTGAATGACTCAGAAGTCTTGGTCTCACTGTTGGTCCCATACTGATCTTGTGGCTTAGACTTCTGTTGTCCAGCTGTAACCAAACTCCGACGTTACATCCGCTTTACTAACTAGGTGATTTTTTGCTTCTTCGAATCCAAGTCTGTTATTACACAAATTTCCAGCACTCTAATCTAAAAGTGGGCCCCTACCTCATCCTTGCCAGTGATCCAATGACTCAATTATTTTTCCCTCTGAACCTCTGCTTCATAACTGAGTCTCTGTTATACATGGTTAGGCTTCCCCAAAACCTACTTCCTAGAACGTTATGTTAAGATTACATTTGGGCTCGAAGTAAGAGTACAGAAACCTATATAGGACTTTGAGATAGGAGAGTGGATATTGTATTTGGGAAACCTGACATACATCACTGGATCCCGGGATCTCTGTTACCTCCATCTGGCTACCAGGAAGCTTGCCTTTGTATCTTGTCAGGCACTCATCCAACAAGTATTTATTGGGCAATTTCTATATAACCATAGTTACTAGGCACTGATAAAAATTATGTATGTAAGAGTGATTTATAAAACATATACTGATATATGAATGTAGGTACTGCCACGGACCTCACTGGTATTGACAAAAATACCGCATCAGCCCAGATCCACAGATGCAAAGAACCTTGGGTAATTATTTGGCTAATTCAGATTCCCTGAATGATTTTGCCACAATGGCAAGGAAATTTAAGAACTTGTTTTGGGATGTGTGAGATGAGGTTGGGTTTGGTGATGAACATAAGAAGGGAGGGTTTGGTAGTTATACTTAAGTGATCTGGAGAAATACCAGAATGTTTTTATTTCAATAGACTTACATCTTGTAAGGTATAGTTCTCAAAGACCTCACAAAAGAATGAAATAAAGAGTTTAGTCTGAACAATCTGGTTAGAGAGGGGAAATTCCTGTAGTCAGAAAGAGCACTCACAATTCTAAGTAAACCAACAAGAAATTCTAAGGGAATTAGGATTGTTTTGTAACATGTTGCTAAGCTCAGAGGATGTGAATGGGGACAGATCAAGCCAGTTCCAGTATTCTATTTTTTTTTGTTGTTCTGTTTTATGAAGAGAGTGGCCTCGCTACCAGCAACCCAGATGTTTACTGATGTATTTTAAGGAAGCTCCACCTACAACTGTTACCTCTTTTTCTTCTTCTAAACCATCAATTGTTTACCATATTTATAAGGGTATTCCAGTTTAAAATATAGGAATTATAAGACATAGATTGCCATTGACATGTTTAGCCCTGAAGAGTCCAACAGAGGAACACCTAGAATGGTGTTATCAGAAAAATAATTAATTCATTTTAAGAGTTCCTTCATTAGAGGCCAACTTCATGAGTTTTAGATATAAGAACATTTGCTTCTAGAAAGATGTCATTCTTTCCCCCAAAGAAAGAAAAAGTGCTAAATCTATAATAATATTAATTAAACACTGTCTATAGGCATTTTTAAGTTGACTGACGAAGTCATGATGGTCAATCAGGTAGAGATTTTTCTGGATATTTCTTCCTCATCAACAAATTTCTGAGTTCCAGTCGGGAAAACAAACTGTCTTGCTGCAAATGACACAGCTTGACCGACAGGGTGAAAGATACTTAAATAATGTAAAACACCCCGGTCGTAGCTCTTGTTATTTAATCCCTGTTACTATTAATACTGTCTTTAAGTGTTCAATGAAAATATGAAAAGATGCTCAATTACATTACTAGCTAAAGGAAAAATTAAAATAAGTCACCAATCTTAGCTTTACAAATCGGCAAAAATTAAAATACTAACATCCAGTGTGAGGAAATGGGGGCCCTGTAACGTGCTGCTGATGAGAGTCTAAATTAGTATAGCCTTTCTAAAAGAATATATGTCAACACTTATCCGACTTTACAATGTGCATACTCAGTAATCCAGCATTTTCTCTTTTACAAATATTTCCTAAGAAACTGTGCAAAGATATATATATACACACACACACACATACATATACATATGTGTGTGTGTGTGTATAGGAGTGTTTGTATAAATATGTATATATGAAGAGATTTAACATAGCATTGCTAGAAAATGTAAAAAATGAAAAAAGTGTTCATCAATAGGGGAATGATTTAAAAAATAATGACCTATTCTTTTTTTTTTTTTTTTTTTTTTTTTTTTTTTTTTTTTTTTTTTTTTTGAGACGGAGTCTCACCCTGTCCTCCTTGCTGGAGTGCAGTGGCCGGATCTCAGCTCACTGCAAGCTCCGCCTCCCGGGTTCAGGCCATTCTCCTGCCTCAGCCTCCCGAGTAGCTGGGACTACAGGCGCCCACCACCTCGCCCGGCTAGTTTTTTTGTATTTTTTAGTAGAGACGGGGTTTCACCGTGTTAGCCAGGATGGTCTCGATCTCCTGACCTCATGATCCGCCCGTCTCGGCCTCCCAAAGTGCTGGGATTACAGGCTTGAGCCACCGCGCCCGGCCAATAATGACCTATTCTTATGAGAGTTATACAATTAAGAAGACTCTATATGCAATGACCTGGAAAGAAAAAGCATATATTTTGCTAAGTTTAAAAAAAAATGAAGTCATAAAACAAAATGTAGAATGTGAGGTGCAGAACGTGAGGCCATTTTTATAACAGGGCATATGGGCATATACATAGACACAGATATGTCTCCTTCTATGAGCATTTAAAAAGGTCTAAAAGAATACTTGCTTATCTTTTAATAGTCATTACCTTTGGGCAGTGGAATTGGGACAAACATAAGGCTGGGAGGGGACTTAAACTCTCTATAATATAGTTTCAGTACTGTAAGGACTTTAAAAAAATGGACAGGTAAAATTTTTCCTTTATAATATAAGAAGTCAGTAAGAATTTGTAAATTGTATGTAAGGACTGTACTAAAAGCCCAGGAACCCAGGTATGTTGATTTATTATAGTAATTAGGCTTCCAAAGTTTCCCCCAGCATACCTGTACTTGAGCAAGCACAGTGCATAAGGGCATGTACACATACACACATGTGCACGTGCACATGCGCGCGCACACACACACACACAGTGGGGTAATCCCAAAGGGAGCCGTTAGATAGGGAGCTCTCCACTCCCAACAGGGACAACCCCCAATCAAAGGCTTAATAGCAGCATCACGGAATGGCTAAAAGCACAGATCTGGAGTCAGATGGTCCTGGGCGCAATATCCAGCTCCACTGTTTTAAGATTTAAACACTCTGGGCACTACAGTGATTCAGATTCCCCACCTGTAAAATGGGAGTAAACAATGCCTTCTTTACAGTGTTGTTATGAGGACTAGTGAGCAAGGGCATGACAGGCATTCACTACACTGCCTCACCCAGAAAAAAGTGATTTTTCAGCTATCGGTGTCCAAAGACATGCAGTCAAGCAGTTGGTGGGAAATTACTTTATCTTGCAAATCACAGCACTTCTATTGACAGCAGAATGTTAACCCTATAAGGAACCGCAAATTTATGGTTCCATACTTAACCTTCATGCAAAAACAATTCCCAAGTAACTAAAACTTTCCATAATACTGTTTTTCTTTTCAACAGGCACCATCACAAAGTATGACTGTGGGCTTTAGGGTCAGACTGGGTTTATAAAACCACCTCTGATACTCAGTAGGTATATGAATTAGGGCATGGTGCTTAAGCTCTTCCATAGTCTCACCTAGGAGGTTGCTCTGGACTTGCTTAGAGCACCAAGTATCTGATACACAGTAGAAAAATAACAATAACAGCTGCAATGAAGTGAGCATCTACTGTAGTCCAGGCATTCTCTCATTCTTGTGCCAACTCTGAAACAGGGGTGTCAGTATCATCTACTAAACTTGAGAACCTCAGAATCAGGGCATTGCATGACCTGCTCATAGGATTCCAGTTAGTAACTGCCATCTTCCTGCCTCCAAACTGAAAATGCTTTCTTAAGCAAAGGACTGGTATCTATGGGCACTGTGAATTCCTCACAATTCCTCTTCCACAGGGCTGCCATGGCCCAGTGCTTCACTACTACACACTCAGTACCAGCTGTGTCTCAGTATCCTCTTTTATTATTCAGATACTCACAAGAAGCAGTAATATATTAAATTTACCTCAACGTGTAAGTGAATCGTTCATCCTATTTCCTCTGGGAAGAGGTCTCAGGCAGTTGGTCAGCACTGGGTGTTTAAAGATGGGGGCAGGGCCTGGCGAGGTGGCTCATGGCTGTAATCCCAGCACTTTAGGAGGCCGAGGCGGGTGGATCACCTGAAGTCAGGAGTTCAAGACCAGTCTGGCCAACATGGCAAAACCCTGTCTCTACTGAAAATACAAAAATTAGCCAGGCGCGGTGGCAAGTGCCTGTAATCTCAGGTACTTGGAAGGCTGAGGCAGGAGAATCGCTTGAGCCCAGGGGGCAGAGGTTGCAGTGAGCCAAGGTCGTGTCTGCACTCCAGCCTGGGCGACAGAACGAGACTCTGTTTCAGAAAAAATATAAATAAATAAATAAATAAATAAATAAGTAAATAAAAATAAAATAAAATAAAAAGGGGGGCAGAGAAACAGGCAGGAAGTGCCCAGAGAAAAGAGGGCCCAAATAAACTTGACTGTAAGTCACAATTTTGCCAAGGGCTGACTCTGCCAATCAGTCTAAGATGCCATGAGCAAAAATCCCTTTATTCTTGTCTTTTCTTTCTGTTCATTAATATTATTTAATGAGCAGTTATTAAGAACTTGCAGTGTGCAAATATTGTGGGACAATGCAGTCCCTGTCCTGAGACAATTTAGCAAGAGTTGATTCAATCATTTAATACTCTTAATGATCAAACATAGCACATTAACATAGTGAGTTTAATCTGTGTGGGTGCACACGCACTCATGCTTGCGTGTGCAGATGCTTAGTTATATATGTAGATTATTCACAGTTCAGTCATTTCCACAATCCATCATTCCAACATCTTTTCTGGTTCAGATGACCATCTCACACCCCTCCCACAAAACTCAGCATGTTGAAATGCTCACTGCACTCGGCGTATACACCTAAAATTAACTTTTGTTTTTTAGAATTAGAACACAGTCAGATTTTCCCAAGTATTACTTATGTAAAACTGTTCTTGGGGTAATTTTGTAGTAATTAAGTATACGAGAGTAATTAAGGACTTCTCCGAATCTAATCATCAATCCCTGTTACTATGTAAGCATTAATAACATCGTGGCTGATATGGAAAATTATTCCTGATTATGACTGCTGATTATAACATCGGAATAACATTAAGTGCACTCATCGGCTCATTTCTTTTGTGAATATGTCACAACTTTCTCCATGAAATCTATTACACTGTTGATTTATAATCAATTATATTTATCTTTCTGGGATTTCAAGACGTGACACAATGCTTAAGTTCTAAGCAATGCAATTTCTTGACTTACTGCTTTATTATTTCATAACCTCATATATGTAGTTGTGATGAAATTTTCTGTGGGAGTATGTTTATTGTCTTTAAAATCAGCCTTTAAAAATAACCTTTAAGCAGGGCACGGTGGCTCACGCCTGTAATCCCAGCACTTTGGGAGGCCAAGGCAAGTGGATCACCTGAGGTCGGGAGTTCGAGAGCAGCCTGGCCAACGTGGTTAAACCCCGTCTCTACTAAAGATACAAAAAAATTAGCTGGGTGTGGTGGTGCATGCCTGTGATCCCAGCTACTCTGGAGGCTGAGGCAGGGGCATCTCTTGAACCCTGGAGGCGGAGGTTGCAGTGAGCTGAGATCGCACCACTGCACTCCAGCCTAGGCGACGAGAGCGAAACTTTGTCTCAAAAAATAAATAAATAAAATTAAAATAACTTTTAAATATTTAACACAATAAATCGGCAGTGATGAAATCAGTCTTGGCTACAGCCCATTGGAATCTTGTTGGAAAGTACCATTGCACAATCACCGTGAGTAAACAGCCAACTGAGGAAGAAGTTAGCTAAACTTGTATTTGCCACCTCACTGCCATTTAAATATCAATGCTCTGATATTTCTACAGTTTGAAAGATGCTTTGGCTCCTTGGTGGGACAAGCCGTTTACAATATGTTTTGTTCTTGGAGTCCTGTTGGTGTCTGGAAACCCTTTGTTTCTTGTTGCACTCAATTTGAACTGGACTGACAAGCTTACAGCTCCATACTGAGGTAAGAAAATGCCACCATTGTCTGGGAGCTGACTGGCCTGCTTTAGGGAGCCTACAGGCAGGGCATGCTTTAAATCATGGGAAAGATAGCTCAGGAACCATAGAAGCCATGACCAACAGGGAGGGCGCCCCCTTCCCGCTGCTGCTGCATTGATTTCAAACAGCCCAGGCTGAGGAGGTAGCTTCAAGGTGTTTTCCTAACGAAATCTAATAAATGGTACGTGGATGACAGAAATCTCTGTGTTGGCGACTGGAAACTCCAGAGGGATGCAAAATAAGAGCACACAGTGGAAAGTATGGAAACCTAAGAGAATGGAAGAGATGGGAAAACATAGGGTAGAACCCTCAGAAAGAGGCCTGTGAGCTCCACTCTGACTTCCAAGGGAGGATATGAATGAATCTGTCTGTGAGACAGGTCATATTAGTCCCATTTTACAGATTAGAAAACCATCCTAGAGTGTGCTTGGCAGCCCCTTCAGTGTGCCTATCCAGTAAACACTGTTAATGGAATCTCCGTTAACTATGGCAATGCACTAAAATATCCATCTTCCCAGACCCCCTTGCTGTGTGACTAAGGGTACACGATGTAGAATATCAGCATTCATGCTGTGATCAGGAGGATAGAAGCCACCTGTTAACAATGACAAAGCACAAAGTTGGGAGGAGGCATGGGCACTATGGACTCTGTGAGGCTCCTTCTCCACCTTGCACTGTTTCCTATTAGACATCTTGTCATGAGAGAAGTCTGAGGGCGGTGGCTCATGCCTGTAATCCCAGCACTTTGGGAGGCTGAGAAGGGTGGATCACTTGAGGTCAGGAGTTCAAGAGCAGCCTGGCCCACATGGTGAAACCCCGTCTCTACTAAAAATACAAAAAATTAGCCAGGCATGGTGGTGTGCATCTATAGTCCCAGCTACTCAGGAGGCTGAGGCAGGAGAATAGCTGCAACCCAGGAGGCAGAGGTTGCAGTGAACATAGATCGTTCAGGGTGAGACTCCATCTCAAAAAAAAAAAGACATCTTGTCATGAGAGAAGAGTAAATTGCACACTGGGGTTGTTGGTGTTGTTGCTATAACATGATAAATAAACCCTGAAAAATCTTGTCCTCTGCACAAATGTGTATTAAAAATAAGGTCTTTGAGAAATCTACAATTGGGTCAGACCACTGAAAATCTTCGATACCTTCTAATTACTGCAGTAACAAAATAGTCAAGAGGAAATTTAGATGGGCAGTTCAGTGTGGCTATAGGCTTCTGGGTGGTTATTAAAAATCACATAAAATAGACTGGAAAGGCTGGCTGACAGGTACTGAGACAACAACTGACAGCAGGGCCCAGTGCACAGGAAGGTGTGTGGTCTGCCATGAGCTGAGGACCATGCAAGGCTGGATGTGCACCTATCTGGGAGGGACCCCCCCGGGATTGTGCTCATTTCAAATGTTATTAAAATAGAGCTGAAATGGCTCCTGTCTGGACAGCAGCTAGGCGGAGGACGTTTTTGTTCTCTTCTCTTACTCTTCCAGCTTTTGTCTAGGAAAGACCGTGTGTGAACAAACACAATTACACATTAATCTGACATCATTCCCCTATTTACCAGTTGCATCTGAGTGAACGGAACTCTTTAATAAGTCACTGTTGTTTGGGTGTTCTGTACATGTGGCCCAACATAATCCCAACAGTTAGAGCTTAATGTTCCTACCTCTCTCATTCCAGTCTCTACACAGCACTCTACTTGATTGTCCTAAAATACTGGGCTGACTTCTTCATTCGGTAGGTTACATTTAGCATGGCACAAAACCCTTCATGAGCTGGCCTTGTGAGTTCTCCATCCTCTTCCTCCTCTACTCCATGGCTTAACCTGTGTACTCCAGCCATCCCCTTGGCTCTTCCCTCTGTGCACACACACACCACACTGTCATTTGTGTTCTCACCTGTGCTCTTTGCTTCCCCTCTGCCTGGAATGCCTGCCCAATAAGGTATTTATCTCCAAAACCCTCTTCAAGCATCACCTCTACAGACCTTTCTTCGACATCTTCTTCTGAATAAATCAGGTGCCTTTTGTACCTTCTCTTATTGCATATGTCACAGTGCATTGATTAAATGACATTCATGTTTGCCTGGCACATAGTGGCTGACCAATGAACACTTGCTGAACTGAACTTGGTGCCTCCTTGATGGGCCCAGAAGCAGGAAGATTGGGAAAATGCTGTTGTAGGAATTCTCATGGCATGCTAATAATCCTGGAGTGATTAGGGCATTTAGAAAGAAATGATCCATTAGTCCAATAACAAAACGTACAAATATCAACTCTTGGGCAACTAATCCAGGCAACATTCTGAAGCTTGTCTGGGCAAGAGAAGTGTCCTAAGGAAAAAGAAAAGACCAAAGAACAAGTTTACATGATTGCAGAGTGTCCTTATGTTTACATCTAAAATAAAGGACTAAAGTGTACTAAGAAGTTGTCTTGGAGATCTCACCCGAACAGAAACCCATAAATGCTACCAAGATTCAAACATTAAAGGAAATGATACCTCATTCCCTGTACTAATGAAAGCAAAATGAATGAATGAGATGGATGCAGAGTCAACAAACCTGAGCAATGGTCCTGGGTCATTCACTAGGTGAGAAAACTTGAAAAAGCAGTGCTAGTAATCTTTCAAAGTATGTCTTTTACAAAATGCCTCAATAAAAATATAGAGAGAGCACACAATGTCTAGGCTCAGTATCATTTAGTATTACAGCACGATTAACAAAACCCAATGGGCCTCATCTTCATTTGGAAGACCAAAGCCCGTCTGACTTGTAACCTTTCATAGCTCTCTGTAATGCAACAACGTCTACACCCAGGAGTCTACATTTCCCCACAGAAAAATATAAATGTATATTTATTTCAGTGTGCCTTTGACTTAGAAACATGTTGTTGATTAAGAATATGGCTTGGGGCCGGGAGTGGTGGCTCACGCCTGTAATCCCAGCACTTTGGGAGGCCAAAGTGGGTGGACTGCCTGAGGTCAGGAGTTTGAGAGCAGTCTAGCCAACTTGGTGAAACCCCATCTCTACTAAAAACACGAAAAAATAAGCCGGATGTGGGGGCGTGCGCCTGTAATCCCAGTTACTCAGGAGACTGAGGCAGGGGAATTGCTTGAACCAGGAAGGGGGAGGTTGCAGTGAGCCAAGATTGTGCCACTGTACTCCAGTCTCAGTGACAGAGTGAGACTACGTTCCAAACAAACAAACAAACAAACAAAGAATATGGCTTGGAAATTTAGACCTCTTGATAAAGGCACCTGCATAGTTTGCTAAGGCAGCAATGCCTAGACGTTTTATAATCTTATTTGTCTCAGTTGTTGTCTCTAAAAATACAGTGATGGTATTTCTCCCTGACCTCTACCTACTGCAAGGAGTACAGAAGAAATGGGGGTGACTACACTCATTAAAACCACGAACTTTTTGAAAGAGAGAACAAACACTCACTTGAACTATTGCATTAGCAACCCTGACACTGCTTTGGGCTTTAAAAATCAAGTTTTATTAGGGGACGGTGTTCCCTGTTACCAAGATGCTATATAACTCCCGCAAACTCATCCAACAAAAGCTGAAATGCAAGACCAATAAATGCAACTCATTAAGAAGGTCTCATTTTTACTCTTAGCATTGTACTGCCCACTTGAAAAACAGTAAGATACATTTTGTCCTTACTATAAAGAGTAGTTGACGAGAACTGCTAGAAATGTTGCCTAGAAAGTTCCAGAAAAACAAATTCAGAAAGTGCTTGGAGAATGAAGTAAGGCTACATCTGGATACCTACCAATTAACTACTAGCAGTGGACCAATGGCTAATACAGGGGCATGCCCTTTGCAACCTCATCGCAACAGTCACTTGCCCATCTTCCTGGAGAAAGTCATGATTTCTCAATTTGCCTAACTACATTTTAAACTTATTTTTAGGGCTGATATTAGCAGTTTCTCATTGGCCATGGGAACTTTTTTAACAATTAGAATGTGAAAGTTCGGGCCTAGCACAGGTGACTGACACCTATAATCCCAACACTTTGAAAGGCTGAGGCAGGAGGATCACTTGAGCCCAAGAGTTCAAGACCAGCCTGGGCAACATAGTAAGACCCCATTTCTACAAGAACAATAAACGAAATTAGCCAGGTGTGGTGGTGTGTGCCTGCAGTCTCAGCAGCTCGGGAGGCTAAAATAAGACGGTCTCAACCCAGGAGTTTGAGGCCGCAGTGAACTATGACTGTGCCACTGCACTCCAGCCTTGGGGACAGAGTGAGACCCCGTCTCTAAAAATAAATTGTTTTTAATGTGAAAGTTAAAAAAGTCCCAACAATTTCAAGCTGACAATATATTCATTATGTAACTAAAAAAAAAAAAAAAAAAAAGAAAAGAGAAGAAATGTGGAAGAAGAGTATTTTGCCAAGAGATGCAGGAAAATAATAGGGTAGATCCCATTTTCTGTATCCTCTTGTTCATTATTCACTTGTTGAATGAGACAGTGTCAATCACTTAGTCAGTAAATATTTACTAAATGCCTACTTTGCACCAAGTATTATGCCTGCCCTAGGGCTACAAACATTATCCCTATTCTCAAAGAGTCTAATTTTAAAAATAGAAGGGGATAGAAGGAAGAGCATTAAATTAATTAAGCTCCTACTCTGTGCCAGGTGCTTTTCCTGTCAAATCTTCCTAACAACTGAAGAGAGAAGATAGATGAAATGCCCCCAACTTAACAAATGTGAACTAAGACTCCATAATTTGCCCAGAGTCACACAGTTCAGGGTAGACTAGTGTTTGCATTCAAATTGGTCTAATTTCAAAACCCTTTTTGAAGATTTCTTTAGAGAAAAAAGAAGAAATCACCCATTATCCTACCATCCTGATATAAAACCGTCAATATTTTAGAGAACTTCCTTCCAATTTTTCTTCTACACATAGGTCAATTTTTAAATTTTTAAAAATGTGTTTCACAGTTGTAATCAAAATGTGTTACACTGCATTTTCTTGGAACTTTGATACCATCAACTGTGAAATGCTCCATTACTCTAGATAGCACCAGAAAGAAAAATCACTGCCAATTACATGGTGCCACCATGAGCTATGTCCAGATTTCAGTGATGTTAAAATGTGAAGGTGAAAAATTTGTGTCTTGGAATCAATGGCCTACTCTACATTTCACACAGCCCACACTCAGGCTGTGCACCTCCTGCCTGGAGTGGTGAGGATGGCTTCATGGCGCAGGGGACCCGGGTCTCTTTCGCAGTAGATAAACTCCTTGACTGGACTGGCAGGCCCTCCTCAGAGGGAAGAGGGCTCAATTTGCCTGTCTTTTGCGTGCCTTGATGCCTTGCCTTGTACACAGTAGATACTCAAGAAGTATTTCTTGGTTGAATAAATACATAACTAAAGCTTGAGAAACAATTTACAGCCAGCAGAAGGTAAAAATGACCATAGGCCTGCAGAATGGTACAAGTGCAAATTTTGATGGGGGTTTGTGTGCCTACACCAGGCAAGTGGGGAGATGAGATGGATAGAACTTTGAGGCAGAACCAATAACTCTGGTTTTTAAAGGTCTCTTCCTTCCTACAGCTGGCTGCTGTTTTTGTATCACCTCCTCTTTGCTGTTCAGGCCCTTACTTTGATGTTCTTGTCCAAGCCTAGCTCCATACTGCTGGTTGATTTTGCCATCTTGGAAAATTGTTCACGCTCAGTTTGCATATTGATTTAGATTTGTTTGGGAACATCACCCATTAATTTCAAGTAATAACTCATATGGAGAAAATTCAGGCATCAGCAAGAGGCAGGTAGAGGAGAGTTGTATTTTTTAGTAATTGAAACATTCAGCCTAAAAGGACAGTATCTCTTCTGCTTATACAAATCTGACTGCCCTAGGAAGTAAAAGCCTGTGACAGTTCAAATCTATATGATTTGGCAATTCAGCTTTCTATGGATGCTCACTAAGATAGGTGCCTGAAATGGCAAAATGAGTTTAAATAAAGAAAAGAAACTAAGACTTAGTTCTCCATGCATATTCCCCATTAAACACAAGATCTGCACATTTAGAAAATCATTATGATTTCTCTTGCTTTCCTTTTCTCCGTTTCATCGTCCGTTCACCTAACAAGTATCCATCTCTTTGCCACTTGTAAAGAGCTGTGTTAAGTTTCCTAAAAGATACAGTTTTCTGATGGGTCAGTCAATGCTCACAGAGAAGTTTGTACATTCATAGTGAAAGCATGTTTTATTCACAGATAAGTAAATCACAAGGTGGAGGAAGCATAAATACTACCAGAGAAAGGCGAAACAGAATCAGAGTTTAGAGCCTGGAGAGATGACGTTGGCTGGGAGATCGGGAAAGGCTTCAGAGAGGAGGTGTCATTCCGCCTGCACCTTGAAGGTTAGCGAGGATGTGAACCTATGAGAACGAGAGCAAAAACCTAGCAGAGCAGAGGCACACCTGGGCACAAGAACTCCTGTCATGTCTTTCTCCATGGGCTGTCTATTGTTTAGAAACAGGATGCTATTGCTGGTGTTAGAGCCCTGGTCAATGAAAAAACCAACAACTTGAGCTGACCAGTGCGAGGTATAATAAATTATATCATCATCAGGCCAAAGTCAGGAAAATACCATAGGATTTCATGCCTACCAAGTGTGAAAGTTTAGAGGCAAATGAAAGCCTAAGCCTCGTGCAGAACAGAACATCTGAAATCCACGACAGGTAACTAAGATGAAAAGCAACAGCACAATGTCACTTTTCAAAACTCAAGGGACTGCCAGCTTCTTGCTTACCATGGACATGGATACCATTTGGTTGAAAAGAAGAGTTTGTTTCTGGCTGATAGGACTTCAGGTGTGAACCTAATGGCTGCTGGGTATGGGGAGGCTGGGTTCTTTGCAGTATTGAAGAAGGAGCCGGAACTCTCCGGGGGCTGATATGGTGAGGAGATGGAGCAGAAGGTGCAAACCTGAGAAAACAATTATAAAAGGAAACATGAGGGACATAAAACAGCAGGAACAAAGACAAACTCTCCAAAGCCAAATTCTCACCTCCCATTCTGGCTAAACAAGAGCGTGACAACAAGCTTTTTTAAAAAAAAATCCTTCAGGATTTTTCTCTACCCTCTCCCTCCCCACTGCCGTTTCCCATTTAACCACTGAATTCTCAACTGAGATACAGAGGGAATAAACAAGAACAATAAAGGGAAAACCTACTCACAGTTTGGGTTTCTCAAGATTTCTAAGCTGCATTTCAAGTACACTATGTTTGGCGAAATTCAAAGTACATCTTTTGCCAAGCCCTTTTTCTGCTAATTTTTAAAATCCATTTGCATTTTAGGGGGAAATTTGATCCATATGTTTCTGAATCATTTACACTTAGCTCATAAACATTTTGTTTTGTAAGATATATCTGAGGTCCAAGAAGTGTTGTTACAAGTCTTTATTATGAGCCTCTCTAATCCTATTCTCTTTAAACAATGCATTTTCTTTTGCCAAGAATGAATTAACTTAAACCTCAAAGGTCAAGTGTGGCTTGAAATCCAGAACCCACGAGATCCGCGTGGGCTCTGTGCCTGGCAAAGAGTATTCTTAAGGGTGTGATAGGAACATGATGTAGGAGTCACATACGCCAATCACAGTAAGACTATTGGTGGTTTCTGGGGTGGGGGACATATTGGTGTTTAAATAAGGTGATGTTGTCAAGAAACCTGGGATTTGAAATGGATGATTGTACATTGATCTTCAAATTGTAAAGGAAAATTGGAAAGACCTGACTCACTATGTTTAAAATGACAGTTTATGCTTTCTACCATTGAAGGCAAGATGGAATTGTAAGAACAACGTTACAGTTTGGCAATGTCTATCAAATATCAAAATGATCTTCTGGGTGCCAGTTCAGTAGGGGACTGGCACAAGTGTAAGGGAGAAAGGAGCAAGGAGTCTGTCAGTGCAGTAAAATGAAGCAGCAAAATAACTTTGGGGAAAACTACATTAGCAATGAATTGTTTAGTTTCCTCAAAAAGTCCCAGTAAGCTGAAAACTTTTAATCAGCTGTTCCTTACAGTGTGTAGAAAGACAGGCTTTGTTTTGCACTAACACGTATAGGTCACCATCTGCTTACATTGCTTATTTCACAGGAACAAATCACTTTAACTTTGCTTGGCTTTTGTGGAGGGCCATAGATGATAAAAAGGGAAGATGAACCAGTCAAGTTTATAAAGTGATTGGAAACATTCTGAACCAGAATATTTAATAAGGGCAGAGCTTCTATGTTTGTACTATAGCAGTAAGAAAGCATGGGACAAAAATCTCATATTCTTTTTGCTTTTCCCATGTGAGGTGTGATGAGACTATAGAAGAAGGTAAATCTAAGAACCAAGAAAGGAGTCAGACTTGCTAACCTCTAGGGAAAAGAGGTCAAGGCGAGGAGCTTCAACAAACCAGCTGGGCTGGGATGCCTGTGTAATTGATCATTTACATCTTCATTCCACTGAAAGAGAATAGTAACTGACTGTCCCATGCTGGGTAAATACACATTGTCTGAGCATATCATCTTAATTGGGATGACCCTGAAAAGATGTGCTGAATAGCTGGAGAGAAAACACAGCAAGCAAACCCTGGCACTGCCCTGAGAACATCTAGTAAAACTCATTTGCCAGGATTCCTCATATGGAGGCTATTTTCTGGGGGAACATGTCTTTAACGTGTCTCGCAAGTTGCTCTGAGGTTGTGGAAGAGGGATGACGAATTGTGAGATCACAGACTTTAGGGGTAGAAGGAATCCAGGTTACCACCTAATCCTGAATCCCCTGGTACTTAAAGATCCCCAGGGTTGGAAGGAGGAAGGATCTGAATTTCAAGGCAACCTATGGTGCTATTTAACAGTCATTGCCGGTGTCCCAATTTTGGTTTTTTTGGGGCAAAGGAGCAAGATCCTTTGATTGGCTCCCTAATTCTGTTTCCTCAGTTGTAAAGAAAAGATGCAACTTGCTCTAGATGGTTTTACAGTCCCTTCTTCTGGAATGTCTGCTATCCTCTTTCTGTTGAGGACTGATGGGACACACAGCTGTGTGAATGGGCAAGTCAGCAAGTAGATCTATATCTAGATCCTACATATATATGATTCTATATAATTATATGCTAATTAAATCATTCTTATGTACTCATTCAGGGAAGCTCCAAACCAGGGCCATGCTCTCTTGGCTACCAAATATTACCCAGTATTAAATATGATAGGTACAAATCATGGTTTTAGCACTGCTATCTCAATGACACGCAGGAATAAAATATCATGGTTTCAATTGACTCAAGATTTTGCTTTTTCCTAATTCAGGCTGAATTTTCCTCTATGTTATTCAAATAAATGAATTTATATAACATAAAGTTAATATAATTTCAAAACACAGTATGCCACCCCATATAAAGTATTAATGAAAATTTAAATATAAACTATTCTAAGTAAAATACACATTTAAAGTAGGCTTTGATTTGAAAAGGAAAGAAATAATACAGAAATGTTAACTTTTAAATATATGGAGCAAAAAAAAAAAAAAAAAAGGACAAAAAGTGATCATAATTATCCAGACAATTGCTAGGAACAAGGAAGTAGACAGGAAGCCACCACTAAAAAGTCCAGCATAAGAAGTGAGTGTGTATATAGGATTGATTTTCAAGTACAGCAGACAGAATCAATTTTGTTGCTGTGTAAAAACACCACGTAGTACCATACTTAAAATATTTCAAAATTTATTAATTTAAATTTAATGTTTATAAAGTTAGTTACTTGTTAACTAGCTCATAGTAGAGTAGAAATAGTAAAGTAAAATCAGGGGTGAGAGGGCAGGAGAGGCATGGGGAAGATGAAGAGAGTCTTCCTGTTCGAGGTAAAGTCCTTGGGAATGTCAAAACACAAAAATGGACAACTCTTCCCTTAGCAAGAGAGATGCCAGGAGAATGATTCAACAAGCTAACAAGTAGTCTGAGGTTATCTGGTGCAAAAGCAAACAACAAACAGAAAACACACATGCTTAGATGCTCACTAAGCAAAAGTAAACTGTTTTCACTATCGTTGAAGGCAAGGGACGGGCCTCAGAATCCCATCTTCTAAGTGTCTGCACCTACTTTCCAACCCTGTTTCTTCAAACACACACACACACACACACACACACACACACACACATCAAAATGAATATGCCCTGAATATTCTGCCCCCAAAAGTTAAGTGAGACTTTATTTTAAATCAAATGAAGGTGAATTAAATTTTTTTGATGCTAAAATAAAACATGGTGATGCCGAGGATAAATTGTAGTTTTTCACCATTTTCCCTCTTACGGAGTATCTTATTCCCCAATTATGTCAGACCAAGATGACATCACTCTCATTCATCTTGAATTACAGTGTGTCCAAGAGCCAGAAGAGATACCTTCTGACATCTTTTCTAGGTTCAACCCTGTTCTCTGGTTGCTGATCTGCAGTTGACATTTCAGAGCTTTCATTGGACATAGCTTATTAGTCTCTTCTTTAGCATTTTAAACTTCTTTGAAACAATAGATGATTGTTCTGTAAATGGGCTCATAACAGCCTAAAAAAAAGAAAATTACTGCTTAACAGAAACAGATCGCACAAAAGCTAACCAAAGAACTGAGTCAAACATTTCCACTCATTTGGTAGAGGAGTTTGTATAACCCTACCAAGAGCAATGGTATGCAAAAGAAAAAAAGAAAGGGAAGGGGAAGGATTTTAAAACCTCATAAAAAATCCTCTGTAGGGAGCTGGGCACAGTGGCTCACATCAGTAATGCCAGCACTTTGGGAGGCCGAGGTGGGCGGATCCTCAGGTCAGGAGATCGAGACTATCCTGGCTAACACAGTGAAACCCCATCTCTACTCAAAGTACAAAAAATTAGCCAGGTGTGGTGGCGGGCGCCTGTAGTCCCAGCTATTCGGGAGGCTGAGGCAGGAAAATGGCATGAACCCAGGAGGCGGAGCTTGCAGTGAGCCGAGATTGCACCACTGCATTCTAGCCTGGGTGACAGAGCAAGACTCCGTCAAAAAAAAAAAAAATCCTCTGGGGGTTGAGGAAACATTTAAAACATTTCTGCAAATATGTATCTCTGCCTATCTCAAAGAATGTCTGATTATTTGTGGGTATTTACTTGGCCACTCTCTTTCCCTTCTACGCCCTTCTCCTCTGCTTTCTCAGCCACAACCCCCTGTTATCATTGAGCTCCCCAGCCATGCAGTGGCGCGGCCCAACAGCATTCAATCTTAGACTGTTTCTCAGATCGGTTGCTCCCAACTGAGATGCGTAGACACTGAGACACTGAGACATTGAGACACTGAAAACTGCTTAGGTTCATGTGCAGAAAAAGTGGGAATGGCAGGAGAAGCAGATGGACAAAGAAGAAGACAGACAGGCCACAAGTCACACCCACCTAGGCTTGGATCCTGGGTCTGTCTGTTACTAGCTGGGTAAACAAGTAAATTCCCCACTTTCTCCCAGGATCAATTTTAAGCATAAAACAAAGGTAATCTCAACTTTCACTGAAGGTTGTAAAGTCCATGGTGACATTTATTCATTCAAGGGGTCTGTGTTGAACACTAAATGTGTGGCATTGTTCTAAGCACTAGGGATAGAGCAACAAAAGACACATATCTCTGTCTTTGTGGAACTTACATTTTAGTAAGGGGAGGCAGGCAGTGACGTAATTTAAGTAAGCAACGTATCTACTGGGCTAGAGAAAATGAGTGCTATGGAGAAAATCATGGAGACAGCAAAGGGTGGGGTGGATTAGGAATAATTTTAAATTGGGAAGTCAGGAATATCAAAGTACTTAATACAATAAATGTCTGATGCTTTCTGGGTGGCCAGTACATGTTTATGGAATGACTGATTGAATGTACATTTAAGGCATCCCTGACATTAACATGTACCCCAGTGTTTGAGAGCTGTGTAAGACTGTGATCCCAGCAATGTATTAGAACATCTATAGAGTTCTTAGAAAATCTTAAGACTCTTTCCTTCTTTGACTATTCAGATATAAACACTAAGGCTCAAAAGAAAGTGAGGCATACTGTTGGTGGGCACGTAAATTAGTTCAACCATTGTGGAAGCCAGTGTGGTGATTCCTCAAAGACCTAGAACCAGAAATAGCATTTGACCCAGAAATCCCATTATATACCCAAATCCCATTACTTTGGGTATATAATCATATAGAGATACATGCACATGTATGTTCACTGCAGCACTATTCACAATAGCAAAAACATGGAATCAACCCAAATGCCCATCAATGATAGACTGGATAAAGAATATGTTGTACATATACACCATGGAATACTATGCACCCATAAAAATGAATGAGATCATGTCATTTGCAGGGACATGGATGGAGCTGGAAGCCATTATCCTCAGCAAACTAATGCAGGAACATAAAACCAAACACCGAATGTTCTCACTTATAAGTGGGAGCTGAACAATGAGAACACATGGACACAGGGAGGGGAACATCACACACTGGGGCCTGTTAGGGGGTGTGGGGGAGGGAGAGTATCAGGAAAAATAGCTAATGCATGCAGAGTTTAATACTTAGGTGATGGGTTGATAGGTGCTGCAAACCACCATGGCACAAATTTACCTCTGTAACAAACATGCACATCCTGCAAATGTATCCCAGAACTTAAAATAAAATTAAATTGAATTAAAAAAAGAAAGTGGAGCATTTACTCATGGGGCTGATTTTCTGGTTCTAGAAGTAGTTAATCTTGGTCTCGTGTGTAGGTCTCATACGTTGGTGCTGAGTTTCCCAATGGAATATCCTGAGTCCACAAATTTATACAATTATAGAATGTTTTAGCTGGAAAGGGCACTGGAGCACCATCTTATTTGGATGAAATAAAAAATGCCCAACAAGGTAAAATAATTTGCTTAAAGTCACAAAGGTGAGAAAGACTTCTCTAGTGGAGATATAAAGCAAGCAAGAGTGGTGGGGTGAGGGAGGAACGAGGAAGATTCCTGAGGGCATCTGAAATGTTCATCTTTATCATGGGCTGGTGGGAGGGCGTGTCAGCATCATACTACCTTTAAAAAATCGAGCAATGGCAAGTGTAGCTCAGTGTACTTTGGTGAACTTGCTCAGTCCCGAACTGGAGTTCTTCATGCACAACATAGAATATACCTTTAGTCTTTCTAACTAGGTAATTCCTTTCAGGTAGGGCTCTTTCCCCTGTGTATAAGTCCAAAGTAATTCTTTGTCAATGCCCACATTTATTTCTTTAACAAAATTTACTAATAGATTGTGTTGCAAGTCAAGCATGTCATAAATATTTCTTACTTTTCTTCATTTGTGCTGTACCCACAAGCAGTTCTAGCCAGCAACATAGGACTGTGTGTTTTACCACTGCTTTGGGGGTTAACACTTTGAAAAGAAGGAATTTATGTGTTTACATGATCAACTAGATTAAAAGCTAGTATGTGTTCTGGATAGTTTCTTTCCCCCCGTCTCTTCCACGGCAGCTACAGACCTCCTGAAGAAGGAAGGATTCATTAGAACAGCTTGTTTCATTGTATTCACACGAAAAATATTATTGACTTGCTGCCAGGGAGTAGAAATAATGGATATAAACTAGTCTACGATGGATTTGGGGAGGTATTTTTTATTTCCCCAAAGAATTGCAGGGTATCATCTGTGGTGGTTTTAAAATTCATCTGTGAAAACTAATCAATGAAAAATGGCTGTAGCAGTTGGCCAACTGCAGAGGGGGAAGAAAGGAATCCTTTTCAAAAGTTAAAAAGAAAAGCCCAGTTTTAAGGATTTCACATCTGATTTAACATCTAAAAAAACCCCGCAATGATAATACCCCACTTTGTATAGCCAGACAGCACTCCATTTTAGTAGACTTTAGTGGTCTTTATAACGATTTATGAATCACTTCATGAATTCCTGGCTGACTCATCTGGGTGACTATAGTATCTACTTATACTTCCCTTCTGTCTCACAAAAGAGACACTTGGACTCAGTTCAATCCAGATTTGTCCCCAAATGAATCACAGCACGTTACTGGGGGAACTGCAAATTGAATTCGGCTTCTGAGACAATCAAGACCAGCTTTCAGTAAAGAAGGAACAGCCGCTGGGAAGTGTGGGTAATTGCAACACTGTCCACTGGGGCAGGACCGGGGCAGGCCAAGAGCTGTGTGTCCGTCTGAGGACTCTGTCCCCAAATAGTCCAAGAACTGAATCCGTCCCCTGGAAGAGCTTGGTGCTCCTTATGAGAGGCTGGGTCAATATTAACTGCAAATAATTCATTCGGTTGGAAAAGACCAGGACTCAAAAATGATTGCCTGAACCTACATTGAGCATGACAAAATGAAGTCTGTGAAGTTGGTTGTAGGTGAAATGATCACAAATGCTTTTTGAATTTATATATCATGAGTGAGTGAGTGTGAGAAACAGAAAGGACAGAGTGTTCTAGAGGAAAGTTTCTCCTCTTGGGTATAGGGAGCAAGCTGTAAGTCAAAAAACAAAGTAATCAATGCCCAAGGCACAGAAGTGTTATTTTTTTTTCTTTGAAATGCTGAAATAGGACCCAGAGCATTGCAATGTTTCTCCTCTGTGGAAAAAAAAGGGAGGAGGGGAGAACGTCTCGGGTATGTCAGAAAAATGAATTATGCAGGACCAAGAGAGGAGTTTTCTGGAATATCCTGACTGCAGAATTGGCTGTGACTCAGTTGTTTGTCTATTTCAGAATCTGACATGGGGAGAGAGGGAAGAAAGGCTGATTCTGCCAAATCCTCTCTTTAAAAAAGCACCAAACTGAAGAAAATGTATCCAGTGTGGTCCTAGACATTTGATGTAAAAAATTCTACTATGAAAAAAAAAATCTGCAATGATATCATCTCTTGGGTTTCTTTGAGTAGGTCAGAGCAAGGGGATTAACTCATAGTCCTGTAGCAAAGGCAAGAATCTTTCTCTTGTTCAGCATGGTGTCACACATAGCGTTCAATCTACTTTACAATAGAATGCATTAGATGAAAGAAAAACATTCAGAAGAGAGTGTAATGAGAATGTCAGATGAGAAATAAGACAAAAAATCAGTGTTATTTTTGTCTAAGCATGAGAAAGGGAGGCATAAGCTTACAAAAAATGGACTATCCAGTATCCTTCTCATGGTTTCAAAATGCAAACATGAGTCTTTTGAACACAACAGAAGACCTTCGAGAACGAACTTTAAATGCAGTACTCCTGCCAAGTGTGGTCAGGTGCCTTTGGAAGCCACAACCATAGAAGACTTCAAAAGTCAATATAATCCATACATTTGAAAAGAAACTGGCTGGGTGATGCTTCAGTCATTAATAACACGTGCTGCTTATATGTGCTTTTTTTTCCCCCCATATATTGAATGTCAGGTGCAGGAATTTTCTGCACCTTCTCTTAAAGATAAGACTCAACATTTGACTAGAGAAATGAATGGAAGGAAACAGCATATATTTTTAAAATTCACAATTAGTGAAGGGCTTTTGGCTCTTATAGATGGAAAAAGAATAAACCCTCAGCTACTTGCTACTAATGTGTATCTCCAACAATCTTACCTAGTTCTCTAAGAAGGTAAGTATTTAACAAATGTAGGTCATTGCAGATGAAGAATTACTCTGCTGAACATGGTTCCACAGACCTGGTTCTCAACTTGGTGCCAATTCTTGTGCCCAGGTAGATGATACATTTGCCCAACTGGTGCAAATGTCCAGCTGGATATTATATTTGCCCAGCCTCTGGCTCTGAGGGGAGAATATCTATTCAAGAGAATGAGCCTAATCATTTTCTCTGAGGGGAAGGATGAGTAAAACAGATTTTTTCTCCTTCTAACTAAACAGAAAAGCAACCAAAGACTATTTCTCCAAAAAGGACACAAACACAAAAGGCTCATCCAATGAACTTTGCCTCTTGGTTTCTGCTCACCTCAATACTCTCCTGACCACCAATCAACATAGTTCTTCACTTGCACAAAGATAATCTCTTAGCAGCTAGGTCTCCTGACTGTCGCTACTTAGGAAAGCAAAAAACCATGAAGATTTCTGGATCATACCTTTAAAAGATTAAGTAGAGGCAATCCTTTGACCAGCCTATTCTATGTCAGAGAGGAAGCACTTTGGAATATGTGGATGTCTTGACTCATGCTAGAATGGCTGGCTTTTGTTTTGAGAATTCTGACTACATATGACTTGCTGTTTCAGAAACAGCAGATAACAAGAACACACTAACAAGTTGGAATAACACCATGAGTTAGTGTGACCTCCCTTGTTGCTTCATGCTAATGCAATGAAGTAGAGGTTGCAAGAAGAGAAATTTTATTTCACCTAAGCCTTTCTTGTTACTGTCATGACTCACTTTCCTGACTGAAAATCCAAGGGGACTAAGAAAACATCATCTTGTGCTTAACATGAGGTGGATTTGTTTGGAATATGGAAACAAAATAAAGATGGTTGATTTGGCTTTTGGAGGTCAAATGACTTCCTTGGCACTTCAAAAATGGTTTCTTTTACAGGCATCCTAATAGTTGGTTTTTGATATGTGATTATAATTAATCTAAAATGAAGAACTAGTGCATTTCAAAATAAAACATACATGGATCAGAATCTGATATAACAAACGCTGAAACCACAAGTGGAGCTGTTTGCTTGGGAGACTGTCCCACAGAGGCTCCCGTCAGTGTCTCCTGTCTTCCCAGGAAGTGGCCTGGAGGAGAGTGTGGAGGTGGAAGAACAACAATCCCCTGCTCTGGGATACTGTAACCACTCTCAGAAATAACAAAAGAATGAGAGTAGTATTCTTGTTTCCATCCACATTCATTCATTTTACAAAATTCCTTAGGTTTCTCCTATCAGCACTGAGCGGTAAGCATTCTGCACAAGGTAGCCGTCAACCTGACATAGTCTCTGTGCTCAGGGAGACTGGGACCCCTGTAGGGTAATAGAAGCAATCGGTAAGCAAATAGTGCAACTTCAGGGAGCGAGAAGTCAATGAAGGAAAATTAAAGCAGAGTTAAAGAGGAAAGGGAGGTGGGAAAGGAAAGTTTTAGATAGTCAGGAAGGGCCTTTCTGAGGAGGTACTATTTGAGCAGACACCAGAAAGGAAGGCACAAGTCATGTGAGGTTCTGATGAGAGTGGCTTTCAGGTCTCAGGAACAGCAAGTGCAAAGTCCCCAAGGCAAGATTAGTGAGTGTTTTTTAGAAACTCCAACAAGGCCAGTGTGGCTGGAACAGATTAAACAAGGGAATTGACAATGGATGAACTTAGCAGAGGCCAGACCACAGAGGGTCATGTACACTACAAAATGGAGTTTGAATTTTATTCCAAGTATTAGCCAGGGAGAGGTGTGAACAGAAAAGAGATTATTCCATTTACATTTTAAAGGGTAACTCTCGTGGTGTAGAGCAATGTCATGTGTGTGCTGGTGGGATGAGGGTAGATGATCATATGTAGGCAAGATTTGATGCAGAGAGACCAGTTAGAGTATTTTGCTTAAGATGGGAGGGGACAGTGGCTTGAACTAGGGTGGAGGAGTGGAGTCGATTAGTCTTGAAATGTATTTTGAAGATAGAGCCAACAGGACCTACAGATGAATTAGATATGAGAGTGTTTGGGCAAAGGGAGGAATCCGAGTTGACTCCTGGGTTTTTTAGGTTGTTAACAGTAAGTTGAAGATAACTATATAGACTTAGCTCTTGATTTTCCTCCATTATCGAGAAACACATTAGACTGAAAATTATGTTCATAGAAGTTTTGAGGAACACATGGACATTTAAATCAGAGATAGGTCAGAGAAGACTGGGGAAGCCAGTTCAGCTATGTTTTTTGTTGTTGTTGTTGTTGCTGTTGTTATTTTATCTTTTTCTTTTCCTCTGGAGCCATTCACAATCACTAGACTGGTAAAAAGAAAGTAACCAATGTGATCTATTTCCTTGTAAGTATATGTGTGACTTCCAGGAGTATATCAGGGGAGTGTATTTAAGAAGTTATTAGTAAGAGAAGAAAGTTCATTCAAAAGACCAAAGACCTAACTGATATTTGCCACAGAGGATGAAGCATGGCTTTGGCCATGGATCCTCAATAGTTAGGAAGCTTAAAGACTGGCTGGCCATTCTACACTGGAAGAAACATTGAGAAGTACCAGGAACTTTCTATAGATTTAAAGAAAACAAAATAGGGACAGGCCACCAACCTTTTCTAATCTAAAACCCAAAGCTCTCATCTCCATTTTCAAAAATAGGATATCAGAATTTTCTGCCTCTGTACTGCTCACAACATTGAGATCAGGAGCAACTTTTATTACATTCAACAATTCTTGTGTGTGCGTGGGCGTGTGCATGCAAATGTGTTGGGTAGGGAATGGATTTTGGACCCCACCTCTCTTAATTTTGAATATCTGTGGAAGTTACCTTTCTGTAGAGAGAAACTGGTCCCCTCATGGGATGCTAAATGAGGATAACAGCTTGACTTCTACATAAAAGTGCTGTGGCCCAAAGAGAAAGAATGATGTTCATGATGACATGGCACAAGGTGAGCCCCAGAGTGACAGACTCTACCAGAGGATGATGTGGATGTCAACATGCAGGTTGACAAAAATGGTTATTTGAGGCTTATATTTGTCTTTTAACTATGACTTTTCTCAACTATTCCAATGATCAAGATTGTCAAACTTAATTGCCTATGTTTATCTGTTACCCTCTAAGTTAGATGTGTTTCTATATGTGTCGGAAAGTCTCTGTGATATGCATCAATGGCCACAGAGCAGTGCTCACTGGACAAATTGCAACTATAAGATGACACACAGTCATGCAGTGAACTCTTAGTCATATCCAAGTTTTCTCAGATATAATGGAGACAAGTGAGACAAAATTACTGCTGGATTAGATCTCTAATTTTCAAATGTTCATCACTTTGCCTTTAAAATGGAAGTAATTTTTTTTGTGACACTCAGTGACTCTTCAAAACCCTGGTAGTTCATGACTACATAAAATACAAGCTTCAAATTGCAAGAGACAAAACTGTCTTTACAAATGGTATTAAAAAGGAAAATAACACAATCCCTACTGTGCTGCTTCACTAGTCCAGGTGGTGCAAAACAATGCCTTTGGCTATTTGAGAACAAGATGAACCATTTTTCAATTCCTTGTCCTTTTTCTTCTATCAGGCAGAGAATGCATTCTGAACTCTTTGTGGGTGGATAATAGACGAGGGAGGAATTTGGAATGTATGCAAGAGCCACTACATCCCCCTTATTGGCCCAACACACAACTTCTTGTCCTCACGTTAAAGCCCAAACCTCTAAATGTGGCTGATAAGGTTACTCCCTGATTTCTACACTACATTCCACCCTTGCTGGCTCTCTTCCTCCTTAGCTTTTGTATACAACTACTTGTTGTACATAGTCTTCTTGCCTGTAGGTTATCAGCTTTCAGGAAAAAATTTCTTTCTCTAGTCCTTTCTCCCCAATTTTGGGTTATGTGCTCTTTCTGTATGCATCCACAGGCCCCTATATCACCCCTTCATAATACTCTAAACTATGATTGCCTATTGGCTTGGTGTCTTCCATTAGACTGGATACTCTGAGAGGGCAGGGCTTCTGACAATGACCTCTTGCTTCGTAGGCATTCCCCTCATTGGTCTTTTTCCTTTCTCAAACCTTCCTTGGAACCTGTCACTGTATTACTCAGTACATGGCAGTATAGAGGTCACTAGGAAACTTAAGGTTCCTGTTCACCAAAAGTTAACAATTCGGTTAGCATGGTGACATCTGGTAAATAGTACATACACGAAACAGATGATAAGATCCAAGGGATTCATCAGGGGAACTTGATTTTGTGAACTGTGAGAGGCAGAGGAGAGGTTTCCCGCATTAAGAACTAAAACTGAGCACCAAAGGATGAGTAACACTTAGTTAAGGATAAGAAGAAAAAGGAAGTTTTTATATAGAAACAAAGCCTGAATTGAGACACAGAAAAAAGGAAACTAAGTCAGAAGTCAGACTGGTTTGAGTGGAGCTAAAGAACTTTACAGAATTGCGAAGCCATTGACTTCAAAACAGTTGCTGTCTTTGACTCTTTAGCACCCAGGCAACCAACATTACATTCCCCATGATTAATTAGAAAATGATACCTGTGAGACTACAAAATGAGTCTCAACAAATTTTTTAAATTGTAACCATATCAAGTATCTTCTCAGGCTATGATGGAATAAAACAAGAATTCAATACCAGAAAGAACTTTGGAAACCAAGCAAATACATGGAAATTAAACAGTGTGCTCCTGGATGACCACTGGGCCAAAGAGAAAGTTAAGATGAAAATTAAAAAATGTCTTGAAACAAATGAAAATGAAAATACAACATCCCTATATTAGTCCGTTTTCATGCTGCTGTTAAAGACATACCTGAGACTGGGCAATTTACAAAAGAAAGAGGTTTAATTGTACTTACAGTTCCATGTGGCTGGGGAAGCCTCACAATCATGGCGGAAGGTAAGGAGGAACAAGTCCCATCTTACATGGATGGCAGAAGGCAAAGAGAGAATGAGGAAGATGCAAAAGCAGAAACCTGATAAAACCATCAGGTCTCGTGAGACTTATTCAAACGAGAACAGTATGACGGGAAACCACCCCCATGATTCAGTTATCTCCCAACAGGTCCCTCCCACAACACATGGGAATTATGGGAATACAATTCAAGATGAGATTTGGGTGAGGACACAAAGCCAAACCATATCATTCCACCCCTGACCCCTGCCAAATCTCATCTCCTCACATTTCAAAACCAATCATGCTTTCCTACCGTTCCCCAAAGTCTTAACTCATTTCAGCATTAACTCAAAAGTCCACAGTCCAAATTCTCATCTGAGATAAGGCAGGTCCCTCCCACCTATGAGCCTATAAAATCAAAATAAATCTACTTATTTCCTGGATACAATGGGGATACAGACACTGGGTAAATACAACCATTCAAAATAGGAGGAATTGGCCAAAACAAAGAGGCTACAGGGCACACGCAATTTCCCCAGTTGGGCAGTCAAATCTTAAAGCTCCAAAATGATCTCCTTGGACTCCATGTCTCATATCTAGGTCATGCTGATGCAAGAGGTGGGTTCCCATGGTCTTGGGTAGCTCTGCTCCTGTGACTTTGCAGGGTGCAGCCTCCCTCCTGGCTGCTTTCACGGGCTGGCATTGAGCATCTGTGGCTTTTCCAGGCGCACAGTGCAAGCTATCGGTGGATCTACCATTCTGGGGTCTGGACCCTCTTCTCACAGCTCCACTAGACAGTATCCCAGTAGAGATTCTGTGTGGGCTCTCCGACCCCACATTTCCCTTTTGCATTGCTCTAGCAGAGGTTCTCCATGAGAGTCATGCCCCTGCAGCAAACTTCTGCCTGGGCATCCAGGCATTTCCACACATCTTCTGAAATCTAGGCAGACGTTTCCAAACCTCAATTCTTGACTTCTGTGTACCCGCAGGCTCAACACGACGTGGAAGCTGCCAAGGCTTAGGGCTTGCACCATCTGAAGCCACGGTCAGAACTTCAGGCCCCTTTCAGGCATTGCTTGAGCGGCTGGGATGCAGGACACCAAGTCCCTAGGCTGCACACAGCACAGGGACCCTGGGCCAGGCCCTGGAGACCACTTTTTCCTTCTAGGCCTTAGGGCCTCTGATTGGAGGGGCTGCTGTGAAGACCTCTGGCATGCCCTGGAGACATTTTCCCCATTGTCTTGGGAATTAACATTTGGCTCCTCGTTACTTATGCAAATTTCTGCAGCCAGCTTGAATTTCTCCCCAGAAAATGGGATTTTCTCTTCTAATGCATTGCCAGGCTATAAATTTTTCAAACTTTTATGCTATTTCCCTTTCAAAACTGAATGTGTTTAACAGCACCCAAGTCACTTCCTGAATGCTTTGCTGCTTTGAAATTTCTTCTGCTAGATACCCTGAATCATCACTCTCAACTTCAAAGTTCCACAAATCTCTAGAGCAGAGGCAAAATGCTACCACTCCCTTTGCTAAAACATAACAAGAGTCACCTTTGTTCCAGTTCCCAACGAGTTCCTCATTTCCATCTGAGACCACCTCAGCCTTGACTTTACTGTCCATATTGCTATCAGCATTTTGGGCAAAGCCATTCAACAAGTCTCTAGGAAATTCCAAATGTTTCCACATTTTCCTATCTTCTTCTGAACCCTCCAAACTGTTCCAACCCCTGTCTGTTACCCAGTCCCAAAGTTGCTTCCACATTTTCAGGTATCTACAGCAGCACCCGACTCTGCTGGTACCAATTTACTGTATTAGTCTGTTTTCATGCTGCTGTTAAAGACATACCCAAGACTGGGCAATTTATAAAAGAAAGAGGTTTAATTGGACTTACAGTTCCACATGGCTGGGGAAGCCTTATAATCATGGCGGAATGTAAGGAGGAGCAACTCCCATTTTACATGGATGGCAGCAGGCAAAGAGAATGAAGAAGATGCAAAAGTGGAAACCCCTGATAAAACCCTCAGATATCATGAGACTTATTCACCACCAAAAGAACAGTATGGCAGAAACCATCCCCATGATTCAATTATCTCCCAACAGGTCCCTCCCATAACACATGGGAATTATGGGAATACAATTCAAGATGAGATTTGGGTGGTGACACAGAGCCAAACTATTATCAGTCCCCAAACCTGTGGAATACAGCAAAAGCAGTGCTAAAAGGGAAGTTTGTAGCAATAAATGCTTATATCAAAAAAGTAGAAAGATTACAAATAAACAATCTAAAAACATACCTCAAAGAACTAGAAAAGGAAGAACAAACCCCAGATTAGCAGAAAAAAACAAGTAATAAAGATATGAGCAGAATAATATGAAATAGAAACTAAAAAATATACAAAGAAGCAACAAAACAAAAGCTGGTTATTTGAACATATAAATACAATTGATAAACATACAATCTACCAAGACTGAATAAGGAAGAAATAAAACACCTGAACAGACCAATAATGCATAATGAGATGGAATCAGTATTAGGAAGTCTCCCCAAAAGAAAAGCCCAGGACCAGATAGATTCACAGCAAAATTCTACCAAATGTACAGAGAACTAATACCAATCCTCTGGAAACTATTCCAAAAAATTAAAGAAGGAATTCTCCCACAGGCATTCCATGAGGCCAGCATCACCCTGATACCCACACCAGACAAAGTCACAACAACAACAACAACAACAAAAATAAAACTGCAGGCCAATATCCCTGATGAACATAGACACAAAAATCCTCAATAAAATGCCAGCAAACCAAATTCAACAGCACAAGTGCGATTTATACTAGGGAAGCAAGGAAGGTTCAACATATACAAATCAATAAATGGGATATATAACATCAAGAGAATGGGGGCAAAAAACCATATGATCATCAGTTAAATAGAAGGAATAAATTCAATGCCTGGTAACAGAATAAGGTGACTATAGTTAAACAAAAAACATATTGTACTTGGGTGTTGGACATCCTAAATTACCTTAACTTGATCACTATGCATTATATACATGTAACAAAATTTCACATCATATGGCCATAAATTTGCATAAAAATAAACTAAAATAAAGATAAAAAATAAAGAAAATAAAGTAAAAAAAAAAAAGAAATGTCAAAGTTACTCATGCAAATTACTGAAAGGCCTAGAAATATTATACACGTATAAAAGTACCTAGAATTCCAGCAATGCCATATCTGAAATAATACATTATGGGTGAAAAGAATAAGCCTTTCCAATACTCCACAGAGACTAAAAAAAATTGTCATTCCTTATTTGGTAAAGGTGCTTTGACTACTTCTCAAAAATAATTATTCCTCACATTTGCTGCTGCTGATTCATATACTAGATTGAATACTCTCTGAAGAGACTATACATCCCTTCTTTCTGTGATATTATGAAATATATATTTGGTTTTCCTCCTCATTCCTGGCATACAACTTCTAAAATCCTTGGAATCTTCGAAATGATAGTGTCTTCTTGTATGCTAATTAGTTGACTGATGGCTGGCAGCCTCTGGCTGCCTGAAAGAATGACACTGGCCACTGGAGAGACCAAGACAGGATTAGAGTGTTGACTTTCAGCCTCAACCCCCAACCTCTGAGGGAAGAGGGGCCAAAGAGTAAACTGATTACCAATGGCCAATGATTTAATCAATCATGCCTATGTAATGAAATCTCCATAAAAATCCAAAAGGACTGGGTTCAGAGAACCTCTGGATAGCTGAACACATGGAGGTTCCTAGAGGGAGGCAGGCCTGGAGAGGGAATGGAGGTTCTGTGCCCCTTCCCATACGCCTTGACCTATACATCTTTCATTGGTATCCTTTATAATGTCCTTTATAATAAACCAGTAAATGTAAGTGTTTCCCTGAGTTCTGTGAACTGCTCCAGAAAACTAATAGAATCCGAGGAAGGGGCTGTGGAAACCCTGATTTATAGTCAGTCAGTCAGATGTACAGGCAAAATAACCCAGGTCTTGCAACTGGCATCAGAAGTAGGGGGCAGTCTTGTGGAACTGTGTCCTCAACCTGTGGAATCTGACACTCTCTCCAAGAAGAGACTGTCAGAATAGATAGCAATGAGAGGACACCCAGATGGTGTCTACTGCAGAACTGACTGCATGCTCAGTGGGTTGGGGAAAAACCCCCATACATTTGGTCACAGAAGCATTTTGTGTTGATTATTGTTAAGTGAGAGAACAGAAAAAACACTTTGGTTTTTTTCCTTATATTTACACTTTCTTTTCAGTCTTTTCTGGCTCAGCCATGGGCTTATAGGAAGCTCTTCATAAGCCTCTCCACTGTGGTCAATCTACAGGCCTCCTTCAGCTCTATTACACGACAAAGCACACCATGTTTGTGGCCTTCTTCAGAATGAAGAGAGGCAGCTGACATTCTCTTGTAAAAGATGAACAACACAAACTCAGATTTCTGCATTTCAAAAAGAAGCTCCCATCAATATTTTTGTTTTCTCTGGTCTAACAGACATACTATGAAACTCAATGAATTAACATTTCCAAAGACGCTGGGTTCCTCTCATGGGAAGCCACTGTCATAAAGTACCACTGGCTCATTCAACATGACATAGTAAAACACCACTTCCCGTAATAAGTTAAATCAACATTAGGTGATGTGGTGTGTAGCTTAAATCACTGAAATAATGTGTCATTCAGATAATATTTCAAAATAAAAATGGAACCTTGTCAGATTGAGAGAACTTGCATTAATTTTATTTTATGATGGTAAGGATCAAAGAACTCGATGCTAACTGGGTAGATTTGGTGGACCTTTCCTGACTTCTGACAGTGACTCAGCCCATTTTTTTTACCATGTTAAAGCTAAGTAAATGATGAATCAATGCCCGCAAAGCAGGAAAAGATGCCAGTTTCCCACTAAAAATCGCAGAGTGTGATAAACCTATTTCCGTTAAGAAAACTGCTGGAGTTTTTACTGGGGGATTTCCCAGGCAAACAGAGGCAAAGATATACAAACCAAAAGCGGAAGGTAAGCACATTTCCTCTTAGTGTTTTTATGCTGGACACTAATGCAAACCTGGTGAATAAGTCAGGGCTGTTTCATGTAATCCTCCTTTCCAAAGCTGATCGGAAGAGAGAACCTGTCACACTCACACTTGCCCACTCCAGCTGGGAAGGCAAGGGATGGGGCACACATCCAAGTACGGGAGAATATAGCAGCAAGGCAAAACCACAAAGTGCAAATGTCCATTTCATTCTCCCATCATATAAAGTACCTCCTTCCTCTTCATTTCCCCTTTCATGATTATTTACATTATCAAACCCTATGATCATTTAACAACATCCTCTGACTTCCAAACTGAATCACTCAGCTATGCCAAAGCTGCCCGTCTTTATGTTAGTGTCCACAGCTATGAAAGCCTGCTTCATGCCATATAACTTGCGAGGCACTTTATCTACTTTGGTTTATTTAATCCTAATTCTCCATAAGGTGCAATCTAAATCTCAAAAAAGCTAAGAAACACCACATCATCTATGTGGTATTCCCGCCAAAAATATTTACAATGAATCTGCTTAGGATAAAACAGTTACACAAATCCAAACCATGGAACACTGTGTAAAATAAATGTCCCCAGTTCTTCAAAAATTGTCAATGTCTTGAAAGACAATAATAATAACAAGAAAAAGCTGGAGAACTTCATTAGATTCAAGAAGGTGAAAAAGAAATAAAAATTAAATGCACTGGGAGATCCTTATTAGATCCCTGAATCACAAAAAGGAAAACAAACAAAAATTTCCAGCTATAGAAAACATTATTCACACAATTGGGGAAATCTGAATAGCGAGTAAATATTAGAGAATAGTATTGTATCAATGTTAAATTTCCTGAGTATGATTATTATATTGGGTTTATGTAGGAGAATGTCCTTCTTAGGAGATTGCTACTGAAGTAATTAGGGGTAATTAGGGTTGCTCAGTTATCTGCAACCATCTGTCAAATGGTTCTGCAACAATAGGCAAGAAAACAAAGAATTCTCAAAGTCAGAGAGAGAAGGAGAGAGAGAGAGAGAAAGAGAGAAAGAGACAAAGAGAGAAAGAAAGAGAAAGAGAGAGAGAAAGAAAGAAAAAAAAGAAAGAAAAGAAAGAAAGAAAGAAAGAAAAGAAAAAAGAAAGGAAGGAAGGGAGGGAGGGAAAGAAGAAAGAAAAGAAAAAGAAAGAAAGAAAAAGAAAGAAAGAAAGAAAGAAAGAGAAAGAAAGAAAGAGAAAAAAAGAGGGGGGAGGGAGGGAAGGAAGGAAGGAAGAGAAAGAAAGGAAAGAAAGAAAGAAAAGAAAGAAAGAAAAAGAAAAAGGAAGGCAGGCAAAAATATTGACAATGGGTGAATATGAATGCAGGGTATATGCATGGGTATTCATTGTACTATTCTTGCCATTTTTTAAAATACGTTACACACTTTCAAAAGGAACAATAAAAAATACAAAATAAAATATTTAAAAAAGGCAAACACACAAACTCAAGCAGCAGGAGCAGCTAAGGAACTTGCCCACAGCCAAACAGTTAGCAACTGTCAGAACTGGGATGTAAACTTCAGGCATTTGGGTTGTGATAGTCGTTGTCTTTGACTCTGATAATAGTTAAAATCATTTTTCTACATGTATTCTTTTAAAGGAGTACAAAAAGGAGACTCAATGATTGTTTCTGTCTTATATTCTTGTTTAAAGTCCTTATGACTATAGATAAGGAGGTGCAGCGAATGGAGGTTCCGACTGATCATTCCTGAGCATCTCGATACTGTGGAGTAAGATTCTCAGCCAGGCAGAATGAAATGAGACGATGAAAAGTCCATGGTTAATATCATTTAGAACCCAACAGAAAACTACAGCAAATGTGTTTTTTTTTTTTAAATCTTAATTTATAGGAATATATCAGATAAATGAAAGGAAAGATTTCCTGTCTCCAATGTCTGTGAACTTAATGGATGGTTATCATTTGCGCTGCTTTGCTGATAGATCCTGTGGGAGGAGGCTAATGATTTGTTTACACTTTACTTTGTGCATATAACTGTTTTACAAAAGTCCAACATCTTCTGATTCATATTTCTAACTGCCAATCAGACATATACACATGGATCTTTTATAAATCACCTAGAATTCAAACTCCTAAAGTCAGTTTCTTATTCCCTCTTCTTCCCCTTCTCCTCCACTCAATATTGTTTTATCCTCCACACTACCACACTCTTTTTGTATTTTTCAGTTTCTATTAATGACACAATCTTGGTGTCTGGGGGTAAAACTCATAAATGAATTTTGGTCCCTCCTCTTTGCTCCACATATATATTAATGATTGGTAATTCTGCCTCCTAAATAATTGCTCTTGAATAAATTCTCCATCCTCACTGCTTTGCCTTCCTTCAAGTAACCATATTGCTTACAAGGACTCCTGCAATATTCTTCTCCTTGTTTTTCCTGTCTCTCCTTCCAAGTTCAGTTACTCAACTATCTTGTCACCTGAATTCTTTTGCTGTAATGTCAATCTGATTGTGTTTCTCTCTTAACAAAGAAGCTATAATGGTTCTTCACTCCTAGCAGGATAAGAGACAAATTCCTTAGCATCAAATACACAATTCCACATGAGCCAACCTACTATTATCTGACTTCATCAGCCATGTACGCCTGGATGCTGTCATCCCAAGCTACTGAGACCTTCCCTGACGGTGTCCTCTCTGTTCCCTCTGTTCCTCACATCCTGCATACGTTCTTCTTGCTGCCTGGGATGCTGTGCCCTATTGAGGCATCCAGAAAAGCCTTAGTCTTCCTTCAATGCCTACATCACTGTGTCTTTCTTTCCCTCGCTCCCTGAGACAGATTTAGAGATATCCTCTTTAGGCTCCTGTGGTATCTCTATTACATCATTTAACCAAACAGCCTTATGATACTTCATTTGAATGCCTGTCCTCACCATTCAAACCTGTAAAGACAGGAGCATGTTTTAATAACTTTTTGGACTCTAACATCCAACACAGAGTCTGACACATAGAAGGTATTCAACAGACGTTCATTAAACAAAATAATATTAATAAAGGGAGAAAGGCATAAACAATAAAATATATGGTTTATCAGAATTAAAACCACAGATTACCAAACTCATAGGTCAGGTCAACAATGATGGAACCAGAGATTGCTGGTGAAATGAAAGATTCAAAACTTTTATTCCTGCTGCCTACTCAACCCATTGTTTTGTTCAACAATTGCCCACTACTCCAAGCTTGCGCAGAGTTCCTACAAGAACTTCTTTTTCCTCTGGATGTCTGGGAGTAACCAGGTAGGTTAACTCAAGCCAGACGACAAGTGGAGAGAGGTGACAAGAGGTGTGTTGGGCAGCTCGGAGAGGGCTGAAGCGTCCAACCTTCTTCCAAAGCTACCTGTACTGATGCAGCCGTACACTTGCCCTTGAGCAAAAGAAGTTCATTAGAACCTGGTCCACAAAAGGGGAAGGAGATGGAGAAGCGAGAGATGCAGACTCTTGTTTTGGTTTGTGGTCCACAGAAACACACAACAGATTGGGAAACAGAAGTATGAAGGGCTTTGAAAGGTCTCTGGGGCCAATAAAGCATTCAGGAGTAAAAATATGAAGATCATGGTTGTTTAAAAATTTTCTCCCAGAAGTCCTTTATGAGACTGATATTAACACTAAGTATTCAATGAGCAGCCTATATAAAATCCTGTGCCCTAACAATACTGATTTATGTGGCAAGGGCACCATCTGATATCGGGAAGTGTTTTGACCTGCACATACATTACCTTAAAACTGGGTTTCTGAAACAGACCGAGGAAAGGTAGAAAGGGAAATTCTGGTGTGTTTCCAGCATCTGAAACTTCGGCTGGCTATTGCCAATATCATTTCATTTGTTTTCCCATAGAAAAATGAAACAGATAATGAGATATTTGGTCCACGTGCTTTGTGTATGTACTTTTAAAATGTCACCTTTGGGTAACTCAACCCACCAATGGATTATTAATAAAATTCAGCAACTGTCAAAGCACTTCTCTGTGGAGGGAGGTTTGGCGGCGACACCTATTAGGAGAGAGAGACAGATGGCCTTACCTCTCAGCTCCTGCGTCCACAGCTGTGAGTGGAGGTAACTGGGAGGAGGGGTTGTGGGGGCTCCCCTGTACATTATGTCCTGGAGAAGGGTGACTGACAGGATGTGGGGGTGGCACGGCCCCAGCAGCTGTTCCACTTCGGCTTGAATAATTGCTGGAGAAAATGGGAGCTGAAATCAAGGGAGAACAAACATGAGACCGTGCCCCGAAGGAAGCCCACATTTTTTAAATACCAAAGGCTGACAGCAAGCATATTTGAGGGGCTTGTTTGTTTTTCTCTCTGTGGTTTTCAGGGAACAGTTCTCCCCTTCTTGGGTACACACAGCTTTTATTTTCGTGGTGGAACAGGTTCCTCCAGAGCTCACGTTTGACTCACTTCAGGCTGACGTTCACGGCCTGTCTCCTAAGTGTTGCCATGCCCTGCCAGTTCCCTGTCTGGACACTGTATAATTAGTCAATCTTGTACTGTTTGCATCTGTGCCAAGGTCTCTGTATTAGCACTTTTCAGTCACAGGGGATGAGAGTCAGGTAACAGAATATTTGGTCAGCTCACCGAGAAGGGCACAGCACAGGCCTTCTTCCTCTTCTCACTGCTGCAGTGAGCCACAGTGGGTCAGCTGGGGTTCCTCTCTGTCACTGCTAAATCAATGTAATGAGAACTGGAGCTTCCCTGATCCTAGCGTGAACGTAGGATCCTACACCCTTTTAACTTAAGAGTCTAACTAACCCAGGGAATTTTCCTGATGGTGTGATGAATATACTTGGCCTTCATCAAAGAGGAGTCTCTCAAACTACGAAAAAACAGCTCTGGGATCTTCCCCCACTGTTGCCCGTTATGACACAGAGAGTGAGTTACAGCCCCATTCACAGGGGCAGCCTAGCTTTCGAGAACTGTATACGACCTCAAACGTGAATATGTGCCCATTTAGATCAGCTAATTGGTACGATGTCACAGAAGAAACTGGGGCTTGTCACTCTCAGAGTCTATCAGAAAGGTTCCCTCAGTGTCTGGGACCTACTCCGTAGACATCTCATTATGCTGCAATCATGGCAGCAGCATTAGGCTGATTCTCTTCAACTTCCTTCTTTGTACAAAGTTATGCTGAGCTCCATACCCATTTCTGTTCTTTTTGAACTTACTCTACTAATATCAAAGAATAAATGGATTTTTTTAAAAAAATAAATCAGGTTCAGGATTAAGAAAGAGAAGCCACATTATCAAAAAGATTTGAGGGTTTAAAAGTTCAGGGAGTTGTATTTTTATACCAGTACCACTTTTCCCCAACCTCTCCAGGATAGAATGAGTACCCCAGATGACCTAGCCCCCAAAAGCTTAATCCAAAGGAACAAGAGTTCAAGTATTTCAAGGAACATGTAAAGAGGCAGAATTACCATCTTCCCGCTCAAAAAGCTACTGACAAGGGTGTGATCTGATTTGAAGGGTTTATTTCTGGTAAATCAGCATTCTGTCAGGTTAACTCTTGTCCTCAGAAGCCTGTACCCACCACAGTCCTCCAAAGAGGTGGTGAGGCCTGAAAATGCTTACCAGCTCAGAAAGGCAAGGCTGAGCTTCTGTTGTGTGCGTCAGCTTCCGTACAAGTTGCATATTTGCAAACTCGCTAGAGTCACCTTATGAATCACTAACCTCATTTATACTCAGCTAGCTCAGGGAACCACAATTCTGCTTGTATTCCAAATAATAATTTTACCCAGGGGAGAAGGCTGTTTGGATTGACTGTGGCAATAATTTCAAAACTGGTGTTTGTCAGCATGGAGCTCGGTGTTTTATATACTATTCCAAAATCTGATGGAATAATAAAGGTCACAGAGATACTGTGAAAACACAGCTAACTTTTTTTTTCTGCTTCAGTGTAGAAATGTGAGCTCTCCTATTTATTTTGTTGTAGCTGCTGAATGCACCCGGTATTTATTTTTCCCCGGAGGTTTTTTTGTATGTATGTGATGTGTTTATCACAAGGGAAGACTTGCCCCTGCTGTTTACAACCCAATGGGCAACAAGGAAACTTGGTGTGCACACTCTGTGCTCTACTCTACGGTCCAACAGAAAGTGTGCTGCTTCTCAGAGGTCTATATTAGTTATACTTGGCATTAGCTACAATGACACAGGCTGGGAAATTGGGGATTGTTTGTAGCCTGCCACTTGCTCAGAGTTAAGCCTGGTTTAGGACCTCTCTTTCATCCCATTTAACAGCCAGGAACAACCATCCATCATCTGCCTGTCCATCATCCATCTGTTCACCCATCTATCATTCAGCCATTATTTTAATATTCAATATTGATTAAGTGTCTATTACGTGCTTGATACTCTACTATATGCAGGTCCCTGTCCTTGGGGAAACTGTAATTTAGTGAAGCGAGTAGACCTCTCTATATCGGTTTTACCAAAATACCAAGACCTATTAGTGTAAATCATTGGACAGTGTTAAAAGCACTTTAACGCACTGTCTTATTTGTGACCCCACAATGTATCTGGCCAAACCAGACAACTGACCACACTCATGTATTATGACAATTTATACTACTGAGCTTTTTTCTGTGATGTCCTCTACCTTTTTCTACTCACTTTATTATGTTTGCTCTATATACAGAGTTAACGGTGTTCTTTTTATTCTTCTCTTAGCAGGCAATTACTCCACAAATATGTATGGGGTACCTATCATGTGGCAGACATGAAGCTGTGTCCTGGGACAGGAAACAAGACATCCTTGGTGCCTGGTATCTCCAAACAGCATCAGTTCATGTTCATTGAGTAAACAATGATGAACAAGATATAAATGCCAATGGAATGTTGGGGCTCAGTGACTAGGACAGGGACAGAAAGGAACATTTATCCACCAACTCCTATTCCTCATCTGTCGACAGTTGCCCCATCGGTCAAGATTAATTTGCTCACACTTTCAGGGGCACATGTACCAGAGTGGCTAAATGTTCTCACAGACGCCCGACATCAGGGTATCGGAGAAGCCTCAGGGCAGAAATCCAGAGGGACATGGTGCAGTTGAGGAAAGGTGCTACCAAGCTATGGCTGGTGCATCAGCTGGCTGCATTAGCAAAGGCCACTAGAAACAGGTGGTGAAGGGGATGCTAGGTGGGGCACACAAGGTGTCTGGTATAGGGCTGAAGGCTCCAGAATGTGCCTTCCAGCTGTGCTGGTGTTGACTGACTGCCAATCAAGCCCACGTCAACTGGTGTTGACTGACCAGCAGTCAAGCCCACATCCATAGCCCTTCCCTTGAATGCTATGGCTGGTGAAGGGGACAGAAAAGGGCAGTGGTCCTCTTTTAGGGCCCCATGAGAATAAGAAAGGGAGGGCTTTAGGGTTCGATTTAAAATCTCAATTTGGAAAATGTACTGAATAGTTTCTTATGTAGGGTGTAGGGAATCACTTCTCTGGAAAACAAAGTCTATGCCTTGCCTTTGTTTTCTATATTATAGGAAAATCTTACTTCTGGTGAGATTACAACCTAGTAGAAGCCTGTAAGTCAGTGTCTACATGAGAGCACTTTGCATGCCAAGTTCATGCCATGACTGCTCATTGTAGACATCGCTTGTGACCAAGATGATGACCAGAAATTTGGAGGAAGTAACAACAGACACAAGCATGCTTTCCAACATTTATCCAATCCCCATCTCACATACCCGTCAAAAAAAAATGGACAACACTCTGGAGTCAGAGAGCTGTGGCTTCAACAGAATTGTCCTTTGTCTCTGCCAATGATCCACTGTGGCACAGGAAATGCCTCTTTTACTTACCCTGACTACTAGGAATTTCTGACCATACCACAGTCACGCATCCAGAATTCAATCTTTATTACTACAGTGTAGGAATATTCTTTTATTCATTCATCCTTTCAAACACAATTTTTCAGCACCTACTCCGCACCAGGCAGGTGCTAATGTCTATTAATGTTCTAAGTCTGAATACCTGCCGACTTCATACAGACTTTCCCACCACAACATATGGTTCCATACAAATGTTCAGGTTTTGCCAAGTGATTTTTAACCTCAGGAAGAAAATCTCCACCTTAGAGTAAACCTGCAATGCCATTTGCAAAAGGAAAAACCTCCTTCCATACACATTCAAAATAATTTTCCAAACTCAACCAGTAGAGCACACAATGTGGCCTATCGACCAAAACATAAGGAAGAGAGCTGATCCCTCCAGAATACCGGGCAATATTAACAAAACTGTTGTGATCAAATCAGCTGACACACACAGGCTGCTCCGCAGGAGCAGCCTTCATTGTCTGTGTCAACTCAGGGGTCTTTACTGCTTTTAAGGCAGGAAGAAGGCTTGTAAGTGAACTTCCAGACATAGCTGATGACTGGCAGCTGGAACAACTGATTAAGCACAGCAGAGGAACATATTGGAAATTCTTATTGCTTTTGTGATTAAGAGATGGTAGTCTCCCTAAGGAAATAAAAGCCTGTTCTTGAGACGAATATGTGAGACCTGTCTTCATCAGACGGCCAGGAATTGGCCTCCCTGCTGCCATGGGCTTTCTCTCTCTTAGTGACCTGGCTCACTGCAGTCTCTCATCCATCTACAGTAGAGGTAGGTGGAAGTAACTCAGTTGAGCTTTATAATTTTAACAAAGCAGCATCTGTTGATCTATGTGGTTCTCAGGTGTCATCTCATCAGCTACCAGGGCATTCTAGGTGGCACCTATAGCTCAGGTTAATTTGGTTAATATGCAGTTCTCTCTTTGTCCAAATGAAAACTACTAATCTGTATTTCTAATGGTTACAAACAGGGCATCCTTGGGGTTACTTCAGCTGTAATATATTTATTGTGTGGATGGAGGGAGGCCAAGAGTGTTAGTAGCATCCCCAAATAAAGATTACTTGTCTCAGGCCATCGCCAGAGCGGAGGAAGGCTACCATAGGCATTGCTTGGTAACAGTGTTTTCATCCTTTTAGAGGGAAAAGGTGAAGACCTGGGCTAAGGCATATTAAAAACAGCCAATATGAATTCTTGTTTAAAACTATGTGAGCAGCAACAGTCCTGCTTCTCAAGCTTTAATGTGCAAATAAATCATCAAGGTAAAATATAGATTCTGACTCACTAAGTCTTGGGGGTGCTGACATTCTGAACTTCTAACAAACTATCAAAGTCCCTGGTGGTGCTGAGGCTGCTGGTATGGAAACTACACTTTGAGTAGTAGGTGCTGGGGATCCTGTCTCAGCTTCATTTCATCTTCTTGCTGCCCCTTGATACCTTGGAATCGATAGTTAAGATTTATTGAGCATTTATAATGTGTAAAGTTCTTTATAAACATTTCCCCAGTTTACTGATGAGGAACTTGAGGCCTATTCTGGTTCCTGGTTAAGTTACCTGGCCTAGGTCACATGGCGGGCAAATAGTGGAGCTGGAATTCAAACCCGGGAAGCCTGATTTTATTAATAGATCCCATGACCCTGCCCACCACCCTACATTGCCTCCCAAAGGCAAGAAAGATTCAAGAAAAGGCATAGAAGTGTTGTATCAGGGCCCCTGAACACTCTGTTTGCAAAGGCTGCTTGTTGCCAATGGCCACTAATCCCCCACCACAAACAACCCATAAGTAGCTTTAGCCATCAAACTGTGGGTTAGAATGCAAAAAGGATATTCCCATTTCTGTTTCCGCCCATCCTGAAAGCAATTTAACATTGAAGAGAGAAGTTTTCCAGCTCTGAAAATTATTTCAGGCAAGAAATTAACTGAATTATTTGGTTTAGAAAACAAACAGCTGGTAGGAAATGTGCTTTTTCCCAAATAAAGATTTCAGATACTTGCCAGAGGCATATTGATCCACTGTTGGGAAAAGACGAAAGGCAGGGAAGGGTTATTCATGAGCAATTAGTTATATGCATCCTTTACCACAAGCAAGAATGATGTTCTGGGCTGAAAGGCCACCAATTGTCAATAATGCACCAAGGGGAGGTTTACTGTGTGGATCTGCAACCACTGAGCTGCTTTGTAAATCTGCACTGGAGTCACTCATGGTTGCATTATGGCCATGGTGCTGCTCCTCATGAAGGCTTGCTCTCATAGAAAAGGGGGAACCGGTATTACCCACAGACCGTGAATTCACATGTAAGTAGTGCCAGAGTAATGTTGAGATCCTGACAAATGACATTAGTTGCTTGGTGGCTGGAACATGGGAAGAGGTACTGGCTCACCATTCATCTCTTGGGCAGTATTTCCAGGGTCAAGGCACAGAAGATAAGCTAATCAATGACATCAGGGTAAATGAGCGTTCACAGAGGCACTAAAATGAATGGGAAGCCCCATGTGAATGGTGAGCTGAATCTTGTCTCTCTGTCTCTCTCCCTGGAGAATTTGAGAGCTGGGAAAAGTTCAGGAACAACTGGACAATAGAAATTCTGATTCCCTCCGCCTCATCCGAAATCGGGCACTCTATAGAGATAGTGTCAGCGTGGTTATTAACAGAACAAAGCATACACAATGTGAGACAGACCTGAATTTGAATCCTAGCCTTAGCAATGTGTCCTAGGCAAATCACTTAGCCTAAGGTTTCAATTTCTTCATCTTAAATAAGGATAATACCTCACTGGACTGTGAGGAGGATTATAGCAGGAGCAGAAAACACTTAGCATACGCCTGAACGCCAGTCAAGTGCTCAAGAAACCATTGTTGCTATTATTTGGCTACTTATATTATTGTAATTATTACCATTATTAATAGAACTAGGGAAAGATAAGGGTACCTGTTGCTCCCAAATGGTAAATCTTGAATAAAGTATGACCTCCTATATAAACTACAGATGGAAGAATTCACACAAATATAAACTGTGGTGTTATTTTAAAAATGCAGAAGAGTTTACACATCATACTCAAATAAGCTTTTTGTTGTTCCATTTTTTTTGTACGAGTTGCTATAAAGTGGGGCCTATGAAAGAATCCTCAAGGGTTAAAATGTACTTTATTTTGCAGGAGTAGAGTAGTACACACCTTTGAGTTACAACCCATAATGCATTTCAGTTTAAAAGATAACAAGTCATTTTCATGCATGACTGTACTTCGTTAAGGAGCGAAAATGGGCTGTTACTAAAATGTCAACACAATTGTCCCTCTTGAAGCTTAGTTTATCTTGAAGTATTTTTACACTTTCAGCACTTCTTTTTGTTTGTTTCTCCAAGAGCATAAAGATTCAGAATTTTCAGGATTCAAGAAAGACTTTCCCTTCAGGCATTCTGAAGAAAATTACCAATACTGGGGGTGACTCAGGTTTTGGCCCCCAATAGTGAAAATACAGGGTCTGATATCCTCTGCGTTTTTTTTTTTTTTTTTTTCATTTCACCTTGGAGCAATTTAATTGTGTTGTCCTTCAATGAAAAATGCTCTCTGAACCGAAATTCACAAACCAGAAGCAGATTTCTAGCAAGGAAAATACCCTGTCAGGGTCACTTGGAAGGCTGCATTTGGTATTGAGGTTAATTGGAGAACAGGAGAGAGGCCTCAGCTAATCTTAGCCTTGCTGACAATGAGTAGAAGGAACTAGTTTTCTTTTTTCTTTCTTCTTAATGTCTGAGCATTTCCCCCCTTCCCCTGCCTCTGCATCAGGAAGGGCATCATTCCATATTCTACCTGTATTAGGAAAAAGTAGCTTCTTAAGGGTTTGCACAGTCCTCTCTCTAATCTTTCCCTTCTCCTTCTGGCATGAATACTTTCAATATTGCCAATCCCTAAAAATCTATTATTTCTGCCTGTCTTTTTTTTCCTTCCCACTTTGCGGGATAGAGTATCATTATCCAGCAGCCCTGATGAGAGGATAATGAAACAATCCCTTCTCAACTGGATCGGGCGACTGTCAGACTAAAATGACACCACCCGTACATCCTTGACATGCTACCCTAAGCTAATTGATGGCAAACATTGGCAACTGTCTCCGGTACACGAAGACAAAGAAAACATACTCATGTCACCTGATGGGAGAGCTACCTGGCAACGGATAAACAAGTGTGTTAGGGAGGCATTCTATTAAGGTAAGTGAGGGCACGGCTCTGTAGAACATGCCTATTAACTTTGAGCTTAAGCGTGCTGCTATTCTCTAGGGAACAGAAATAAATAAAGCAAAATGAGAATTTATTGATGTCTGGACAGCTACATGAATATTCAGGTTCTCTTACAAATAGATATTCCCCCATGAGCTCCAAACTTCTGTGTAGGCTGCCCAATTACATTTCCACATCATGCAGCTGGATTTATAGCCAGGGAAGGGGTGTTAGTGTTTGGAAGAGGATACAGGCTTATATGCTTTTCTGGAGTTCCCTACAATACAACTAGAAGATAATGGCTGATGCCATCTACATAAATGTCAAAAGGTACCATCAAGCATTCCTAAATACCAGGTCTAATTAACTTCATGTTAGGAAAAGCTCCGGAAACATCTGCATTTCAGAACAGACATTTTGTTACCAGTAGAATGGCATCATCTGGCAGCTCTATCAACTTCTCTGGGACGAACCTTTCATACAGCCCTCTTAGATCTTTCCAAACAATGCATGACACAGCTAACCTCAAATCTCCTACCTTTTCTGTCTTTTCTCCACCTCCCAACCTACCAGCTACTCACCTTCAAAGGATTCATTACACAGAAAGTCAATAAAACAACTAGAACGAGCACACGATTCAGACTACCCTGTGGGAAATCTGTCATTTCTTCCTGGTCTGTGTGTTATGTTAACCCTCGCTAGGCAGAGTGGGAAGGCAGAAAAAAAGGAGAAAGATGGGGCAGACGTGGCCAATCACTCCTGGAAGTTCTCACAGAAAGATCCCTCACCTTTTTTTGGAAATAAAAGTTTTACTTGGCCACAAATCAAAGTTGCAGTACAAAATACTGGGCTTCCAATCTCCTCATTACTCATCCCTCAACTATCTCCTACCTGTACCATGTTAACCACAAAAGATATTTCCTCCCTTTCAGAGCGTGCTGGGACAATCCCACCCACTCTACTTTCACGTGACTTCTAAAATCACTTCACAGTGAAGGCTTCTTGGAAATAGATTTTTAGCATAGACAGCCAATCTGATTTTTAATGCACTATTATTCTAGCCAAAGTCAAGGGTTGACCTACCAACTCTGAACTCTCTCAGAGAGCCTCTCCCTTTCCTAGATGTGTAAAATGAAGTGACAACAGCCCTTCTGGAGAATTATGGTATAGTGAGGAACTCACAGCTTTGATTATCATGAGCCCTGGGCGAAATGGCATCTATAAGCTGGTTTTATTATGACTCTAGAGAACCCCCTTTCCTCCTTTTTTCACACTCTGACCATACTTCCATTTGGCCATCAGGTACTTCATGTCACCTCCTAGCTTACTTTACTCTCAAGATAGATGCTAGAAGGCACTTACATGCTGTCGTGAATTTATGCCCATATACAACATTTTTTTCAAATCATTTTTATTTAAAGGCTTTTATCTGTATCTGGAATGGAGGGTTCAGCCTTCAGTTATATCTATTTCAAACATCCTTGTTGCTGGTAGAAAATATATTTTGAGGAAGCAAGCGATATCCCTGTTAGAATGTGACTAGCTGGGTCCCTAAAGTTCAATATTTCAATTACTTGCTTTACTTCAGGATTTAATTTATATGTCTAGGAGAGGCTTAGATTTTCGAAAACATAATCCTTGATATTCAAGAATTTGAGATACTTTCCTTTCTAGGAAAAAAATCTTGGGCAGAATAAAACCAGGACTGCTCCTGCCTCTGATCTCTCTGCCAGCCTTTAGCACCTCATAACTAGAATGGAGCCCCACCCATCCTGCGGCAGCTTCTTCCTAAGTGAGAGCCACATTAGTCAGCGCTGCCACAATGGCCCAGGCTGCTTCTGCAGGTGTCTTCTTGCAATTTGTTGACTTTAACCAGTAATAGTTCCATTTGAGGGCCACTACTTTTGCGGTTCCATACAGTGCCCTGGGAGAACTACGAGTATTGGGTGGTACATGTGTTCTGGATGCCTTCAATGGAAACAGCTCTGCCATTATCTGTTTTAAATATTGGGCCTTAAAAAGTCTCCAAAAACCCATGGACTAGAAGACTACTAAAGTATTTGCTAAATCTAAAATATTATGGGGATCAATAAAATGATAAAACCTGCATGTATTACATGATCCTAAACTGTCTTATAATACATTCTCCTCTTTAATTCATTTCAATTAATCAACTTTACGGATGCCTTGATTTCACTCAGTCATTCTGATGAATGTCTCAGATGTAAGTATAAAACAGGACTGGCAAACCTTTGTTTTAAAGGAGCAGACAGTAAATATTTTAGGCTTTGCAGGCAAGAGGCAATGTTCACATTCTTCAGGCAACCGTTCTCACCTAAAGGCTAATAACTTAAAACAATTTTTTACATTAAAAACTGCTAAAACCATCTTTAGTTCTCAGGTCATGCAAAAACATGGGGCAGGCCAGATTTGGCCTGTGGGCCATAGTTTGCTGATTCTCAGTGTAATAACCGTTGCATGCTAACTACTAAGAACCATCATGAAAAGACTAGGGAACTGTTTTTGAAATATGAAAACTAAATTTGAGGTAAGCAACAGTCAAGAACAGCTTTTTTAGACACCTTAGAGTATATTTTGAGATAAATGACATGGACTGGAAGAGCCTATTTACAAAATGACCTCAGGATAGGGGCCACACCCCAGCAATACCAAAACAAGGAGTGTGTAAAATTGCACTGGCCAAGGCCATCAATCCCATTTCTCCTTTTCTCCACCTGCCTAACTGTCACAAATTCACTGTTCATTAAATTCATTTTTCAAGCAGGCAATGGCACTCTGTACAACCAGTATAAGCATACTTCTAGTCTTCATGGCAACAACAAAAAAAAAGTCTCATTTGCAGATCAGAAAATGGGCCTTAGAATACAGAGGCACCAGTCCTCACCTTGACTTAAATTCTTCTTGGAAGGAACTCTTTATGTCAGCACATCTGTTACTGACTACCAAGTAGTAGCACCCAGCATAAAAGATACGGATAGAAGGGTTTCTATTCACTGCCACAGACATTGACTTGGTTCACAAGTAATTATCTAAGATTTTAAGCAAAGGGGAAAGAAAAAAAGAGAAAAGAACGTGAGCATCTGCCAACTGCCGGGCAGTGTCCTAAACTCTTTTACGCTATCTCATTTAGTTCTCGTAACAGTCCTATGAAGTCAGTATTATCATCATTATAGAAAAGGAAACATAACCTCCCCAAACTGAATATCTAGGGACTGGAGATCCGGAATTGGACTTTAGATTTAGCTCCATGTTCTTTCTGGCATAGCACGCTGTCTCTAACAAAACAAACCAACAAAACAAAACAAAACAACAACAACAACAACACTATTTTTGAATGACCAAACCCTAGTAACCATCAATACACAATTTTGACATTGTGAGTATGGGGGCATTGCCACCCCAGTGATGGGTTTGTAATCCCAATTTGTTTTTCTTTAGAGAGCTGCAGTAGATTTCTTTAATTAAAAAATGCCATGTGAACTACTGGCAAAGTAGTGGAATACGAAATGTAAAGAAACATATTACAGTTTTCTTTTATTCTACTGAATGATGTTGATTATATTCCCAAAATTTTAGGCTTCCACTTTTCCAGAAGAAGAAGAAGGAGGAGGAGGAAGGAGGAAGGAGGAAGGAGGAAAAAAGAAGGAAGAAGGAAGAAGGAGGAAGAAGGAGAAGAAGAAGAAAGTAGAAGGAGGAGGAGAAGGAGGAGGAAGAAGAGGAGGACAAGAAGGTAGGTAATCGGTAATCTGTGGCACCTGTTCTCTAATTTTCAGAACTATAGCATGTATTTTTATAGTATTTAGATAAAAGCAACAATAATTACAACTACTAGACGCTGAACACTTACTATGTTTAAAGAACTCTTTATGTAATTTAATCCAGCAATTGATCGCACTAAGAGGAAAAGTTAGGTTACAGGAAGAAGTATCATTTCCATTTATAAATGTTACATTTGAGCATAGATTGGCTAAACCTATGATCACAGGGATTGTACAAAACATAGTCAGTAATGCAATTTAAGAAAAAAAAGCCGCTGCCATGGTGCATGCTTGTAATCTCAGAACTTTGGGAGACCAAGGCAGGAAGATAACTTGAGGCCAGGAGTTTGACATAAGCCTGGGTAAGACCTTGTCTCTACACAAAATAATTTTAAAAATAAATTAGCCAGGTGGGGTGGCACACACCTGAAGTCTCAGCTACTCAGAAGGTTGAGGCAGGAGGATCACTTGAGCCCAGGGGTTCAAGGTTACAGTGAGCTATGATCATACCACTGCACTCTAGCCTGAGTGGCAAAGTGAGATCCTGTCTCAAAAGAAAAGACACAAAATACTGTCCATTCTTGCTTTTTGTATAGCTATGACTCTGAACTGCGTTAGTCCTCCAGAACTATGAATCCTAGATCATTACTTTCCCAACTGCAAAATCTTCTAGGGTAGCTGATGCGTCGCATCTTTCATGAAGTACATCCACTTCTCAGAAATGTTTGATAGGTATCCCTGTTAACCAGCTTGAGGAGCAAATTCCTATGCGCGTTGATAAGACTACATCCCATTTTCTTCTTAATCATGAAGAGTTCCCTTTTCTGAAGCCACTCACTCCTAGAAGGCAGAAATAAGGACTTTCTCTATGTCCCCACGGAAAAGGTTCCAGTGAAGCTTACAGACCCCTCACTTCCTAAGGTGGGGCTAAGTGTTAGTAGAAACTCCAGGGTAAGACTCAACTCTGAAATCCAGAGCTGATGGGTAGTGAGTGTAGAAGCAGGACACGAGCAGCTAAGTTCACTAGAGAGAACAGGACTGGAGTCTCAGGAGCAAACCCAGGTCACAGCTAGAACCAGGGAGTTCTGGAAGCAAGGCAAAAGCAGCGTGGAAATTTAGGTAGAAAAACTAAGACTCCAAGAAGGCAGCTGCAACTTCTGATGAATCAATGCCTGCTGTGAAGGCAGTGTTAATGGTTTGAGTCACGGCCAGGGCACCTGAGCAGGGCAGATCAGCCCATGACAATATTGAGGAAGATACCATAAAAGCCAGTCTTCTGGGACACTGCTGATAGCTGTGTAGAATGAATAAATTCCACAATACTCTCTCTATTCAGTGCCTGCAATATGCTCTCTTATTACTGTAAAATATGGCAAGTAATATCCAAGTTATAATTCATTAATGTCCCTTAATTTAGAGTCTTTGCTATTCTTAACATTGTCGGTACCCATACAAATATAAAAAAGATGAAATTTCACTGTGGCTACAAACACCCTGAATATGAACAGTTTTTTTCTTTACTCTTCACACGAAAGAGACATAACCATCTATGTTTTTCTTTCCTTGGAAGGTAAATTCAGTTGAAGCAGAAAGTCAGAACTTTAGACTCAGCAGTCTGGTCTATAACTTCTTAACCATAAAAAGTATTAGCTTCTCATTTCAGAAATTCTATCCTGAATTCTCTGTTTTGCCACCCTTAAGACCTGCTTCAGGTACACCTCAAAGTATAATAGACCCAACCTTCTCTTCTCATATTCCAGTTGATTACTGGTGAAATTATACTCATTTAACTTTTATTTTAAGTTCAAGGGTACATGTGCAGGTTTGTTATATAGATAAGCTTGTGTCATGGGGGTTTGCTGTACAGATTATTTCATTGCCCAGGTATTAAGTCTAGTTGTTTTTCCTGATACTCTCCCTCCTCTCACCCTCCACCTTCCGATAGAAATAATAATATAAAAATAATCAATACTTTTCCCAATAAGGATAAAGCTACAATTGCCCAGCCTCACTACTTGCCTCTCCTCCTCAATGAGGTATGGAATTGTTTTTGCTCACCCACAAAAATATTTTTACAGCAAAACTTGCACATATTGTAAAACTGGGTATTTCAGCTTAATCTTGCATGAAAAACTAACATGAATACAAGGGAATAAGTGGATATGAAAAATTGAAGCACCAAATTAAGCAGCCTGCAAACATATAAAGGCATTAACATTAGCTGCATACATGCAAATGTGCCCTGTGCTGGCTGGGAATCAGAATCTTCATTTTCTTCAGCTGAGTGGTTATGAGATCTCATTCTTAATCAAAATATGAGCAGTGCCATTATAACGCTGCTGTGGGTTGACAAGCAAAATATCCACCTATAGGTTTTATGTAGTGAGAAACAGAAATAGACACTACAGTGCAATTCTAATTCTAACTCCTCCCAGTCAAGATTCAGGTCATGTTTTCCCAGAAGTCATATGCCTACATTTTATGATCCAGAGCAATGGCTTTCAAAGGGTGAAAAACATTTGAGCAGCAGCACCTGGACCAGCAGCACCTGGTGGTGTCACCTGGGAACTTGTTAGAAATGTCTGGCAGAAATTCAGATTCTTGGGACTCACTCAGACCTTCTGAATCAGAAACGCTGGGGGTGGGGCCCAGCAAACTGTATTTTCACAAGATTTCCAGGCGATTTGATGCATACTGAAGGACTGGCTCAGGACTAGGGGGGGCACAATTAACAGGTTAAAACGACCAGTGCCTACAACAGAGAAGTATGAGGCTTGCTCCTGACCTCAGCATTCTCCAATCTTGCTCGGTGGACCATCCACAGATGCAAGAGAGGTTACAAAAACTGCAAGGTTTTGATAGCAGTTCAAAGGAATGCTTCACACAGACTTTGCCAAATGTTTACCTTTAAATCCCTTTTGTGCCCCAAGTTTCCACCTCCTTCTGACCAATTCCAAAACTGTTCTGCTGCTTTTTCACCTTTGTAAATTCCAAGCAAAGCAGTGCTTTTGAAGTTAATGCAAGTAATAACTATGCATTTTTATAATGCTCTATGTCTTTTTAAAGACTTTTACATAGTTATGTTGTTTAATCTTCACAACTCTCCTATAAAGTTTAACCTACTGGGAAATGTGTGTGGTAGTTTAGAACCCTCTAATAAATCTCTAACTTAATAACCATTTTTTGAGAACAGACTATATGAGGCACTTTTACAGAAAATTATTTCTAACACAACTCTGCAAGCCGTCCCATGACAGCAAATATACCCAATTTAAGAATGTAGAAAACGTACTAAAACATATACCATAAAATTACATTAAAATGAAATATTAACTATTTCACAAATTTATGTTAAATCCTGTATAGATTTTTATATGGTGCTATTTATTATAAAAAGTAATAATATTGTAAGAGAGAAGCCATCACCTCCCAGTCAGGAGGGTAGAGGGAAGAGAACAACACATGATTTCAAATAATCCTCCTCCCAAAAAAGTCTTTTTCCTTCTACATTTCCCTATATTATCTGAAAAAAAACACCTATTTTTTTTTTCAGAAAAATCTAAGGTTACATTCAAAATTTGGATAATTCAACAGGACTTGTAAGCTCTAAACATAACAATTGTTTTATAACCCAATACAATTGGAATTAATAAAATTCCCTTCTTCTTGTAGATTTCTCTTGTTCCAGCTGTGTTAGCTCATCCTTGATGAGTAGTTTCTGTGGGACTCAAACATCTCAACCACACTGGCCTCTATGATGTCTTCATGGCTTAGGTCATCTGCTAAGGTCATGTTTTACTGAATCTGTAGTACAGCTTCTGTTTGAAAGGAGCCATAATTTTTGTGATCACTCATGGGACAGATGATCTTCCATACAGCATTCACTGTTAATAAATGGACTCCCTGCCAAGACCAGGCACTGGTCCACACTGTCCATGATATCTCAGACTCACCAAGTGTGGGCTTCTATATACCATTAGTTCATCACAGGTGTTCACAAGAAGATCTATACAAGTACTGAGCCTTGAAAGTGGCATTCACACTTCGATCTACAGGCTATGAAATAGTCCTTCTTAGATTATCAGATAAATCACCTAAATTTACAGGCCTGGCCTGGGGCATTATTATATGGAACACAGAAACTTTGAACGAAAGGGCAAAGAAATATAAATGAGCCATCCTTGAGGCCTGCTCGTTGCTGCCTTGGCCTTCCTGTTAGGTTACAACATTGCTCTCAGGTTAGCTCAGCAGCAGGCTTGGAGAGCCCTGGGATTTTCAGAATAGTAGACAAGTAAACACTTTAATTTTATTAAAGTCATCCTCAGCATGGCCTCAAGTGATATTTGGCTACTTTAACCTGGGACACTATTATCTTTCACAGAAATAAAAGTATTTTCAGGCAATCCTTTCCAATCAAGCTCTGTATTTTCAACCTGACAAATTTGTTTCAATGAGGGAAGGCAACACTTCAGGAGATGTGCAAGACTGGTATGTTCCAGAACTGCTATCTTCCCTGTTCATCTTCATGCTATGCAAACTATCCTTCTCTTAGAATGTTATCAAGCATCATATACTTGACAAGAATTTCCATTGCAAAACCATGACTTCTTCACATCACAAGTCCTCAATCAGTGTGGCTTCTGAAAGATTATGGTGTTCAAAGGCAAATTTTACTGCCTCCTATTCTATGCCCATACATACTCAATGGGTTTCCATCAAAATATTTTTGTGATAAATTAATTTACTAGCACTTAAAGGTAGAAGTGACTGACAATCATTAAACAAATGTTTTCTTGATTTTGTATAATAGAACATAAAAGGGAATAACTCCAAGTACTTTTGCTATTTAGCCAAGTCTTAATCTTCATCAAATTGTCTTAACACTTCAGACTTTACATTTAACTAATTGATGAAGTTTCCTTTTGCACCTTTGGCATTTTCATGGTTTGGCTTCTTTCCATAGATCTAGGGCAAAGGTTTGCAGCGGATGTTAATATGTACTCCCGACAAGCACATTTCTAGAACTTTAAAAGAAAGGCTTACAAATTTTGTTTTGTAATATTTTCCCCTGCCTGGTTCTGCCTCTTGGTTTGTTGACTACTCTCCAAAACAAAAGGCATAATTCATTTTTTAAAAGGAAGAAAGTGAGAAAGCAAAATCATACCTGAGGGAAGGAGGAATAAGGAAAGAAGTAGGGCTCGGGCGCGGTGGCTCATGCCTGTAATCCTAGCACTTTGGGAGGCCGAGGTGGGTGGATCACCTGAGGTCAGGAGTTCGAGACCAGCCTGGCCAACATGGTGAAACCAAGTGTCTACTGAAAAAATACAAAAAATTACCCAGGTGCGGTGGATGCACATCTGTAATCCCAGCTACTAGGCAGGCTGAGGCAGGAGAATTGCTTGAACCTGGGAGGTAGAGGTTGCAGTGAGCTGAGATCATGCCACTGCACTCCAGCCTGGTTGACAGAGCGAGACTCCATCTTAATTTTAAAAAAAAGGGAAAGAAGTAGAGAGGGGTAAACTTTCACAGTGATAAGCTATCTGGAGAAGTACAATTCTGGGAACAAAGTTGAGCAAGATGGTCATCTGAGTGTTTCAAGTGCTCTCAGAGTTACGGAAAATGTGGGTCAACCTGAAGACGCTCCACTGATGGCTGGAGCAACTTAGGTATCCTTGCCCCTTAGGAGGCAAACCTACCACAGCCGGAGGCTCAAATTCCAGAGCTCAACATCTTTTTGAGGACCAAATATAGAAAAGAGTCATGGACAGGCCGGGCGCGGTGGCTCAAGCCTGTAATCCCAGCACTTTGGGAGGCCGAGACGGGCGGATCACGAGGTCAGGAGATCGAGACCATCCTGGCTAACAAGGTGAAACCCCATCTCAACTAAAAAATACAAAAAATAACTAGCCGGGCGAGGTGGCGGGCGCCTGTAGTCCCAGCTACTCGGGAGGCTGAGGCAGGAGAATGGCGGGAACCCGGGAGGCGGAGCTTGCAGTGAGCTGAGATCCGGCCACTGCATCCCAGCCTGGGCGACAGAGCGAGACTCCCTCTCAAAAAAAAAAAAAAAAAAAAAAAAAAAAAAAAGAGTCATGGACAAAAAGCGGACATTTGCTTGGAATGACAAAAACATTTCAAGCTGAACCTTAAAATATTTAAAACTCTAAAACTTTAAAAACACTACCAGACATATAAAAACAGACACCAAGACAAATGTGACGGTTTGGAAAATGAGCCATATGCTGTATGCTACATACAACAAAGGTACTAATGTTTTCCATAGATATGGATAGCATTGCTTCCCAAACCCATTGCCGAGAGGTTTCAATATAGCCAGACCAGCCCATCACTAGAAACCATTTATATTGGATGTTAGACCATTTTTCAGTCATTTCTGGTTAGCGTTGACTGTTGACTACTGGGTTCCAGGTCTTAGTAAGATCATAGATTTATGAACTAAAGTAGTAGGGGAATGCTTTACAGGCTGCTTAAAATTGTTTGTTAATTTAATGTGCTGAAATAAATGTTTATATATCAAATATTGAACAAATCAGACATACAAAAACAAAAGCTAGTCATGCTTTTTCATATACATATATATCTAATACAAAATATTTATGTATGTGTTGGTAACACTGCACATTGATATATTTGATGTGTGTATGCACCCGTACCTGAAACCTCTGTAAGACTGGTCAACGCTTCTTAATCTCATCTCCCTGTGTCTCAAAAAGCAGAGGCTATGTTGTCCCTAACAGTAAGTGCTTAAAGCAACTGATAAAGGTCCAATGGGCCATTATTAAGGCCCAGTTTTGATGACTGATGCTCTCGAAATATTTGCTTACTGCCTTTTCTCCCTGCATCTGAATCAACTGGGAACTGTCAAGTTTAAAACGTTATACAAGGATGTCTTTCTCCCATTCCACTGCAATGCATCTGTAAATTTTAAATTATAATGGCTTATTCATACTTTTCAAAAGAAAAAAACAGTCTGCTGCCAAACCTGGCTCTGGAATCAGATGGGGGTGGGGGTGGTATCTGCAACCCACAGAAAATAGAAAATTCTCATTGTCTGGAATGTGAAGCTGGTAAATCTTGTTTTTCATCTTCATAGCATGACTGTAAGAGTGTTCCATATGTAAGGACAATCACTAATTATGTTTGCATAAGTATATCACCATTACAGAGAGTAGAAAATGCATAAAAATCCAGGCTGACTAAAAGAAAAATGACTTCCTTATGGCATATTAATCTCTTCTTTTTTTTTTTTTTGTTTTTTACTACATTCATGTAATTTTCCAAATATAGTCACCTATTATTCAAACCTAGGCAGATGGAAGCTGGTCTGAGAGTGTCATCCCATCTCCTTTCCCACAACGGTTGGCAAACATAAATGAACATTCTTACAAGTTGGTCTGCTGTTGTGAAAATTTCCTTAGAGACCTGGGGCTTCCTTTTAAAACATAAAGATGACAACTGTTTCATTAAGAAATCCACACGCAGCCTGCTACCTGCTTAAGGAGGAAACATTTCCTTCGACTCTAAATCAAGTGAGTAAATTTAACATACCTGTGAGGGTTGGGTGCACTGAATTTCTGGCAGAAGTCCACAACTAAAAGAGGTAATGCATTATTTTATTTTATTTCTTTATGAGAAAAAACAATCTGCTGCCACACCTAGCTCAGGAATCAGAAGGGGTGGAGAGCAATTTGCAGCCCATTGATAAAGAACAACACAGATGATCTTAGGAAAATTTTTTCTCACGGGAGCATTCCTTTCAACCAGAATAAAAGGCCTAAAGAAGGGTAGCTGTGGTTGGCTCTGCCTTTGCTGTCTTTACCTGAATAGAGGTCAGGCCCAGGTCCTGGGGAGCGTCCCACGGTCCCTTCAGCAGCAGCATCTCTAGGGGAAGTGGCCGGCTGCAGGGGCTGCACGCTGAGGCAATCCGTGAGCAGGTCTGGATGGAGCTCTGTGCTGGACCGCAACTAAGAGGAGAAAACGGAAGAGACATTGATAAGGAAAGCTAGTCCTTGGAATATTTTCCTGGGAAGGCATCATGCTCTATCAGTGCAACTCAACCCACAAAAATTTATCAAGTAGCAACTACGGGTAAGGCACAGAGTCTTAACAGAGTGTCAATAAAAGGGTCGGTTCTCCAATCCTAATAACACCTGGCAAGAGCTTCTGGAAAAATGTGGCTAGAGGCGGATTTGACTTCAGTCCTTGATATTTCCACTTACGGGAACTCAACTTCCTATTATACTTCCTTTTATTTGTTCTGTATCTTATCAGAACTTGTAGCGATAACAACAACAAACTCAAGTAGACTTAATTCATCTTGGAAAGTGCTTTTAAAATAGAAACACTGTCATGAAAACATCCCAGAGATGATTAAGAAATGCCCATTGAGATTTAACTCCTATAGATTTTCCATGAAGGGAAAATACTCGGGTTAAATTTTAAAATATTATGGAACATGATTCAAAGATAAAACAGTGTGATTAACAGCAACAAAACTCCAACAGTAAGTTACATAAAAACAGAACAATTTAAGTCTTATACATTAAAGAGTTACATGTAAAAAAAGTCAAACAATAAAAAATGCTAAAATAAACTGTAGGTGAAAAGTTGTCTGATCTTTTAATGAATAAGAATTTTTTAAGTGTAATTGAAATGGAAAAAAACACAATGTAAGATTTAGTGACATAAAAATATTAACGCCCTGCTTGTACAAAAACATAATACCTTAAAAGCAATCTAGAAATATATTTGTTACAAATATTGCAAATGGTAATCATCTTTGGTATTTAAAGAGTGCGTGTATAAATTGATTTTATAAAAAGACTAAACCTTTAGATATAGAGCTAGAGTATGCTTATGCAGTCAACAAACATTTATTGAGTGTTTGCTACATACTTCTCTAGACCCTAGGAATGCTGACTGCTTTTGTCAAAGTTAGACTCTAGATGGGGAAGCAGATGATGAACAAATAAGATATATACAACCTCAGATGGTGATAAATGCTATGGAGAAAAGTGATGCAGAGAAGCGAGACAGTGAGTAGGAGTAAGGGATGGTGACTTTAGATAGGGGATATAGGAAAGCCTCTTGGAGATGGCATTCATAAAAAGCTTTGAAAGAAGTGAGGAATAAGCTGTGCAGACCTATGGGGGAAGACCCTGCCTACCCTGCGGTGTGTCTGGATGTTGTGCGGAGAAGTAAGAGTCAAGTAGGGTGAGCGTGGGGCCTGGGGCCTGGGGAAGAGAAATAGATGAAACCAGGGATGAAAGGTGGAGAGGTGGAAATCGGAAGGAGACGTTGGATAAAGCTTTGACATGAACAGAAACGGTTAAAAAAGAAAAAAAGGAGAAACAGAAATGACAATAAATGTGAAAAATGTTTGGCACACTTGCAAAGAAGTGCAATGTTAAAATGTCTTTTTACTTGCTGAATTATCAAAAACATCAAAAAAAAAAAAACAGTAGTAGTGAAGGTACAGTGAGAGAGGCATTGTTCACACTGTTCATAGCAGTGAATATTGCTACAGTCTAGACGGTATGTGGTAATATGTTTTTCAAGGTCCAGAATTGAAATAATTTGATTCTAGAACTTGTCTTAAGGAAATAGCCAGAAATTTTAAAGAAGATTTTTACCCCCGCCAAAATACACACATATATATAATAATAAATAGCATTATATATAGCAATACCTAATCAGAAAATGTAACTTAAAATGTCTTAAATGTCTACAAGTAGGGCTAATCAATTATTTTACCTCAATTTGATGGAATATTATGTAACCGTTAAAATGATATTTATGAACATAAAAGCAAAACTCAAAGTTTTTTATATATATATATACACAAAATGATAATTACATAAAAATATGTAGATAAAATATCAGAAAGTAATGTAATTGAACATTAAAACTGAGTTTTGCTTTTAGTAGCACTATTACAAACTTATTTCCTTCCCTTTTTTAAAATCCTTTCTTCTGCTTTCTGTAAGGTCCTCTGAATGGGCTACACCATGGTGGAGCCATTGTGACCCCTGTGACCCACAAGTACAGGCCTCCTGGAGTCACAAAGGCTGGAGCAACAGGAGAACCACTAAAGAAGAAGAAACAGCTAGTTCCTGCCTTCACTGATTAACAGACCCTGCAACATTCCACCATTCAGATATGTTCCCGCCCTACCCTAAAGAATCAATCGACCTTTGATACTATGCTTTGTGACCTCCCTCCACCTCGTGACTATGCACCTTGTGACATTCTTCCCCTGCCTGAAAAAACTGCCCCTAACTGTAACTTTCCACTACCTATCCCAAACCTATAAAACCAGTTCCACTCCCACCACCCCTCGCTGACTCCCTTTACAGACAGCTCGCTCGCACCCGAGTGAAGAAACAGCCTTACTGCTCACACTTAGCCTGTTTGGGTAGTCTCTTCAATTAGGCGCGCGCATAACACTTTCCAAATTTTCTATATTCCAATGATGTACCAAAGCTGGCTTGCATCAATCTGAGGTGTTAATTTTGTGCATCTTTTCCAAACCTTCCATGCAATGATGACAGACTGATAGCTTGAAATCGGTCATAGTGAAAGTATTTACACCATGGAAATTGGTAATTCTACAAATAGGCTTTTTCATCTAAAGAGCTGGTTGCTAAACATTACCAGCACACCACTGGCAATGACAATGACCAAATTCTGATCAGAAAGAAAGACACACACACACATACACCAGTAAGTTACTATTTAGAAAGAAGTATTTCCTGGGTCTCAGAAAGCTTCATAAAGAGACAAACACATGCCCAGATCTTAGCCCAAGAATATGAAAGTGGCACAGTGACCCTAAACGTAAGGAAGGGACATTTAACACAGGTAGTGACTGAGACATAACTTTGTTGTAACTTCCTCAGCTGTGGCACATTGCAATCTCTGACCAGGACTGTCTGTATTAGTGCCTAACTCTTTCAGGACCTTTGGAAGGTATGTTTGTTATTTTGGTACTAACCTAACACATGGCATGTAAGAAAAACTGGAAAAAAAATTTCAAGGTTTGGAATGAGTTCTGGTGATCACTTTTAATTTATCTTCCATCATTAAAATATGATCTGGGGTCCATATGTTTTACTAAGGGCAGACATGGATGCTTCTCTGCTTTCTATTACCAACTACTCTAGGGTTTTACAGTTATCAGTACCAATGAGGTCTTTGCAAGGAATTTCACGGCTAGGGTTACTCCTGGCATCAAAGGCAGGCAATTCTTTCTTAGCTTCACTAAATATTCATGTTTTCCAACAGTGTGAGTCCATACAACTTTGTGGTGAGAGTTAATTTGGTTTTCTCTGGGATTAGGCATGGTTCTAGAAAGTGCTTCTCAAATTGAACAAGCTTAGGAACCTTAAGTTAAATTTCCAAAGGAGAGCCATATGCATAGAAATGCAGTCATGATATGGAAGTGTAGTATCCCTCCCAGATCTTCAGACCAGGAAAGGGGCTTTCAGATCCCTTAAGGTTTTTAAGCATTCTCTAGTACAGGAATGATCTAAAGGGTGAGGCAGGAGGCACATAGCAGAATCTCTTGGGAGGGGTGTCTTTCAATGTAACATAGTTTTATATTAGGAATAAGAAGCCCAACTATTTATTTAAAAAAAATTGCATAATGTATATTTTACCAACATCTTTTTTTTTTTTTTTTCTGAGACAGTGTCTTGCTCTGTTGCCACCAACATCTTCTTAGCTGTTAGGAATAAAGAAGATAGAGGGAAATTTTTCAAGGACAGGAGGGAGGGTCTTCACCTGTGGTTCCCAATCTTGGGGATGTATCAGAATCACCTGCAGTGTCCCAACCCAGAGCTGCTGATTCAGTAGGTCTGCGATGCAGTTCTAAGTTCCCAGGTGATGATGCTTCTATTGGTCTGGGGATTACAATTTTGGAGCCACTAGTCTCTAAGAAATTTTATGAGGAGAAACTAAGATTTTTCTGGTTATGGAAAGAGGAAAGGAACTGTGGAAACAGCGAATTATAAAAACCTAGCATTTTTTAATGTACGAACAGAAACCTTGTTATCTCATCTTCCTTGATTAGCTGTGACTAATAAAGATCTTTCTGAAGTAGTGACTTTGGGCCTCTATAGTTAGCAGATACTAGGAAAAGTCACGGGAGGAGAGGATACCTACAAATCCTAGGAATGTCTGCAAGTCACTGGACTTGGAGATACTGGGAAGGTAAGTTCCAACTTATGCATGGATGAATGTGTCATGTTTTGTAGCTTGTTATCATCATAAAATATCTTGGCAATTTTCTAAGATGCCTCCTTGGGACATCTGGACCTTAAAAGTTTAGTGTTATCTCCTGTGAGAAGTAACCATTAAGCCTAGGGCCATACACACATAAAAAACTATTAACTTTCCTATATAACACATCTGACTTTCTTCAGACTTCATAATAAAAAATGGTTAAATGCGGCTCATTTCTTAACAACTTGGATTGTATTTTCTTTCACAGGGATAAAAAAGGTTACAAAATTGCAATCTAGTTTATTACCTGCTCTTAGCAGAGAGCAGAGGACTTGCCCTTTACAAAGTCTTGACTGCTGTTTGGAGAAAAAAATGGAATTTGAAACCACTGATTGTCAATTCACCTATTTCAAAGGACTGCTGTGTTGCATGACACCAAGGACTTTTGTTCACATCGTAATCTATGTGAACGGCGTTCCTGGAATCATTCAGCTCAGCTGCCCTAACCACACTCCATTGGTTCCAAAGCAGCTCTGCCCTGATTTATCCTTCTCATTCATTTGTCGAACAAATATTTCTTGGGCCTCAACCATATGCCAGGCACTGTTCTAGGAGCCGGAAATACAACAGCAATCAAAACAAAGACTCATTCAGAGACGTTTACATTCTAGAGAAGTCAGATAATAAGCAGTAAATTAAGTAAATTGTAGAGAAGGTGGCAAGTGCTATGGAAAAAACAAAAAGAAGATAAAGGTAGATGAGATTGGGAGTGATGGGGAGAATTTTGACCTTTTTGAGAAGAGATATTTGAGGAAAGACTTGAGGAGTTGGAGAAATTAGCTAAGGATGAAAAGGAAGAGAGTTCCAGAAGGAGGGAATTTCAAGGAGGTCAGCATGGCTGGGTGGGGTATAACACTGAGACAGAAGTAAGAAATGAGATCTGAGGTCACCCTGCAGCCCCCAGTAAGGCTCTTGGTCTTGGTGCAATAGGAAACTCTTACAGGGGCTCCACCATAAATGCCCACAGTCTCATAGGCACTTCGTCTCCCCTTCTTTGAGAGCCCATATGAGCTGTGAGGTGTGACTACTGTGATGGTTGGTTTTAGGTGTGAACGTGCTAGACTTTAGTATCCAGTTATTCAATCACTCATCTAGGTGTGTGACTGCTGTACTGTGAAGGAATTCTGTTGATGGGCTTAACATCTACAGTCAGTTGACTTTAAAAACAGAAGATTATCCCCTACAATCTGGGCAGGCTTCATCCAATCAGTGAAAGGCCTGAAGAGCAAAAGAAACTAAAGTTTCACTTAAAAAAAGAATAAATTCTGCCTCTGGAATGCAGCATCAGTTCCTGCCCAAGAGTTTTTGGCCTGCCCTACAAATTTCTGACTTGTCAGCCCCCATAATCTCAGAAGCCAATTTCTTGAAATTATTCTCTCCCCACTCCCACACACATAATATACAGACATTTATCTTGGTGAGTCTCTTTTTCTGGAGAACCCCGACTGATACAGATACTATTACAATGCACTTTAAAACCACTACCATATGATGGTTTGTTTCAGGTCAGGAAGGAGAGAGCATCGTGCCGCTGAATCCCACAGAAAAGGGCTGGATGTACATAGTCAACAGGAAACACTTTTAAAGACTGCATTTCAATTAAATAAATATACACCAATCTCTACAGTGTGTTGGATACTGTGTACCTCACAACTCTGTAGGGTACATACTATTGTGACTTCCATTGTAGAGATGAGAAATCTAAAATAAATTACACAGCTACTAAATGTCAGGCTTGGATTTCGGTGTGTTAGAATCCCAAATCATGCTCTCAGACATTACATTACACTGGCTCATAAAATAGCCCACCCTCAACTTTTTCCTTGTGTCCACACCACACTACACTGCACAGGCTAACACACTTCTCTTCGTCTTATGATTTTTTTTTTTTTTTTTTTTTTTGAGACGGAGTCTTGCTCTGTCTCCCAGGCTAGAGTGCAGTGACGTGATCTTGGCTCACTGCAAGCGCCACCTCCTGGGTTCACGCCATTCTCCTGCCTCAGCCTCCTGAGTAGCTGGGACTACAGACGCCCACCACCACACCCGCCTTTTTTTTTTTTTTTTTTTTTTTTTTGTACTTTTAGTAGAGACAGGGTTTCACCGTGTTAGCTAGGACAGTCTCGATCTCCTGACCTCGTGATCCACCCGCCTTGGCCTCCCAAAGTGCTGGGATTACAGACGTGAGCCACCGTGCCTGGCCTGACTCTTTTATATTCTAGCCCGAAGCCTGTCATTCAGAGCTTGTTCTAGGAGGGAAAGAACCTGGGTAGCCAAGTTCTCTGGAAAAGTCTCTAGCATACCTTGTCACCACTGTGTATATTCTGACACCACGCCCTTTAGGGAAAGTGGTCTTTGTTGGAGTAGAGATTGAAGCAATAAAACGGAATGGACCACTTCTGTTTGGTTTTCACTGTCCCCTCCCCTGCAGGTTTGTCACCTGGTTCCATCCTGGCCTAGTAACATGAATGTCGGCAGTTGACAAAAATAAAGCATGGTGCTCATCATTCTTCACCATCTGCATCCTAAGCACACACACAGTGGTCCCAGGGCCCTGTGTCCATTCCCTTGATGATCACCACTGGTTCTCAGAATGGGGGCACTGTCATGGTAACTTTCTGATCCTGAATGAGATGATCTTGACCCAGGGAGTCCCTGAACTCAGTATCCCTTGCTAAGAGAGGATACCTCCCTTTGCTCTTTCTCCTGATTCTGACTTCCTTCCCTGGTTTCTCTTCCTCTTCCCATTCTTCCACTGTCATTTTTTCGGTCCTCACTCTTTCCAGAGAGTTCAGTCAGACTCTGTAGGAATGATGCACACCTCTATCTACATGCTCCCCACATGCTATTTTAGATGTGGAGGTCAGGGAAGGCCTCTGTAGACTGAACATTCTGGGCTGAAACCTGAATGAAGCGATGGAGCAAGATATGCAGAAAGACATGAAATCTACCAAGGAAACAAACTGATGGGTTCTGAAAATAGTCATTGGAGAGGAGTAAGCAAGGGAGCAAGAGGAAGGGTACGGGATGTGGGGCTGGAGAAACTGCCAGAGGTCAGGCCGTGTGAGGCCTTCAAGCACATGAAGATTCCGGATTTGCTTTCCTCGCAATGGTGAACCACTGGAAGTGTGTGAGCAGGAAAGCAAGTGGTTTATCTTATAAAAGATTCACTCTGATTACTGTGCAGAAAACAGGAGGAGGACAGATGTGTCTGGTTAGGGGCTATTACAACAATCTGGATGAGAGATGCCAACGGCTTAGGGGAAACAGAGGGGGTGAGATGTGGTCAGTTTCTCTTTTGAAGGTCAAGCTGAATTCACTGTGTAATATGAGAGAAACACAGGAGCCAAACATGGCCTTAAGTTTTGGCCCAAGGAACAGCAAAGGAGAACAGAAAAGGAGCAGGTTGGAGGTAAATCAGCAATTTGGTTTTGAATGTGTTAACACTGAGATGACTCCTAGACTTCCAGGTGGAGAAAACCTGCAGGCACCTGCACACAGAGGGTGGGTTCACAGAGCACGATGGGGCCAGACCACGAATACCAACTCCTTGCTGCATTTCTGCCTCAGGCTCTTCTCTCACCAGTTCATCCTGTGATATCAAATGGACTCTCCTAAAATTAAGTTTATCATGCTATACCCAAGGTACAAATATCCTCATGTATTGCTTAGCACACAAGTCTCAAAAGGCTAAGACATTAAGCACCTCCATACTGTGACCGCACCATGTCCCACGAATGCATATTTCTCCGGGTCCTGAGAAGAGCCTATCCTCACTGTCTGCAAACATCCCACGTAGTATGCTGCTCATTCGTCCTGCCCGGAACGGACTCCCTCCTCCTAATGTAACTCCTCCAAGATCCTGTTTATGACTCACCTCCTGAGTGAAGCCTCCCCTGACCAAACCCGTCCACGCTGGGCCTCTCAGGGTACAGGAAGAACTGCAGAATCCACTTTCAACACTCCTGTGATTGGACACGTGCACTGGGACTTTGTTTCTTGTTATAAATTTAATCTGTACAACTATGTTGGTCAGTCCACAAGGACCAGGCTGACTGCCTCTTAAGCTTTTAAAACTCCACAGCAGCCAGCGGTATGGGACCAGCATCATGGTAAATCATTTAATCACTAACTGCCAATTGGATTTGTAAGAAGGAGTCACAGTTCTTTATGGAAAGGAAGCTACAATCTCTTGGTGAGTGAATATGTCTAAAATAGACAACATGGTCCTTTCGTAATTTACCTTCCTAATAGAGAATTTTCAAAGATTACAGGTGATATAGATGTGGCAGAAATTACTGATGCCCTGCCCAGAACACCTCTGATCCCTTCGACTGGCAATGTGCTGCCACACCTCAGCTTTGGTGTGTCCATGCCCCATATTCTGTGTACTTCAGAGTCAATGGCTAGCATCCCCCACCCCCAAAACACACATACACACACACACACACACACACACACACACACACACACCCCAATTACTAAACAGTGCTCCTTTGCCTCAAAGTGAGACAAATGCTGAGATGTTATGTTCCACAGCTCCTTGTGGGATTGGGCTAGGCTAAGACCACCTGAATTGGCACCCGCGCCTTGCTTTTTCCTCTTTCCCCATCCTCTCCTGAGTTCTCTTGCAAGTGCTTGCTTCATAAATCACATGCCCCTGAATCCTGGGCTCACAGTGGGCTTGTGGGGCAGCCAACTTGTCAAACATTCTAAACTCACTTTGATTTGGTTCAAGAATGTCGAGAAGCAATCAGCAGCACTTAAAAAGATGCTCTCATCACATTCATTCATTTCTCTTCTGTACCTGCTTTGCCAGCTTTGTACACCAGGAGTGTGGAAACTAGATGTTTAATGAAAGTGGGGTGAACCATCCTGGATAATACCAAAAGCATTATTGGGGAGACCAAATTAAAAATAAGACCTTAATTTGCCAGAACAATAAGGAGTGAAAGGGGCTTCAGATGTCACTGTGTCCAAACCTCCACCTTATGCCCAACTTCCCTGACAGCAACCTGTAAGTGGCTTGTCAGTCTTTGCTGCTTGATACTGTATAGTAAGGGGCAACGTCCTCATCTCAGTTGTTAGCCTCAACTTTAGACAGTTCCAATTGTCAAAAAGACTTTTTTGTATATTGAGTCCTAATCTGACCCTCAGAAACTATTAGAATTGCTTGAATCCTTTTATTCATACACCTGCAGGAAGGCTCATGGACATAGACTTGTGACAACTCTGAGTCTCGGAAAACAATTTGTGAGCCTCTGAGTGTTAGTGATTCTGATCTTCAAGGAACTATTTTAGGGCTTAATTGCCCAACCTATCCAGGTGCAAGTAAACAAACTGGCTCCTTCGTTTTTATACAATCTCCCATTATGAAATATTTGTTTAAAATGAAAGTTTTTCAACCTTAATAGTGAAATCACCTATCAAGGTTTGACAAGGTTCCTGCATGCTGAAATTTGAGCTGCTTCCCTAACAATGCGGGGATATTTTTCTAATATATGAAAAAAGGCACCATCAATTGTGATTTGTATTTGTTTTTTTTTTTTTCTTTTTTTTTGTACAGGATTATTCTGTTGATGTTTATAAGCTCTTGTAACAAGAGACGGAAATTTTACTCCCATCATTTTCTCATTTCAGATATGATTGAATAATCGTTCAAGATTAAGAGAGTCAAGTGGAAATAATTAGGAAAGGGAAAAAGGCCCAGATTCTTCAATTTTCAGTTCCATTACATTTTATTCTAGGAGCAAAGGCATTCTGTTAGTCTGAAGCAAGCCATACTTCCAAAGAAAACGAGGCACAATCAAAGACCTTTTGTTTTCCCTTTCTCCAATGAGCACAGTCCATCTGGGTCATGCATGTTTATGTATCACCTTGTAGGGATCCCTTTGTTCTCCAGAAATCAAATGCCACCAAAATATGTTTCTGAAGAAATGAAGCCAGAAGGAAAGAGAGTAGGATTTTTTTTCCCAGAGGGTTAAGGTTTATTACTAGTACATTCTCATCAAGTGTTCTCTGTGACACTTCAAGCAATGTGGATCTTGGGGAATTAACTCATTGCCAAAAGGCTTAAAAATAATTACAATGAATTAACCTATTATATTAATTACAATTAATTTTCAGTTGAATCTAAGAATTCTATCTTTAGGGGATTCCATAGCACTGGCACGTAGGAAGTGGCTTTGGCATATGATAGGTAATTAATCTCTAACAATCTGCTATCAAATTCATTTCCTTTAGGAATGACCAATTTGCAAAGAGGACCAATTTGCAAAGAGAAATGAGAGTAAAGACTTAGAGAAATGGCATTGGAAGAATCTCTTTGGGAACATAAGTGTCCAGTTGGGTGTTCTGAACATCTGTATAGAGGATACCTATTTGGTTAGCAGTGACTCCAAAGGCCCCAAATTTTATCCATAGGTGATTAATGAACATTCCAAAATATGTGAATGGGTACGTATGCTGGGGCATATCTCAATAAGATCATGAAAAATCAGTGTCAGTATGCACACAACAAAACTAATGATTATTTAGTAAAAAATGATGATTTATGGAAATTGTTCAAAGAAACATAGAATTTCAGAGCAAAAAGGAACTAAGGTCCAAAAGCCTCTCCTGCCAACTCTGTAGCAACACTATCCAGCTGAAATTTCTGTGATGATGGAAAGGTTCTTCACTGCACTAATTGGTAGCCACTAGCCACATGTGATTAATGAGCATTTGAAATGTGGCTAATGCAACTGAGGAACTTTTAATTTTATTTAATTTTAATTAATTTTAATTTAAACTTATAGTAATGAAGTGCACAGCACTACTACATACGATGGTAGCAGTCCAGCCTTTGTCTAAATCCTCTTGATGACAGAGAACTTCCTTCCTTACCATTAAGCACCCTCCATTGCTAAACAGAGTTCATCATATAAAAAGTTTTGCCTGAAGTTGAACTATAATCTGTCAACTATAGATCCATCCTCCTGGGGTTTATTCCTCCCCTCCTCCCCCAGACCACACAGAATAACTGCTCACAGTCTTTTACTGTTTTTAGTATTTGAGAAGCTTCAAAATGCTGTAGTATTATAGAATTTCAGCCATGGAAGGGGCATGGTTTAGCTTCTTTGTTGACCCTCCCCCCTTAGCAGGTTTTTCTTCAGGCTGAAAAAATTTTGTTTTGTTATTTATTTATTTATTTTGAGATGGTCTTGTTCTGTCACCCAGGAAGGCGTGCTGTGGCATGAACATGACTCACTGCAGCCTCAACTTCCTGGGTTCAAGCAATCCTCTTGCTTCAGCCTCCTAAGTAGCTGAGACCACAGGCATGGGCCACCACATCCAGCTAATTTTCAATAATTTTTTTAGAGACAGGGTCTCACCATGTTGCCCAGGCTAATCTTGAATTCCGGGGCTCAATCAATCTTCCCACTTTGGCTTCCCAAGGTGCTGAGATTACAGGCAGGCCAAGTTTTTTACACAGATAAGAGGACACTTAGGTAGAAAGAGCTTGAGGCTTTTAGTTCAACTACTGTGTGATACTGGGCAAGTATATTCACTTTCCTGAGCAGCGTTTTCCCTTCTGTAAAATAAGGATAAAATACCATTTAGTGATCTTGGCTGCTTTGAGAACTAAATCAGATAAGATAGAGAACGCATCTACCACTATGCTTGGACACAGAAGTCACTTACTAAAACGTCAGTCCCTGCTCTCTCATATAACACGTTATTCCATTCAGCACCTTAATTACTCTCAATACTGAAGCTCAATGGCCTACGCGTAAATGACATCCAAATATTAATACAGTTAACCAGCTGTCTGACCAGGACAGGATAAATACAACAGAACAAACATACCCTTTATTCTAGGCTTTCTGTCTCTATTCATACAACCTAAATAGTCAATAGCTTTTTAAAATTCATGTTTCTTCCTTCCTTCATTCATTCAGCACATATTTCTTGGTTCTGTACCATGTACCCCAAACTATGCTACGCCTAGGAGATAAAGTGGTGCATAAGACAACTGAAGTTCCCTGCTCTCACATAGTTTACAGTGTGGCATGAATAAAGGTCATCATCAAGTAAAATCCTTAGATCTTTTTCCATATGTTATGCTCTTTGTTTCTGATGGCACTGTATCCTGGGAGGCTACCTTTGTTTTTTTTGTTTTTGTTTTTTTTTTTACACAGATTCTCACTCTGTCGCCCAGGCTGGAACGCAGTGGCCAGATCTCGGCTCACTACAACCTTCGCCTCCCGGGTTCAAGTGATTCTCCTGCCTCAACTTCCTGAGTAGCTGGGATTACAGGCATGCGTCACCATGCCCGGCTAATTTTTGTATTTTTAGTAGAGATGGGGTTTCACCATGTTGGTCAGGCTGGTCTCGAACTCCTGACCTTGTGATCTGCCCGTCTCTGCCTCCCAAAGTGCTGGGAATACAGTTGTGAGTTATTGCACCCGGCCGGGAGGCTACCTTTCTAAAGCTGCATTGCTGTTGAGTGGTACAGAACCTCTTCTTGGCTACGTATCATTCAACTCAAGCACTCAGCTGGCTACCGTGTACCCTTCTTCAGTGCCTTGTGAAAATTTGATTAAAACATTCTCTGGCATTAAGACCGATGTTAAATGGCCACCCCAAAGTGAGTTATCTACAAAAATTGTCTCTACCCTATGAATTACACTACAACATTAGTAACCACTTACAATAGCCTCTCCACAATATGGATCATAAAATATAAGACCCAGACTACATGGAGTTGAATTTTTGTATCCTTACTAATGAAATGTTAGACAACTACAAGAAAGTTGTTTAACATTTCTTTACCTTAGTCTTCTTTGTAATATGTGGATAATAATGGCACCTAATTTATAAGGCTGTTGTTAGGGATAACATGAGATAAGAAAGCATTTCACCAATACATGGTATATAATCAATGTGAAACACGTGCTGCCATTTCTATTATTATTTTTATTAATATTCAGTGTAGAAGCACTGTTACCACTCCATAACATGCACTCCTGTTTTCCTTTCTCTCCCACCCATTTTTGGGGACATATTTTCTCTTTCTTTATCAGCTTCTTCCTTTTGTGTACCACAGTGTGGCAACATGGCAAGGGGAAAAGGATGGAGACTTTGGGGTCAAATAGACACAGGTTCATATCTCAGCTCTGCCCCTACTGCCCTGTGGCCTTTGGCAAGATAACCTCTCAAGACTTCAGAACCTTTCTCTGTACAATGGAGTGATAACATTAACTCCGTAGGCTTATAACATAATTACATCAGGTGACCTAAGGATAATGGCTCTTGTTGCATATAATTGATTTTCTTTTTTACTCAAGAAGAGGCTATTGTGTACGTTAAGAGTGATACCTTTGTTAGTAACACACTGGGGTCTTGCTTATTAGCCTAAGAACTAGCGTCCTGGGCCAGTGTCCTAATCAAGATATGAGCACAGTTTTCAAGGATGCATAGCGCCCTGGAATTATTCTATCTCAGGAGAATGTAGCCAGTGTTCACCCTCTTGGAAGAGATTAAAACATATTAGAAACCAGAACCAACAACAAAACATTTTTAGAGCACTCTGAGAATGTTAACACTTCATTTAGATGTCCTTTTACCAAAATCTGTCCCACTATCTAGCTATGCTGGACAGAGCTGGGGAGCTGAGGTTCAAAAGGATGTTGAAATCAGAAAGGCATGCAACTTGTAATTTTTGTATTGTTACATTTGTAAAAACATAATTTCCTTCCTAAGTCAATATTTTTCTAAAACTGACACTGAGAATCTTACATTTTTTTCCTAACTGGAAAATGATACACAAATGACACAGTCAAAGGTGAATTCAAGCTTCATTCAGAAGTACATCTTAAAAGCAGAAGACTAAACTGAAGAATGTATTCTTCTTTTTTTATAAAAACAGAGAAATGTTAATATGGAATTTCACTTTGCCATGAAAAACATCCCCCTTCACCCTTTGGGGCCTGGTTATCGGGTTGTGAAGACTCAAAGCAAAATGAAGGGTTTACTTTTATCACAGCTTCATAAATTCCTCTGACACTGGTTCATTGCACTAATGTGACCACACACATTCCATCCCATCCATTCAAGTGTAGCATTTTTCTTTCTATTCAAGTATTCTCAAGGTTTAATTAAAGCAGCCAGCTATCTAGTAATTACTTCCCCCGTCCATCTTACCAGCTCCGTATTGTCTTCCCTTGAATTGATTTCTGACTACAGCCCTTGCCTATGTTACAGCTTAGGAAGTGTGGGGAGGGACTCAATGTAAAAGTCAGTGGATCTCATTTTCTTTTGCCTTTCATTTCATTAAAACAGATTGAGTGAAGAAGATTTAAGGCTGATTTTCATGTGCTTGAGTGTTTGGACAATTTTAAAAATACCTACTTCTAAAAGTTGAAGGCTGTCGTTTCAGTGGAGAGCACTTGCTTTTTGCTCTCCCATCCATTCTATACTCAACAGTCAGTTTAGCTTTTCTCCTCGTTCAAAGCCCTTTAGTGACTCTCCCCTAAATATTACCTATAGCCCAAATTCATGGGCTTTAACACACTGGCTCTCACCTAGCTTCGTGTGGCTTCGTGTCCCATGATTGAGGTCATGCAGAGTCAGGACATTCCTGTAATCTTTGTTTATTCCCATTGATGTCTAATGCTGTACTTCTGGCCACAAACCTCCCTCATCTAGAATCCCCTTTTCTCTGGACTCTACATATCTACAATAAATTCTGCACATTCTCCAGGGTCCAATTCAATGTCACTTGTCCCTTGAAGTTTTCCCAGGCCTTTCCATTCCAAAATAATTTTATTCTTTTTCATATTCTAAGAACAATTTCTCTTCTTCTTGCTGTTGGCACTCATGGTTTTGTACATTTTATAATAGCTATTTAGAAATTATATCAATATGTGTGCACATCGTAAAAGACAAAAAAAGGCTTTATAAACAACCCTTGAGTGTTTGATCATGCCACCTAAAATAGTCCTTCTTTCTACATGAAAGGTACTCTATAAATGTTTAGGGAATGTGTGAACAAGTAAATGAATGAATGACAAATGAGTCAATGGCTGCTGAGTATTTATTAATCCATGCTTAACCTTTGGGGTAGGCCCCAAAGACAAATGAAATCATCACATGCAACATCAGGGGAAGAAAAGAATGGGGCAGTTTAAATATGCCTAATTAAATGGTAAACAGCCAGGTGAAATTGAACAGAAGTTTTTTAAAAAGACACGTGGGCAGTTTCTTTCTTTCTTTCCTTCTTTTTTCTTTCTTTCTTTCTTTTTCTCTCTCTCTCTCTCTCTCTCTCTCTCTCTCTCTCTCTCTCTCTCTCTCTCTCTCTCTCTTTCTTTCTTTCTTTCTTTCTTTCTTTCTTTCTTTCTTTCTTTCTTTCTTTCTTTCTTTCTTTCTTTCTTTCTTTCTTTCTTTCTTTCTTTCTTTCTTTCTTTCCTTTTTTCTCTTTTTTTAGAGATAGTGTGTTTGCTTTGTCACCCAGGCTGGAATGCAATGGTGTGATCATAACTCACTGTATCCTTGAATTCCCCGGCCCAAGCTATCCTCCTGCCTCAGCCTGCTGAGTAGCTGGGACTACAACTGTACACCACCAAATCTGGCTAAGTTTTTTTTTTTTTTTTTAACGGAGAGACAAGGTCTCACTATGCTGCTCAGGCTGGTCTCAAACTCCTGGGCTCAAGTGATCTTCTGGCCTCAGCCTCCCAAAGTGCTGGGATTATAGGCATGAGCCTCTGTGCCCAGCCAAAGTTTATTTCTTTATAATATTCAGCCCACATTCATGCCAAATTTCACTAGATAACACTATCCACATTTATACGTTGCCTCTTGGAATATGCAAATGAGCAATCCTTCCAACAGGAAATGCTAATTCACTACATTATACTTCATATCTCTCATTCATCTGGAAGGGCTGGGAACAAATCCAATTTTCCACCTTTCTTCTAAAGATTCAATGTCTAGTGTAAATTTGATAAGTAGAAAACAGATATTTCAAGCTGATTGGCTCCCAAATTATACATCCCAGTCCCCTGTTTGACGGACTACACAGCCAAGATGAGAACCTTCATCTTCTGACCAGGGATTGAGTAAGTGATCAGCTGGTAAACCTGATCACACTGGCCCTGCTCCACATCCAGTCTTTAACACTGCCCCAAAGCCTTTTTCCCCTGATGTAATGCTACCAAAGTAAGAGCTTGCCTGTGGTGTTATTTTCGTCAATGCACAGAATTACTGTCAGTAATTTCCCTCTTCTTGTCTGAGGACTGTGTGTCTTAGAGCAATGTATGAATCACATGACCTTTTGATGCTTTGGTGAAATAAAGCTCCTCTCCTTGGTCATCAGAAAGGAGGCCTGGCTTGGAGAAGTGCCTCAGGGTGAAGCCCAAGACAGGGACTAGACTCTCCTACAGCCTTCCTGTAGCCTGTGTAGACTCTGCCAAAGTCATCTTCATGTTCATCATCTACCATTCCTCCTTTAGGTACTGACACCATTCTGTCTTTCTTCTTATCATCCACCCCCTCCAATTATCCCAATCCCCTCTCAAAAAAAACAAAATTCCATACCAGAAATTCAGACTAGAAAGTCAAAAATCTAAGAAAAGTGTGGTAAGGGTGAAGAGGACTGCTAGTGGCTGCTCACGGTATACAGATCTCCGAAGCACTGTCCAGGATCGTATTAGTCTTGCTGGTTCTGACAGAATGGGGAGAAACAAGACCGGGTCAAGACGAGGAATCAGGAACAGGTATTATCAACCTTGCACGTTGTCCTCTAAGCTAGAGGACAGGATAGTATTTTTCTTGTCCAGATGTCCTGTTGTCTGCAGGTTTTAGCTTGTAAACTTTTGCTCTCGAGGTCTACAAGAAACTCCAAACTCAGCGGTCTGCTATGTCTAACTCCATTTGCAAATGCTCCAGCTTTCATGATGTTACCTGTCTGTCATAATTATCAGCAGCCCCCTGGAAAGATGCTATTACTGGAAGTAATTTCACATTCTGACATGGCAGGAAGCTAGTACAAGTTGTAGGTACCTCAGATCTCTGCAAAGAGCCATGTATGCTGGTAACTTTTAGTTCACTAAAAATAAATTTATCAAAGAAATACTCTCACATATATATGCTGAAGGAAGGAAAAATGTCATTAAAAGGCATATCTCTCTTTCTTCCCCAACCATCCTCCAAAGAACTAGGGAAGACAAGTCAGTGTGGGGGCCATATTTTTTTTATCTGACTTAAAAGAAAGAAAATCAGATTTTTTAAAAATCAGAAATTAACAAGTAGAACAAGTCTTCTAGTCCATGTAGAAGAAAATCTTAGAAACAAAGAGTAGAAACGTTAAGAAATAATCAGTCCTTCTGAGAATGCTGTTTTACTGTCCACAGAAACTAAAGCCTATGCTTTTTAGCAGAAACCCAAGAGTCTGTTGACAATAGAAAGCACAAGCCTTTGTGAAACTCCTATAGTAATCGAACATCAAGGAAAGGTAGTATGTGAAATACGGGCGACTTAATTTTTCCCTGGCATCACGAAGATCAAAAGAATATCTCTATTCTACCAAGGAGACACCCCAAGTCTTCTACCTCCCCACTGGGGGACCAAGCAAATTCCTTGATTTCTCATGTCATTACCACAGCCTGAAATGATGTAACAATAACAGCAAACAGGGGTGTCCCCCTGCGCCAACTCTCTAATCAGGTTCAAAGTATGTTTTGTTGGTTCTCATTGACGCCACTCAAAGGAACTGGTCACTCGTGGTCTCCAAAGTTTTACAACAAATTGTGTGATTAAATTCCTTAAACACGTCTGTCCATTGCTAATCCTCTTTTGCCAACATCCCTTTCAGAGAAAAATTGCAGCGCTGCATGGTGCCTGATTTATATTTCATTTTGAGAACAGGAAGTAAAAGGATTAAAGTTAAGGATTAAAACACTTACTCTTTACTGCATTTTTTTTTCTCCTCCCGAATGGCTTCCTGGTTGCCATGGCTACTGTTCAGTGGTCCTTAGCCCTGAATGCACATCTCTTTGCATTAATAAAATATTTTAAATGAGACTTCATGGAAAACAATAGGAAAAGTAGCTTTAAGTTCAATTGCTGTTGAAAAAAGCAGCTAAAATCTTTTTAAAATCCTTTTTCTTTGTCCTTTTATTAGTATATTCAAGAGGGAAACTTGAACTAAAAGACAGCACGGGGACTCTAAAGACATACAATGCAAAATCAGAATTATTCAGCAAGGGCACAAAGAGATAACTCTGAGATAGTGAGCTGGTCCTTAGCTTACAAACCAGGGTTTGTAGGAAGATTAAGGGTCCCTGGGAATTTCTCAAATGTTGCAATACCACAGAACATTTAAAAGGCAAAAATGCATGTAAATGCAGTGTTGCAATTCCAAATTGGAATTAGTAGCCAGGAAATGAAAAACTGAGGTTTTCACTACCACAAAGTTAACTTAACCATAACAATGTAAATATCATTGCTTTGTATCCAAGTTGCTAGTGTTCCTGGTACCAGCATGTCGTAGGAGTGTGGCCAAAGGGGCAACACCATGAACAGCATGTGCTGTCAGAGCTGAAGATGTTTGCATGAACAGTGCACTCAGCTGAGGCTGAGTTAGGCACCCAGAAGAAAGGGTGACATTGACAAGTGAGCAAACACAACTCCATTTGAATTGTTCCTCTAAAAGCACTCCATTGAAATTCATTTTAGAATATACTGCCTACATTCCTTTAAAAAGCCAAGGAAAACTGAGGAGATGGAATATAATAAAACTCCTTTTTACCTTCTATTCTTAAAGCCCAATAGCAGGATGAGCTCCAGTATAAATTGCGAAGTGACTTCTAAATCACTATTCTATCCTTTTTTTTTTTTTTTTTTTCCAATGCTTTCTACTTCCGAGTTTTTCACTGCCTTGTCATCTACTGGTTTCAAGTTATTCCTTTATTCTCTGGGGCCCCACTGAAATGGCCTCACCCAGGTCCAAGTATACTCTATTTCTGACTTCTTTCAACCCCATATCCCTATTGAAACCACCGTTCCTGTATAGTAGCCATAGAAAATAGACATAGTTGCTCCTTGAAAATTGGTAATTGAACCCACATTGAGATATTAATGGGAGCGAAGGGACTGTTGCACTGCCTTTGCTATACAATGAAAAAATAACTAATAGGGATCTTCTGGAGATAATCCTATAACTGAAAAAGAATGATTGTAATGGCGGCAATTTTATGCTTTGTAGAAGGCTAGTGGTAAGAATAATTTCAGGTGGGGGCAGTGAGGAACATCTATCAAATCATGAGATAACTGATGGCATTCACGGGCAGGACTGTAGAATCTCAAACGAATGTGGATGAAAATGTTTAGGGCTAAATGTAGACTGGCAAGAGAGAGAGTCATGTCTTTCAAATATCCATGATCCCTCCTTCCTGGTTTCAGTCTTTTCTTTTGGAAACTACTTTTATTTCAGGACTATCCTGAATATTTAGGGTCATTTGAGGGCAGGCTGGGATTACTGTTTGGCTGTCCTTGCACATTTGCAATTAAGAAGGACCAACAGGAACTTCACATTGAGAGGTAATTCCCCATGATGTGTCTTGTGAGCAGGGAGGGACACTGGCAATCTTTCTGAACTATCTTTGCAAAGATGCTTTGAAAAACCATGACAGTGCCTCCCTCCTGATCAAAAGGCAAGCATGTTTATGTCCATTATAAAAGATTCAAATTCCCTAAGCTCAGAATTTCCCTCTTATAATACAACCTAGTGCCTGGCCCTCTTCATGGTACCTTATGGGAACTAGGACTTAAAAAACTGGCATAAGAAAATGATGATACTCTAGCTACCACTATTACTATAAATAATACACTGTCCTTTGAGACTCTGACCCAGGAGTCTCATGTCTTCTGCCAGTATCCATGAAACTGTGGCAGGCTAACTTGCTAACGTGTAACCTAGGGTAAAATCTCAGACTCTTTGCAATTCTTGCCCTCTAAAGGGCCACCCCTAGGATACACATGGCATTGAAAACAAAAAACAAAAACTGTGGGGTTCTTATCTATATCATCAATTTGAGTCACTCCCAATCAGTATGCCAGAACCACTGTAGAGGTCCAATTTTCAACCAATTCAGCTAAAGAAATGCCTCAATGACCAATGTTCACCAACCAACACCTTGGAATTAGGGCCTGCCTACAAGACCCCAGGAGGACCCCATAGGTGTGAGTTCTAGAGCTCCTTGGGGTACTTAGTTGACCCTACATATAGGGAAGAGGGTGGGAAAGTGCCCTGAAGGATGGAATGGGGGCCAGTGATCACGTGGATCTCACTGTAGGATCAGGTTGCCCCACCTGGATGGTACTGCTGACCTAGCCACCAAGAGGAGAGCTTCCACAATTTTGAATTAGGTACTCCAAAGCATGGGGAAAATCTACCACCATCTCTAACAGAGGCCACAATAGAATTCATGCCAAGAACTAGTTGGTAAGTTATAAAATCTTCAATGTTGGGAAATCAGAGAGTCATAGTCAGAATGGTAAAGCCAAAAGAGCACTGGATGTTGAGTTAGAAAAATGCAGCCTGAGTACAGTTCTACTGCTTACTGAATGTGCTTTGTAAGTCATTTAACTTCTCTGAACCTGAGGTCTTTCATCTCTAAAATGAAATGAAATAGGATCAGGATACCCCAGCTGGATGGTACTATTGGCCCAGTTACCAAGAAAGGGGCTTGAAGAATTTCGGAAAAGATACTTCAAAGCATGGAGGCTCTACCATCTCTAACAGAAGGCCACAAGAATAACTGTAATACTAGCCTGGTAGAATTGTTTTGAAGACTGAAAAAGTAAACACACATGAAAATACCCAGCAAACTGGTATTTGGTGATTATTATTGTTGGCCTTCCCATTTCTTTTAAACTATTATTTCGTAAGTAAAGAGAATAAAAATAGCTAATGGCATCCATTATGTTATTACTGACTGTTTTAAATATCAAATCACCCTTTCTTGCTTTCGGTGATGGTTGAAGAGATAAAAGTGGTACTGAGTTTGTGAGTGTTTTTGCTACGTTAAAAGTCTCTAATCAATTTCATGCTTAACATTCTATGGGGAAGGGAAATCATCATGAGGGTAGAGATGGGAGATGGGTAAAATATTATGAAGCATCAGGTTCCTCAGTTCATTTATGCTATGATTTAGGGCTCCCTATGTGTCTGAGTCTGTGACTCAGAAATTCAGGAACTTACTCTTGACATATTTTTGAATATAAAAGAAGAGGATTTTCTTTTTTTTTAAAGAAGAGGTGGGGGATCATCTTTGGATCCTTGGTTGCTATTTTGAGTACATAGAAATGAAATCCGATTTCTGTATTTGCTTATGTACACATGAGGAAATGAAATGTCAAGGATGTCCTTTGCACTATTATCTCAAAATACAGTTTCTATTCAAAGGCTATGATGGATAAACATTATCTAAATTCCTATAGCCTAGCTGGTGACTGTGTGCTAGGCTAGCCCAAAGCACTATTGTGAAACAGAGCTTCTTGTCTTCTTGCCCTGCCAGCTCTCTACCTATATTTTTCCTTTTGAGTCTCCTTTTTCAAAGCTCCGTGATGTCCTTAGAGATTTGAAATGAGGAAAACTTCTCATTACAGTAATTTATCTTTTTTACCACCAAACTTAATGATTCTGCATCACCACCCTACAGGACTTTGCGTATCATTGTTACTGAATCTGAACGCAAATTGGAACTAAAGTTTTGATTATGCACAGTGGTGTCATGCATTATTCCTTCAAGACAAGGTGTACAGTTCAACAGCTGCCTGCAACGTGTATCTCAAAATGAGGACAGTTAAAATTGTATTCAGATTACCCACAAGAAACCCTTCTCATTTAACTAAGTTGTGTCCAGGAGAAAAGAAAAAAGCTATGTGCGGAGCACTCCTATATTCTGCAGTTTGGGTTTTTCACTAAGTCCATCCACATGCATGGTCTTATTTGAAACACACAATCACCCTGTGGAGGTAGGTTGTTTTAGCATGGGAACCTGAAGCTCAGAGAAGGTAAGTAATTTCTCCCAGAGTCAGAGCTAAGATTCACACTCAGTCAGGCACAGTTCCAAAGCCTTACTTGTTCTTTACAAAAAACAAGAACTACCCCGTCAGAAGAGCAGTTTCACTAAAATGGGAGAAAGCTGGAGTTTAAAGAAATAGTGGAATAATGAGTTGGCCTTTGTAAAAGTGACATCAGAACAGAAACCTTTAGATGGGGGAGAAAAATCAAAAAATATATAAAAATATATCTATAGTAGATTTTCTATGATTAAAAAATTCTTTACACAGCAAATCAAGTTTCACAAATGGCAAACTACTAAAATATTTGCAATATTTATGACAATTAACTAGTTAATATCTGTTATATGTAGTTGCTTCAAATCAATATAAAAATTATCCATAAGATGAGAAAAGACAACAGATAATATAACATTGAAATATAAATGGTTAATAAATTTTGAAGAAATCAAATCTACCAGCAATCTAAGAATGTATATCAATAGTTCATCTATTATTCAACCATCATACTGTGTACACACACACACACACACACACACACACACACACTCTCTCTCTCTCTCTCTCTCACGTCACATTGGTAAAGTGTAAGAAAAAAGTTGGTTTTATATAGTCCTAACAGAAATTCAAATAAACTGTTACAAATTTTGGGGAAGTCATTTTGGCAATATGTTGTAAGGAATTTATTTGAAGCACTTTAGGATGTGTACTAAGATCCATATACTAGCATATGTGCTATAGAATTGTTCATGATAGTACAATCTTTAAAATAATCTAATTGTCTGAAAACAGAAAATTGGTTAAGTGATATGCAGTGTATCTTTAAAATGCAGCCATTAAAAATACAGTTACTGTCAAGGCAATATATTCTCTATATACCGCTTAGAAGAATCAAAACAGAGGGACCTATAATATGATTGCATATGATAGGAGAAAATATATAGAAAGATAGGCACCAAAGCTAAGCCACTGTGATTCATTGATTGGAAAATACATTTTAACATCTCTGAAATCAAGACAAGTCTCACAATCAATGGTGTCTTGGTTTCAATGAAAGTTTGCATATGTCCTCATGTTTTTTTTTTTTTTTTTTTTTTTTTACACAGATAGGCATCACTTATGTAATTTTAAAAAGAAGAATGGACTCTGAGCATGATATCACAACACTGCTACTACCTGGCTTATGTGTACTTTTTCCACAGGAGGGAGTGGTGAAGGGGAAATGTGCAAAAATAATTGCTGGGGGTAAGGTGGGGAAGGATAGGAAAGAAGTTAACAAGAGAGCTCATCTAGTTAGTCAGGGAATTCAAGGTTCTAAGTCTTCACAAACTGCTACTAAAAACACTTGTAAATGTGATTATAAAAGTATGCTTTGAAAAAATACAGAGAGATAAACCCAAAAAATGGAGAAAGAGATGCATATCCCAAATTTCAATGAGGTAAAAAAGATAGAGGCTAAAAATGTATCTAATGACCAGAAAGCTTCAACTTTATGGTTGGAAAGATTCTAGGAAGAATAATGGGTTGCCAAGCAGTAAAGAAGGAAGGAAGTCAGTTGGAGTTAGGATAGGGTTATTGGGAACAACGAGGGAATCCTCCTTTCCTTTTTAGATACCATTAGCGGAAAGCCACTCCTAGAATTCCAAGATAATTAGCAGTCTCTCATGACAGCATTTTGAAAAAGACTGAGAAACCTAGAACTGATGACACCATGGCTGGGTACAGTCATAGGTGGATGAGCCACTGTATCTAAAGACTGTTGATTAATGGAAATATGCCAACTAAACTAATTGCCTTGTCTCCTTTCACTGTAAATACCTAATTCATTTCCCACATTACCACTATAATTATCTTTCTAAATCACAGATCTGACCACTGTATATGTTTAACACCTTAGCAGGGCATATAAGGCCCTTTAGCACTGGTTCCTTTGTCGACCTTTTTACCTCAATGCCTATCTCAATAGCCAATAAATGACACTGCAAGCCTCATGTCACCCTTGCTGACACTGTACTCTACACCATGAATGAAATATAGAGCATAGAGATGAATGTAATCCATATGCCAAAAAATCTGGAACCTGGGTAATAAGAAAAAATTGTGGGAAACTAGAGATATTAAGGGAGAATTTCACAGACATCAGCAAAGTCACCATGGAAAAGCAGCAGCACATTTGGAAGACAGAAGTAAAGCCCATGTGCAGGTGTTTCAGAAGCATGTTGTGTTTTTTCTTTATAGCACAAGGATGTTTGAACATATTAGAGTTGCTAAATAACAGGAATACCCAAAAAGACTGTCACAAAAGTCAGAAAGTTTAAGATGACATGAAGAAGCTTTATGAATATCTTTTGGGACTTCCTAAATGTGACTCCCATACTAGGCTGCAGGATGGATGATGTGACATTTAAGGATGCATATAGTGCTGATGGGCTATAGCCTAGACCTCCTGTAGTGGCAGTGTGGCAAGCAACCATCCTAAAAGCCATGCCTTTCTATTATAGTTAAAAGAATAGCCGTGGGCCAGGTGCAGTGGCTCATGTCCGTAATCCCATCACTTTGGGAGGCCAAGGCAGGTGGATCACTTGAGGTCAGTAAAATCTATGGAGCCTCTCCTCAGAAAAATACATTTTGCATATAATTTCTGGGAGTTCGTGAGCTTCCTGAAACACAGCCATCCATGGGCCTTTGCCCATGGTCTATGAGCCCCAAGTCAAAAACCCCTGAATATAATTAGATTTCACAGGTTCAAATTTGATTTAAATTCCCTCTAGTTTGGATTCCAGCTTGCTTTCCTTTGTCTGGATCTTCTGTTGTGCTATCGTCTGAGTATCTATATGACCCAGAAAGACTGGCTCTAGTAATCACTGAAAGAATATTCAGTTCTTAGGAAGGAAAATATTTCCAAGGATACTACTGGTCTGTTGTCAGTCACAGTAGACTGCCATGGATTTGCAGGTATGTGGCATAACAATGCTTTCTACTGAACTAGCTCCCCTTTCACTTCTGGGGCCCCATGTTGCCTTTTAAGCTAGTTGCAAAGAAGGGAAAATGGAAAAACCAGGGGAATGTAACTTGAGCTAAGTCCTGAAGCAATTCATGGCACTGCTTAAAAGAAGTCCACACCTTCTGATGTCCAATCCAAACACCACTCTAAGACAAGGCCATCTGCCTGGTATGCACCATGAAAAATTTTCGTATTAGGCTTATCCATGCCCTTGTGTGAAGTCACCCTGAAAACAAATCTTCACAGATCAGAGAGCCAGGATACAAACAAATGGGAAGATACTGCCCATGGATATCAATGACACAGCTCAACTGAAGCTGAAAAGGAAAGACAAGAGAGAATTACCAGAGGGAGCAGTACTTGCACAAGGGACACGAATACTTTGATGGGGATGGAGAGGGAGTGCCTGAGAAGGGCAATAGTGAGCTGTGTTGTGAGATTTTAGGACACTATATTTAGGTAGCAGAGAGCCTGAGCTAAATTAGCTTTTATTCCAAAATGATTTTCATCAAGAATGCATAAAATTTAATAAGAGACAGGGAATAAGAAGCTTAGAAGGCTTCTGTCAGTCAGTCAATCAGAAAAACAATTATCTAGGAACTCTTTCCATAAGGTAGCTGTGCTAGGCACTGTACAGCCTGAATAGCTCATTAAAGCACCTGTCAGAGGGTCCTCATTCCTTACATAGTTGGCCAGAACTGTGCCCCAAAAACCTATTTTTGGTCCCAATTACCCATTTTCAGGGGGAATAGAAATAAAACTACTTTGTTATATTTGACAAAATATTGTAATGTAATAAAGAATAATATTGATCTCCTTATTGCTTTCGGACAGTAAATACAAGACTACTCCTTAACAATCTCTATCGTTTGCCAAGGAACTCCCAAGTAGCATGTTCCAGAAGCTCTCTCTGTGTGACTTTATCATAGCATTTTCCCCAGTGTACTGAAAGCAGGCATCTACTGGTGTCTCTTGGTAGAATGTAATCTTCAGGAGGGCAGGGCCAGGTCTTGTTTCTAAATCCTCAGAGCTGGCATGGGGCCTCGCCTGTACTGAGCACAGCAGGTCCTGGAATAACGTGGTGTCTTTATAGTGCTGATGAGAAAAAAAATTGATTCCTGACTGGAGCCGCTGTCTGTGTGAAGTGTTCTCCCCATGTCTATATGGGTTTTCTCCAGGTACTCTGGTTTCCTCCCATGTACCAAAGATGTTACCATTAGGTGAAAGGATGTGTCTACATGGTCCATGCGTGTGCGTGTGTGTGCGTGTGCGTGCACTGTGATAAGATGGAATCCTCTCCAGGCTTTGAGCTGTTGGGGTAGGATCCAGCCACCCTCAACCTTGAACTTAAACAATTGGGAAACTAATTTTGGTATTTGCTTTTAATAATCTTTCTTAAATGTACATAAGCTCACATTCACTTCAATGTTTAATGTTAAAAGTGTTTGAGATCTTTATTTGGAAGTTTGATGATGTTTTTCTGACCAGAAATATGCCCTAGGAACTTAATTCTTGTTTTATCAATTAGCCTTTGGTAAAATTGGTTTTGTTATACATCATGTCGCTTAGAGTTGCAGTTTCCAAGAACCTATCAAGGCCATTAAGTGAGGACAGAGTGTACTCAGAGAATCACAAATGCTGACCATCTGAGTCATTTTCTTAGACAGGAGCAATAAGCTATGCTTTTTACTGTCTAGCATGCAGTCCTTCAATTGAGTGCCATCTCATTTAAGAAGGACAGGCTGCAGAAAGGTGCAATTAAAACAAATTAAGATGATCCTAACATCTATTGCTGTAGTGTTAGTAGTATCAGGTTCTTTTTTTTAAAGCTCAAACAGGAAGGTACAGTGTTGTGACTAAAGCAGTGTTTTGTTTGTTTGTTTGTTTGTTTGTTTGTTTTTGACAGAGTCTCGCTCTGTAGCCCAGGCTGGAGTGCAGTGGCACGATCTCTGCTCACTGCAAGCTCCGCCTCTCGGGTTCATGCCATTCTCCTGCCTCAGACTCCTGAGTAGCTGGGACTACAGGCACTTGCCACCATGCCCGGCTAATTTTTTTATTTTTAGTAGAGACGGGGTTTCACCATGTTAGCCAGGATGGTCTCGATCTCCTGACCTCGTGATCCGCCCATCTCAGTCTCCCAAAGGGCTGGGATTACAGGCATGAGCCACCGCGCCCAGCCCGCAATGCTTTTTAAAAATTTGCAACCAATCTGTATTTTTTTCATTTATTTCTTCCTTTCCTCCCTTCCTCCCTTTCTCTCTCTCTCTCTCTCTCTCTCTCTCTCTCTCTCTCTCTCTTTTTTTTTTCTCACTCTGTCACAAAGGCTGGAATGTAGTGGCGTGACTACGGTTCAGGTCACTGCAACCTCTGCCTCCCAGGTTCAAGGATTTATCCTGCCTCAGCCTTCCAAGTAGCTGGGATTACAGGTGCACGTCACCATGCCTGGCTAATTTTTTTGTATTTTTACTAGAAAAGGGGATTCATCATGTTGGCCAGGCTGGTCTTGAGCTCCTGGCCTCAAGTGATCCACCCACCTCGACCTCCCAAAGTGCTGGGATTACAGGTGTGAGCCACTGAGGGACTGGCCTCGTTTCTAAATTCGTCATTTGAATGTGTTCCCACTAAAAATATGCTCAGCTCCTCAGAGAGGCCTTTCCTGCCCATCTCACCTCAATAGGCCACCCTCTGTTAATATCCATATCAGTACCCTTATTGTTTCCCTGTCTGTATTTATGTTGCTAATTTTCCGTTTATTTTTTTACTGTTGTTGGACTTTCATCAAGAAAGTCTATGAGGGCACAGAACATGTCTGTCTTATACACATTTGTATCTCTGGATCTAACCTAGTGCCTGACACACAATAAGTACTCAATAAATATCTGTTGAGTAGAATAAATGGAATTCTTTGAGACTGTACTTTGCAAATAATTTAGTAGAAGAGTAGTTTGTTGAGATCCTACAGAAAAACAAAGATGGTTTAGTTGGCCAAGTAATTTTGAGCAACGCCTAACACTATCTTCCTTCTGGAATACTCGTATATCCAAGGCTCTGAGAACTCTTGCAAGAAAGAAACCATTGAATAGTACTTAGCTTAGTGTGTCCTAAACTTACATGACCAAAAAATCTTTTTAAAAGAAATATCTAATAACATTCTGTGGAATGTATTCTAAAGCGCACACCTTGGGAAAAAGCTTTAAGCACGAAATAAGATCCTGGACCATTACCCCAGAGATGGTGGTAGACATCTTTTGATATTTTTCTATATTTACTGAAAGGCCAAAGACAGCTTCTCTGATCACTCAAGAAAGGAAGAGAAGCTTATTCTCACTAAGTGGTCACTTTCATTCACAACCTCTCCCAATTCCTGCAAATTATGGATTCTTACCTCTTGTTAAATAGCTCCCATCACCATGTAGCATCAAAATGCTCTGGAAAGCATAGCTGGCATCATATTGGGTCTACTTAAAAGGGAAGCCTCCAAGCAACTGGTTTCAACTTCAAATCAGTGCTATTGGCACAGCGTTAAATTTAAGATGGCTTATTTTTTCATTTGAGTTTAATTATTAATTAGCATAAAAATTTCTAACCAAAAGCACTTGTTTTACAAAAGCATCTCCCAGAGCCTTTATTGAAGTAAGTTACTTTCAAATGAGAGCATCAGGATATTCAGGTATGTCTCACCATCATTTTGAGGTGTGAGGTAAGTAATGCATCATCAACAATGATTAAAGTACAGAAGTTTGTGACTCGCTTTTAAAAATCAGTGCTATTTGAATGTCATCCCTATAACAGCATCACTCTCCCTCACCTGCATTCCAATATAGTTTCTAAAATGTGAGAGGAAGAGGTGGACTAGTTCATCTTGAGATGATATGTCTGTGATATGTGCCTATTACTAATATTCTATTAATAGTATAACTGATTTTTAATTTATTCCTGAGCAGAAACAAGAAAGGAAAAAAATGAAAAGGGATTACAAAATCTGGGGCGGCCCCTGGTCATGTATCCTACTTGTGCATAAACCATCTGCTGTCTAGACCATGACTGAAAGCAACTGACAGAAAAAGTGAGCCTTATTAGTCCACTTAATATATGCTTCAATTTAAAGGAAAATATATATTTTCAAATAGCTCTTAAAGATCCAAAGAACTGTACAAAGCAAGGTGAGCTTATGTGGTACTTAATGAAAATTTTCTGGTTTTGAGTATATTGCGGGGAGAGGTGGTGGTGGCTCTGAACCGATTCCCAAAAGTTACCAGTTCTCTATGAAGAGTTACAGTAAATAGACTGCCCTAATTTTGCCAGAAAGCAATACAGAGCTGTTCTCTACGTAGGAAATATAAATGTGTGTTGCATTTGCACCCATTTCAAATGCTATGCTTGGTTTATAACAGCCTGTTTTGAGGTCACAAAAGTGAAAGCCACCAACCACAGCAGATCATAGGTCAATGTTTAACAAACATTTAACAAATCACAAATAAAGTTTGAATCTTTGTGGAAGTGTGAAATGGATGAAAGATTCATGTAACCTCTAACTTCTGGTCAGGCATTCTTTGCATGCACTTTAAAAAAGTCCATTTCAATATCAGGCTAGAGTTAAAGGAAACCCTCCCGCTTATGGCACTTCCAAGGTGAAAATGAAACATTCTGATAAAGCTCATAGCCTTGAGGAAAATTTCAAGTGGCTTATTGCCTTAGTTTTCTCTTATTTCACTTACTCATTATCAGACAGAATTGAAGGACAGATTCTGCCTTTTGCTCTATAGGCTAACTTCTTCTATTCTCTGTGGAGACCACAGTTGGTGACTTGAGTATTCTGCCACCCATTTTTCTGTGTAACCCTTGATTTAATGGACTCGAGATCTGCAAAGCACATTCCATGAAAGAAGTCTGTACATCGGATGATGGGATGTGTGGGTGTGCACGAATTATGCAAAGAGAAAAGTTACTCTTCTGCATGCAATGAACCAAATTATCCCCATTCCTTTGCAGAAGAGTTTTTTTTTTCTTCTTCTTTTTCTTTCTCTTCACAGCTTGAATAATGTTTAGTTGGGATTTCAGGTTTTTCTGGTTTTCAGTAGGATCTGACAGGTGTGGGAAAGGGCCACATGCCCACGGTCAGGGCATCACTTATGAGATCCCTGCCTCTCCTCACATGCATTTATCTATGGCTATGGGTGTCTTGTCACTGGCCCTGATTCCACAGTAAGACTCATAAAACTGGCAACGTTAAGACCAAAATAATGTCATTTAGTGTCTAGGGGGAGGTTACAAAGAGGATTAGAGGCAGGCAGGCAAGCAGGGTATATTAAATAAGTCCATGACTAACAGAGTGTGACAGAAAAGGGTTTTATTCTTTTCAACAAAACAATTCCCTCGGACTAGGACCATTACTCCACTGTGCCTTTATCACCTTGGAATTTTTATGGTTATTTTTGATTAATTCACATTTTTGTAAAGGCTTTTTTGAAATGATGCCAGTTTTCAATTTTTAATTAAAGTCGTAAATAATCTTAATTCTGCCTTAAAAGGTTTATTGTTTCTTTTTTTTTATTGCTGCCAGGAAATATTTCAAATACCAAGTCCTGATGTGAGTGAGCAATTAGAATCTCTCCAAGGTCTAGTAACAACATTGTACCATGTAAATATTACACACTGGTATATCAGCACAAGATTTGGAAATATGGATTGACTAGTTTCAGGTTTATTAGCAACTGCTTCTCCTGGGAGTGACATTTCCTTTTTTTGTTGGATGGAGCAACTTTCATCATTTCAATTTCCACAAATTAATCCATCAAGGATTCATAAAGAATTTTTAAAATCTTTGGATAAAAAGGCAGGCTAAAATCGGAAAGTAAACACTGCAAACTTATCACTAAGGGCTGCGCAATGCAAGTCAACAAGTCAATGAAATCCAATTCAACCACTTGCAGAAAACAGTGAACATCAAAAGCTAAGCCATTTGAGAGACAGGGCCTTCTTTTACATAAGACAAAATTAAGATAACACTGCAATATTTGACATGAGATTACAATACTGCTCCTTGAAAGTACACCCTTGTTTATTTAGATTGCTTGTTAAATGGTGCCTGCAAATTGTCAGTAAAATAATATTTTATAGTCTCAAGATTTGGTTTTCTTTTTTCATTTAGTGCTTCAACAATCTCTCACACAATCGAAACTACTCTTTCTTTATACAGAGGCTGAAACACATCAAGTTTGAACAGGAGAAACCATTAATAATTCCTGAAAATATCCCGTTACATTTCCAAATCTGTCAACCTAGGTTACCTTCTTAACGTGAACATTACAGTGTTGCTTATTTGTCTAGATAGGGGACCGATACTCTTTCATGTCCATGACAATTGTTAATCTCTACAAGGGTACTCTCCGATGTTAATGATAGATTCACTATTATAATAAAACCTTACACATTTGGACAACTTGGAGGCAGAAAATGATCAGATTCAGGGGGAAGAAAACCCCCTCATCTAGAAGGTGTGTTTTTTTTTTTTTTTTTTTTTTTACTAATTCAAATTTGTAAGGTATATATAGATGATAACAAAACAATGGACAGTGGTCCTGCTGAAAGTAGTTAATACCATGCAAAAAGGGTGTGTTATTTTAAGAAGATTAAGCACATGCTTTCTCACTTTATTTACATTATTAATTAACTTAGCAGTTCCTTTGCTTTTCTGAAACACAAGAGCAAATCCAGTGTCCGTCTAATGATCACAGATATCAATTTACTGGGATTCCAATTAAAGAAATTTAACTATATTTCTAGGGGGAAATGATTTTTACAATTAACTTACAAGAGTGGGTTTGTATGCAATTAAGACTATGTATCAAATCCCCCTGACTGAGCATTTTTCTAACTCACAGGGAAAAGGTCAAATTCTTTCCATATACGCACCCTTGGCTGGCACTGTGCTAACACTTCTCAAGGAAGAAAAAAAAAATCTCAAGTAACAAGAAGACTACAGAGCATTTCCCAACATAAAAGTGTTAAATCCCTATAAACCATGAAAGAATGCAAAAGTTCTCAGTAGAAGCCACGGTGACCTGAAAACCCTTGCCATGGGGTTCAATCACTTGAAATACGTTGAGTCTTAAACTGCCCTTAAATTTGTTATAAAGGGCTCTTAAATGAATCAAGAACCCATCTCAATACCAATGAAACACTCGAAAAGCCAAGGTCAGCTCAACATGTTTTCTGCCATGAATAGAAGATACTCATTGATCCAAAAATGTAAAAACTTAGTTACTAGGAAATGCCTTGAAAGGTAGTAAGCTCTCTGTCTCTGGAGGGGTTGAAGCACAGTGCAGTCAACCACTTGCTAGACATCTTATGGAGTTAGGAGAGCAAGCCAGGTGGACTGGCTGGTTGGTCTCTAACATTTCTTCCAAATCTGAGATATTATGATTTTTATGAACTTTGAAAATGCATTAACCCCTCATTAATGTCAAAGTGATTTTAAGTTCAATTCCTTTTTCAGATTTTCATACAAATTCAGAAATCTGCTTTTTCTCTAAGCGTAAAGAATGCTCTCTACTTGTCCTACAGACTTACTTATCTTCTTCATTAGAGCTTCACGATTTTGGCTAATTGATATTTTATGAAAAAGCACTTCTTTCCAGAAAGATTTCTGTGGTGGTGTTTTCCCCAATTCAATTATCTTTAGCTATATGAACTTAACTTCCACAAAAGCTTTTTGTTGCTTTCCAGTTTAATGGACCTTCCTTACTTTTCTCTGATTCCTATTATACAAGCCTTCCCCAGAAATTTGCATAGCTATATCAGCTATGCAAACCATAGCCTCGCTGTTACTTCATGGGAGACTTACCTCCTCAAACGGTCTAAAGCAGGTTACACTATGAGAAGTATAAGAATTTCAAGTGCCCTGCAGAAGCTTTGTGTACTACAAGAATAATTTGAACATGCTTTTCCCGACTGGAAGATTCTCTTTTAAAAATTACCTTTTTCCTTGCTTGTTGATCTTTGGAAGAATGTGCCTTCACATGCTTTCTTAGGGAACTTGGGTCTGTGTAGCGTTTGGTACATCCTGGAATTTGACAAGCATAAGGTTTCTAAATGAGAAAGAAAGAAAGAAACAGCTGTGGTTAAATCATAAAGGTAACTGGGGAATGTTTCACTCAAAGACTATGGACTTCAGAGCATGAACTGTTACCAATTGACTGATGTGAAATGCTAGCTAATACTCATGCATTTTAATTACAAAGTCTAGTAACTTCGCATGATGGTTAAGATAAGGGTAAACTTTCAAGAAACAAAGAGATGCCCTATCCTTGATGATTTCTAAGAGATTGCTTTAGTGTACACTCTAACCACAAAACCGCTTGTGGCACTTTTTAATGTGGAAATTATTAGTAAGCATCTCTAGTCATACTTACAGTTATGTTTCCCTGAGAATAATCTTTGGTACTGTCAGAAACTAGTAAACACATATTCTTTAAGGGTTCAGGTAAAGAAGCTGTAGTAAAGTCCAGAAAAAAACTGGGTATTTTTCAGAAGAAACCTGATTCAGAAGAGAAAGGGAGAGAATTAAGAAGAGAAAATTAGTGTAAAGTGAGTAAGAGACAGTAGGTTTCAAACAGACACGTGAAAAATCATCCAGAGAAGCATTAATAATATTAGTTGCAGAGATGTCCTAGTGTTGAGCCTGAGTTAAGTGAATAAGCTCTTGGCTGAGTGCAATCAGAACACACATTTTGGCTATTTCAATTCCCCCATGCTCCTAGAAGATGTGAGGTATGGTGCTTAAGGCTGAGTCTAGGCTTTTATATATATATATATTGTTCTTTTTTATATATATATAACAATATATATATTGTTGTTTTGTTCTTGTCACTCAGGCTGGAGTACAGTGATGAAATCTTGGCTCACTGCAACCTCTGCCTCCTGGGTTCAAGTGATTCTCCTGCCTCAGCCTCCTGAGTAGCAGGGATTAAAGGTGTGCACCACCATGCCTGGCATTTTTTAATTGTTGTACCCCTCGTGCTTGGTACATAACAGGAATGAATGAATAACAGCAGCTCACATCCATTCACATTTCAGCACTTATTCCTACTGTTATGACCCTTAAACTTATCAAAGGTTTGAGGCTATGACTCTTCAGTTGTGAGATAAATCAAAATCTTCTGCTTTTTCAAGAAATGAAAAATTTAAAAATCACAGGATTAACTGTGTTTATAACATATATTAATAGTAACTGATCTGCTTAGAGTCTCATCAAGTAAGGTATTAGAGCTGTGCTTGTATGATGTGAAATGTAAGGACCAGACCTGAAACCCTGTCTCGGGATTCTTGCTCTAGTAACTTGTTATAGTAAAATAATAATAATCATCATCATCATCTGACTAATCTGATTTTATTGTTGCTTCTGTTTTTATGTGCATATGTGTCATTCTGTGAGCCAACAAATAAGTGGATTACATTATTTGACCTGCTAGAAGCCATATTTATGGTTCACTCCTTTTTTGTGTGTCATTTTTGATTCCAAGAACAAGGTTAAATCATGAATATATAATTTAATTTGACATACCAAACTTGAATTCTATGTTTGACATCTGCTCTGTTCATTGACTGACTGACTGACTGTCTGGTTGGTTGAATCACTCAAAAGTATGCTTCTGGGATGTGCTCGGCACTGTGTTTCAGATTAGGGATCTAAAAGTGAACAACAGATGAACCAGGTTCTCGATACCTCATGGTTTCTACAAAATAGTGAGATTATTGGCTAAAGTCACTTGCCAGTTAGTTTCTACTGAGTAAGCAGATTTTCTTTAACCTGGGAATCTTTCTGAATTCGCATAGCCTTCTTGCACTAGCCTTCCCCACCCTGCCCTGGCTTCAGGAGCGCAACTAGCTAAGATCTTTACTGGCAATCCCATTGTAAAAGCTTATGCTTTGAGCATTACAGGAGATGTTACATGTACAAAAGGCTTGATGACTATTAACAAATTATATACATTGATGCCATTATTATTACCATGGTCACTACAATTTAGGTTGGTAATGTCATTTTCTATTTGATTTTTTTTTTTTTTTTGAGACAAAGTCTCACTCTGTCGTCTAAACTGGAGTGCAATGGCACGATCTCAGCTCACTGCAACCTCCGCCTCCCGGGTTCAAGAGATTCTCCTGCCTCAGCCTCCCAGGTAGCTGGGATTACAGGCATGCGCCACCATGCCTAGCTAATTTTGTGTTTTTAGTAGAGATGGGGTTTCGCCATGTTGGCCAGGCTGGTCTTGAACTCCTGACCTCAGGTGATCCACCCACGTCGGCCTTCCAAAGTGCTGGGATTATAGACGTGAGCCACCGTGCCCGGCTTTCTATTTGATTTTGAGATGTTCTTGGAGAAAGCTTGACTACACACTCACTGTTCCTCTCAGCTGACCTTCACTTTCTTCTCTTGTTGTCAGCCACCAGGGAGGGACTGGTATGCCAAAATAGCAATGTCAGGGACTGATCTAAGTAGTACTGCTGCACCTGTCATTTTATCTCAGGTTACCTAAGCTTTAACTAGCATGCTACACTTCATCCAACCATATATTTTGTTATTTTCCACCTGTACTGTACAATTACTTTCCCTGTCTAGATATTAAGATGCTAATAGAGAAATTAATTAATACAACTATTAAGGGTTAGAATTAGGAACTCAGTAATCTTTATGGGAAAACCATTTTTTCTACAAATAAGGAATCCACTTAGTTGAAGAAAGATACTTTATCCAAAATTCTGACAGTATTAGCATAAGGAGTGCTTAATGAAAGGGAACAAGGACCTAAATTTAAATAATAAATTCTTCAAGCAAGTACAGTTTGTTTTTAAAATCAAGTGTGTGGTTTCTATAGGATTTTAAAAGAGCTTACTAATTTGTTAAATGTAGTAAAAGTTTAAACAGGAGCTAGTTTGGAGCTTAAAGGAAAAAATGATGCTTTAAAAATATTTAATAGAGAAATAATTTTTCCAAAAAAACAAAAATAGCTGAGTTTTAAAAGCTATTGCATTAACAAAAATTGGGAAATCACTGTATTAGGTAGTTTTCCTCAAACGTTTTTTAAAAAGATATATTTTTTTATTCCAAAATGATTTCTGAAAATGCTCTTAGTTTGGTTAGCTAAAATTAGCTCCAAGCAAAGGAGGCCAGTGCGAAACCATAACACTTAGCCTCACAATAGTTCTTTCTAACTACAGATAACTAGGTGGAGTAGAAGCAATTTCTCAAGACAATCTTGTCTCATAAATGTTCATTATTCCATGATAAAGATTAATGACAAATTGGAAAATTTGTTTGATCCCACCAAGAGCATTTTAGGCACAACAAAATAGGCATTTTAACACAATTTATTCTTTTTTTTTCTTTTTCTACTTAGAAAAATCCCACTATTCACCACATTTATTCATAGTATTCTATTTTATTGGCCCTAAAATCACTGAATTCAGGTAGAGTAGAAACTGGGTCCATCCTACACCCATGCTGCTCTAACTATATTTGAGATATTTACTAGGCAAACCATCACATTTATGCATATTCAGGGATAATTCTGTTTAGAAAGGTTATGTGACATATAGCTAAAATGACTTCTATGAATATGACTAATAGAGACTAATATAAAATTTAATAAATATGTCAACTATAACATCAGAAGGATCTTAAATATGTATGAGAAGGTGTGTAGAAATAACAGTATCTTTTCAAAATTCAAACTCTAGTGTAGTTTAATAATAGACATCAGAATGTTAACACCGAAAAAGTACTGTCATGAATACATTATTTGCAAGAATGTGGGATAAGAGATCTATGATGTGTATAATACACTTATCCTGATGGCTTTGTTAAGCAAAGTGAAATTACATAGAGTCTATCTGGCCTAGTGTAAGGAAAATGGCATCAAAACCTGGGAAATGCAAAGGAGGGCTATCAACGTAATTGAGAAAATAAAAGACAAGAATCATAGAAAAGGCATTTGGGAACGAGCAAAATGTTGTAGCATTAAGGGAGTTAAGCGTGTAATAATGAAAATCAATTGTTCTCATAGGGTCGATGTCAAAGAATATGCGGCTGTTAACAGATAGAAAACATGAGGAAACTGAACTCTTGGGAAAGATTTGCTGTTTCTTCTTAGATCAGTTGAAGGTGAAAATACCAGGTGGTTTCTAAAGCAAAGGGCCAAATTCACTCTTGAAAATCATTCCAGCCGCAAAGTTCTATGTCAAGAGGAAAAGAAGCAGGGTAGAAAAAAACAAAGAAAAACAAACAAAAACTGCTTGATATTCCTAGCAATAGCATACATTACCAACTTGATATCTGAATACTGATTTTAATGCCGTCTCTACTGATCACTCTCTGTATTAAAATCCACTACAGGACAGCCCCTAAACTGCTTTTGCTTTGTACATAGCGGTGACCAAGTCACCCTTTTGTCCCAGGAGGTTGTAATATTTAGAATAACCTGCTACTACAGAAAACTGAAACAGCCAAATAGGGCCCCATCTGGCCTTTTACCAGGCTCCACTGCTGCCCTTGGCATTGTCCCTGTAACCTGCAGACCATAAAGCAAACACTTCACCAGCCCACTATCAAGCAGGCACTTCCTCACACCAGGTTCTGGGTTGGAAACTGGAAAGCTCCTGCCATTCTTACAGTGTCCAGATGCGTCCGCTGGTGTTTGGCGCGGTCGCTGGAGTTACTGAAGGCCTTCTGACAACCCGGATGCTGGCACAAATACGGCTTCTCGCCTGTGTGGCTCCGCAAGTGGATCTTGAGATTTTCAAGCCTTGAAAAGGCCTTCTTGCAACCTTCAAACTGCAAAAAGAAAATAATTTTTGGTTGTTGAGAAGAGCCCTGGATGTTTGAGTCTGGGGGACAGGAAAAAGAAAATGTCCTTAGTTTGTACTTTGCTGAAAATGATAAAATAAAATCAAATCCAAACATTAATAAATATTGCTCCTAAAAATATCCAAATGTTTACGTGAACTGCATTTTTCCACTGAATATACATGCCACTTTCTGTACCAGATTTGGGTCCCAAACTGATTTCTGTGATTACTTATGTCAGAGAAAATTCACTGTGAGCCATCTGGCTCTGTTAATAAAAATACAGTAATGTGTGTCTTAAAGATTTATTAAAAATTAACACACTTTTCCATTTCCAAATTGGTCTAAATTGAAGGAACTGGAAAAGAAGAAACTTTCTGACAACTAATAAACTAATAAGAAAAAAACATCAGAGTGATATATGAGAAAAAGGAGAATTGAAGATCTGAGAGCCCAGGATGAAAAAGACTTGCATCCACTAGATCAATATGATCACACATTTCCTTAACTAAATTTGTAAGTTTTTCCAACCCTCAAAAGAGTGACCATGTTAATGTATATGGTAATGACAAGGCTAATGAGATAAAGTTTTTAACACACTTTTATAAAGGAAGCTAAAAGACAATTCATTTAGTGCGAAATCATTTTCCAAATAAAGTACTGTAATACTTTAATCTTTTTTTACTTTTCAGACATTTTGTTATCTAATTCATGAGGAAAAGAAGATAAAAGACTTAAGATTTCAATAAATGTGTCACTGGTTTGTCAATAGTATTTATTGACAGTAATATTTACTCAATGTCTTCTGAGGGCAAAATATCAGCTACTATTAATAGGGTTAAAGTGATTCCAATCCTTGAAGTAACAATCTAATAAAGAAAATGTGTTAGAGAAAGCCTATAAATGAAGCATAAAGGTAAGATGGGGATTTATCTTTTAACTCTCCCTTTGGTCCTAAGCCCCAGAATATTTATGTTACTTAGACAGTTTTAATCCCATTTGAGTTCTCACTGGAAGGGAAATGGAGAAATATGGAAAACCTACTGGAACGAAGCAAAATACATTTAAAGCAATTAAGAAGCCTCACTTCTTACAGAGAAATGCAGTGGGGTGAGGGTGTGTACAAAAGGAAGGTAAGTTCCAGATGGTTCCCATTCAAAATTAGCAGGTATAACTTAACCTTGCTGCAAGAAATTTTATAAAACTCTTTGGCTCTCTTACTTACTATAATAGATGGTAGAGGACATTGTTCACAACAGAATGATCTAGAGCCAGCCAGGTTTTGGTTATTGGAATTTTCATCTTTAAGTAAAGGATGAACTAAGTAAAAAAAAAAAATTAAACATGTCATAACTCCATCTATTTAAGTTGTCCAGATTTTGCATGCTGGAGTATTTTAAGAAATTTATGAAAGTTGTACTTATTTTTGATTGAGAGTTATACATGTTTCACAGACATATGTTGGTTTATTTCAATTTTGATATTTTGCTTAAAATAATTTTGGTGTTTTCCTGATTTCTATTTCACATAAAAATAAATTTAGCCTGAGCAGAAGATGAATGCTGACGAAGCCAACTACTTTCTCAGCAGAGTGAAAGGAAACGTCACTAGAGGGAGAGAGGAGTTAAGGGGCTCATTTCTGCAGCTTTTCAAGTGACTCTCAAATTTAAGAATAAAGGGGTTCAAAATTAAACCCCAACTCATAGCTAAGAGGCCTCTGCTGACCAAACCTCTGTTTTTAGGGTTCTCTTTGAATGACGACTCAGAGAAAACTCTTGGAGCTCAGTTTATTTGACTTGGAATCACCTGGTGGACCACACTTAGGTCTGAAATGAGCTTGTGGTTTTAGACACACCAAGTCTGTAGCCTAGTTCCTAGCAAGGCTCTTTTGTAGGGTGGATTCCATTTTGGGGCCAGCTCCAGGGGCACATACCCAAACCTGAGTAGGCCCCATATCCACTCTGTTCCACAGTCGCCTCAGATCTTGGTCTGAGAGAAAGCTGCATTGTTTCAGCACCAGGATGAGAGTGGAGAACTACTTTAGAATAAGATTAATGAGGTTTCTGTGAGTACAGGATAAAACAACATCGCTAGTTCTACCATAGAGGGATTAGAAGGATCCAAGACATGTCCCTGACTAATTCAAACTGTTCACTTGATAAGACATAAACTATATGTAAGAATACCATTTCCAAGTCTTTCCAGTTAAATGTCCACTTAAATATTCAGTTAAAACTCAACTAATTGCTGTTATTACTCTTAACAGAAGCAATAATCAAAGACCAAAGGGCTTACTGGATTCCAAGCAAATCAGTGCAAAATGAACAATATCTCAGAATATCCTGACCATTTTCAAACAGCAAGGACAGAGGAAAATATAGGCACCCAGACTGAAAATGACAACAAAAAGATTATCTGTAAAATAATCAAAATCCAGTTGATATCAGATGATGTTTCCTCTGTAACAAGAAAGGGCAGAAGACAATAGAACAGCATTACAGTATTCTTAAGGGAAAAGTTTATGAATGAAGGGTTTGACCACATTATGTTGTATGAATAAAGGCAGAAGAAGAAAGGCAATTTCATGTAGTCAGGGGCTCATAACATACACCTGTAACTCACTCTTGTTGAAGAATTCACTAGCAGGAACCATAGAACCCAAGACCAGTAAAATCACGCACTAAAGGATTAATAAATGCCTTGGTGAGGCACAAAATATCCAGCTCCTCACAGGAGTGTGCAGGGCACCACACCTGAATGAACTTGTCACATTGACAATTCTGCCAAAAGAGAAAGGAGGTGCTATTCATTTCTCTAATGGCATCTGGATGAAACTTGAAAGCAAACAATTTTATCCTGAATCATTATCATTTATTATGGGAACAACCCTGTAATTCATCACAAGAATTTCCCCTCCCTCAGGCAGTTTTACCCCTAGATTTGTAAGTTCAAGTAAATGCAAATGCATTAAAAATAAAACAACATTTAGGTAGGCTTATAAAAGACTGTTTATAAAATATACCAAAATTAGATTCTTTGACTGTTTGGGCAAATGGATGCCTTTTATCCTTCTTATTTTTTTCATGTTTTCCAAATCTTTAATGAGGAAGCAAGTCTCACCTTATAAACTGACATCTACACTTAGGGAAGCACGGAACATTAGGAATGTTTCCCTGGGTCTGGCCAGATGCTTTCTCTTCGAGGTTCCTAAAGTTCAAGCCCTTCCTGAGATCCAAGGTCCAAATTGTTAACTGACTGCTTGTGTCACTGCCACTGGACAGCTCCTACCCAAATTGAACAATATCCTATTTTCAGATCTTCTGCTTCCTGGACTAACTGTAGAACCATGAGCCCAGGACTCAGTGACACATGACTGAATGATCAGGCCAGAGTTTGCCCGAGGTTCAAAAACAGACTACGAACAGGAAAACAAGAGAAACACTAACCAACAAGCAAACTCTCAGAATCCAAGGGGGAAACAGAAGGTGGCTGAATAGAGCACAAGGGAGACAAATGCAGGGTGACAGTGTGGGGAGCAGCAGTGGTGGAAAAGGGGCCTGGTGTGCATTCGGCATACCAAGCTCCTTGCTAGAAAATCTCCCCTATGTTAGTAATTTTATCTAAATAGCATTATTTTTTCCCAGCAAATACTGAGTAAGCCCTATGTGCATGAAAGCAAGGTCAATGTGTACGACTGGGCAGGTTACATACTGATGCACCCCTGAGGAGTGTTTCTCAAAGACGGGGTCCCTAGACCAGCAACATTGGCAGCGCCTGGGAACCTGTCAGATATACACATTCTCTGACCCCAGACCTATAGAAGCAGAATGCTGGGAGTGAGGTCCAGCCATCTGACTGCTAACAAGCCCTCCAGAAGATTCTGATATTCTGATGAACACTACTACACTGTGAGCAGGTGAGTCAGGGAATGCCATTCATGGTGTGATCACTGTCCACTTATTGATGAAAATCTTGTGATAAAAGTGAAGCATTTTGCAGAATTTACCCATTTCTAATTCAGACAAGGGTCATAGGGTCTAGTGTAGCAGCGACCATCCTAGGATGGAAAAGGCATCTCCATTCCAGAGCGGGGCAAAAAGGACAAAATCTCAGAATCTCCATCTCTTACTGGAGACTCTTTAAATTCCCAACTTTTTAATTTGCCACTAGGCAGATACCTGGTTCTGAAATAGGTGTGCCCACAAGTTCCCTCGGTGGCCTCCTGACCAATAAAACATCCCATACTTCTGCCCATTACATTCTCTTGTTGAGAAAAAGCACAGAAGGGGAGCCATCATTTTCTGTTTGCACATTTCAGTGGCTTTGCGGACACATATGGGAACGGTGCATGAAACTGTTAAGTGATAGAACTTACACTCATGGGTCTTGAAAATACTGCATTGCATGAAGCCTCACTCTGAGAAGGATTTCTTTAACTCTGAGGCTGTTTTCAAGCAACAAACTTTAATTAGAAAGTTTAAGTTATTGCAAACCTAAAGAACCTTAGCTTGTATCACTTTGCTAATTTAGATTATTTTATATTTAAAGAATTGTAACTGGACTGTAATCACCATCTATATATATTGGCTGATTACAGATTGTTGACATTAAGTGGCATTAAGATGACCTTTGAAATATTACTTTCCCTTTCTATTAGAGGCTTTTGTGTAAGGTTCTAAAAATGAAAGGCTCATTAGACACCATTAAAATAGGATTTATTCCATATGTGTAACCAATAATTAAGTAGAATATTACTCCCTCCCCTAATCAGCTACTTAGAGTGCTGAGAAGCATAAGTTCATATTCAAAGCAGTAATAACAGCAAACCTTTCCTGATCAGGTTTCCATACCATTGCTAATGTCAACTAAACCCAAACAGAAAGGAGTCTATGATGCCGGACATGCTTTTTAAAATATACATTTGATTTGAATTAAGGCTTAGTGTTTATGACCCTGGGAGGTACACACTTTCACAATTCCGTCAATTAAGACCAATTAATCCAATTAGCGATGGCTGATGCTAAGATACACAGCAAGAACTGACTGATGAAGTATATGCCAGTTCACATCTCCACATACAGCCCAAAGATAACAGAGAAGAAAGGCATAGGCAGGAGGATCAGCAAATATTTCTAATCCTGCAGGTACTGTCAAAGTGACTTCCACAATAAGTCCAAGAGTTCAAGTCCACTTGAATCAAGCATGTACCTTCAAAAGCTGTAAATGAAAGATGACTTCTGTGACTCAGAAAAAGATCGTCAAAGGGCCACCTTACACACTTGAGGAGAGGTGAGAAATTTGACGCATGAATTCAGCTGGGATTTAGGTCTGGAAGCTTCTTTCTAGACCACTGCTTCCCAGCTTCACCTGGGAGACTTGTTAAAACACAGACTCTGCCTCACTAGGGCTAGGTCAGACCTGAGATCCTGCATTTCTAACAATCTCCCAGGTGATACTTCTAAATGGTGAATGTTTGAGGGTTACACTTTGAGGAGCAACATTCTAGGGATCATTAGGTCACTCTAATCTCAAAAAGGCACAGTTTGGTGGGATTTTAAAAAGAAGAAGTAAAATAAACAAAAGAACTAGAAAATAAATAAAAGAAGAAAAGAAAGAACCAAACGGTGGCAGTTTCACACCTTAGGTTGTGAAACAGTTAAATCTAATTTTAAAATTTAAGTGGGAAGATAACAGGGAAAAAAAAACATAGAAGAAAAGTCAGAAAAGAAGGACCAAGAATCACAAGAAAGACTGCAGAAGCACACTGGGGCCATCGGATTTTGTTTCTCTTTCCACGGACTTCACATTTGGACATACAGGTCACCTCATGCCACTCTGGCTTCTGTTTCCGGTGCATTCTTAATAGTACTAGATGCTCTAGCAAATCTTAATATTTACATCAGTTTGTAGAAAGTGCTACATAAGGGGGAAAAAGAAAATCATTCAAATGTTTTAAGACTTTTAAAAAGTATCTAATTCATGAATCGATTTTGTGGAATAATAGGGAATTCCTCCTGCTCCTTGTTTTGTTCAGACTAGTAACTCCACAATGGGGACAGAGAACATGTCTCTATATATTCTTGCTTTGTGATTTTACTCATGTTGCAGTCAAATCACCCTCTTGCTCTTAACAGAGCATTGTACTCAGGAGTTACTGGGTTTCCCTTTGGTTTGGTAAAAGGTAATATCTGATTTTATAACATTTCAAAGATTCTACCCAGAGTAATAACAGCCTCACTGGAAATTTATTTAAAGTTGTGATAAGGTTGTCCCTGGTTAATTTGAGAGTCCTCTTAACTTCAGGGGAATCAGTGTAACCTAAACTGAGTTTCCAAAGTTTCCAAGTATCTAAACAGATTTGCACTTGCATTTCCTACAACAATCTTCAAAGTTTCCCTGACCCTGGGTTTGGCTAGGGCAGAAGGAGGGGAGAAAAGGCTGCGACACTTTGTCTCAATGAGTCAATCACTCACTGAGTGCATGCCAGTCATCTGGCATCTGGCATTGTGAAGTGGCCTACAGTCCTCATTTACCCAGATTATCTGGAATTATTAAAATTTTTGTAGAATTAATATCAAACTCTTTCTGTAATGTTTTCCTAAACTGTAATAAAGAGATTCAAATTACTACATTTTTCCTTATTATTCTGGTGTACAAAATGGGCCTATTAACTAGCTCATAAATATAACTTCCTGGCTTCTTGTGCTGCTTATTTTTGATGAAGAAATCTGTATAAAACAAGGTTTACTGAAATGGACAGTACATACACGTTTCTTATTGGTTTAAAGGAATATGTTGTTTTTTAACATTTGGGTCATGAGTAAGCAGCTGATTCCTAAAAGGGTCTTTGAAATGAGGTAGCAAATTTAATGAGAGTTCAACTTAAAAAACGAAAATGAAAAAAACATTTCAAGAAGCCACAAGACAATGTAGAGAGAAATATGTTATTTCTGTTGCAACATTTGAACCATATTAAATTTTTATGGAAATTATCAAGTGTCTGGTTTGTAACAATTGAAAGGATCTGAGGACAAATGGAACCTCATCATGGGTATTATACCATGACTGGAAAAAGAATATTCGCAGTGCAACATTGATACTTAAGATATATCATATGGCCCTCTCTAGATATTCTACACATATAAGGTATCATATATTATTGATGTTATACCAATACAATGCCAGAAAACTACAATTTCAAGTGAATAATTATTTCTGTGAGTGGGTAAATAATGAAAACTGGTTGTCTGGAGGTTACGTAAACACAACAATAAGTTTTTGTTGCTGCTGTTGTTTATTAGCATTGATTTCATTCAATCTGTGAATACATATCCACAAGAGCACGTATACTTCAGGGGCTGACAGACAACAAAAAATGCATTTGATAACATGCCAGTAGAGCAAATGTTTTATGGCTATGTAATTAGCTCTGCTAAACATACCTGTCTTAGTCCATCTTCTGTTGCTAGAACTGAATACCACAGACTAGGTAATTTATAAAAAATAGAGGTTTATTTAACTCACAGTTCAGAAGACTGAGAAGTCCAAGGGCATGGCAGCAGCATTCGCTGAGGGCTTTCATACTGTGTCATATCATGGCAGAGAAGCCAAAGGGGAAGTTGGCATGTGAGAAAAGGGGGCGAAACACAAGAGGTGACCTCACTTTACAACAGCCTGCTTTGGAGACAACTAATGCAGTCCCACTAGAGTGAGAACTCACTCACTCCTGTGACAATTAGCCCAGGCTCACGGGAGCAGCATTAATTCCTCTTAACAATCCAACCACTTTTTAAGGCCCACCTCTCAGCACTGACACATAGAGGGGACCAAATTTTCAACATATGAACTCCAGGTATCATACTCAAACCGTAGAAACAGCTAAAAGCAACCAAAGTATTTAATTTTCTGTGTACCTGTGTTTCTGATCACCATGTAGCCACGTATAATCCATGTACATGTATCTATAATATATAAGCATAATACTTCTATGAAGTATAAAGCATACAAATAAAAGCAGTGCTCAGCTGTTTTACTACTCTATATTAAAGAAAAGAATTACTTCAAACTCTAAGTATAGCAGTATACCAAGTGACCTCCTCCATGAAGACCATGCACATATTGAGTTTCTCGCACAATGAGTATTTCATTAGGCTCTGCAAAAGTAACATTGGTTTTCATCTTACCTTTCCTGCGCTCATAATGTGTTGCAGGAGATAGACATACACGCAGAATAAATTTGGAATCTGACCCTGCTTGCTCCAATACCCCCATATTATTTTTTATATATAAAAATGAGATGACTATTGCAGAGGTGAGGAAACCAAGAGAAGTTTGGATAATTCATCCTTTCAATTTTAGGCAATATTTTTGTATTAAAAAAAACTCAGAAACATTCTCTATAACTTTAGTTTCTCCAAATCATCTGCCTCAAAAATATACTTTCAACTTTCAGAAGTCAGATAGGGAAAGATGAAGTAAAAGACAACTAATTAAGCAAAACGAAACAAGAAGTAGAAAAACAAAAAACAGAGAGAAAGAGACACTACAGGTCAAAGAAGGGAAGGGGGAGGAAGAAAGTATGAGACCTATGGCTTAGCATATATGTGATCAGGCCTGTCCCCTCTTACCTATCCCCCCACATCTCCTACCTGGGCTCCAGACCAGCCAAGCTGCAGTTCCCTAATTAAGCAGCATGTTGCTCTTTGCCTCTTACCTTTGCATATACTACTTCCTGTGCCTGGTAACATCCTACTGACCCTTTAGCTTGGTGCCACCTCCTCTGGGAAGCCTTCCTTTAGGCTTCTGCCAAGGCACAACAGATCAGTGCCCACACATACCCACCATGCTTTGCCTACTGCCTTGCTAACACTTGGAAATATAGTAATTGGATTGTTTGTTTCCCCAACTAGGCTGTGAGCTTTATAAGGACAAAGTACTGAGTCTTATTAATACTTTTGTTGCCAGCACTAGGTACAGGGCTTGGCATATACTTGGCAAGTGATTGTAGATTATTTGCTAAATAAATGCTAAGGAAAATGGAGAGAATGAACTCTTTGTAAGAAAGCATATTGATTTCCTAGACTTCCTGTGCAGTAAGCTCATTAAGGCCTTTTAATTAGGTAGGGTTAGTTACTGCTCATGATGACATCAAATGGTCAACACTGCAAAAGCTTTTATAAAATGTATTTATAGGTTTTAGATGCTGAATTTTAATGTCCTATAGAACTACTGTAAAATGTATCTTTAATTATTTTAATATTTAACCATGTGAGGAAAAATACTAATAACAACATATGGTTGTGTTTTTTGTGAATGTGAAGCATTTACTTCTTTATTGATATTCTGAGAAATTTGCAGCAACACTGGTGAAGTAAGTGAGCTGTTTTCCTACCACTCCCTTTTCCAAATCTGAGCTAAACACACAGATCTATTGGGAACATGTTATTAGCAATAATTCAAGGCACACAAATGTGTGCCTTCTTCATACATAAAGGAAAAGAAACTGTTTTAAATTGCCTTTTAAAAGTTGAGCTAATATGCTGTCAAATATGCCAGGAAAGAGCCTCTCATCAGAGTTTCTCATGCAAAGAAAAAAGATCTTTTGACCTTGCCTTGAATTACCCTGAGTCAAGTGTCCCCACACAGCAGGTCAAGCAGTTTCCCATGATGCCATGCCTCTGTCAACCATCCTATAGCCAACCTCTCAGAATGGGAGGCAGAGACTCCAATCCTGTGTCCCAGGTTATAACTATGCTTGGCTACAGGGTTTGTGTTCAAAGCACATGGGCTGAAGCAAAGCCTTGGCTCTGTCTTCCCTGTTGGCAATGGACTTGGCTGCCCAGTAATTAATTGTCTTTGACTGCAAAGATGAGAATTGCCACTGCTTGCCTTCAGTTTTATTAAGAATTGGCATGCTTGGTTTAACAGAACTAAGCAATATATTTATTTACTATGGTGTTTCCCAAAATGATTGCTGAATTCTGTCATCTCTTGACTGAGAAACTGTTTGCGGGTTGCAACAGAATGTATGCTAACATACATACAGCAACACAAACCTCCAAGACAAACTGTTTAAGTCAATTTGCTTATCATATAGGCATATAGGTGCAAATATGTGCATATGCATTTGTGGGTACAGCCATGGGCACACACTTTAACACTTGCACACATATCCCACACAGATTCTGTAATAAATGTGTGTGTTTAAGATCTGTGTGCAGGGGTGTAGAAGCAAGCATGAATTTGCCAAGAGAGAAAAGGAAATTCACACACGAAGAGAATAATTTACCATAAATTGGCCCACACTGAGTTTATTCCAAAAAACGGAGTGCAAGATGCCAAATTTTTAATGGCTCTTGCTATTCCAGATCTGGCCCTGACAAGCTTTGGAAGAGATGCAAGTGGGCAGGAAAGATGGGATTAAAAAATTATATCTTAAGCCTTTTCACTTTCAAATGTAAAATTTCCACCACTGTGACAGGGGGAAAGAGAGTGGCAGGGATATTTTCCTGACACTGTGCTTTTCTCAACAAAAAGCCATCGATTTCCACTATGCACTTCTTAAATATAAATCCTGTACTTCTTGTTAAAAATCATCTGTGACTGGCTGCCTAAAAAAGAAAGAGATATGAAAATAATGGAACTCAAAACCTTGCATTAGCCCTGGCGGCCATTACAAAGGGGTGATCTCAGAGTGATGCCTTCACTGCAGCTCCATCGTCCTAGGATTGACAATCTTTTGTGACAACCCACACTGGTTCATCAAAACTACTCACTCGCTTCTAAAATGCATCACCTCCAGTTTCTTTTCTTTCAAGGTGCAACTTTTCTGCATAGCTTTCCCATCACAAGCCTAGCTGGCACACAGCAGGGACTCAGAAAACCCTTCATTCTTTCCACTTGCTCTTCTCTTTTCTTGTCCTGATTTTAAACTACTCTATCCCATTTCTGAATGTCTTTCTCTTTTGGTTGATGAGGAAATCTCTCTCACATTTTACCCCTTCTTCCTACATGCCCTTCATCCTATATGTTCACTCATGGGTAAGAAACTGTCATTAAATCCATTAACTCTTTCTATTGATGACCTTTTAAGTCTTAAGACCCACACTCACAGTTATTCAATCACTGTTATGCATGCACTGCACTTTGATCCCTATAATTCTTACGAAAAATACCTTGGCTCAGAATTGTAACCTCAATCCCCCTGACTGTTCTACTTAATACACCTTCCATCCCCTCTCTCTGGAACTTGACTCCAATGATCACAAGAATAACAGGTCTATGAAAAATTCTGCTTAAAATTATAAAGTCTAGGGTAGATGAAAACATTTCATCTCAGTTTAAATTTGATGAGAATATGGGTCTAATTATTTAGAGTAGTTGGCCTTTGCATTGAATTTAAAGTACTATTGTTTATTATTTCCATAAAAAGTAAAAGAATTAGTAAAATGAGTTGTTTCCATGATACGTTTCTTCCTTTATTTCATCTCTTCGCCATCTTACAGAGCCAACAATTTTGGCTGGAAAGTATTTAGCACATAGTAAATTCTCAATAAATGTGAGCCATTATCATCAACATCCATATGTATTCAAATTATCTACTATTTTATTGTTCCCATTTTACAAGTGAAGGAAATTGAGACATAGAGAGGTTAAGTGACTTGCCAAAGTCACACAGCTAGTAAGTGAAGAGCCTCAACTAGGATCATGGCCTTTTGGCTCAGTTATTTAACCAAGTATTCCCTCCGTGTAATTCCAAAGGAATGTTATTTTTCAAGAGGTCAAGGAGATAAGAAAAGAAACATGTCTTAGAAGGAATCCAGTTGCTCTCTTTTTTTCTCTTACAAAGTAAAATATATTAATAATTTAAATTCACAAAGACCAACTATCCTAAATTACACTAATCATTCTTATCAAAATCTGAGCACAGAGTTAAACCATTAGCAATGACGAGAAAGTACTGTGAGGCTTATGTTCTTGACACAATCTTCCTTTTTAACTAACCATACTTCTCAAATAAAAACAAATGTGGTATGCATCTGTGAGCCACTCAGAAGCCTGGGCTGCTGAGAAAAAAATGCAAAGTGATACCTGGCATAAAAGAGTCAACACGGCAATTCTAGAAGAACCTACAAGATTGCACATTCAGCCAAACAATGAAATATCTTACAGAAAGATCCCTTTTCATTTTATCAAATACAGGATCCTAAGAATTACTACCAATTTACCAACAGTAACAAAACTTGGCCCTTCTTAGGTGTATACTTAGCTTAGTTTTTCTTCAAAGTAACTTTACTGGTGGAAAAAAGAAAGATGTTTTAGAAGTTCCCATAATCTAACAGGTGCCTAATACATATTAGGTGCTCAACAAACTGTCTTTTCCTGGAAAAATGATAAATCAATGGAATATTTGCCTAAATATTTGTTGTAGCACTTTCAATTCTCTTTGAGGCAAAATTCCTCGAGAAAGAGAAAAATAGTTCATTTTGCTATTTTCCATTGGTGGATATAAGAATCCAATCTGCATCATATCAGAAGACACATGACTATTGACTGTTCCATTGTTAAACTTGGCCTAGATCTCTCCTCTGAACCCCAAGCCTTACTGCCTATTCAATATCTCTATACTGAGGGCTCACAGGCATCTCAAAGGTACATATTCCAACACTTAACAATAACCTTTTCCCCCAGAGTCTTCACTGCCTGCTCTTTATTCACCCAGCAGTTCAGCCCCAAAGCCTACAAGTCATTCTTTACATTTCCCTCTCCCACATACCTGCCTCTAATCTCCAAGTCTGCAACCATCTCTCAAACATGAATACTTCTCTCCATCAATATCTGACTTTCCCCAGGCTAAGCCACTATGGCATCCCACCTGGTCTACTTCAATGATCTCCTAATAGGTCTCCCCCATCCACTCTTGTCCTTACCCACCATCTAGTGTCACACTGAAGCTGGAGTCACTTTCGAAAACAGGAAATCTAATAATGTCCCTTTTTTGTGCAGAGTTCTTCAAAGATTTCCCACTGGTTTTCAGATAAAGTCCAAAGCCTCGCCATGGCTCATAAGTCTTGCTTGATGTGGCCCCGCCTACTTCTCCAGCCTCATCCTCACCTCTCCTCCCTTTCCCTTTGCTCCCTCAGCTCAGTTTCTCAAGGGCGCCATGCCCCTTCTCACCTCAGGGCATTTGCACATGCTATTTCCTTTGCCTAGAAAAATGTTTTCCTCTTATTTGCCTGGTTAAATCCTAGGCATTATTTACAGCTTAGTTGAAATATTTCTTTTTCAGAAAAGCATTCTCTGTCCCAGTGGTTATGTTCGGTATCTCACATATACACCCTTAAAGCATCCTCATGGGACGTGAGTCCATTAGGACAGGAACCAGGCTTGTCCCTTTTCATGATGCAGCAGCTTGTGCAGTAAGCATCCAATGCAGATGTGTTGACTAATGGACAAGTCACTTGTCCATTAAAATGCAAGTTATTCGTATTAAAATGCTTTCTTCTTCACTTCTCCTCCCTTCCTCTCTTTCTTTCTCTTTTTGAAACTATGCTTCTAGGGCTTAAAATCTGCTCAGAATAACCATAAATTCATAGGAACAGTGCTTGGTCTAACAATGGGGAATAATAAAAGATGAGACAAACTTACAGAACAGACCCTCAGGTCTGGAGACAAAAAAAAAAAAATGTTTGTGAAGCCCTCTATAATTTCTAAGTTCTACACGAAATGCATGTTTTCTAGATTCTAACTGCACACACAGAAATATCTCAACTCATTTTGACAGAGTTATCCACCAGGGAGATGAATAAATAGCTTCACTAAATACATATGGTGCAATTACACCCAGCAATAAGTGACAATAGGTCTTGCTTTATAGTAATCTAAAAATTCAAAGCCCAATTATTTCAGCTTCTCAGTAAATAATACTGAAAAGACGTGGTAGTAAAGCAACTTAAGAACATACTGTATTAGTAAACGCTAATGATCTCTTTATGATCCACAGAGCCACTTCTTTTTCTTCTGAAGGAAAGAAAGCTTTTTGTAAATTAAGAAAGAAAAAAAAAAAAGCAAGCCATCCATGAGCTACAGCCAAGAACAAAATGAAAGCAGGGAGTACTCCTTTTGATCTTTCAAGAGTAGTATTTAGTTAAAGAATGTATGCTGGACTACAGAAAAACATGACCAGAAACATGAGCATTTGAGACCTGAAAAATAGACCACTGGCAGCTGGTCTTTTGAAAAATATATTTATAAGAAAAAATAAAAAATTAAAAAAGGGACCTGTACTCTATAGTTCTAAATTTCAGGGTGAGCTGACACTGACTTTAATAAAAGGGGTCAGTTTCAGACTTCTTTTTGGAATGCAGAAGCACTGCAAGTAATTGGCATAATTAGCAGTTTAGAAATGCAAATCAAATTCGAACTTGAAATGACTGAGATGGAAAAGCAACCTCAACAGGGAAAAGAGGAGAGAGAGAAAGAGAGGAAGAAGCATGAACACACACACACGCACGCACGCACACACACACTGGCCTTTCTGGATGATCTGAGGTTAGCCGAAGACACAGTAAAGACAGATCTGGGATCCAGCTGATCACCAGCACACTGACTGAACTTTTAGACAACCGTGGTGAGAGAGAGAGGGGAAACCAGAAACTGCCTAGCCACAGGTTCCCCCAGGCCAAGATAATTTGAAGAATGACAATTCACAAGGCAGATCTGGGAAAAAAATGCCTATTTACGCTTCTGTTTGCATACTCCCTGGACTTCTGGTGTTTGTTATTTTTCTAATTTGAGCAAACCATGTAAGCTTTTGATATCTCAAAAATAAAATCATATGGCTAATAAAGTATTTGTTGAGGGAGAAAAAAGTTAGTTCACTGACATAGGTTTACTTTTTGGTCACCTTACTACTGGGAAATCGTAATCCACCTCTCTGCTCTTCTGCTTACTTGTGACCCATTTGAACCAGAAGCCGCCCAGAGGCACCACCACCCAGGGGAACCCTGGCACTCTCTGAAGCTCCAGACTGGACCTGACCAGGCTCACTCAATTTGCACCTTCTTTGCACACTGTATTTTTCCTTTCTAATTCTTTACCTATCTGCCATTAAGTACAAATTTCAGTAATCATCTGCTTAACAGCACTCCTGAGTTCTGCATCTATTTTGTTCATCTATTTCCAGAGCCTGTCGCAGTGCCTGGAACTTGCCAGGTGCTCAATGCACGAAAATCACAAATTCTGGGATTGGTGAGTAATAATGGGTCAGATTATCCAAATGTCAAAGCTACCCTTTGGATCTTCACTTATTCAATGATCAAAAGTCAATTACTGAGACTTTATCAGGTAAATTTTGTCTGGAAACAACACATAACATCTGAAACAATAATACCAAATGGTATCCTAGCGCAGTGCTTCTTGGACTTTAATCTCCTTGGGAGTTCCTTATAAAGCAGACTCCGATTCAGTATGTCTGGGATGGGGTCTGGATGCTACATGTCTAAAAACACTCCCAACCGATGCTGATGCAGCTGGTCTTCAGGCCACACTTTGTTTGGCAAGACCCTGGGGAAGCTAATTGACAACCCCACCCAGCTTTCCCCTTATGCAAATCTTATTTATTTTTCATTAAAAAAAATCATATTGTGATTGCAACCTGGGCAGTTCCTGGTTCAGATATTCAAAAAGATGTATTCTTGAGCTGTTGAAGAGCCAAGTCACCACTTCTTGTTTTTTTCTGAGATTTGAGGGATCTGCACTACACATATTGTCTGATAAATTCTGCCTCTCACCAGAAAATTTAGCCATATCTTTAGTACCCCAATGAAAGATTCACTTCTATCAAGGGAATCAGGCGCGGAAAAAAATGAACTTGGATTTTCCATAGGGTATTCTTTTTATGGTAGAATCTTTTGAGAATATTTGCCTTGTTTTGTTGGTTTTTTGAGAAATTGTTACATATGCAGCACTTAAGTATTTATAATGTACAGAAGGTCTCCTTTATCTCTTAGGATTTCTTTCCACTTACGTGATCAATATTGTACAGATCATTCTTTCCAACAGTTTCTAAGCTATTGTGGATAGACTAAAATGGGCGATGGATATCAACATTTTGATCTTTACACTGACTTCCATATCTCTTAATATTCAGTGATTCCCCCTTGTAAAGTGAGGGTTTGAGTTGTTTCTTCAAACAATGACACAGTAATATAGATGTTTTCTGCAGGCAATATCTGAATATTTCTTTGTACAAATGGTCTTGCCTCATATCACAATGCAAAGAGCTGATAATGTAGGTTTAATGACTTTTCAATGGATTAAAAGTAAGTCGTTGAAAACATATTTTTGATAACAATTCTTTTGTTAGTACTTGTTGTTGGCTCTCCTGGAGGAATATTGCCAATGATAATTAGATTTGCGCTCTCTCTCTCTCTCTCTCTATATATATATATATGTATATATATATAAATATATCTTCTTCATCTCACATACACACAGACACAGACACACACACAAACGCACACACACACATGCATTTGCTGAAAAAGTAAACATGTGGCTTTATGTCTGTAGTATACCAATCAACATATCAAAATCCAAATTTAGAATCCTAATTCACAATACCACTTTTTTTTCCCTTTTTTCTCCCCCTCACTTGGAGTAAATTAAATTCAGCCTTTGTTGGAAGGAAATGTAAAATGTGTTTCACACATATATTTAACACTAATCTGTTCTCCCTACCTTAATTATGCTTTGAATTTCTGTGGGATCTTATATTCCAGGGTCTCAATTTACTTTTATAAATATTCATTGATTTTTTCCATCTCTATTAATGGTGCTAAAAATTACCTTTCTTTTTGCATTTGGAGAAACTGAGGCACCAGGGAGAAATCTATGGTTTGTCACTTAACACCCAACTGTAGAGCTGCAAATGTGACCTAGAAGCTCCTCGATAAAGAGGCAACCCTCCTGCCAAAGCTTAGAAATAATGGTACAATGTTCACTGGAGGATTAAATCAGAGCCAGTCTGCTCACATTCTAGGCACAGCTACATTCTCTATGTTGTCTTTTCCTTAGTACAAAGTGCAGTAACAGAATAGCTGCCCCGTGGTTAAAGAGAAATGATTACAGAAAAGAACAGTTGGAGAAAACAAGGCAAAAGTACTTGGATTTTACTCAGTGGGAGTCCATCACAGTAACTAATGGGCTGAGAATGTTTCTATTTTTTCACCAAGTAATCCATATGCAAATTTCCTGCAGTATTCAATATGCACTTCCAAGCTCAGTAAATGTTTTCTATTCTTTTCTGCTTAGCTCTCTCAGCTTTTTCCAATTAGGCCCTGTTTATTTAGAAAAAAAGAAAATGTCTAAAGGAAGGATTAAGCTCTGTATCTTATGGAGAAAGAACGAATATTAGAAATTCTTTCAGGATCTAGAGGATGCATTCTTTACTCATCCTCCCCGCTGGGATGGGTAATGAGAATAAAGTAAAAGAGGATGAAGCTTTTTACTTCATTTGGTTTGTTCAGCTGAAAACATGCCTTTGACGATCTGGAATTAAATCCAAAATGCGTGACAATTCAGACAATGGTGCACATGGAATAAGCTGGTGGGTAAAAATAAATAAATAAAAGAGAGATGCGATGAGAAAGCTCAAAAGGCCCCACCTGGTGAGCAGAAGTTCTGCAAAAGCAAGGGAATTCACGACGTAGAGAGGACAAGGGGACAGGCTGCGGAGAGACAGCACAGGCTGGAGTTAGTGGCTGTGCCAAATGAAGACAACCTGGGGAACAGAGCTGTAAATCAGAGAGATGTTGCAAACGCATGGCCTCCCAGGGTAGTAGTCAGGGAAGACGGCCAGCATGAGTCAGGCCTTCCCATCTTTAGTCACTGCACCCGTGAAGACACGTGGTGTTCTGCCTATCTCTGTTAGGTTTTAAATTGAAAGTTGAAGGTCAAATTGTGCTTAAAGTAAGACAGTTTCTCAACTCAGCTTCAGATCTTTTCTATCTATTTGTTTATTTATTGAAAGAGAGAAAGAGAAATAAAAGATCCCTGAACTTGAGTTCCTTGGCAGACAGGATGGAGGTGTCATGGTGCCTGAGAAGGAATTTCTGACCCTGAGGATGGCCTGCTTCAAGAGGCTGCTGTGACACCACAAGAGATATTATAGATGATATTTTACAAACCTAAAAACATCATACCGATGAAAAAGGGGTCAGGAGCAGTAGTTATGGTTGGCGTTGGATTAAAGAACAGGAAATAGCCAAGATGCTTCCAGGATCTTGGAACAGATTCTTACCAAACAGGGTTGTAAAGAACTAAGCATGACAAGTAGCAAAATGTCAGATTAATTTTCTCTCCTAAATTAATTAATTTAGGGATTCAAAAGCCATAGAGAGTAATAATTGAGAAATTATAGTTAAGAATAGACTGTTCACCTAGTGACTGAATAACACAAAAAGCTCTTCAGAAATCTTCATGATAAGTTGACTTGCCTAAAAGACCATAAATAGGAAAAATCTGGGGAAAAAAGTGTCAGTATAATCAGCAATGAGAAGTCTCCCTTTAATGACAGCTATGGGGAAAGATGGGCACCTGAAAGAAGTAGTATATACATACAAGTGATTGGCTAGGATCATACCATAGACTGCCCCCATAAGTATTTCCTACCACAATTGACATTCTCCAGATTCAGAAAAAAAAAAAAAAAAAAGAAAAAAAAAGAAAAGAGAAGAAAAACGAAAAGAATTCTTCATCTGTGGTCAAACTACCTGCTTACATTGTCCATGAGAAAAAACTGTTGTGGCTACTACATTACCTAATGGTCATTTATAAAAGCTGACTTTCATTCTTTAGCGTACCAGTTGAAAGAAAAAAAAAATCACCTCCAATAGGTTTTATATTTTCAGTTCCAAGACACGACAATGCTCTCAAATTTCAGTTTCTCAAGTCTCAAGCTTCGAGAAAAATAAACTAAACAAAAGCCTGCCAAAAACCCAGACTGGCTATTAAAATGTTACAACCAACCGCCATGAGTTTGAGACTATAGATGGTATCCAAATTAACAGAAATGTCCTGGACAGAAGCCTTCAGATCACCACGCAACGGGCTTTGATGCTCTTTGTCTAATTCTGTGGAGACCCAATCCTCAAGTAGAATATTTTTGGCCCATCAAATAAAGGCCTTTCCCAGGAAGCCAAAGGGCTTGGAGACATCGCTCTGATTCTCAGCCCATTCTTAAGTAACTCAACACACTGGATCTAACCCCTAGCTTTAGAGTACAACAAAAGACGTTGCATGGAGGGTTGTTTTTTTTTTGTTTGTTTGTTTTTTTTTGTTTTTTTTCCGTTTTGATCTCACAGACCAGTTGTATTTTCTTCCTCCTTTCATTACTGAAGTAACTCCTTCCATGTGCCAACTTTGAATAATCCTCAAACAGTAATTTCATTACAGAAACGATCTCAGTTGATCAGGCTGTAATGACTTTGGATGTTTCGTCTTTATCTGGCTTTTTTCTTTTGCAGCTTCACTGACATGATGAGAGCTCCCCAAAAAGGGCAGGCTTCTGCCTCAACTCTCAGGCACATCAATAATAAGAACAATCTACACTTGCAGTCACAAGCTGATTAAGCCCCCGTATCCTCCCTGGCAAATCGTCTAAGAGCTCCATCCTTGAGAACTTGCCCTGGAACTCACAGCATGGCATAAGCAGTTGGAACTAAAACCTGAAAAATCTTTACTAGGCCTCTAAGCCACCTGCCTCCCACAGTGCGGCAGAATGGGAAGAAAATCTCAAAGTGGCTCCCTATCTACAGTATATATCTGTTATTTCTTTGAAGGTGTGGCCTAGGGGTCTCAAATGGAAAAGCAGGATAAAATAATCACCAAGCAGTGGGTTTGGAGCCCTTTCCTGAGAGTGTTTTACACTGCCTACACATTAAACCTGTTCTTGTTTATGCAGTAATCAATGTATTTGGATTGAATAACACTTCCCCAGTTTGGCTGCCTAGCCAATTAATGTCTTTGCTTTCACCTTTATAATTAGCACATTTAAAAGAAGATTTAAAAAGTTGCTATTCAGGTGGCAGTGAGGAGAAGGCACTGAGCCTGCGTGTGCAGGAGGAACAAAGACTCAAACTACAGGGAGTTGCAAGATGAACCACGAGATGGGATTTGCATATTGCAGACTTGTCAACCAAGGGACTTATCAAGCAGCCCTAAGGATATACCACCAGGGCAGTACTGACATAGAAAATTAGATCCTCACCCCAGAGGCAACACTAGAGAACAGCGATTTTAAATAGAAGCCACATTTAAAACCTTGCTATTAGGCACATACGTATACCATGACTCTGGAAAACAGACAAAGAAATGTTAGCATCAACAGACTTCTTGGTGAGGTTTCTTTCATTGTCATTCCCAGTCCATCTCAGATGCACAAAGGAAAGGGCTTTTTCATGTTTTTCCTTTTGTCTGAAAAAATTAGGCATTTATATCACCTGCTCAGATTCACACAAAGACACACACCATAGATATTGCAAGGCTGTGCAAAATGCTCTGCCTGAAATCCCCATGTTGCAAATCAGAGAGCTTCGTGGGACTGGCAAACAAGACCCCAAACAAAGAGATTATCATGGTTAATAAATCACATCTTCAGTGAGGGAATTTAGTGGCAGCAAACGTCACACTCTTAAAGTTCTTTATGAAAAGCTGATTGGTAATGGCAAGCTGTGGCTCCTTTGGTAATCCTAACCCCTGATTGACTTTCCACCAGAATGTTCCAACATTGCCTTCCACTCTCTCAGTTCCCTGGAAACATATTTTGGAGGTAAATGTCTGCCATATATGACTACCAAGCCCTTAAGTGAACAACTGCACAATTCAGAGTTTTCATGAGTCTTCAGGAGCTTTTCCTCCCACATGTATAATAACAATAAGGCTTTTTGAAGATGAGAGGAAGAGAAAAATGCACCATTTTTTATTGAGCGTCTAGTGTGCATGTGCTATGCCGTGGGCCAGACACTTTCATAAAAGTTTCCTAAGTCAATTCTTTTTTCAAAAAACGTCATGAATTATTAGAGTTATTTTACTAATAAAGATATCAAGACTCAAAGAAGTTAAGCAATAATGCCCACAAGTAATGCTAGTTGGGGTTGGAGTCAGACTGATGTACCTATAAATCTCCTCATTCTCCCCACTCTATTCTGCTATTCCAAGATTCTTAATAGGCTTCTCTTTTTAAGTGCAGGGCCCTGTCTTATACTTCATTTAATAAACAGGTGTTGGGCTTCTACTCTGGGCTGGACGCTGTGTAGGATCTCAGCACACGAAGATAAATGGGATAGAGTCTTTGCTCTCAGGAAACTCGCCCAGTATTTGGCCAGATGGTCATGTAAACAAACAAATGCAATAGAATGAGATATAATAAAAGACACAAGTAAATAGAAAGAGACCATGTAAATCTGGGATACTATACAGGTGGGTGTCAAAGTATAAACAGGAGTTCAATGTGCAGAGTGGGTGCTTAGAGAAACACAGACAGAAGAAATAATACTGGCTAAAGCTCAGAGGTGGAAAAATAGACAACATGCTGTTGGAAGAAGCCATAAGAGAACAGCAAGAACTTCTTGCTGGTTAAATATGAGGTGAGAACTCTGAGTTAGTCTTCAATAAAGACTATAGGAAAGCCTTGGGATCTACTCTGTACTTGCCACATTGCTTTGTGTTCAGTAGGCACTCTATGAATATGGGCTTTTGCTGTGGTCTGAATGTTTGCATCCCTATAAAATGCATATGTTGAAACCCCATCCTCTAAGGTGATGGTATTAGGAAGTGGGTCCTTTGGGAGGCCACAAGGGCATTCTGCAAGGATTAATGGGCAGAGCCCTCTTGAATGGGATTAATGCCCTTATAAAAAGAGATTCCAGAAAGCTAGCTAGCTAGCTCCTTCTACCACATGAGGACACAGCGAAGGGGTGCTGTCCATCAGCCAGGAAGTAGGCTCTCACCAGACACTGCAGTTGCTGGCACCTTGATCTTAGATTTCCCAGCCTCCAAAACTGTAAGAAATACATTTCTGTTGTTATAAGCCCCCCAGTCTATGATATTTTTGTTATAGCAGCCTGAGAGGACTAAGACAGCTTTAAAATGACAATCAGAAAATGTAACTCCTCTGACTAGAATGCTCCACTGGCTTCCTACAGTACTCACAAGAAACCCCAAATTCCTCTTTGCAGTTGCCCAGCAAGGCCCATGTGATCTGGTCTCTGCCACATCTGTGAGAAAATCCCTTCCCTCATCCTCGCAAACCCTGTAACTTCTCTTCCTAAAAGGCATAAAGCCCTTCCCTCCTCAGGGCCTTTCACATGCCATTTCCTGCCCCAACACTTTACCTCTGACTCTTCTCAGGAGTATTTCTTCTTCTAGAGTCTCAACTTTATTATCACTGCCTCCCAAATACAGTATAGTGACTATTTGGAGATAGGGTCTTTCCAGAGGTAACCAAATTAAAATGAGGTCATTAGGGTGGATCCTAATCCAATATGTGTGGTCTCCTTACAGAAAGAGGAAATTTGGGCCAGGAGCCTTGGCTCAAGCCTGTGATCCTGGGACTTTGGGAGCCTGAGGCAGGCGGATCACCTGAGGTTAGGAGTTCGAGACCAACCTGGTCAACATGGTGAAACCTCGTCTCTACTAAAAATACAAAAATTAGCCGGGCATGGTGGCGTGTGCCTATAATCTCAGTTGCAGGAAAATTGCTTGAACCCAGGGGCAGAGGTTGCAGTGAGCCGAGATGGAGCCACTGCGCTCTAGCCTGGGCGATAGAGCAAGACTCCACCTAAAAAAAAGAAAGGAAATTTGAACACAGTGACAAACACAGAGGGAAGATGATGTGAAAATACAGGGAGAACACTGTGTGAATACAAAGATGGCCATCTACAAGCCAAAGAGAGAAGAGCCTGGAGAAGATCTCTTCTCACAGCCCTCAGAAGGATCCCACCCTGCCGACTTTCAGTCTCCAGAACTGTGAGACAATAAATTTCTGTTACTTAAGGCACCCAGTTTGTGGTAGTTTGTTATGGCAGCCCCAGCAAACTAATTCATCTGCCACATTTTCCATTTATTTCTTCTACAGCATTTGCCACCATCTGGAATTGTCTGGTTTATTTATTACTTGTCTCTTACTATACCTATCCATTAGAGTGCTGTCTCCATGCAGGCAGGGGTCTTCTCTTGCTTTGTTCATCATTCTCTGACACTCACAATGATCCTGGCACATAGTGGGTCCACAGTATGTCGAATAAATTAATGAAAAGACTGTGTTTTGGTGGACCAATAATTGGTAGTTATTTATTTGTCATGTACTCTAATGAACCTACACTTGGTCACAGGGCCTACCCACCCTGGGCAGATGAGAGAAAACTAGCACTTGGCGAATCAACAGAATTCACCCGTAGTGAGGTCAGCACTACCCACTGGTGCCTTACAAAAATGTAGCTCTTTGCCCAAGTTCTTCATATGAACATAGTTTGAAAGATCCAGTTGTTTCTTTCAATATCCTGATGTTCTGCCCAACCAAATTCAATTGATTGAAATATAGCCTGCTGATGCTTTCGTAAGGCTAAAGAAGTGGATGGCAACCTTCCACCTCTTTGCTGAATGGTGTAATTGGCCTGCCATAAAGAATTGGGGAATTTTAACACATTCCCCATTTGGCTGAGCTCACCAATTATTCCCCAGTTGCTATCAGAGCCACAGACTTTTCTTCTTTGGGGTCATTAAGCTTGTCAAAACTAATCTGTCACCACAATTGCTGACCCTCATTGCTCTGACAGCAGCACAAGGATCACCCTGAATAGGCTCTTGCATTATAAGAAAGTAAATGGCTCATCAGAACCCACTGTGCTCTTGCTGTTGCCTTAGAATGGCCTTCTGACCCCAGAAGACGTGGAAACAGTATCCCATAAGTGACACAGGTCACAAAACCCCTTCACTAATCATTGTGGTGTTATTAAAAATAAATAAACAGGTAGAATGAATAAATGCTTGGAATACAGGCTTGAATCTGATATGTGACAAAAATATACTATTCTCCAGCTTTGACAAAATTCGAATATATTACATGTTCTCTCCATGCAACCATCCAATGGAAGTCAGGTGGAATTAAACATGCCATAAATCATGGGTCTCTAATAAACCAGTCAGAATAACATTCTTTGAAAGTTTCTTGATTGTAAATGCAAAAATATTCCAAAATCAAGGTTGCCAACATTCAATAGGAAGAAGGAAACTTGCTGTGAGGAAATAGCATCCCGTTTTGAAACAGTACTTTGTGGGCTCTCCCATATTGAGAATAGTTACACACCATTTGCTAAAGTTGGCAGGTTTAGTGAGTCTACACACAAGTCTCTGCACAATTAGACAAAGGTAAGAACAAATCTATTATAAATTTCAAAAAGATGAGGGGATCTTCAGTGACTGCCAATCAAGCATCATGAAAAGTTGCATTAACTCTTTTCAGACTGAAGGGTACCATTTAATATAAAAACTAATGAAACCTTCAAGAAAATTAGTTACGATCTCAAAGTATCTTGATATAAACATGGAATATGAAAACAGCATTTACTGGTCCAGTATGGTGGCTCATGCCTGTGATCCTAGCACTTTGGGAGGCCGAGGCAGGAGGATTGCTTGGGGTCAGGAGTTTGAAACCATCCTGGGCAAAATAGTGAGATCCTGTCTCACAAATAATAATAATAATAATTTTAAAAATTAGTCAAGTGTGGTGGTACACACCTGTAGTCCTAGCTACCTGGGAGGCTAAGGTAGGAGGATGTCTTGAGCCCAGGAGTTTGAGGCTGCAGTGAACCATGCTGGTGTCACTGCACCTCAGCCTGGGAAACAGAGAGAGCTTTGTTTAAAAAAAAAAAAAAAAAAAGAAGAAGAAGAAGAAGAAGAAAGAGGAAAATAGCAGTATCAAAGAACTTTTGTTCTTTTCTTCTTAAAAAGATGCAACCCTAAATAGAACTGAGTTTAGAATAATTGGCTGCAACTAAATTTTCTTGGTGGCAGTATAGATTAGACACAATAATACTTTCTTTAAATAATAAAGAGAGGCTAGAAATACCTGGTGCCCACACTCATGCCTCACTAGTTTCTTCCCCAGCAATCTTAATTTTCTCTTTTTAAAGGGGGTACCAGTTCCCTAATGAAAATTAACACTGTAAGTGTACAACTGGCAAAAGGATTAAATCTCTTGACAAAAAGCCAAGTCTTTGGTTGTTTACTTATATTTATTCAAACAAATCTGTAGGCTCATAGTTTGTCACTGATGTCATGCCTTTGAGCAGTTTTTTGTTTGCTTTTTGTTTGAGAAGAGATTACAGGATGGGTTGAGGAGCAGCAAATAGGGAGAAACAAGAGAAAGGGGGGAATGTGAAGGCCAGAATTCCATGGGAGTCGCAGATTCAGCTGAGTGCTAATGATGTCATTTGGTCTTCACTCTAGCAACAGGGATCCCACACCCCCACACCCTGCACTTTCAGGAGGAGTAAGCTAAAAACTTGGCAAATGGCATAGTAACAAAGTCCTGAATTGGCAGCCAAGATCTGGATGTGAATTTTAAGTTGTTTTCTCCCCAAATGTCCAACAAGATCTGCTGTGATTTAAGAAGGGGGGAAAGAGATTTATTGAGGTATAAAAAGCCACATTTCAGAGTTGCCAGTGCTAATCAATAACTGGAATTTGACAAAAGACCATGTTAAGCTCAATAATGAAAAGGACACACATATAAAGGCAAGTATAATTACATGGTATAAATAAGGGAGAGGTTGCCAAAGACTGCATGTTGCCAAGTGCCTCAAATATTCATGTTCTTTGAAAGACTTATTTTTGTGTCTACGGAGGATGAATAAACCTCACTTAAAAAAATAAGGCTCTTCCCAAACCTTTGCTCATTTCTGGAATTGAACCCTTTTGCAGGTTCTGAAATGTTTAACTTTGTTTTTCATTAATTCGACATGTTCACACATCCCCTGCACTTCTGGAGCTCTGAACAAAACTGGCAGCGAGAGTATGCTGGAATACTGCAGTGAAGACTGCTCCCCCAGTATCACTGGCCCTGCTGGAGATGTGCCGCTTGTTCTCATAAGATGTTAGGGCAAACCCTGCACCCTTCTGAAGTCTGAGTTATCACAGGAAACTGAAAACCTCTGGTGCTTAGCCAAGTGGCTTCCCATCTCCAAACTGTTAGTGACTCAGCCAGAGTAAAAGTCAGCTCTCTGTACACTGGGACCATCCTCTAACGCAGAGACCAAACGAGAGGAAAATTAATTGCTGAATGATAGAAGTTTCCTCTTTGACTCTCCAAGCAGGGGGGTCATTTAAGAGTTAACTTCTGCTTTGTTCTTCAGCTTTAGAAATGCAGGTAAAGCACAGATTGGGTTCATTGCCAATTCAGATTGATAATCTGATTGTGAGGCTGAAGTGGCATCAGGCCTCACTGAGACACCAAGGATGATGGTCCCTGGTACGGAAACTGTAAAAGAACTAGCCCTTCGGAGACAGTGCTTGGAAGGGCTTTCCATATGACTTGAGTTGGTTTCATGTTTCCTTTCTGAATCTAATTGCCATGAAACTACAATGAACCAAACGCTATATTCCACTGGTTGAATTGGACACTTTTTCCAGTCTGTGATGGTGCATGCACTGCTTCAGGCTGCCATGCATGTTCCGAGTAAACAACTGCATCAGCACACTAACTGATAGAAGCTCCTGGTAGCTAGAGGTATTTTCCAAGCAGACACCAAGAGAATGCTGGGCAGCAAAGTATCAGCTGGCCCAAGCCATTAGCTTCAGGGAGAGGATGTATTATGTTTACCACAGATTGATGGGACTAATTTACAGAATCATCAGTAAATGTTATGTATCTCCTCAGTCTCTCACATAGCCTTTTGTAGACAGAAAGATAAATCTGAAGCTCAGAGCAAGCTCATTTAATTTTCTCCTGACAGCTAGTAATAACAGAAGCATCTTATAAAGGTTATGTTTCAATGAAAAAATCTATTACTGGGTGTACAAAACACACTTGCATTAATTACATTTTCTTTGCACTGCATTTGACAAAAGGTCAATAAGTTACCCCCCAAAAAAGGAACAAATGAAGAGAATTCTACCTATCTGAAATTTTATTTTTCTAATTTTCTAGGAATTCAATCACACACTGTCCTTTAATTAGTTACTACATTTAATTAAATCTGATGTTCTGAAGATGACTAGCCAGAAATATGATCAGACATGTAACAAGGATCAATTATTCTCCAGCAGATGATGTTTCTGTATTTCTAAAGTTGCCTGTGTCTAAAACATATCTTGCCTGTCATGCTGGAATATTGGAAAAGAACAAGACACAGGGACAGAGTTTTTTCATATTTTGTCTTCACAATAGGTATCAGGTGAAATGATTTATAATAGCAAAAGTCAACACCTTTTATTTTCAGTGTTTCTGGGCAGTAGTAGGACATGAGTGTGAGGCAACGCTTTTTAAGGATATTATGGTGCTCAAAAGTTGTAAATAGTGAAGGTTATCTTAAAGAGAAAAGAAATGTTCCTGAACTAAGAAAATCTCTAGCAGGATATAGAGCTAAGGGTATTGTTGCCTGTTTGAAGTCAGATACAAATAATTCTATTCTAAACTTAGTTAACTACCAATTGTGTGATCTTGGACAAACAAAAAGAAAATTAGCAAAATGAGATAAAATACTCTGAGGGTCACAGTTTCACAACTGTAATGCTTGAAAATGAAAATAATAAATCTCTCCTAAGGTTTCTGTGGTGCTTAAATGCACACAGTAGGTTGTCAAACAATAGGGATTTCCTTCACCCTGCCTCTTTCCTATTTCTATTTTCTTTTCTTTTTTTTTTTGAGACAGAGTCTTGCTCAGTGCCCAGGCTGGAGTGCAATGGTGCTATCTTGGCTCACTGCAACCTTTGCTTCCCAGGTTCAAGCAATTCTCCTGCCTCAGCCTCCCGCGTAGCTGGGACTACAGGCGTGAGCCACCACTCCTGGCTAATTTTTGTATTTTTAGTAGAGAGGGGGTTTCACTATGTTAGTCAGGCTGATATTGAACTCTTGACCTCAGGTGATCCGCCTGCCTCAGCCTCCCAAAGTGCTGGGATTACAGACGTGAGCCACTGCACCCGATCTCTCTTTCCTAATTCTATCACTCTAATCCACTGGTTCATAACTTTGAATCAAATCCTATGTCTTTATCATCAACAGTCTAAAGAAGAGTTGTAAAAGATTTGTAGGAAGATTTAAACACTCTAACCTCCTGAAGAAACATGTGCATGGGGAAGGCCAGTGCAGCAGAAGGATTGGAAGGCATGCTTCCAAACCCAGCTATGTTCCTAGTATTTGCAGCAGGCAGTGATCTCTCATTCAGCAAAGACAAGCTGCAGATGTACCAGGTGATGACCCAGAGCTACTTACTTACCAACTCCTCTCTCATTCTGTGCTGCTTATTTGGACCCCAGGAAATGAAGAGAGTTGGAGAAAACAAAAGGTAAGAGATACACTACAACCTCACATAACTAAAACCACTATGTATGCACATGTCATTGCATGTTAAAACCTTGTTCTTCACTGTGTGGCCTTCAAATCAGCTTCAGCACCAGTGTCACCTGAAGCTTGGCAGAATTTCAGAATTCCAGACCCAATTCCTAATGAATGATAATTTTCATTTCAACAGAAAAGTCCGGTTTAAAATGTGAAATTATGGTCTTTTGTTCATTCTTAAACTTTAAGCTAGAGTATAAGCTCCAAGAGGAAAGATATCTTCACCTTATTGGAAACTGATATGTTCCTAATGACTAGAACACATGCCTGGCACATACTGAAGGCTCACTATATAACTGTTGAATGAATGACCGAATGGGACTGATGAAATCCATGACTGTTGCAACAAAATCCTGGCTTCTTTGGATGCCATTATGGGACATGACTATTGTAATCAGCAGGAGCACTAAAGTGTATCCTATTAAATGCAGAAAATATTTATTGAGCAAATTCCAAGAATTATGACATTGTAATAAATCAAACAGGTGTTGATAGGTTAAACTTGACTTCAATGATGCAAAGCTTTTTTTTTCAGATAATGCTAATTGATGATATAAAAAAATATGTCACATGAACTGCTTTAAAATTTTACCTCTTTAGGCCAGGCACGGTGACTGACACCTGTAATCCCAGCACTCTGGGAGGCTGAGGCAGGCCAATCGCCCGAGGTCAGGAGTTTGAGACCAGCCTGGCCAACATGGTGAAACCCTGTCTCTACTAAAACTACAAAATTAGCCAGGCATGGTGGCGCACGCCTGTAATCCCAGCTACTCAGGAGGCTGAGGCAGGAGAATCACTTAGAACCTGGGAGGTGGAGTGAGCTGAGATGGCACCACTGCACTCCAGCCTGGGCGACAGAAAAAAATAAATAAATAACCTCTTTAAACAACTTTTCTAAGGTGTAAATTACATACCACAAAATTCACCCAATATAAAAGTGAAATTCAATGATATTTTCAGTAAATTTACTAAGGTCTGCAACTCTCATCACAATCCAGTTTTAGAACATTCTCATCACCCCAGTGAGATTCCTCACATCCATTTACAGTTAATCCTTATTCCCACCCTCAACTCCACAAAACTTCTTTCTGGGGAAAAAAAAAAACAAAAAAAGACACTTTGAGGATTTCTCAATCAGGTACATGATTGATACAGTACATGCAATTCTTCTTGGGCATTTAGTAAAGAAGTCCAGCAAGGATCTCTATCTGCCAACACCTGGCCAATTCATTTTCAGTTACTGTGTACCTGAAAATCATTCTGAAATCAATTTTTCTTTAAAAATTATCTATCCTGATGGGCGTGGTGGCTCATGACTGTAATCCTAGCACTTTAGGAGACTGAGGTGGACGAATCACCTAAGGTCAGGAGTTCAAGACCAGCCTGACTAACATGGTAAAACCCTGTCTCTACTAAAAATAGAAATTAGCCAGGCGTGGTTGCACGCGCCTGTAGTCCCAGCTACTCAGGAGGCTGAGGCAGGAGAATCAATTGAATCCAGGAGGCAGAGGTTGTAGTGAGCCAAGATGGCACCACTGCACTCCAGCCTGGGCAACAGAGCGAGACCCCACCTCAAAAAAAAAAAAAAAAAAGAAAGAAAGATATTAGTATATGAGGATAAGTATACCAGCATATTTACTGCTTAATTTGTTATAGGGGCAGAAACAGGACACATGCCTGAATCCTTGGGTTACAATACATCAATACTATGGACTGTGATGCAGCTATTAAGAGGAATGTGTTAGAGTTACATGAAGTGACCTGGAAAGAGATCCATATTATGATGCTAAGAGACAAATGCAATGTCATGAGAAAGATGCATAATATGATCCCATTTTCTGTAAGGAAAATCATGTATGTGTGTATATTTGTATGTTTCTACAACCATAAAGAATGTGCAGAAGGACAGACACCAAGCTCTTCACACTTACTATTTTAAGCGGGAGAGTGATGGAGGCTCAGAAGGTGAGGAAAATACTTTGTGCATTGTTGTGAGCAAATAATGCTTTGTTGTTTGAAAAGAAAGACCCCATAAATCATATCCTCAGAAACTGTAATTACACTTTCCATTAACTCAGGTTAACTTTCTCATCCCTTCCTTTTTGCCATAAATCTAAATTCACACAATCTGTCCTAAGGTGTGGGCTAAAATATGATGTGGATTCTTGAGATCTCTGGGTTATAATTTTAGAGTTTTCAAAACTGGATTTTAAATGTATTGTCACTAGTATAAGAGGGTGAAGACTTTGGCAGCATGATTTTATCATGTAGCAAGATCACCATCATTGTCAGCAGGAAGCCTCGCCTTTAATGGCTTTCAAAGTTCTTCTAACTGAATGGGACAGTGGAGATACGGTAAATGCTTACACTCCCGGTGCTGATCATAGGGAGCTTAACAGCACTTGTCTCAATACTCATGGTAGCCTAATTAAATCATACAGAAAGCATATCAGTTAAGCAACAAACAAAAATTTTTTTACAGGAGGTAGCATTTTCAGTATCACCAAATGAAATGCTGACTATATGCATACGAAAAATACATATTTGTGTGATAATCCACCTATACAAATGCTTAATAGCGACATATTAAGGAAAATGTTTAATTAAATTATACAAATTATATCAGAAAGCTAACTAAGGTACTGTACTTTTATTTCCTCCATAGGTAAGGTTTTTTCACCTTTATAATGTTATTCTTGTCAATTTCATCATTTTTAACAGTAAATCTTTTAATTTAAAGTATTATATCCAGGAAGCTACATAAATGATAGTGTACAATTCAGTTAATTGATATAAATTGAAGAACTCATGTAACCACCATAGATCAAGAAATAGCACATTTCATTATTACTCCTAAAGGAAATTCAATCTTTAATTCCAGGAAAGAAAGTCTAAATTACCAAATACATTTGGTACATTGAGGGAGGTACTCCATCCAGTGGGGTTTAGACTGGACTGTCTGGGTAAAAATCTAAATATAAGTGAGTGAGCAAATTTAAATATGACTCTACAGAGTCTAGGACAAAACATCCTTTGGAAAAGGCTCCATCAACAAGGCTTGGCATTTTTTTTCCATTGTGTCACAGGAGCAATTGTCAGGACCAATGACTTGTCCATGTTTGAATCACAGAGCTAAAGCCAAACCCTTGACTCATCTCTAGGTTCATTTTTACCCTTGTTTCCTTTGTCACCAAGGTGTAGTGTAATGAAATGCATATGACCTGGCAAACGGAACAATGAGCCTCACTGTTCGAAGAAGGTAAAACAGACGATTAATTTGTCAGCACAAAGTGAAGATTCAGAAGGCTGAAATATCAATCTCTTTTTCAGTCTATTATTCTTTCTTTGAATAAAAGGTTGCTTATAATTCACATTAGGTTAGAAATGCAGAAGTTCAAAAGCGAGCAAACCTTGTGCTATATACTCCCTACACCTCGCATGAAATATCTCCAGAGAAGAAGAGGTCTGCAGAAAGGATTTATTAAAGCCCAGTGTTTCCACCCAAAGTAGACCTTCTTTTGGTCTTGCACATATCAGATACATAGCTATTTGCTGACTTGATCAGAACTGATATAAGGTAATCAAGATCAATTTCATGAAAGCAGAGATCTCAGGAATATGGACCATGAAGTGATTGCTGCTTATGGTACACGGCACTTTCAGCTGGGCTCAAGCTTCCAAAAGCCCAGGATAGCTCTTTGATTCTTCCGGAGATCTTTTTTTCCCAACCAAATAGAGCCACTGTGAAGAACTCAGCTTGCTGTGTATGAAGAAACCAAAATAACTTGGGTCCCTTGTTTCTGAGTTCCATGCCCACTTTGTCAGAAGCCCCAGAGGGTTGCTTTCAGACATTCCTAATGGCAGGAAAGCTAGGCAATCCAGTATCTCTGTCCAGAAACTGAGTAAAATTCAAAAAGTGGCATTTTTACAGTATACTTTCAGGCAAGGAAGCTAGGTGAGGGGCTTTAGATCAATTCTGTTATTTCCTGTTTCAGGGGCCAATCTTGCAACTTGGTGGACAAATGCTACCTATGTTAAAATATTTTATTTAGAATTGTACAGTCATTTCATGTTCCAAGTGAATAACTTTACTGCATTCACACACAACCAGGAAGTCAGTAATTCAGTGTTAGCTTTCGTCTCTGCCTAAATGCAAAAATCTGGCACATAAGGTAATTTGAAAACAATTATTAAGGGTGGTTTTCAGAGCTGGTACACACATATAACCACCAAATACCTGGCACAGATCCTTCTACTTTAGCTCAGAGATTTCCTAAAGAGGAGAGTAAACAAGACCCTCTCTGTTTCACTGATGCTAGTAAAGGGATTAAAATAGTCATAAACAAGATTTTTTAATGGTGGAAAAACTCAAAAGCAATGTAATCTTACAGTCCTTATATTATAAGAAGATGAATCATGTTGATTCTTTTTTGATAGAAAACTCTTGGTATCATGGAACAGGAAGTCCAAAATGCAATTTCTTTCCTAGACAATCTGGGCAAACAAATGCGTTACTTGAAGAAGAAATTTGTATTTTTATCAACCTAAAACTCTGCCATAGACATCTTCTTTAAAAATACAGAAATAAGAGACAATGAGTGTTACCTTGCCCCGAATGAGGCCCAGGATGCTGCTAAACCATCCTGCAATGCACAGGACAGCCCTCACAACAAAGGACTATCTGGCTGAAAATATTAGTAATGTAGAGGTTGAGAAGCCCTGTCCTATAGCATGGAGTTGCAGGATTACTCAGGGGAGCAGAAACTGAGATCAAGTTGATCATACACACAAACCTCTCACTCAACCAATTCAGTTTCTTCTAAACTTCGGAGAACAATTTACCAAGTAAATATCCTAGTGTGAAGTTGGCAGTTGAAGAGAGAAGGATGAGAAGACTAGTCTTCCCAAAGTTAAACAATGAATTCAAAGCAGGTTCAGAGGCACAACATTGACTGTATTTGTCCTGCTATATGACTTTAGTCTTCTGTGGGGAAATAAAAAAAAAGGATGGGGAAGAAGAAAGGGAAGGGAGGGAGGAAGGAATGGAATGGAGAAAGGGAGGGAGAGAGGGAGAGAAGGAAGGAAAGAAGGAAGGAAGGAAGGAAGGAAGGAGGGAAGGAGGGAAGGAGGGAAGGAGGGAAGGAGGGAGGGAGGGAGGGAAGGGAGGGAAGGAGGTGGGGGAGGGGAGGGAGCCTTATGGTTTCCATCACCATCAAAGAATAGAGCAATGGCAAGATAGCCATGTCACCCACCCCTCTCAAAGTGGAGAACATCTGGAGCTCATTCCAGATCTCCTGTCCACATGAAGACACTGCACACTTTCTGGCTATGTCACATCAGAAGGAGCTTGAGGCTGAATTCTATTTTATGTTTTAATGGTGTCACTGGCACAAAGCAGCCCTTACTGGGTTGAGGGAAAAGTAACCCAGCCTTAAAAGAAAAAGTCATTATCTGATCCCTATGCAGTCATCCCCTACACCTAAAAATGGTATTTTTCAGAAATAAGAAAATTCTAAATAAGCCATTGGGGGAAACTAACAACAGGTTTGTGAGAAGAAGAGAGAAAGGGAAATGAAAAGAGATCTATTGCACAACAAAGACACAGACACAACTGACATGCAAGGGCTCTGTTGGCACATGACTGCCAGGATGCAAAGCTGGGTCTAAGCACAACAAACTAATCCATGGTACACCCGGTAGCATGACAGGCCTATCTGATTGGCACACCGTAACTGCTCTATTTCATGTATTTACACTTAAGCCTTTAATAATAGTTCTTTGACAAGCACTGTCATGTATTTAACTGAAGATTGGCTCCAGCAATTAAATCCTACTACACTTTAGAATGCTGGACTATTCTGCTGCTTCCCAGAGTTAGAAAGAAAGGAGCTGACTCACATCTCACCCATCTCACTCCAGGTCAGCAATGGCACTGGAGGCAGTGCTGGGGATACTGAGGATATTGCTGTTTTGAGTGGCATGTGTTTGCTATGGAGAAAACAGTGAGTAACAGGCAAGATCCTGCTATTTGTGGTCCAAGACGGGGCTTTTGTTTAGAAAGGTGTTTTGGGACACTTTATTGCTCACATAACACACTAGTGTGTTAGCATTTCATATCTCTACTAGTTTTTTTTTTTTTTTTTTTTGAGACGGAGTCTTGCTCTATCCCCCAGGCTGGAGTGCAGTGGCGCGATCTCGGCTCACTGCAAGCTCCGCCTCCTGGGTTTACGCCATTCTCCTGCCTCAGCCTCCCGAGTAGCTGGGACTACAGGCGCCCGCCACCTCGCCCGGCTAGTTTTTTGTTTTTTTAGTAGAGACGGGGTTTCACCGTGTTAGCCAGGATGGTCTCCATCTCCTGACCTTGTGATCCGCCCGCCTCGGCCTCCCAAAGTGCTGGGATTACAGGCTTGAGCCACGGCGCCCGGCCATCTCTACTAGTTTTTATGTCTAGATCAGAATGCCATATAAGGGTATGCTTTCCTATGGAAGAGTAAAAGTCTATGTTGTTTACAAAAAACTGCTTTGATGAGTACTGCTGGATTTGGGGAAGATGAAACTGATATAGGTCTTTTTTTCCCCCTCCAGTAAGGCTTAAGATGGTTCTTCTCTTTTTAGGATGACATCTGTGCATATGACAAATCATCCCAGTTCTTTATTCCTCTACCTAATGTAACTTCAGACTTCCCTCATTCTATACTCTGATTATTGGTTACCTCTGGATCCTATAAATGGGAAGGGAGAGTATGATCACTGCTTAGTTTTGGAGGGCACGTTAGCCTTTTCCAGCTGCAAAGGCCCTGTGTTACAAATAATGGGGTCCTGAAGGGGAGCCTCCCAAAGGAAGCCTGAGCTTCTCCTTTAGTATTTGGGCTGGCAAGTTTCCACCCTATTTCTGGTTTCTTGACTGTAGTTTCAAAAGGCTTTTTTTTTTTTTTTTTTTTTTTTGGTTTGGTTTCTGATAGATTATCATAGGGTCACATTTCAGATAAACTGTCTTTAAGCACTTTTCTCCTTGTAAAATACCACTATGAAGTGTAGTGGGCACAAAAGCTTTGGGACTTGAGGTTATAGTGCTATTTGAAAACTCTTTCTACCTGCGTGTTTAGTTTATATATTTACTTTCCTGGTATTAGTAAGTATATGTGTTTTAATTTATTCCTCAAATTGTTTTAAAAATGATTTAAGAGAGACTTCACTTACAGAAAAGCATATGTTGATCTTTGCATTGTAATACTTCTCCCCAAAACACATGTTAGAATGAGTCACGGTAGTTCTAGTGAATCTCTCTTCTGACGCTGATTACAAGAGTTAAGCAAACTGCAAAGTTTGAGGGCATATTCCTCCACATTTCTGACACCACCTGTAAGTCTGTGGTGGGGGGTGTCCTCAAAATACCTTCAGATGCAATAATTCACGAGAAGGACGCACAGAACGCACTGAAGTTATCATATTCATGGTTATGGTTTATTACAAAGATACATATTAAAATCAACCAAAGAAAGAGATGCGTAGGACAAGTCTGGGGTTCCAAATGCAAATGCTGCCATTGTTCTCAGAGTGTGTTATCCTCCTGGGATCAACATATGACAATATACATGGAGTACTGCCATCCAGGGAAGGTCACCTGAGCTTTTGTGTCTAGAGTTTTTACTAGGGCTCCATTGCATCATTGTTCAATTGCTCATGTGGTAGATCTCAGTCTCCAAGTTGACTGATATTGTGTGTCCCAAAGCCTCCACTCTAAATTACCTGGTTGGTCTTCCTGGCATGGCCTGTCCCACCTTAACACTGTTGGGTGTGGCTGGTCCAACCTAATATCTGGTGTGGCCAGCTCCCAAATTAAACAAAGACACTCCTATCAGATATGAATATGAATTACCTCCCAGAAGTTGAGGGCAAGGAGAACTGTCTTTGGGCAAGGTCAAGTTCTTTATTACACAAAAAATATACCTGTTATTACTAATTGTGCTAATCCTAGCTTATTCCTAACTATGATACTTTACTATAAAAATCATTTGCACACAAAATTGTTGGGAAATTTTTAAATGAGAAGCAAATTAAATCTAAGAATAAATATCTCTAATAACATAAAATTAAGACTATCAAAACCAGAAGGCAACATCCAAATAGTAGTTAAAAATAAAATGAGAGCTTGAAAAATATACACCACTTCAAACCACAAAAGTAAGAAGGGAAACCATTAAAATTTTCAACATTTTATTCTTGTAAAACTTTTACATGTTTACTAAATGTTGCTGCTGAAAGCTAACCAAATTTTTTATTGTAATCTCAAGCCTCACAGATCTATGTTAGATTTCTTAAAAGAAAATTCTTATAAAAATCAAAAATTTATGAGCTCAGATCACTTATGATTCCTGTAAGTGCAAAAAATAAATGGACATATGGTACAAATTCTCACTCATTTCTACTTTATTTTGCAACTGAGATGTGTAAAGCTCTTCAAGACCTTCCCTACCATACATGAAAACAGAGGAAAGAGTTCGGGATTTACACCTTTTTTTTTTCCTTTCCCAACATGAAATTTTATGAATTACATACAGTGACAGGTCAAGAACTGAGTTTGAATAAATTAATGAATGGTTTCTACTGCAATCAACAAATTCAGTGAATACAAAGAGACTATGGTTTAGTTTTTACCTTTTTCCTTCTTTTCTAATTAAATTCTAGATACAGAGCCTCCCTCGAATGAAGTTAACAGTGGGGTTGTGCTTCTGATCAACCGAAGCTGCTGCATTACCTTGTCCACACATATAAAAAAGTAGTAAGTTCCATAAAGAATCTCTGTCCCTATTTGAAATCTCTATTGCTTAGTGCTTTTAATGCAATCGAGGCACTGACTGGGAGCAGAAAACTATCCCATTGACAGACATATGGGGCCTCTGCTATTTTCTAAAAGTCAATCAGCACCATTTGTGCCCGCAGAAAAACCAATCGCTCCCTAATGCAGAGGACAGAGAGTACATGGGGAATTTACAATGAAACTATTACAAGTTTAAAAGAACAGCATTCATGTTTTTTTCCACCTAGGAAGTGTTAAAGACTATGAATTGCAGCTGAGGGAGAATTAAAGTCTCTATTTACACATTTCACTGTGCCTGCAAAGCTGCAAAAGAAATGAACTCAGTTGCAAAAGTATGCAGTTCGCTCAGGCAATTTCATTGTCTTAGTGTATGAGAAAATGTCCTTTGATGTCATTGGCTAGGAAAAGGTGAATATTCAGGAATCAAAAAGCACCAGAAATGTTAACATTAGAAAGAAAAAGAAAGGCGATAGGACTGGAAACGTGATAAGGCACATGGAGATGTGTGGGATTTGGAGGAAGAGGCATGCGGAGAAGGGAGAGAAGCCTCCTAAATCAGGGATTTGCAGCTGGGATGGGAAAAGATTAGAATTTCCTGGGGTTGCAGTGTAGTTTGTAAAAGGACATTAAACAATATAATCTTATATTGTGAAATACAGAAAAATACCTTTCAGTTTTGTAACACAAACCTTGGTTGAGTCTAGCCCTATGAAATCTTCTTGGCTGATGGAGATAAGCCCATTCTAAACTAGCAGCCAAGAAGATTCTCAACAGGAGAGGGAGTGGGCAGTTGGAAGAGTAATGTACAAAACAAGTATACCCCCAGGGGGGCACAGGAATAGGCAAAGGACTGAGATTTGATTTGTCTTATCGGAAGAGGGCATAGTGTTTTAAAAGATTGAATAACACTGTCCAAAGTCATCCTAAAAGTATTACTAACACCTTCAGAACCATGTTTAGTAAGAGCCATTACTGCTGTATCTGTCAAAGTAACCTTGGGCCATTTGACTTTTTGGAATTCAACCTCTGGCACTTTTCTGGAACCTAGCTGACCTCTGGATAGGGTGCTTTATTGTGTTTCTGCATTTGCATAGCATCATTTTTTTTTTTTTTTTTGAGAAGCACAAAGTACCTTATAGGTGCTAACTTTTAAATTAAAAAAAATGTCTAAAATAGGCTAGAAACCAGTAACATGCCTCAAGGTTTTACTTGCATTCTTCCAAATAAACATATTTGGCTCTTTTTTATGTCACTGGTTTTTGTCCATCTTGACAAGTCTCACAGATTCATTAGGGGGAAAAAATATCAAGCTATCATCATATAAAGACCCCACAGAAAACATCAAGAAATTCAAAACCTCTCTCTGCTTCCAAAGCCCTCATTAAAAAATTGCACCTGTCAATAAAACACAGATAAATTAGGTGACTGTAAGTGAAAACTGCTAAGGTAAATCAGTAATTAAAAAAACTAAACCCCACGTAGGTGAAACACCATAAATCTGTCACTGTCTCATCCGATCAGGAGCCAATCAGGTCCTGGCGGGCCATATGTGTATTTATAAATATATCTGCTAATGTAAAGGTCGCACTGCTCACTGCTCAGGGAAATCAGGCACATTTGGAACCGTCCCTAGAAGATTTTGGTTTCTTTAAAAAAATATTTTGACAATTTGTGACAAATGCAATCCTGCCCCCATATGTTTTGTACTATTTAAAGGAAAATGACACCCAGTTGCCTACACATCAACACGTGAATTTTTTTTTTCTTTTAATAATGAAGTTAGAAGATGAGAGAGGAGGCTGGTTATCTTCCATACATTGTTAAAAGATGTAAATATCTTTCCAAACTTCATATTTCCACACTTGTCCAAGAGGACAGAGCTTCCAAAATCTGTGTTACTGCTCATGACATAGGAAATCACAGAAATGTTTCTTCCAAATTGGAGGCTGAAGTGGAAAAATAACTGGAATGACAAGAAAGTGATGGCAGATTCTTGCCGCCAAATGCAGTCTTCTGCCCCACTGCCTTTTTTTTTTTCTGCTCAGTAACTCCTTCCCCTTTCTAAATATGGGAAGGAAAAGGACTCTGTTGAAATGCTCCCCTCTGACGCCTTCTGAAGAAACCTCTAATTGATTAATTTAGAACATCTGGATGAATTCAGAACCTCTTAATCAGGACCGAGAGTAACATCATCATGAGGCTGCAAGAGCCAGAAGTGAAGAATAAGCTTCAAACACGACACACCCATTTACTTGCATCTCACCCCATTCCTTAGTGCCAACACAGTGACAAGGTTTCTCTGTGGCATGTGAGACAGAAATCCTCCCCCGCCCAAAAAAAAAAAAAAAAATCCCACAATTGGATGACATCTTTGGTGGAAAAAAAAAGCTTCTGACAAGACAGAAAGGTATGAAAATATTTTGAGAGAACTTGTTTAATCGCCCAGCAATGCCTTCCGTTCAATTTAGCCCTTGAATCAGAATAATCATGACAGATGGCTCCTGCTAGTTAAAAAAAAAATTAGCTAAAATTTCAGATAACGCAGCCTTCTGTCATGTTCTCCTACTCTGAGGTTTATGCAGTTTGTTTAGCAGGCTCTGAACCGCATACTGCTAGTTGATGACCAGTTTTCATTTAGGATCTGGAGAATTCACACCACTTGATACCGTATGCTCAGAACTCCAAGTGGGGAGAAATATTATCAGTGCAGATGACAAAAGACCTTGCTAGGCCACCCCTCCTCCACCCAGATATTAGATCTACATTTTATACACCAAGAAATGTTTAAAATGTAAGGACCGAGAGGAAAGCTCTTGGCTCTATCAGCCTTGCCATCTCTTTGTAGCAGAATAAACTCATATCTGATGCTATAATTACAACCCTAATGGACACACTTAATTTATTTTGGAGAACTGAGGTTGATATCCACTAGTGCTATTATTAAAAAGACTAATGAGAGCTGTTCGGTAAGAAAAGAAAAGATTTATTGAATTCCTTTTGGCACCCGGCACAGCTTAGCAATTTTGAGAGCCCATCAAAACAGCAGATATATACCCTGCTCAGATGTGCTGTATGGGATGTGAGCTGGGTTTCAGATTTTCAATAACAAATCTGTCACTCCGATTTTAATTAGACGGCTTAAAGCAGCCACATCAATAATGGCAGAATGACGGCTTAGTTCAAAGATCATAGAGATGTTACTTTACTTTAATAGTTCTTTTATACAAGTACATATTTCAGAAGTTTGCAAGGCATTCATCCTGACTACCCCTTTCACCAAAGAGGAGAAAAAAATATTCTTAATTGAATTGAACCAGGAACACTAGCAGTCATCACCGTTTCTACAGCAGGCTGTTGCATCCAGCTGGTGAGGAGGTCTAATTTCACACCACGCAGCAATGAAGTGCTGCTAACTTTTATTTGTGAGTGTGAAACGGTAATATTTCATGACAACGAAAGGCCAGTTGACACCGCTGGGTGCACCCTCCGCTGCTCCAAACCTGAGAGACAAATAGGAGGTCTTGGTTGAGTACTAACAAACAAACGGATCTTTCTCATTAAAAGCTCCCAGAGAATGAAGGGAGGACTCAATTTGGGATGAAGGGTGAAGCCCCCTAGAGAAGTTCCCATTTAACTGTGAACACTCCTCCGCTCAGATGGTACAGGAAAGTGGATGGTAATCTCAGAGTGAAAAACTGGCTAAAGTCCAACCTTTTTTTTTTTTTTAAACTGGGTGGGGATAATGAAGAGTTGTCATTTTACTTCTTTCCATTGACTCTTGTTACGTGAATAAACACACTGGCTGAATAAATATTACATAAATAAACACTATTGGTATAGAGAAGCTATTACTATATTGGTATACATCTTCCACACTTTGATGGGAATATGTATGTACACTTTTCTTTAAAAAATAAAACCATTCTATACATACTGTAAAGATTTCTGCTTAATATTTCTGCTTAATAATATGGTTATTATTTTCCAAGTCAATAAATATATATCAATGTCATCATTTTAACAATTATATACTATTCCATTGTACAAATAATCCATACATTATTTAATCAATCCCCCTTGCTGAACATTTAGATGATCTCAAATTATTTTGCAATGGCATGTGTATATGTGTATATATATAAATACTAATATAGAGTACATGAACATGTACTCTCTATATGTGAATATGTATTATGCACACACATTATATAATTTGATTATTATATTAGAATAAATTATCTTAGGATAAATTATTAGAGCTGGCACTCCCAGGTCGAAGTATCTGCATTTTTATAGAAGATTTCATATGCGGTCCGCCCTCTATATCCTTGAGTTCCACATGTGCACAAAATCAACCAACCTCAGAATAAAAATATCTTTTAAAAATACAACAATAAAAATAATACAAATAAAAAATACAGTAGAGCAACTATTTACATTACATTAGGTATTATAAATAATCTAGAGATTATATAATGTATAGAGGATGTGTGTGGTTGTATGCAAATCCTATACCATTTTATATCACGCATTTGAGCACCCATGGATTTTGGTATCCTCATGGGACCCTGGAACCTATTTTGCATGGATACTGAGGGAAAACCATATATTATTTCACTATTTTAATGGGCACAGAATGTGTTTTTTAGAAGCATCTTCTCCTGGATCAGATCCTGACAAAACACTCTAAACCTGTTACTATCACTTTCACAGCATCATTCAAATCCACAATTCTATCTCCACTTCCTCTGCAATGCTATTCATCACTCCCCAGAATAATCTGAACATTCTCCGGACCCAGTCCCTGCAAGTCTCCCTCACTGTTCTGGTCAACCTTCAATGGTGTAGCCAAAGTTGTACTGACTCCTCATAGACATGACTAACATCCTTCATGTTGTCTTAACACTGACTTCTGCAATATCTAAATAGCACACGCTTCGAGTGAAGACCACAGCCCATGTGCCAATGCCTTTTCATTGCTCTGCAACAGCTCTGCCTTGTTTCAGGCTATGTGACTTTGGAACAGTGACATCCTCTCTGTACCTCAGTTTCTTAACTGTTCTGAGTACTTCCTTCGGGAAGCCTTCTTGGACCTCTTATGTCTAGGTTAGGGCCTTTCTCTGTGTCCCCATGACACTTCATACTTCACCCAGCACAATGCTTACCACACAGTTTTATGGATGCCTGGTACCTGTTTTCCCCAACACTAGACTAACACAGTAGGATCCACAGGCATCAATCTTGGTCACTACTTATGTGCCATTCACTGAAAAAGATAATTATTGAGTGCCTACTTTAAAAAGATAATTATTAAGTTCCAGATGGTATCTCTGGAGGAACTAGGGATACAACAGAGAACACAACAGATAAAGTCCCCACTCTCATGTGGCATATATTCCAGTGGGGAGGAGCAGACCGACAGCAGAATAGGTCAATGTAAGGAACGGCAGATAATGGTAACTACCATGGAGGCAGGCAAAAGAGAGGGTGGGGTGGACTTGCTGTTTAAGAGTGTGGGGTCAGAGGTCTCCCCCAAAAAATGACCCCAGGAGAAAGACCTGTTGGTAGGTCTAGAGTTGGGAGAGACCAGTTTCCTTTGAGCAGCTGACTTCTTCCTGTTGGTTTCAGAAACGCAAGCCCTATATCATATTTTGTTTAATATAAGAGGTCTGCTGCTTAAAAAGAAAAAAAAAAAAATCCAAACGTAGCCTCTAGCGTAAATGGCTTTGTGCTAGGCACTATATAGTGTGACTTTAAAGCTGGCATAATTCCCCAAACAATGAAAGCTTCTGGTGAGAAGCACGTAAATGTTGACAGAACTGATACACTGAGAGGAGGCCCAAGTTCACACTAGATGTAAGTGGCAGAGCTGGGATTAAACTCCTTGTCTGCTACCTCCAGAGTCCACATCTCTCTCCTCTACCCTGAAATGTAAGCCAGCCAGACCAGCAGGCTGCCAAGTCATTTTAATTCAAATTTGATGGAGCTGCCACAGCATTGGTATTGCTTTGTTCGAGTTTGCTTCCCAGATGACCTTGCTGTGTGTTTAGACACCTTTGATAGTCCATATTGAACACACCTAAAATGGTCTTCACCGTAAGAGTTCATTGATTGTGCCTCTGTATGTTCAGAGTAGTAATGTTTTTTAATCAGAAGGCATTTTATTTAGAATTTCATTTCAAAAAATGCAGGTAGTTCTAAACAGTAAATACAAGGTAAAGGTTTTTTAAGAATGTGCCTAGAAAGTATTGCTCTTGGCCCAATTTCTACATCAGATCACTGTCCAGTTCTGCCTTCTGCTTCTCACCGACTTTTTTCTTCTTCTTCTTTTCTGCTTGCTTCCCTACTTCCAGCTGCCAGCAAGTCAGATAATTAAATGCCAAAGTAGTGACACTTGGCATTTCAATGAGCGCTCTGTATTTACTACACGGTCTCTCTCGACAGCCCTCCTGCTCAGCATGCGTGCAAGCTCTATGCTGCTCTGTTGAACTGCAGCGCTCCTTTGTTGCAGGGCTGGAGAAACTGAAGAAAGATGAACTCGGGCAGCAGCCCTGACCTGAGAGGAGGGAGTCAGCAGATTCCCTAACTTCTCTCCTCACCACCTCTTGGAAAACAGACACCTCACCAAAGATACACGGATGGCAAATAAGCATATGAAAAGATGCTCCATGTCATATGATATAAAAAAATGCAAATTAAAACAACAATAAGACACCGCTACACACACCTATTAGAATGACCAAAATCCAGAACACTGACAACACCAAATGCAGGTGAAGCTGTAGAACAACAAAAGCTCACTTTCTCATTTTAATTAAACAAGGATTTGTTAAAACCTTAGCCTTCTGTGCTCAGCCCTCTACTGGGACATTTTAAAAATGAATTTTGTATTAAAGGGGATAGGACTTTAGGTCTTTTCACTTCAACCAGGTACTGCCAGAATATTGCACTACACATGAATTAAAAAGTGAGTTCACCTTGATAAGCTTACCCAATTTTATACAAAAGCTATTTGTCAGACAGAAGTAGACACTGGATGCAAAAGTCTGACTCCAGCTTCCAAGGCTGTAATTTAGACCTTGGAAGAACTGTCTAATTCAAAATGTGCCTCTTCACCATAAGGATGATGTGTTCAGGCTGCAGCTTAGCCATCACCTCCTCCTGGAAGCCCTCCCTGACCCCAATGAGTCCAGGTTAAGTGCCCTCCTAGGTGGTTCTGATGCAGCCAGTCCTAGACCATAAACGTAGAAGACAGTAACCCTGTCTTACTCACTGAGACTGTCCTATGCCAAACACAGTACCTGAAACATATCGGGGTGTGATACATAGTTCCAACTAAACTGCTTTGCAGTGAGATGATAAAGCCTTTTCAAATTCCTTTAAGCCACATTGAGCTACATATGGTCTTAAAATCAATATGATTATTAAATTCATAGGTAACATTTTATTAATTCATCCATTCAAATAACACATATTTACTGAGTACCTAGTGTTTTACCAGGCATTGTCCAAAGGACCCACTATTCAAATATTCTCTTTCTTCCTCCCATAAGAGTCTTTACTTTCTCCAATCAAAAAAGCAACCCATGGGCTACATGCAAGAAATTGGGTTATGAGTGCTTTGGGGTAAATTTCCAATCAATGACCACATTATGGCTAGTCTGAGGCAGGACCCATCACATCGCAGAGCTGCCAATGCCTCACAGAGTATATGGCATCTAGTAGACATTCAATCAGTATTTGTGAAAATGTGAATAAGCAAGCAACTCAGTTTCACTATTCTGCCCATGCTAAGGCACTACTGCATTTTACGGAGAAAAAAAAGGAAAGAAAAGAGTACTAACCATGAAAATAATTTACTATGGGAATTTTATTTGGAGTGAAATCAATAACTAACATGCAAGGAGGCTGCATGTTCCTGAGTGGGATGCTACCTCCTCCGTATGCCTCCTCGCTTCCCATTAATATACAAATTGCTTCCATCCAAGATGGTCACAGGGACTGGATTTACTTTTTGATCTAAAATGCACACACATACACACACAATCCAAAATAGATAAAACAACGTTTTTCAAAACACTAGACACTGGTCAATGAAAGAAAGTGATTCCCAAAAGAAAAATAATAATTTTTTAAAAAATGAAATGAGACCCACTATTCCCATGGTTTACTTTCTGAGAAAGTTTCCATGCAGCAGCACAAGGAAGAAGGAGCCAGGCAGAATGCAGCACATCCCCTAAGCTGAGGAAGAAGAGCAAGGGCATGTGTCAAGGAAACTAGAGCTCACAGGACAGAAGAACAAAACTGAGATTCCCCCCAGAGAGAGAAGATTTACAGAGGATCCCCCTCAAGTATTCAGCAGAGAACTGGTAGGTATGTGCATGTGAGTAAAATGAGTGTGAAGAACAAACTAAGCAATTGGAGGGAAAAATGCTGGACACTCAGACAGGGTCCCTGTTACTCCTACCAGCCAGACTGGAAACACTTAATTCACAGGGATTGACTACAGTTCACAGGACAGTCTTGCCTCAGGAGGGAATAATTAGCCTTAGAATGATTACTGCCCCAGAGCTGCCTAACAAATCATAAAAACAAGACGTTGAAAGGATCAAACTAGTTTCACATAACTTACCTCATGCCAGAGCAAAGTCCAAGAGTATTTATAGGAATGTCCCTAACAATATCAAGTACCCAAAAAGATAAAATTCACATTGTCTGGCATTCAATCAAAAGCTACCAAGCAACAGACACCTCACCAAAGATATACAGATGGCAAATAAGCATATGAAAAGATGCTCCATGTCATATGATTTCAAAAAAATACAAATTAAAACAACAATAAGACACCGCTACACACACCTATTAGAATGACCAAAACCCGGAACACTGACAGCACCAAATGCGGGTGAAGCTGTAGAACAATGGAAACTCACTTTCTGCTGATGGGAAGGCAAAGTGGTACAACCACTTTGGAAGGCAATTTAACAGTTTCTAATAAAACTAAACATACTTACTAACTCTCAAACACATTCATACTACAAAACTAAACATATAATCCAGTAATCGTGCTCCTTGGTTTTTACCCAAAGGAGTTGAAAATGTATGTCCACACAAAAACCTGCACAGGGATGTTTATTACAGTTTTATTCATAACTGCCCAAACTTGGAAGCAACCAAGATGTCTTTCAGTAGGTAAATGGATAAATTGTGGTATATTGAGGCAATGAAATATTATTTGATGCTAAAAAGGAATAAACTATCAGGCCATGAAAGGGCACGGAGGAACCTCAGATGCATAGTGCTAACTTAAAAAGTCATTTTGAAAAGGCTTCTTGGCCAGGCATGGTGGTTCACGCCTGTAATCCCAGCACTTTGGAAAACCGAGGCAGGTGGATCATGAGGTCAGGAAATCGAGACCATCCTGGCTAACACAGTGAAACCTTGTCTCTACCAAAAATACAAAAAATTAGCTGGGTGTGGTGGCGGGCTCCTGCAATCCCAGCTACTCGGGAGGCTGAGGAAGGAGAATGGCATGAACCTGGGAAATGGAGCTTGCAGTGAGCCAAGATCACGCCACTGCACTCTGGCCTGGGCAACAGAGCAAGACTCCGTCTCAAATAAAAAACAAAACAAAACAAACAAACAAAAAAAAACAAACAAAGAAAGAAAAGGTTTCTTTTATTCATAACTGTCCAAGCTCGGAAGCAACCAAGATGTCTTTCAGTGGGTAAATGGATAAATTGTGGTATATCTAGGCAATGAAATATTATTTGATGCTAAAAAGGAATAAACTATCAAGCCATGAAAAGGCATGGAGGAACCTCAACCTCAGATTCATAGTGCTAACTTGAATCAGTTTGAAAAGGCTACAAACTGTAAAATTCCAACCATATAGCATTCTGGAAAAGGCAAAACTATGGAGATGGTGACAATATCAGTGGTTGCCAGGGTTTCGGGGAGGGAGAGATAAACAAATGGAGCACAGAGGATTTTTAGGCAGTAAATGACTCTGTATGGTACTATAATGATGGATACATGTCATTATATATTTGTCTAAACTCACAGAATGTTCACCATCAAGAGTGAACTCTAACATATGCTGTGGACTATTCTGGGCAATTACGATGTGTCAGTGTATGTTCATCAATTGTGACAAGTGTACCTCTCTGATGGGGGATGGTGATAATAAAGAAGGCTCCGCATGCGTGGGAGCAGGGAGACATGGGAAATCTCTGTACCTTCCTCTCAATTTTGCCGTGAACCTAAAACTGCTCTAAAAATCTAAAATCTTTTTTTTTTTTTGGAGACGGAGTCTCGCTCAGCCGTGGCGCGATCTCGGCTCACTGCAAGCTCCTCCTCCCGGGTTCGCGTCATTCTCCTGCCTCAGCCTCCCAAGTAGCTGGGACTACAGGCGCCCACCACTACGTCCGGCTAATTTGTTTGTATTTTTAGTAGAGACAGGGTTTCACCATGTTAGCCAGGATGGTCTCTATCTCCTGACCTTGTGATCCACCCGTCTTAGCCTTCCAAAGTGCTGGGATTACAGGCGTGAGCCACCTCACCCAGCCAAAAAACTAAAATCTTTAAAAATAATTTTAAAATCTCTGAAACGAACAGGCATGGAATGCAGCAGGAAAAAATGACCCCCAATGTGAAGAACCAAACCAGCTTTGGTGGATGTGATGACTGACACAGATGTTACAGTGAGCAGACAATGCCATTAAATTAGTTGTTATAACTGTATTCCTTATATATTCAAACAGTTAATAAGAGACATAACAGATATATTTCAAAAAATCAAACTTCTCGAGATGAAAATCGCAATGTCTGATAGGAAAATTACACTGGAAGACATTATCAGCAGAGCTGACACTGAAGAAGCAAAGATTAGTCACATTGAAGACAAAGCAATAGGAAATATTGAAAATGAAACATAAAGAGAAGAGAGAAATTTTAAAGAGAATTGTGTTTTAAAAAGAAACACAAAGAGAAAAGAGAATTTTATGATCAGAGCATCTGCGAGCCAGCCCGGTTATGTGTGGCTTCAAAGCTTGTGTTCTTCCTACCCTGGCATGCTACTTCAGCTCCATGGTGGTTAATCCACGCCTTCACTGCCACCATCTGACTGCCTCGTTGAGGTGGCTACTTTGGGTGATGTTTACTGTGGAGCCCTAAACAGGGAGGGGAGTGTGTGTGTGTGTCTGTGTGTGTGTGTGTGTGTGTGTGTGTGTGTGTGTGTGAGAGAGAGAGAGAGAGAGAGAGAGAGAGAGAGAGAGAGAAAGAAGTCTATATTGACGATATAAATATCGGATCTGGGCTGAAATACATGACTAGATGTGGGGTTGTGTCCTGAGTACAAAACTCAGTCCCCAGCATGTTGGCTGTGGTTAAAGTGATCAGGCATTAGGAAAAATTATAGGGGAGCAAGAAGCTGCTCTTATACAAAAAATCCTTGTAAAAACCCAGTAAGTTCTGAATTTACTCTTGACAGATTAGTATGACCCAAAGCATCTGAAAAACCAGCATCTAATTAAAGATAAAAATAAAATTTCTACTATGGCCCACTATCACAACGCATATAATTCTTTCTCCAAGAATAATGAAAATAGCTTACATTAATATGGCAATTAGCTCAAGTTTTTTTTTTTTTCTAAGGAAAATAGGCTTTGCTTCCTATCTCCTTCCAAGACCATGTGGTGGCGTCTTGGGGCCCTGGGTCTGGATGCAGCAACAGTTCCAGTTGCTGGCACCAGACTTCTGGTATAGACTCAATCACTATTGATTCATTCAATTTTTCAATCAAGAGATGGCATCAAATCACTAAGTCAAAATTTCCATGGCTGGAAGAGACAGCAACAGACCATCAGTCCATTTATCATTTTTAGCTGCCCAACATTCGTTCTGCCTTACTAATTTACCACAATTTCTTTTGGGAGAATTAGCTCTTCTCCAGTAAGTACAGTATGAGTCCAAGGATAAATCCAGGAGCTGGTCACTCTCTATAGCAACCAAAGAGGCAAGTTCAGCCAGGGGTTGGACATAATATCTATTAAAATTTGGGCCACTGTAGGATGGATAATTTCCCCTGGGCACTGCATTTTGAATAAGTAATTCAACTGTTAATGAATCGGTTGGAGGTTGTTCATCATAGGGAAGGTGTGCTGAACACCTTCACAGACCCATTCACAAACTCTGAAAACTGCCTTGGGTTCCACTCAATCCCACGCATGGTCCTCAAGACCCCCATTGATCCTGTCACCCCACCATCCTTTAGTCACTTCACCTTTGAACTAGGGTTAATAATAGTTCCTACCTCAGAACGACATTATGAAGGAGAGTTAATACCTGGAAAATGCTCGGGGCAGTGCTTGGCAAATGGCAAATAATAAATGTTAACAACAATATATAATAATGAGTGTAATACTATTATTATTACCATTATTATGTCCTATCATTTCACATCTATTAAATGGGAGAAATGTATGTACCATATGAATACATTCGTGATCAAATGCTATACTGTATGTCAAAGGGATCATTACAATGTAGTGCTATACAAATTTAGGTGGTATTGATTATAAGTTTGAAAACTCTAGCTTAGAGAGCCTGATTCTTATACTCCATAGATGGCATTCAGAAAATCCATAGACCCTCTGAAATAGCATGTAAACTGTGTGAATGTAGGTGTGTGCATGATTCTCTATATATGGGGCTGGGGCAGGAGGAGCGGTCCAGAATCTGTCTTGGATTCACAAAGCCATCCATCCCCCGCAAAAGATGCAGATGCACGCCACTGCTCTAGATCTTGCAGGGAAAGATGTCAAGTTGTTTTCAACCTTATCTAGTGCTCTTCTAAGATTCTGGGACAGCACTTAAAATGGAAATAGCCCCCAGGGCAGCTGCAGCTCACAGCAATTCCTTGAGCTTGCCCACATCTGAAGAACCTTCGGGATCACAAGGTCAACCTGGTAGCCAGCCTAGTGAGCTGGTGGCTCAACAAAAGGCTTACTGTACAAGAAGGAAACAGTCTGCTTACAGGCTGCACCATCAGCCATGAAGGAGAGGGGACCACACAGGTTTGTCCTCTCTGTCTGTTCAACTGGAAGTGATGACTTAAGGTTGTCTTTGAAGACAAAAAACAGAAAAGTCTGCATTTCCAGTATACTGAAGGTTCCAAGAGTATGTGTGGCTTGATTAAAGCCCCACTGGCACATAAGGATAACTGCACAGTTAGAATAATGTGAGATGGGAGAGGGGTGAGAAAATGATGGAAAAGAAAGCCTTGCTTACATCAGCACAGGGTTCAACATGAGAACAATTTAGGACTTAACAAAAAGGTATTTCCTTTGTACATAGTATTATGGGGTCTGAGGCTAGAGGTCCAGAACTTGGCTACTCTCAAGCATTCTTCCATCCTCTGTACTTCTGTTTCTTCATCTGTCAACTAAGGTATCAGTGAAGAAGGCTTATGTTCCTTCAGCTCTACCATTCTGAAAATTACTGGAAAAAATGACAATTTTATACATTAAAGGCCAAACATTCGACTCAAAGTCAGTTACACTTGCCAGGCCCAAATTATCACAAATCTAAAGCAATGTAATTCAAGTTAATGAGTTTTTACAGCATGAAAATCTTCAGCATTGGCCACAGTTCTAATGATTGAGCAGAATGTTGTTAGCCCTTGCCAAGGGACACTAAAGTAGAAGTTTAAAAAAAAATGACAGAGAAAATGAAAATGGAGATCATGTGATAGATTTTAGATGATCATTAAATACAGAATAGAAAAGCTGAGAAAATTAAATTTTCACTTGTAAATAAAATGGAGCTATTTCATTATGAAAATAATGCTTGCAAATTTTAAAGTAATTTATTATGAAACTCATTTTTCTTCTTAATTAAAAATGCAAACAATGTCACATATAACTTTCAAAGGCCAAGTGGATGGACAATGTGAGAGAAAAAAGAGAACAGATCCTCTTTTTGAGTAATGTCTGGTAATGCAACTTATGTCCCCTGAAGTTGGGACATGTCTGCACTCTTGTCTGAGCACTCCAGTACTTCATACCTCATGCTAAGCCTTGAAACTGCCTAAGACCTGAGCCACATATGAAGTCCATATATTTTTTTCCAAGTCCTCCCTGTAGAAATCTCCCCTTTTGAGAAGGTCTGGGAACCAATCTTTGGCTCTATGTCCAACCCATTGATTGCATCTGCTGTTCTCTACTTAAAACTCATACAAACCTTCTGGTCATTCTGCAGCACACACACCCACAACTACACTCCCAATTTGGATGAACTCTAAATGCATAAATAGTAAACCATGATAAAAGTTTCATTATAAAGAGCTCCCTTGACTAAATCAATCAGTAAAATATTTTAAACTTCTACTGTTGCTATGACAGAGTGAATTAGTTAGAGGCCACAAGACATACAAAATACGCACATAAAACACAGTCTCTACCTTTAAGGAGTTTATAATCCAACAGCGAAGGTAAGACAGAAGTAATTCATGGACTGTGCCAATCACCTATGAAGGACAGAGGGGTTGAGAAGAGAGACTGGTTCTTAGTGAAGTAATACCTATGTGAAGTATCACCTATGTGAAGTATCCAGGAGCAGAAAGAGTTCAGATTTGGTGACTAACTGATGATACACAAGGAGGAAGAGGAGACAGAGGAGGAGTCAGGACTTTCATGTTCTCTAGTTTTAGTAACTAAGAAAAGGGTGTTGGTCATTATGAAGACAAGGAGAAAAAGGAGAAGGACAGTAATATGGTTTGGCTGTGTCCCCACCCAAATCTCACTTTGAATTGTAGCTCCCATAATTCCCACATGTTGTGAGAAGGAGCTGGTGGGAGACAACTGAATCATGGAGACAGTTTTCCCCATACTGTTCTCATGGTAGTGAATAAGTCTCATGAGATCTGATGGTTTTATATGGGGAAACCCCTTTCGCTTGGCTGTCATTCTCTCTCTTGCCTGCTGCCATGTAAGATGTGCCTTTCACCTTCCACCATGATTGTGAAACCTCCCCAGCCACATAGAACTGTGAGTTCATTAAACCTCTTTTTCTTTATAAATTATCAAGTCTCAAGTATGCCTTTATCAGCAGTGTGAAAACAGACTAATACAGAGAGAGATGCAATGATGACACAGAAGGTTCTGTCTGAGACTTTCTCTTTTTTATATTCCTGTGGAGAAACAAAGAAATGTTTCCATTGGGCAGTGGGTGTAAGGGCAAAGAGGTTGAGCTCTAGGTTCTGACACCCAATCTTGAAGCAAATACTCTAAGAAAGGTATTTTGTAGATTAGAACATTGAGGTCTAAAAGCCTAAATAATTTACCTAAGAGAAGATAATTTACCTAAGAGAAGATCTGAGATAACTTACCTAAGCTGCATAACCAAGGCTGCATAAGCGAGGCTGGATTTTGTTGATCTTTTCTTCATAGTCTTCATTTTTATATTCTGATTGAGGTTTCATTATGTGAATAATATCACTCTCCTGCAGCACAATATATCTCAACTCTTTTTTTATGTGAACATTTCTGGATAAATTATCTAGCCTCTGAAGACCTCAATGTTCTCATCTACAAAATGGAGAGCACATGAATACTTATATTATAGGGTCATTTTGTGGTAAGGATTCAATTAGATAATACCAGTAGGGTGCTTATGCTTAGCACAGTGCCAGTTGCCTAATAAACCTTAAACAACTTCTCCCATTGTCAGTCTTGGAACTCAAAAGAAAAATCTCCAGATCCCAGGTACCCAGGTCTAAAAGGGCATGAAAGTCATAGCTGGTTACATCTCTCGCAATAATTCTCCCTATCTGGCCTCCTACAATGGACATGCCATGCCTTCCTAGAATATTAGTTTCCTCTTCTGAAGAAGGTTCTGACCAAGACCTCTCCTAAGCGGTTCTTCCCTCTGTTCCCGCCTCCATTCTCCACTACCACAAAGGCCTTAGATTTTTAGCACCTCCTACCTCACCCTCATCATAACTCTTACTGTGAGTTTTTTTCACTTGTCACCACACTTCTCTGAAAAACTAATGGGATTCTATCATTTGGCTGCTGAAAAAGGCTGCATGCATCTTCATTGCTTCCAGGAGAAAGTCTTGAGGCCAGCATAGGAAGGTGTCAAATACCAACACTCAACCTCTTCTTGCCATGATCTTACCTGTAGGCACCCCTAGCTATAAGATGTTTCCTATATATGTTGTACCCATGTGCTTTAGTACACAGTGCTCCCCTGTAAAGGACACTCTTCTGTCCACCTCTGTGCTCTGAGCATAACCTTCATATCCTCAAAATGCAGCTCAAATGTCACCTCCGTAGAGAAGCCTCCCCCGACCCACCAAGGCAGTCCCACCCTCCTAATTCCAGGTCTCACAATGGTTATGATTCAAAGTTCTATTCAATTGTGCTGGATCCAGGTTTCCGACACTCGACAAAGAAAGCCCAAAGAAAGCTCCATTCCTTTGAACAGAAGATCTGAGATGGCTTAAAGCACAGCTGTATGAATATAGTTTCCTCTCTGCACAGATCAAACTGGGATTGGGCTTATAGACAGGCTATAAGCTACTTGTGATTTTTTCATAAACAATATTATATGATTTCTTATTCTGAGCTCTCCTATATGTAATCGTGCACAAAGTCTAGTCACCTTAATTACTAGTGAGAGCTAATTCAACTTAGTCCATGGTGGAGCCTTTTTGGCTGGATTCCTAAGCCACGGTAGCTGCGTAACCAAGGCTGGCTTTTTGTTGATCTTTTCTTCATAGTCTTCAATTTTATATTCTGTTTGAGGTTTCATTTTGTGAATAATATAATTCTCCTGCAACATAATATGTCTCAAATGTGCACATTTCCGTAACATGAAGCACTCGAATAACATTAAGCATCACTGCACTCCTCAAAATTAGACTCAATACACTATCATGCAGCAAAAATTCTAACAATCTACCCTTGGAGGTGTATTCAGAGTCCAATAAATTGAATGTCATCATCACCATTCAAAAAACACAAATGAGACCATAGAATTAAGCCTCTTGATCAGTTACCAACATCTAGTTCCAAGGTCTAGAGGTTTACATATGATACCAGTTGTCCAAATAAGTACCTCTGGACTCTAGGGAATCAGAACTCCCATTGTCTTTTGACTCGCTCAGGACAACTGTGCTAACAATATGCTACAGGCAGATTAACTCCCAGCATTCCCTGCTATGCTGAAATGGAGACCACAGAATGTCTGGCTTCAATGTCACCACAGCCTTCAACAAGCATGAGATGCGTCTAGGGAGCAGGCTGTGTTAAAGATGCTGTTTGACAAGTTGACGTAAAAGGGGCTATAAATATGCCATTGGTTCCTGATGCTGGAAAATTCTTCCTGACATGAGAATGGTGCTTCTCCCTGACACTGAGAAAAAACATTTCAGATTAGTTTCAGGCCAGCTGAATCTTGATGGATCTCTCAGTGAAACTCTGGTAGAAGCCTCCCTCCCCTTATATGGCTTCAAAGCACCCTGTTATTTTTCATTTGTGGCTCTTAACTTATCATAAGCAAATAATTCTGTACTATCAGTCTTTCTCACAAGGCAGCAAGCACCATGAGGACAGAGACCTTGTTTTTGTTGTGTATAGCTGTATTCTCAGGTGAAGTAAATAATTCTGTACTATCAATCTTTCTCATAGGGTAGCAAGTGCCATGAAGGCAGAGATCTTGTTTATGTTGTTCATAGCTGTACTCTCAGGTTACTAGAAGTTTCTGACACATGGGAGGCAATAACTATCTATATAATGAAAAAATTTGCAAAATATCTTTGCTTTCCTCACCCCAAACTTCTTCCACTGCCTCTATCCCCATCTCCTCTCTAGCTACCTCATGGATGGAATATGATTAGGTCCAGACACCTACGGCTGTATCTGAAGTTGAGAAATGCAATTAGGACACTCACCTTAATGGCATTTTAAATACAAAATAATCAGAATTAGTGACACAGAGATACCAGACCCTAAATATTTGTTTTCATATAGGAAATATAGGAAGAGTATAGGAAGAGTAATGGAAGAGTTTTTTTCTGTTTTGGCGAGAAAAGTTTTGATGAAGAAAAGAGTTTGAAACTATCTGTTGGCTAAAATCAAGTGAGCAGACATGTAGTATCTCTGCTAAACTTGGCCCTTCTAACTGGCCAGAAACAGAAAGGATCTTATAAATTGTATTAGTTTTCACTTATTTTGATATTAAATATATAGCAAATTTTTTCCTGCATTCATGAAGTGATCCAGCTTTTGTCAACAAGAAAAAAAGAAGTTTCTCCTTTGTTTTCTGTCATGGGCTACTTGTTAAAGAGGAATGCAGTCATTCATATAAACACCGTAGTATGTAGCAAAACATTTGATCTTTACCATTCCAGATGACTAGAGTTGTAATAAGCTGTGCACAACCTGGTGAGAGTAAGTAGGATTGTACTGGGGTAGGAGAAATGTGGGAGAGATAGGGTCTTCCTGCCAAGATTGCCTTGGATAGGAGCTATGTTTAATACAAAGGAGTGAATAAAGAGACGACAAGAGGCAGTGTAGTCAGATGATCTCTTTTTAAAATTTATGTAGCTATGTAGGAAAAAAAAACACACAGAGGTAAAGATACCTCATGCTGGTAGAAGAAGGGCAAATCATGGGAAAGAATACATTTTAGAATGTCATGTTCTTTTCTGTTCTCTGCATTATCAAGTAAATACAATAGCACTATGCGGAAACAGCAAAGGAATTAAAATGTGCCATTCTTTAAAGGTATAATAAAATTAGGCCAATCCAGCACTTTTTTCTAAGTGTAAGCAATTACTTTGCAGGTGGAATAAGATTAAAACTGTTAACATGACTCCCTCCCTCCCTCCCTCTGTGGTAGATACACTGGAGCTCAGAGCCTGCCAAAGCTCTCCAGAAACTTTTGAAATAGCTCTCAGGGTTTGGAATGTCCTGTGAAAGCAATTTGCCAGAAAGTGGCTAGGCATCCACCTGGGGAGGTTCTAGTCTTCTGGATATGCTTGGCAAGGTTATATGATACAAGAGGTCTCATGAAAAGTATTAGCTATGATGTCTTCCAAAGCCCCAGAAAACCAGCCACATCATAGCCCCAACTTAGTCAGAGTTCTTAGGTTGGATTTAGATTTATCATAAACTATGGAGTCTAAACTTAGTCATAAAACTAAGATTCTTTTGTGGAGTCTCTAGTGAGATAACTTTCAAGAAATGTGGATATGTTAGCACAAAGGATGAATATACTAGCTTCGATCTGTCTACTTATCCATCCATCCATGCAATGGGCTTTGAATTTTTTATTTGTTCAGAGTGTTGAGAGATGTACCAGCTTTATTAAGTCATCAAGGGGCCATAGACTGCCTTGTATTTTAGTGTGTTTTGTCACCTCTGTTGCAGTGCTGTGTTAATAACCCAAGAAAGAGTTAACTCCCTCCCTCCCACAAAAAGTGTCCCACATAACTATTTATTAATAAGACATATTTTTAAGAGAGTATGTAAAAGTTAGCTTCTAAGTGCTTCTTGATTTCCAGAATAACAGATACCATGGTACACTGACAACATTATGAGTAATGTGGCTGTAAACCAGCCCTCAAATGAATAAACAACTTCTTCACACATCGTGGGAAGCAGGGCTGCACCCAGGTTAACAGGATAAAAGTCCCCCTGGCTTCACTCTGTTGAAGGGGAGCCTGGGAAAAATATCAAGCCTTCAGAGTGTGACTAGTGGATTCCTGATGCCTTTTTGTTGCGTTTTACCTCAGAGATCGAATATTGGTGCCCGCTGTTGCTTCTTCTCTCTTCTTAGCCAATGCCTTTCAGTTTTATTTGCCCCTTGCCAGTTCCCTGACAGAAGTGACTCTGACATCAGCCCTTGGGCCTCCTTGACTGCTGAACATTTAGTATGCATAGGTTTCCATATCTTGCCTCCTACTTCTTGCATTTTAATCTTATTCTTTCAAGTACGGATGAAAGTCAAGGCCTAGGGGACACTGGGAGGGGGATTTCTTCAAGAAATGATTCCACAGTGGGCCAACTTTCCCTGTTGAGCCTAGAAGTTTCCCATGGTCTGTGGATAGGAATTTCTGCTCTCTATATTCAACCCATGTCTTCCTATCCCTTCTTAGCAGCCAGGCCTCTCCCCTGTACCCCAGCCCCTCCCTATACAGTTCCAAGTGCCTCCCCCACCTTTCCCAGGGTCTCCTTCTCAATGAAGGTGAACTTTATCCTTTATCCTAACAGACTGTTTAAGGCTTCCTTAGTCTTAACTCCCCCATGATCCTTCTGATCCTCCTGACTTATGAACTCCCTTCTCTCAATTTTCACTGCCTTCACCTTAATCTCCCAAAACTCTTAACATTGAATTATTCTCTCTGTGTTTCTTATGCTCTCATTTTGTCTCCTCAACAACAATGGTAAGCTGTTTGAAGAAAGGAATGAGGTTCTTCTTGTTTTCTTCATTTTTTTAGCTGACAAAAATTGTGCCTATTTGTCATGTACAACATGTTTTTTCTTAACATGTATGCATTGTAGAATGGTTAAATCAAGCCTGTTAATGTGACGGTATTCTTCAGGATGACTCACAGTGGTAGCACAGCTTTGCCCAGCAGTGGGTATCAACTTGATCAGAGCACTGACTCCATGCCTGTGAGGAGACCCAGTTCCTGCCTCCAAAAAGCCTCTATATTGATGAGGACCATGAACAAATATGTTAATTTGGCCCCATCTCCCCAATCTCTGTGGAGACCTGTTTTAGACTATTTTGTGATGCTGTCACAACCTTCCTGAAACTGGGTAATTTATAAAGAACAGAAATGTATTCTTCACAAGCTGGGAAAGTCCAAGATCAAGGCACCCACAGGTTTGGTGTCTGGTGAGGGCTCTGTCTCTGCCTCCAAGATGGCGCCTTGAATGCTACATCCTCCTGAGGGGAAGAGTGCTGTGTCCTCACATGATGGAAGTGCAGAAGAAAGTGAGACCACTCTCTTCAGGCCTGTAATTCGAGCACTGTGGGAGACTGAAGCAGGTGGATCAGTTCGAGAACAGCCTGGCCAACATGGTGAAATCCCAAGTCTGCTTTAAAAAATACAAAAATTAGCCAGGTGTAGTGCTGCACACCTGTAGTCCCAGCTACTTGGGAGGCTGAGGCAAGAGAATTGCTTGTACCTGGGAGACAGAGGCTGAATCTAGCTAAGATCCCACCACTGCACTCCAGCCTGGGCGACAGAGCAAGACTCAGTCTCAAAAAAAAAAAAAAAAAAAGAAAAAAAAGAAAAGAAAAGAAAGTGAACCCACTATCACAAGCCCTTGATATAGCAGCATTAATCCAGTCCTGAGGGCTCTCCCCACCTTTCATTAGCTCCCATCTCCCAACACTGTTGCATTGAAGGTTTAGTTTCAACAGGAATTTTGGAGGGGACAAAAACATTCAGACCATAGAAAGTCCTGGGAAAGAAATAAGAAAAATTTGTTTAAAGTAGCAAGGAAGAAAAAAATTCCTGGATCCTGCTTGAAATTTGAGATATTGGGATTAGTGATGGACTTGTACTTTACTCATCTGAATCAATTTTGAGCCCTTTAAATCATGAAAATGTAAAATACCCTTAAGCCAGGCAAATTTTAATAAGATACACCCAGACCAATAATTGTTATCTCTTTATATCTCTGTTTCCTTGAGATGTTCCTTTTTGCTACATCATTTAAGTACTTTCCATGTGTGACCATATCAACCGATTATAATTTTTCAGGTTCATCTTTCTTATTAAGCTGTAAATTCTCTAAGAGTAATGACCATGCCTCTAATACTACTCATTACTTTTCCTATATGAAGAGTAGGCCCCATCTCTCCCACATTTCTCCTACCCCAGTACAGTCCTACTTACTCTCACCAGGTTGTGCACAGCTTATTACAACTCTAGTCATCTGGAATTGTAAAGATCAAATGTTTTGCTACATACTACAGTGTTTATATGAATGACTGCATTCCTCTTTAACAAGTAGCCCATGACAGAAAACAAAGGAGGAACTTCTTTTTTTCTTGTTGACAAAAGCTGGATCACTTCATGAATGCAGGAAAAAATTTGCTATATATTTAATATCAAAATAAGTGAAAACTAATACAATTTATAAGATCCTTTCTGTTTCTGGCCAGTTAGAAGGGCCAAGTTTAGCAGAGATACTACATGTCTGCTCACTTGATTTTAGCCAACAGATAGTTTCAAACTCTTTTCTTCATCAAAACTTTCTCGCCAAAACAGAAAAATTTGGCTAGCATCTCAACTTCTCTTATTTTCTCTATCCTATATGGAAGGCTTCAGGCAGCTACCCAGAAAGAAGGTAGGATAATTGAGGCCTAAGTCACCATAGGGTCACTGGCTCTTAAATATAAGCACAAATGAAGCCAACCTCATAATTCCTAGAATTAGAAGAAACTAGAGTGAAAATCAAAGTGAAGGGTATTGACTGAGGGTCTCTTGGCCAAGAAACAACATTCTCTTGCACTTGGTATATTTCCTGTACATGGAGCTTGATGTGGTTTGGCTGTGTCACCACCCAAATCTCATCTTGAACTGTAACTCCCACAACTCCAATGTGTCATGAGAGGAACACGGTGAGAGGTGACTGAATTATGGGGCGGGTCTTTCCTGTGCTGTTCTCTTGATAGTGAATGAGTCTCACAAGATCCGATGATTTTAAAAAGCAGAGTTTCCCTGTAAAAGCCCTCTCTTTGCTGCTGCCATCCATGTAAGACATGACTTGCTCTTCCTTGCCTTCTGCCATGTTTGTGAGGCCTCCCAGCCATGTGGAATTGTAGGTCCATTAAACCTCTTCTGTAAATTGCCCAGTCTCGGATATGTCTTTATCAGCACCATGTACAGTAAATTGGTACCAGTAGAGGGGGCGCTTCTGTAGATACTTGAAAATGTGGAAGCAGCTCTGAGACTGGTTAACAGGCAGGGATTGGAACAGTTTGGAGGGCTCAGAAGAAGACAAAAAACTGTGGGAAATTTTGAAACTAAAAACTTGTTGAATGGCTTTAACAAAAATGCTGAGAGTGGCGTGGACAATAAAGTCCAGGCTGAGGTGGTCTCAGATGGAAATGAGAAACTTGTTGGGAACTGGAACAAAGGTGACACTTGTTATGTTTTAGCAAAGAGAGTGGTGGCATTTTTCCCCTGCCATAGAGATGTGTGGAACTTTGAACTTGAGGGAGATGACTTAGGGTATCTGGCAAATGAAATTTCTAAGCAACAAAGCATTCAAGAGGTGACTTGGGTACTGTTAAGGGCATTCAGTTTTCTAAGGGAAGCAAAGCATAAAAGTTTGGAAAATTTGCAGCCTGACAATGAGATAGAAAAGAAAATCCCATTTTCTAAGGAGAAATTCAAGCTGGCTGAAGAAATTTTCATAAGTAATGTAGATTCAAATGTTAACCCCCAAGACAACGGGGAAAATGTCTCCAGGTCATGTCAGAGGTCTTCAAGGCAGCTTCTCCCATCACAGGCCCCATGGCCTGTGTGGAAAAAGTGGTTTTATGGGTTGGGCCCAGGATCCCCATGCTGTGTGCAGCCTAGGGACTGCTATGACAGTGCAGAAGGGAAATGTGAGGTTGGAGCCCCCACACAGAGTGTCTCCTAGGGCACCACTTAGTGGATCTGTGATAAGATGGTCATCATTCTCCAGACCCCGGAATGGTAAATCCACTGACAGCTTGCACTGTGCACCTAGAAAAGTCGCAGACACTCAACGTCAGCCTATGAAGGCTGCCGGGAGGGAGGCTATACCTTGCAAAGCCACAGGGGCGGAGCTGTCCAAGACCATGGGAACCCACCTCTTGCATCAACATGACCTAGATGTGAGACATGGAGTGAAAAGGGATCATTTTGGAGCTTTAAGATTTGACTGTCCCGCTGGATTTTGGACTTGCATGGGCCCTGTAGCCCCTTTGTTTCAGCCAATTTCTCCCATTTGGAATGGCTGTATTTACCCAATTCCTGTACCCCTATTGTATCTAGGAAGTAAGTAACTTGCTTTTGATTTTACACGCTCAGAGGTGGAAGGGACTTGCCTTGTCTCAGATGAGACTTTGGACTGTAGATTTTTGAGTTAATGCTGAAATGAGTTAAGACTTGGGGGGACTCTTGGGAAGGCATGATTGATTTTGAAATGTGAAGACATAAAATTTTGGAGGGGCCAGGGACAGAATGATATGGTTTGGTTGTGTCTCCACCCAAATCTCATCTTGCATTGTAACTCCCACAATTCCCACATGTTGTAGGAGGAACCCAGTGGGAAGTGACTGAATTGTGGGGTGTGTGTTTCCTGCATTGTTCTCGTAATAGTGAATGAGTCTCACGAGATCTGATGGTTTTCAAAATGGGAGTTTCTCTGCACAAGATCTCTTTGCCTGTTGCCATCCATGTAAGATGTGACTTGCTCCTCCTTGCCTTCTGCCATGATTGTGAGGTCTCCCCAGCCATGTGGAACTGTAAGTCCATTAAACCTCTTTCTTTCGTAAATTGTCCAGTCTCAGGTATGTCTTCATCAGCAGTGTAAGAACAGACTAGTACAGAGCTTAATTCACAAAAAAGAAAAAAAATGTTTTCCTCACCATTTTAGTCAAAATTATTATTATTATTAATTATTACTGAGACAGGGTCTTGCTCTGTTGTCCAGGCTGGAGTGCAGTGAAGATCTTGTCTCACTGCAACCTCCATCTCCAAGTCCAAGCAATCCTCCCATCTCAGTCTCCTGAATAGCTAGAACCACAGGTGCGTGCTACCACACCTGGCTAATTGTTTTTTGTATTTTTTTGTAGAGACAGGGTTTCACCATGTTGCCCAGGCTGGTCTCAAACTCCCCAGCTCAGGCAATCTGCCTGCCTCAGCCTCCCAAGGTGCTGGGATTACAGGTATGAGCCACTGCACCCAGCCCCAGTCAAAATTAAAGTATCCTGTCAGAATGAAACTTCTACAGTTTGAGGAATCATTAATTACAAAGCATTGCTTCTTCATACATGAATATTTGGGACCAGAAGGCAGATGTATGCTCCTCTCTAGAATGCCATCTTCTACCACAGATTGTGTGGATATACAACAGCTACTACTAGATTCACTATTTTCTAAGAAACAATGTCGATTAGTAATAGGAAGAGATTTTTCAATAAAAAATGTTAGCAAAGGAAGCAAAGTTTTAGCTCATGTGAGAAATCTAAGATTGGGAAAGAAACGTTTTCCTCACATGCAACATTCAACAGAAGCAGAGGTCATCCGTGTTAGGAGCATTTTGTACAAACTCAAACGATTTCGTGACAGAACAATCTACTTTTGTAAAAGTTATTTTCCCTCTAGTTCCTGCCATTCCCAGTTAAAATGAAAACTTTATGATATTGCTAAACTATAAACTATGTAGTTTGTTCTACCCACATCAATTATAAATTCATTTGTGGAGAAAAAGAAAAGAAATAAATCAGCCATGCTAATTAAAAAGAAAATTAAGCAAGAAACAGTCAAGAAGGACTTTCCTGAAGAAAAAGGAAGTCTTCTTTAGTTAAATTACAGAATAATTTATAGAAAATTAAAACTACAAAATGCATTTTCAATATCTTCGAGCCACTGGGTTTGGTGAACAATGGTGTTTTGCACATCTACATTGCAGGCACGCACTTCCTCCAACGAGATACCCTCTGTCTTCTGCTAATACCTCTCATGAGCAGAGCAGATGTAAATGTGTTCACTCAGCAGTTTAGGAGCCCATCATAACTAAAAAATAAAGGTACGGATACAACTGTAGATAATTTTGCTTGGCTTTGATGATCACTATGAATTAAATTCTAAATACGGACTGAAGCTTCCTTGTGTCATAGTAATTCAGAGAATTCCACTCCCTTCTCACCACCCTCATTGTGATCTCTCAAGCAGATTTATGAAAACTGTGTACAATTAGGAATACTTTTCTATCACCATTAATCCTGTCCTCTGATCTTTCTTCCCCAGTTCCATTGGCACCAATGAGTTCCCAATTCATATAAGCTATTCTCCAGAGGCACGGGACTGTTCTCCTAATTAAATATTAAATGTCTTGAGAGCAGGTCCAATGTTGAGTAATATGTGATAACTGGCCAACAACATAATGGCAATTGCATAGACCAGGAAGAAGCTTCATATTAGTGGGATTTTTGCTGATATGAGGCCATCCACATGGAAGGGCCATGAGCCTCATGCCAGCTGCACTGTGGCCTAGGAAATGGGAGAATGGAGGAGATGGAAGGTTTTAGGGACAAGCAAACAGGACCAGATCCAATAACACACACACACACAATCAAAAGCACAGGGGCTGACTTCACAGATGATTACAAATCAACCTGGATAAGATCCTGTAGGCCTAATGCCACTTAAACCAATATGCCACTGACTTTAATGGAACTTTTGCCTCAATAGGGGAGGATGGAATGAGGCTCACAAATGTATCAATAATTGTGACATAAATACTTATAATAAAGGTACAAAAAAGAAAAACCTTTAAGAAAGCGACTACATGCTTTTAAGCAGATACTCAGGGTGGGCAAGTGGAACCAGCGGTAAGGACCCAGACACAGCAAGTCTTCCAATCAGGGGATCCTTTCACCCCTGGAGCCGGGTGCTCTCCTCCCCTACTGGGGGCACTGGCAGGGAAATCTCACCACATGCCTCCTCCACTGAAAGTCGTCTGGTGGCCTGACTGTGAAACCCTTTTGCCCTCTCAGGTGGTACCAGTAGGGACCAGTGGAAGGCCCAGCAGCATCCAATAAACTGAGCCAACCAAAAATAGCAAATGCTTTGAAAATCACTGCCCTTGGAAGCACAGCCCACTAAAATAGGCAAAGACCCATGTGCTAAACTTAACAGGGTGTCTGCCTGTTAAAGTAAGTTTGGAATGCAACCCAGAGTTTCCAAACATACGAAATGTGCAGGATATAATTTAAAATCACCCATCAACTAAGAACCAAAAACTCACAACTTGAGTTAAAAAAGACAATCAACTAATGCCAATACCAAAATGGATCAGATGAATTAGATCTTGAAATGATCTGAAAAGGATTTTAAAGCAGCTGTCATAAAAACGCTTCAATGACAAATTATAAATTCTTTTGAAACAAAGGGAAAAAATTAGAAAATTCCAGAAAAGAAATGAAAGCTATAAAAAAATGAAAAGCATAAACTATAATACTAAAATAATAGTAACAGAGATTGTAAAACTTGCTGGAAGGGCTCAACAGTAGAGGTGAGAGAGGACAAAATTAGTGGACTTGAGGGCAGGACAATAAAATTTATCCAATTTCAATAAAAAAGGGAAACATATTGAGAAAAAAATTAACAGCACCTCAGGGACTTGTGGGACACTAGCAAAAGACCCACCATTTGTATCATCAGAGTTCCAGAAGAGAAGAAAGAGAGTAGAACCAAAAGAGTATATAAAGAAATAATGGGCTGGGTACAGTGACTCACGCCTTTAATCCTAACACTTTGGGAGGTCGAGGTGGGTGGATCACCTGAGGTCAGGAGTTCGAGACCAGCCTGGCCAACACGGTGAAATCCTGTCTCTATTAAAAATACAAAAATTAGCTGGGCGTTGTGGTGGGCCCCTGTAATCCCACCTACTCAGAAGGCTAAGGCAGGCACTTGAACCCAGGAGGCAAAGGTTGTAGTGAGCCAACATAGCACCATTGCACTGCAGTCTGGGCGACAGGAGTGAAACAACAACTAAAAAAGAAAAGAAAATAAATAATGGCTGAAAACTCCCCAGATTTGGCAAAAAAAAAAAAAAAAACACACATAAACCTACAGATTCAGAAAACAGTGAATCCAAACCAGATAAACTCAGGAAAATATACACTAAAACACATCATAATTAAAAATTTTAAATCTAAAGAGAAAGAAAATCTTGAAATAATCCAGAGAAAAAGGATAAATGAACATCAATTCAAACGACAGCACATTTTCCCTCCAGGTTTACTGAGGTATAGTGACGATTAAAATTGTATACATTTAAGGTCTACAACTTGATCATTTGGTATATATATACACTATGAAATATTCACCACAATCAAGCTAATGACTGGGCTTTTTAATATGTAACCATGTAGTCCAGAATCAAGTGCTTTCAAGTGGGGAAACGAGAGACTTAACTGTGAAGTTTATATTCAGAGAAACTATCTTTCAGAAATGAAAAAAAAAAAAAATTCTCAATGAAGAAAAAGATTCTGTCACTAGCAGACTCACCCTTAATGACTGGCTAAAGAAAGATCTTTCAACACAAAGTAAATGGTAAAAGAAGGAATCCTGGTGCATCAAGAAGGAAGAAGATTCAATGAAAAAAGCAAACTTACTGTTATGTTGATGACTGAAATAAAAATTGTAATACCCCTTGATACTCAAGATGATGACAATTAAAAATGGGAAAGGTAAAGAAACCTAAATGGAAGTGAGGTTCCCATAATTCACTCAAAATTTATATGAACAGGCACAGCCCTATATTAATGTATAGCTATAGTAATCAAGACAATGTGGTATTGATGAATGAATACATAGATCGATTGAACAGAATAGACAACCCAGACAGGTCCACATAAATATGCTCAACTTGTATTTGACAAAGATGCATAATCAATTCAGTGAAGGAAGAATAGTCTTTACAACAATTGGTGCTGGAGCCATCAAGCATGCACAGACAAAAAGAAAAGAAAAGAAAAGAAAAAGAATCTTGACCTAAACCTCATACCTTATATGAAGATGAACTTTAAATGGAATATAGACCTAAATGTAAAAAATAGCACCATACAACTTTTAGAAAAAAAAAAAAAAACAGAAACACATTTGTTGGGATTTAGAGTTAGGCAAAGACTTCTTGGACTTGATATCAAAAGCATGATCCATAATATTTATAAATTTTTTCTCATCAAAATTAAAAAACTTTTAATTTTTTAAAAGTTCTTCATGGGAAGAAGATGAAAATACAAAGAGACAGGGGAAAACATTTGCAAACCACATAGCCAGCTAAGGACCAGTAAATAAAGTATATTATTAAAAAATCTCAAAATTCAATAGTAATAAAACAAGCAATCCAAATAGAAAATGGGAAAAGACATTTTACTAAAGAGGATATACAGATGGTAAATAAGCATATGAGAAGATGTTCAACATCACTAACCATCAGGAGAAGGCAAATTAAAACTACAATGAAATATTACTACATGCCTATCAGAATGGCTAAAAATTAAAAAGAGTGACAATACCAAATACTGGCAAACATGTAAAGAAACTGGATCACTCATACATTGCTGATAGAAATGTAAAAAGGTACAGGCATTCTGGAAAACAGTTTTCTTATAAAACTAATCATAAAATTACCACATGACCCAGCAATTGTAGTGGTGGGTAATTATCCAGAGAAATGAAAATTTGTGTTATGACAAAAAACTGTTTGCAAATATTCATAGCAGCTTTATTTGTAATAGCTTAAACTACAATCAGCCCAGATGTCTCTCACCAGGTAGACAGTTAACCAAAATGTCAACTACTGTGGAATAAACATATACCATGGAATATTACTCAGCAATAAAAAGGAATACAATACATGGAAACTTGGATGAATCTCCAATGAATTCAGTTGAGTGAAAAAGCCAATCCAAAGAAGTTACATACTGTATAATTCCATGTATGCAACAGTTCTTAAATGAAAAAAATTAGTACTAGAGGACAGATGAGTGGTTGCCAGGAAGGTTAGGGATGGCGTGGATAGGCAGTAAGTGGATGTAGTTATGAAAGGGAAATAGGATAGATATTAGTGGTGTTGGAAATGCTTACTGTCTCAACTGTGATGGTGAACACAAGAAATTGCACTAGCAACACATTGTATAGAACTTACACACACACATACACACACACACACTCTAGTACAAAAGTGAGGAAGCCTGACTAGGTCATGATTTGTATCAAGCTCAATATTCAGGCTAATATCATACTGTAGAGTTTTGCAAAATACTAACATTGGGGGAAACTAGGCAATCTGTACAAGGGCTCTCTCTGTATTACTTTTCACAAGTGCATGTGAATATACAATTATCTCAACAAACACTTGAAGGCTATCACAATGTGAATGATGAAACCAGGATATATTTCTACCATGAAGTTCATTTTCAAACATGGCACGTGACCACCAAGGCCTTCTGTACAATGTGGAAAGAGCCATGGGCAAACTGCTTTTTAGCATAATTCTTCATCATTCTGTTAATCATCACCAAAAAGCCACCGTTTCCTAAGAGCAAGGGGAGGGAATGTTACATTAACATAATACTAGAATCATTCCAGAGGAAGGTAGATGCTAGCAAACATCTTACCAATCAATTGGCAATTACTGATACCAACAGATCTTAAGTTCCACACGGCAGTGGCACATCTGTTTGCTTCACCAAAGATAGTTCTGCACCTGGCATAGTCCTTGGCTCATGATGGAAAGAAACCCAGTAGTGTTGATCAGTGAATGAGGAACAAACTCATACCTCATTCATCCATAACCTTTCTGACAATCTAATCTGTGGCATGCGAAAGACGTTTCCATTAAGTAGGAGTTTACAATATTCTGGTTCTGTAGGATGAACAGAAATTTCCTGGCACCCTGAGGATTGTCTGAATCCCTACTTCTTAAAGGTTCCCTCCAAAATAGCACTTGTCTTCTACTATACAAAAGAGGGAAGGAATATCTGACACTCAGACAGCCGAGGTGTAACTAACCTGAAACTGTGCAGCCATAACATTGAAATTAGTTTTCAAATAGCCAAATGTATGCATGTTTATTTTAGTATTTAAAAATGTTAAATTTTCTACAAATTAAATTTCATGCAAATTTAATGACAGAACTTTCTTCTTCTCTTCCAAAATATACAGGATCATCCCTGGCATCAAGCATGTCCTCAATTTTGAAAAACAGGCCTAACCAACCAAGGGGTTCTTTGAAATATGGAATGTCAAAGTGAAGCAGTTTTGTTTAGCCAGGAGTCAGACTGATGTTTCTGATGTCAAAAATTAGGGCTAAGGAACTTGACAAGCACCTTAGAGTCTCTTTATCCCGACTAGTTCTCAAGCAGAAGGTTGCTCTCAGCATAGCAGCAGAAACACCCAGCTCCTGAAACCACTTGTAGGGAGAGAATGTTAGGTAAAAAGGAGTCATCTCAGACATATTGTAGGAGGAAGCTGTGTTTGCATTTAAAATGGGAAGGCATTTTATTGAGATATCTTGGAGATGAGTGTACAAATGGGTACAACAGTAGCCATCACTAAGACAAATGTCCATTTTGACTTTGACTTTGACTTTCCCCTCAAAGCCTCTTTAATTAAGATGAAAAAAACAAAAAAACAAAAAAAAAAAAACAAGGTTCAGCAGATGTCATTGGGTGCAAGTCTGAAGAGACATTAGTTAAGTACAGGAGACAGCAGAAATAAAACAAAATGAATCAATTAAAAAACCTGGAGCTGAAGTTGTGACTTCATTTGGAGGTTTAATATGCTGGGAAACTCAGAAAAATTAAACACGTCTTGGAGTCTTAACTTCCTATATCTTAATTTGCCATACTTCACATGGTGATCAATGGAACTACTGATATTTTCATTTTTGTTTTAATTATACTTTCATATTTTAACTGTTGCTTATCTTGGGGTTACCGTTATATTATGTAGTTCAAAATTTCATTAAGTAGGCTGAAATTTTAAATGAGACACTGTATCTTAAGGCTAATTACTTTTAGACAATTTGAAGTCAGATTTTATAATATACAGTAAATAAGAAAATAAGATTTCCCATTTAAAACTCTGCTTTGGGGCAGCTCTGTCTGTTCATGTCACAGTCACAATGAATGTTAGAATGTAACATTTGGAGGACAGGAGTAGTGGCATTTATTTTCACGTTATATGGTACCTAGACCAATGCTTAGTGTAAAAAAATATGTTTTCCAGAAGTAATTTTTTGGGGAAAAAGTGATTCATTTCAGTTATACGAAACGTGAAAGAAAACTAAAGAAAGCAAATACAAGGAAATAATAAAAATGAGTTGTCTATGTAATGATAGTTGCTTCTCTTAGGAATGAGGGAAATAAAGGTGTTTGCTTGTTAAAGGTTCTGCTGAGAAGAGTTCAAAAAAACTGCATTTCTCTCCTTCCTCATGGGTAAACAGTGAATGCACAGAGGTACTAAACCAAATCCTTCTCAGTGTAAAGTAGGAGATGGTTGTTTATGGGATAGAGTTGGTACAGCTATTCCCAGAAACTCGATATGAACAACTGTATTTATTTCCATTATTAAGGAGTAAACAGTGTTAAAGCTGGATGATGGACATATCCAACATAACTGTTTTTTCAACTTTTGACCATTTTTTTGTATATTTTCATTGTAAAAGTAAAAACAAAAAATGAACAGTGTCTTCACTACCTTTGTAAAGGTATTCCTCTCTCAATATTTCTCCAGTTTTAATCTGGCTGGTGGAACACAAAAGATCAGACAGTGTGACCTCTAATAATCTCTACCATGACCAATTCTGATAAGGTCAAACACTTTTATCCCCCAGGAGGTGTCACACAAAATTTTCTTTAGTTTAGTTTGAGGTGTATGAAGTTTTTCCACCTGTGAATAAAATCCTCAGCAAATCCTTGTCGAGTGTTTTCCTTGTGTGACATGGAGCCAACCAGCTAAGGCTCTCAGTAAGGCTGGCTGCCAGGGTAAATCATATCTTTCCTGGCTTTACACGTGAGCCAGATGTTGGGGATTTACTGAGCTACAGGATCGTGGGGAAAAAGGTTTTTGCATTTCCTGTGTTCTCACTCCAGCTCTCAAGCTTTCAAGATTCATGGCCAGTCAACAGTGTCATGAACTGGCCTGAAAATATCCCAGATTAAAACCCACTGACAACACACCTGACTCTGCCATCGCCTCATACCATTTGTCAGATCAGGATCTCTTTGTACTGCTGCTTCCCCTGACAGTTCTGAGGGAAGCCAGAGAGGCAGGTGTAATCTTTAATCTTCTGAAGCCTGAAATTCAGTGGAATTCAACTACAACTGTAAAAGTAGCTTATTTTCTTGTTAATATTAGTAGCATTTTAAAATACTATGAATACTAAGTCAAATATGACAAACTTTTTTATCATATAGACAATTTAGAAATATGTAAAAATATGAATGTATGTGTACATTTCACGTATATGTAAAAATCCACAATAAACCCACTGTCTGAGGAAAACTAACATACATCATTTTCCTATATTTCCAAGGACAAGTAAGGAATTTCCTAGGGTCCTAATGAATGTCCATATATGCCTATATATGCCACCAGAGGCATGTTTGTTTATTTGTATATATCAACATTCATTTAAACATTCTATCATAAGTATTTTCCTCATTACTAAATACTATTAAATAACTTTTATGATTGCATGATTTCAGCAAATGACTATACCATAATTCATTTAATATTGGCCTACTGCTGGATTACTATTGGCCTACTGTTGTATTACTGCTAGTGTCACAAAAATTGTCATTTTTTCTCTGTTATAAACAATTTGCACACTGCATTTTAAAAGTATTTTGACAAAGGAAATATTGCCTTATCTTTTCTAAACACTCACTTCCTTTCTGTTCTAACGCAGCCTTCCTAGGAGCAGTTGTTTCTAAACTCTAATATGCATCAGAATCATCCAGAGGGCTTGTTAAAACACAGATTTCTGGGTCCCACCCTCAGAGTTTGTTGACTGAGAAGGTCTGGGTTGGACCCAAGAATTTGCATTTTTAAAAAGTTCCATGGTCTAGGACCACACTTTGAGAACCACTGTTCCAAAGAATCACCTGCTTTATACTCTGGTTTCTCTTCAGATCATACAAATCTGCCTTTTAAAAAAGCACCCATTGGATCTATGAAACTGATGCAGCCAGCAGTTTCTCATTATGATCTCATTTTCCTTTACATTGAAAAATACAAAGCTACTTCAATTGCCATTTCACAGTACAGCCCATGGCCTGGAATGGGCACAGGTGCCCTCATTAGGTTGAAAATATTTGGCAAATAAGGAATGCTGGCAAGAGAGATGCAGTTTTGACACCTACACCTTGATTTGGGATTCATTTTTCTCACTCAGGGTTTGGCAAGTCTATGTCTTCTTTAAAGTGAGGCTGAAAATAGCTCTGACTCACAAACCTAGCTTAAAACACCACGAGGAGTAAACAACTACTTCCGTAGCTAATAATTATTAAAATATGTTTTTGAGTTTTTACACAATTTGCCTGTATAATGAGATCTAAGTATTTACATGGAATTTCTACATTATTGTGTGAATAAATTATCGTAACTAAAACCTGTCTCCTGACCTCCAGCCTCCCCCTGATGTCAGCCTGTGCTCAACTCTGCCACCAACATTGTCTTTTTAAAAACCAAAACTTATTCCTTATTTACTTCTGTCCCCTGCAATATGGCAAACGAAACGTTCAGAGAAACCACTTCTGACACAGCACGTCTAAAAATGGCAGCTAAAGTGTTTAAAAGAATATCTTTTTTAATGCATGGCTGACCTAGAGATAAAGTGAGGGAATGCCTCAGAGGCCAGAAACAAGCAAACAAACAAAAAAGCCCAGCAATCAGGAGTAGAGAGCAAGAGTTGGAGCTATTCTAACAATTCCAGGTACCCGAGAGCTTGGCTTCTAAGGGGCCAGTTGAGAAGAAGAATCAAAGCATGGGTCTAGAATTGGATCTGAGTTTAAACAGACACCCACATTCACAAAGCAAGAACTTCTACATGGCAACACAGTCAGCAAATAAACTGGGAGAAACAAAACAAAACCTGACCTACAGAGTGAGGCAGTTGGCAAAGACATCTTGGCTGTTGGTGGAGAAGGGAAAAATTAGTCTCTTAAGATTTTTTCACCACAAAACCTGGGTTTGAATCCTGAACTCTGTTTTTTATCATGTGGTCCCAAACACTCAAAAGCTGACATTTTAGTATAAGTTTATATAGCGTTAATATAGTCTCTATGCTTCAGGTAGCAACAATGACAACTACTCCGTGGAAGAATGCATCTAAACCTAGGTCTCAAGGAATTCCCAAAGATAAAGTTCTAAAGAATGGCAGCATATACTAATAACTACCACTGTGAATAATAGCAGAAACAGCCAGTAGAAAACACAGTATAGAAAATAACTGAAAAGGTGATCAACTATGTAAGTATGGAATTATCAGATACATAAGTATAAATAAATTTTTTTAAAAAAGAAAAAGGAAAAATGAATATATAACAAAGAAACAAGAAGCTGTAAAAATTGACCAAGAAGTTTTAAAAAATAAAATCTACTTCTAAAAATAAAAACGTATTATTTTTAAAAAGCTTAATTTATGAATTAAACAGTGGAGAAGACACAGCTAAAGAGAGACTTAACAACTTTGAAAATGGTTGTGTGTAAATTAAACACTAAACCTCAGTGTTTTCATCTAGTGCATGGAGACGACAGTGCTCCGTTCATAAGATTGGTCTGAATACTTAATGCATATAAAAGGCTAGGTGGGCCCGGCGCGGTGGCTCACGCCTGTAATCCCAGCACTTTGGGAGGCCGAGGCGGGCAGATCACTTGAGATCGGGAGTTCAAGAGCAGCCTGACCAACATGGAAAAACCCCATCTCTACTAAATATACAAAATTAGCTGGGTGTGGTGGTGCATGCCTGTAATCCCAGCTACTCGGGAGACTGAGGTCGGAGAATCGCTGGAACCTAGGAGGCGGAGGTTGAGGTGAGCCGAGATCGCTGCATTGCACCCCAGCCTGGGCGAGAAGAGCAAAACTCAAAATTCTATCTCAAGAAAAAAAGAAAAAAAAAGAAAAGAAAAGTTGAGCTGTAACATTCAATAAACAGAAAAGCTCAAATTTACATAAAATTTATCAGAAAATAGAAATGGGACAAGAAATGAACATTTTATGTGATCCCCATTCATGACCATACTGCCAAAATCTTAAGAAAAATATTGGCAAATTAACTCATTCAATATATATGCTAAAAATATATACATCATGACCAAGGTGAATGTTTTTCTAGGAAAGTAAGGTTCATTGATCATGCCACTGAGAAATCAGGGAGAAAATCATATTACTATCTCTACAGGGGAAAAAAAAAAAAAGTTTAATAAAATGCAGCAAGTATTCAGGGTAAAAACTCACAGCAAACTAAGCATATAAAGGAACTTGTTAACTTGTTAAAAATATGTAGCAAACATCAAAGTTAGTGGGGAAATATTTCTTTAAATGTCTTTAAAGGAAATAGGAATAAGAAAAAGTTATGCTATGAGTATTTCTATTCAGCATCACCTTGGGAAGTTCTAGTTTATATAATAAGATAAGGAAAAGAAATAAAATATATCAGGATTAGAAAAAAGCCATAAAAATAAATGTATATAGATTATATAATTTTATACATAAACCCCTGCAGAAAATGCAAATTATCAGAATTAAGAGTTCGAAGAAGCTTCATTCATTTTTATCATTATGTGATAATCCATTATTGTCACTGTTCTTTTTGGTGCTTAAATTACCTAACATGCCTGTGGAAATCCCTTTAGGGCAGCTCAAGCATCTTTATGACATGGTTCCCATCACTCTTTGAGCATCTCCTTGCTTTTTGGTCCAAAAAGATGATCCAGACTCATCTTAGTCTTTCCTTAATCCAGATCTGGAATCAGCCATTTCTATTAAAAGTACTGTTTCTTTTGGGTAGAAAATGGTACTTAGAAATCAAGACATTAGTGCTGAATGTGTATATTGTTAATGAGGTGTCATTCTCCAGGCACCTTCAATGCACAGAGCTGGGAAATACATTATTTAAAATCATCAATTCATTTAATAGAGTCAATTCAAATATATCACAGAGTTTTTCTTACCTTTATATTTATATCTCTTTTGTAGTAAAAACTGTGGTTTAGAATTACATTAATGTACTTACCTACTTTATACTACTGTATATATTTTTAGTAATTACAATATAAATACTAACACTAACAATAAACCCAGTAAGTAGAGTTTAAGATTTCTTTGCAGATTTTTTGTCATTAAAATTTGTCCCATAAAAATATATATTCAGAGCACTATGCTTAAAAATAGTGTGAATTAATTAATTACTCTGTGGCTATGTAATCTATTTGGTATATAGTTAGAATTATTTTCTTTCTTTTCCATTCAGTTTTAAAGTTTACTAATTTTTATCCTTTATGGTTTTAATTTTTTTATTAAAAATAATATTAAATATTAATATTTTGTTAATAGAAAAGTATTTTATTAAAATATGTATTGGTTCAAAAGTCAAAACTATATAAGTAGGTATTCTGCAATCATTATCACTTCCAATACAATTACCACTGACACCATCTAGTCCACCTTTTTATTATGTTTTGGCTTATCTATCCTGTACTTCTTTTTGCAAAATTAAGCAAATAAATACCAGGACATACACACACGCATATGTAGAGTTACTTCCCTTTCTTTCTTTAAAAAAAAAAAGTGATATAAAATACATTCTCTTTTGTACCTTGCTTATTTCCATTTAACAATTATCCTAGATATCACACCATATCAGCTTATAGAAATATTCCTCATAATTTTACAGCTTCATAGTATTCAACTGTATGGCTATGCCATGGTTATTGAACCTATCTCTATAATTGCAGATTTGGGTTTCAATATGTTGCTGTTACAAAGACTACTACAACAAATAACTGATACTGCTATTGTTTCACATTTGTAGAGGTGTTTCATCAAGGTAAACCTTTAAAAGTGAAATTGTTAGCTGGAAAGACGTAGATTTGTATGCAATTTCCCTCCATGGAGGCTGTAATTATTTTGCATTCTCACTAACAATGAGTCTGAATGCTTGTTTTTCTAGAGTCTCCAAAAGTGTTTTTTTTTTTAAAGGAAATAGTGCATTTCTATGCACCAGCAATGAAGATTTTAATATTTAATTTTTTAAAATTACCATGTACAAAAAAATAATGAAAATTTATAATATACCATGGGACGAAAACTAACAAAAATTGTATGAGATTTTTAAATAATAAATGTATAAATGTTTATTGAAAGAAATTAACAAAGATAACAATTAAGAGACGAAGCATATTCACGGACAGCATATTCAATAGGAAGAGTCACTACTGTAAACATGTCAATGATTCTATAATTGATCTACATATTTAATAAATTCTAGCCAAAATCTTAACAGGATTTTTCAAGTACCTTAATGAACTTATCCTGAAATGAATCTGGAAGAATTAACAGCTAAGAACAGCCAAGTCAGGTTTAAAGAAGAACAGGGTGGGGAACTTGCCCCATCAAATAATAAAACATAGTCATTACGCAATGCAATATTTAAGTGTGGCAATAGAAAAATAGAGAAATGGAAAAGAATAGGGGGTCCCATAAACAGGACTATTAACATATGAAAAAGGTACAAAAGAGTGATTTCTCTCCAAGGGAAACTCTCGTACATATGCTTCCTGTAAACAAGTTTAGAAGTGATCAGAGCAATGTTACTCAGAGTAAGAAAAAACTTGAAAAAGTCCAAAGATCCATGATAGTTAAATGAATAATAAAATCTGGTATAATTACTTGATAAATAGTCCACAGGTATAAAAAATCAATGATCCATAGATTCACACATCAACATGGGTAACTCTTGAAAACAATGCTGAGTGATGAAAGGAAATCACAGAAGAAATATATTTAGTAGGATCCTATTATATACACTTCAAAAGCAGGCAAAACCAAACAATGTATTTTTAAGGATGCCTATATATGTGGTAAAACTTTAAGGAAAAGTAAGAAAATTGTTAATACAAAATGAAAATTAAAGTAGTAATGTCTTCTGATGAGAGGAGGGAGAGGATTTGAGAAAGAGACACAGAGATTCTAAGAGATCAAGAATCATCTGTCTCTGAAGTTGGATGTTGGATTCATCAGTGTTATTTTATTTATTATTCTTACTTAAAATATACATATGTTATATTCACTCTGGTAGGTAAAATACATTTATCTACCAGAGGGTAGAAAATGTATCTACACCCAAAGTTTGTTTAAAGAAAAAGAAAAGGTTATTTTCTCAGTCCTCTGCCTAAAAGCTTCTAGTGGCCCCCTGCTGCTTACAGGACAAAATCTAACTTCTAGCAAGGCAAACTAGAATCTTCCCCATCAGCCCTCCAGTTACCTTTGCAGCTTCCTCCCTGCCACTCACCTGCATTCTAGTGACACGCCGAATTATCAGATGCCCAAGCCCGTAGCTGAGCTATATACCTGCAGCTCCCTCTGCCAGGCATGTGCTCCTCATGTCTCAATCTGGCCAGTTCCTACACTTCCAAAATCAGCAAATGCCAGCTCCTCAGTGGAGTCTTCCCTGATCATTCTGATGGTCACTCTGTCCTCCGTACTTTCACAAAGCTATATGTCAGTTTTTCTGTTTATATGTCTCTCCTCCTTTGCCTGTGACATTTTTGTAGCCAAGAGCTGTGTTTTTAGCTCAGTTAAGCCAACATTTTCTGTGTGTTAATTTTATGTCATGCACTGTGGCAAGCACTGAATTTATCACAAGTAAGCCCTACTTCCTAGCCTCAAACAGCTTGCAATCTAGTCATAGTCATGTCAGTGTTCTTCATGCTGATTACAATCCCTGGCATGTTGCATATCCTTAAATTATGTCTGACGAATAAATGAACAAATTAAGAGAGAAAGAATAATTACCCCTTTCTTATTCAAAAAAAATCTTTTGGCAATGAATCACGCTTTCAATGGCGTTTATCCATTATTTTTTAAGGCTGTAAATTGTATATGCCTGTCAAAGACTAAAGTTTACCTAAGGAAAAAACACCAAATGTTTATCTTAATGGGTGTATTTTAATTATTCTCATAGAAATTCCAGAAACAAATAAATTTAGCCAACCAATTAAAACTCAGATTCATTATAGCACACAATACCAAACAATAACACAAGACAAGTTGTATGAATGGAAAATGTTAATGAAAGTATTCCTTTTTGGTCTCTCCCACGTAAAGCTGTGTTTGTAAACATGTTTACTTACTGTTCATTTTCTTTAAAAGGAAAAAAATTCCCAAGGAAAATTTCAAATTAAGCCTTCTCTTAAAATTTTTAATTTCTAAATAGCTTCAGTCATCTAAGTAAGCAGTCATCATATCTACCATTTATGAATATTACATGCCAAGGAATACTTTCAATGATGTATTTTGCAGATACCAGCTTTCAATAAACCAAATACAGGAAAGCAAGTAATGATCATCTGTATAATGTGGTTATGCCATCTGGATACATCTTCATTCTTCCCAAACTGGTTTCTATTCTTTGGCGAGACAAATGTATTAATACATCATTCTGCCATATACATCTTATTCTGGCCCGCCTGGGTGGTTCTTACTAGTCCCACTGTGATACTATAAACAGTGGTCCCTCTAATAATGTACACTTCCTATCCCCAGACTCTGTGAATGTGTTGCATTACATGGTAAAAAGGACTTGGCAGCTGTGATTAAACTAAGGATTTCTGATATGGACAGATTATCATTATCCCGGATCATTTGGGTGAGCCCAATGCAACACAAGGGTCTTTATAAGAGGAAGATAGGAAGATCAGTGAGTAGTAGTAGATGTGACAATGGAAGCAAGAGGATGGAGTGACATGAGTAAGAGGTCACAAGCCAAGGAATGCAGGTGGCCTCTAGAAGCTGAAAAAGTCAAGGAAACAGATTCTTCCTTCAGAGCGTCCAGAAGGAAACAGCCCTTCCGACTTTCATCCAGTAAGTCCAGTAAAATTCATTTCAGACTCCTGATCTCCAGACATGTGAAGACAATAAATTTGTGTTATTTGAAGCAACTAAATGTGTGATAAGCTGTTACAACAGCAACAGAAAACTAATTCACCCACTGAGTAGGCTTCACCCCTGCTTGCATTATCTTGCCCCAGCATTGTTCTGGGCCCTACATAATACTCAGTTCTCTCATATTTGAAACTGTTTTCATGCCTCATTGGTAATCCTTTATACTCTGATTTGTATTAACCTGATACTTGTTTCTCACCTGTGACAGAGGCTATTGATTGGTCACCTGACGTCACTCCCCACTCATTCTCTCTTGCTGCCTCATTCTGCAGTGGCTGGAAAGGCAAACACTCTTTCCAATCCCTTCTTGCAACTGGGGATGGCAATATGACCCAGTTCTGGAAAAGCGAGGCATATATGGATGTCTGCTGGGAGAAAGAAAATGTCTAAGGAGAACTTTTGTTTCCCTGGTAAAAGGGAAGATATTACCAATGTTACCATTTATCTGTCTTCCTGCCTTAAATACCAGCGTGCTGGTTGGAACTGCAATAGCTGTCACAACCATGAGCCAAAGGTCAAGAGATCCACAATGACATGGCTCTGATTTTGCTAAGTCACTGAGCTAAAGCCATAGTTGCATACTTCTGGAAACATCTGGTTTTGTGAGAACAATATTTGTTTAATCCACTTTAGTATGGTTTGGTGTTACCTGAAGCTGAAAGTATTTCTAATTTAATATACTACTTTTTAAAAAGTTTTACATATAGGCTGATCACAGTGGCTCATGCCTGTAATCCCAGTACTTTAGGAGACTGGGGCAGGAGGATCACTTGGGCCCAGGAGTTTGAGACCAGCCTGGGCAACAGAGCAAGACTCCATCTCTATTTACAGAGCAAGACACCATCTCTATTTTAAAAATTTAGCATACTATCTTTCTCTGGTAGCCCCCATTATACTACAAGAAACTGGACCATTGAGGCTTAGGAAAGTATATAACAGATTTCTCTGTAGCACATAGTTATAAATATTGCTATATATATTTTTAAAAGAGAAAGAGGACAGAGATAGAGGTAAGAGACAGAATAGGGAGAGAAGGAAGGAAAAAAATTAAACCTGAACTTAAGTCACTGCTACCAAACCACAAATTGAAAAAGAAATCCTTAAGAATAGAGTGGCATCCCCCTTAATTGTCTCAATCTCACAGAATTGCATGCTATAAATACACACTGAAGAACCATGATGAGAATCAGGTTGAGAGTTCCAAACTTCCCACGATCCCTTCTAACATCTTGTTCAATGTACTGAGTGTCTCTAAGTCTCTTCATCACCATTCTGCACATTTGAATACCAAAGTAACTCAAAGAATTGCTAAAAGGAGCTTCATTCACTGGTTCCAAATAAGGTGCTCCAGAGAGCTGGAGAATAATAAAGTTCCAAGGACAGTCATCTGGATGATGGTGAGCTGTCTCATGGAAATTAGTGTCTATGAAGACAGATGCTTACTCTTGCAACTTTTGAAAATTCTCTCTTTGATGCTTGTATCATGGATTACCCTATGAGATTTGAGATTTGTTAAAGGTATTCGGTAAATCTTACGTGGTTAAGGCAGAGATCTTAAAAGGGCTTTGTCATTAGTACATTCCACTTATGATAACTATTATTATGATGCCCCAGTGCACCAAAACATTCAGAAGCTGAAATAACAACCTGTATCAAGTACTTACTCCATGTCAGGTAAAGTGTTAGAAACTGGGGCAAAAGGAAACCACAGTTCTTGTCCTTGTGAATTTCAGATTCTTATTGAAGTAACAGACATGAACAAATAAATATGATATGTTAAAGGTTATGAAAAAGGAACTGCAAGTTATTTTGGAGGAACAAGGGAATAAATTAAGAATATGAGGAAAACAACTCCTTTTTATCAATTGACCAATTGATGACCAGACCAAGGGAGGTAAACAAGAAAAAGACTCCTTGATATTTGGTAGGTCAATAGAGAAGGACTGTTCTGAGTAAAGAAACATAACAGACTGGATGGAAGTGATGGGGCCAGGGAAGGACTTTAATATATGAATCACCTAAATCCCTCTACAAATACCAAAAAAAAAAATGAGGCTGGGGCATGAGTTAACAGCTAGCAGCAAAGTCATCCAAAAGGTGAAGGGATGAAAGGAGGATCCAGCCAGTCACTGTTGTGTGAAGTCAACTCAAACAGCTGGCAAGCGACTGGGAATGTTGATCTACAAGAAAAAAGAAAAGGGCAACTTGGAGAAGTTTGGCATCACTGAGCATTTCTACGGCATATCCAGGACAAGGCCACTGAGCAGTTCTCTTGGTTTAGGGGACAGAATGGAAATGGGGGTACCGCCTATTAGCCCCAAAGTTTCATAGAACACTGAAACAGATGGACACTAACATTTACTGAGAAGATATACTGCGTGGTCCTTACAGAAACCTATTTAATCCTTTCAATGACCCTGTGAGATACTTATTAGTGACCGCGATTTAGTAGACTCTAGAATATGGACTTTTAAATATACTTATATTTGAGTCTTGGCTCTTTCATATATTGTTTTAACAATGACATACACTTAAAAATGTAATTGAATAAAGAAGTAACCTTCCCAGTGAAGCATAACAAAGCCAAAGTAGGATTAAATTCTACAGCTCCTCAATTCACAGGCAGGAATCTAGGCCCCTGAGTCCTGATGCCCCCAGTGGTGAATTCTCCACTCTGTTCTGAAACTGTCATCAAAAACATTCAAACTACAGCTCCTACTTTCACATGTTTGTGTCATTTCTGCATTTGGTATTCTTTGTGGCACCCAAAATGTCTTGAAATAACTGTTGTAAGAGAGTAAGTTGGTGCATTCTGTTTTGGAGGGTGGGGTAGGGCAGGCAATTTGGCAATGCTTACCAAAATTTCAAATGTGCATACTCTAACAATCCCACTGTTATAAACTTAACCTGTTATTAGACAATAAGAGCATGTCCTGCCATTCATTCATTCATTCATTCATGTGTGCATGGATGCATATACACAGATATGTTTATATATATACATCATGCATACATCCACAGATACATACATATTCATACTCACAAGAGGCTAATAGGAGGCAGAGTAGCACACAGCTAAGAACATGGCCCTAGGAGCTAAACAGCATGAGTTCAGATTCTGATTCTACCACTTTCTAATTGTGACCTTTGGCCTCTTGGACCTCTAGTCTCAGTCTGATCATCAACAAAGTGGGGATAAGAATAGTACTTACTTCATAAGTTTGTTGAAAGGACCAAATTAATTGTACATGTAAAGGAGTTGGGCCAACCACTATTAAGTACTATACACATGGTAGCTGTTGTCGCGAATATCAAACATTGTAATAGCAAAAGAATCTGAAAATAACCTAAACATCTGCCAAGAATAGAATGAATTCATGATGGTATATCCATATAAAAGAAAATGATAATGCCATCAAAGATACTTAAATTATCTACATGAGTGGCTTGCCCAGAAGAGAATAAAAAAACATTTGTTAGGCAAATAATTCTATTCTGGGGTTCTCTGGAGATTTTCTTCCCTTCAGTTGTCTGCTAGTCATTTGTTGAATTAGTATAGTACTACTGTAGTCTGAAGTGGTTCAGCATGGACAGAAATGTGAGTGTATTTGCACATGGACATAACATCTTTACAGACCCACACAGGTCCTTCCTACCTGCTGTTTCACTCTGAAATTCATAGCTACTATGGGAAGAAAACTTGTGAACCACTTTCCTCTCTCCTCTGCTTTCAACGGACTTTCCACAAAGGCTGCCAAAATAATTTGGTAGAATGCATGTTTTCCTGCCTGGATCTATAATGTTAGGCCCTTTGCTGTAAATTCTCTTTTTCACACTCCTTGCCTGACAGGTAAACAGCATGAGAGCTCCTTTTACAGATTATTCTGAACACTGCTTTTAACTAAAGTTACTCATATGTCTCAAAAAAAAAAAAAAAAACAAAAACTGCAGTATTGCTAAATCGCAAACAGCCATACATATGAAATTTTAAAAAATAAAGTAAATGGGTAAACCAGTCAATAATATAATTTACCTGCAGGCCAGATTATAAAAACATGTCATTATTTAATTCAAGTTGTGCCCTGAGCACATCACTGAGATGAGGAACATTTGAGGACCTAGGATGGTTTGCTGGTGAGGGGTGCAGGAAAGGACAGGGAACGCAGGTATGTTCCTTGACGACCAAACACCCAGCCATTTATTTATTTATTTATTTTTCTTTTTTCTTTTTTTGAGACGGAGTATCACTCTGTCGCCCAGGCTGGAGTGCCGTGGCGTGATCTCGGCTCACTGCAAGCTCCTCCTCCCGGGTTCACGCCATTCTCCTGCCTCAGCCTCCCGAGTAGCCTGGACTACAAGTGCCCGCCACCACACCCGGCTTTTTTTTTTTTTTTTTTTTTTTTTTTTTTTGTATTTTCAGTAGAGACAGGGTTTCACCACATTAGCCAGAATGGTCTCGATCTCCTGACCTCATGATCCGCTCATCTCGGCCTCCCAAAGTGCTGGGATTACAGGCATGAGCCACCGCACCTGACACACCTAGCCCTTTATATGCATTAAGTACTCAGACCAATCTTATGAATGGAGCATTGTCATCTCCATGCACTAGATGAAAACACTGAGGTTTAGTGGTCTTAAAGACTTGCCTATGTTTATTGAACAGGAAATGGATACAGCTTATATTTAAAATCCAAGCTGGCTTGTTCTAAAACTACCCTGCTCTTTCTTCTAAAGACCAATATGTCCAGGTAAGAGTTTATTATTAGATTTCCATAATGGTAAAAGTTAAAGGTAAGGATGAAGGAATAGTTCTATCAAAAACTCCTATGGTGCTGCTGTACTCAGCAATGCTACAAGGTAACAGATGTTTCATAAAGTCCTGGATGCAAGCTGTCTAGGAAAGAAGCAAAGGTTATAGCCAAGGCCCAATGTCATTGAGTTATTTTACTGTTGGCCAAAATGAAGTGATGATATATTGGTGATCTAAGCATTACTGAAACTGACACAGAAATTCTTGTTTACAAGGAATAAGCCTTGAGACCAAGAATCCAATTCATCTTTCTAGAGGAAAAGACTAATAGGAGAGAAGCCCAGGATACCCACTGCACATCCAAACACCCAACAGGGTCACAGTGCTTGGTTCAGCCCTGCTTGAGCCTTCTTGGTGCTGCCTGGCCTCAGAAGCTCCTAAAATAGGGGGGACATCAGGATTAGGAACAGTAGCAAAAAGCCCTGGCTGCCTTCCTTCTGATTGGACAGTAGAGATCTGAGCTTTTACCCCATCTTTCTCTGCCCCCCGACCTCAGGCTGAAGAGGGAAGTGAAGTCCAAAGCTCTCTTTATCCCTCTCCTTCTTCCTGGTTCAAGGTCCCCTTCCTTACCCTGGTACCAGATATATCCTTCTTTCTGAATGTCTTTCTCTCCATTTTCTGCCACGGGGAAGAGATGTATCAATCTTTGCTAAAATGTCAGCTACAAAAGAAATATGGTACTAACAGTCTCAGGGATAGCTGGAATTTCAGTGGGGATTCATCAACAACTTAAGAAAAAAGCCTAAAGACACTAAAATAATGCATATCTGATGGTAGAATTTCAGATACTCTGAAAAAGAAACATGAAATATATAAATTTTTGTAGGCACACATGGGCACACATACACACATGAGAAATACATAAAAGAAAGATAACACACACAAATGTAATTATAAAAGAAAGTGTATCTGGAGCACATAAATCAAGAAGTACATATGTGCTCTCCTGCTTTGTAAGGATCAGGACTTGGGTAGCAACCACAGACATGCTTAAGGCTATTGCTTACCTCCAAATACCCATGGCAGGTGCAGAGCGCAGGGGTCACTCCAGCCTCTGTCACTCCAGATAGCTTGCACCCTTGAGCCCAAAGACCAGTCTTCTGTCAGTGTGCTTCTCTGTGTACACCAGGGTTGCATATCCACACTCCCTCTGCACCTAAGATCCCCCTGGCTTGAAGAAAGGCCTTAATTCCACAGTTTCTTAGATTCTATCTAAACTTATCTAACAAATGCTCCCAGTACCTGAAATGTTTGTTGACCATAAAAGACCTGAGAGTGGCTGACAGAGGGCTTGGCCTAGTTTTTACACAGCTCAGAAGGATGCTATAAGATCCCTGAGGTTCATTTCCACAGGCCCAGCAATGCATCCTGCTTAGCTCAGAGTAGGCCCTAAAATTATATTTGTTTAGTGGCCCTGAACCGCTTGGCCATGACAAGTCTAGCATCTTAAGCAGGCTCAGAAATATCCATCAGCCCCCAATAAGAACACTGGTCCCAGAGTGGCCAGTGCCATTCCCTGCCCTCATTCTGCACCAAGGTGAAGAGGGGGACAGAATGTGTTTGTTCAAAATGTTCCCCGTGTACATTCAAAATCCAGCCCCTACTAAGACCCCTAGATAAAAGAAATGGGGCTTGTAGAATTCTCTGTAGGTGACATACCTCCAGGTGTTCCCTTATCCTTAGCTTGACATCTTTTAACAGAGGGGCAAGAGTTGATTTCTGTGGCCAGCTGGTGACTCTCAGAAGACTCTGTATTTTTCTCCCCACCTAGACTGTGAGTAATTCACAAAGTACATGCTCCGTGTGCTTGATTATGTGAATTGTGACATAAAAAGAGCGACGGGCTGGGAATCTGGAGGCTTCTGACCCAGATCTAAATGCCACCAACTGAACTCTAAAGCCAGTGACATTTAGAATTGAAAGAAATTTTAGAGATGACTCTGTTCCAACATCCACCTTTTATAGGTGAAGAAATGGAGATGAGGAGAAATGAGGTAATTTAACATGGTCATGCACTTGACCCAGCAGAGTCAGAAGTAAAATTCAGGTCCCCTAACTCACAGCCTAGGACTTTTTCCACTATAGCATCTGTTCTTCACAGGTTGGCATTCTGCAGTGCATGAGATAGATACGTTCCTGAACTGGAGTCACACATGCAACTCGTTCACTTGACCCTCCGATATTCCTTCTCTTCTCTTACTCACAAGAAAATGATGACTTTATAGATTAATGTCATAGAATCTAAGTTCAAACACTGAGTCAGTCTTGCTCGCTTTCTCTCTCCTTCCACAGCCGTTCCAGAACACCATGTGCAAGAGAAAACAACAGAATGAAAATTGCTCACATGGAGCATGAGGAGGCTGCCTACCTCCCTCGCATAGCCCGTGTGCAAAGACAGCCCCTCAGCTGTGCTGCAGACACAAGGTGGTTCATGCTTATTGTTTATTGTGACAGCTGACAAGCCAGCTGGCACAGATCACTCCTCATTTCCAACAGAGACACCACCAGGACACGTGTGACAGGCACCAGCTGCCACTCAAGAAGATGGGCAGCATCCCTGCTGGCCATCAAGGTACAGCCATGGCCCCAGCCCTGAGACCTGCAGCCCTCCACATAACTTCCCACCAGAGAGCAGAATTGGGACCAGCTTTGTACTGGGGACTGGGGGAAGGAGGCAGCAGCACACTACTGCTGGCCAGGTGGTTGGGGCGATGGTTAGAGCCAAAGGTTGTTCTAATGTTCCCCAAGGCTCTGTGTTACATTTGGCAGAAGAATGGCAGTTCCAGAAGAGCAAAGAGGAGAAATAAGAGGCAAAGAGTTGAATCTGAAACACACGTCAGGCACCATCAGAGCAGTGGGCTGAACATTCAGGGATCTGACAGCCTCAGGTGCAGGAGGAGCCTCCTGCCCTCCAACCTGGGCAGGTACACCTGGATTCACCAACATGGAGAAGTGGCCCCTTGCGCAGCTAGAGGTGGGGTCTGAGGAGGGGTCTGGCCACCCTGGTCATAGGACACAAAGGAGGCTCTCAAGTAGTAGGGGCTTTCAGTAGTCCCTGCTGCTCCCAAGTTTTCCTCTGCCAAACTGCTCAGCAGAGTGTGCAGCATGGGATCTCTATGTCAGCACTGCTGACATTTTGGGTTAAATAATTATTCATTGTGGTGGGGGGCCAATATCCCTGGCCTCTCCCCACTAGACTCCGAAGCACCCTCCAAGTTGTGGCAATCAAAAATATCTCCAGGGATCCCCCCTGGGGTGGGATGAGGGCAGGGGTAACAAGATAGATAGAATAGCTGTCAATGGAAAGCCACAGGTATAGAGGTCAAGAGCACAGGCTTGGGTCCCAGATGGCATGGACTCTTAATCCCAACTCTGCCACTTACTAGACATATAACCTCCACCAAGTTCTTCAATCTGATGTGCTTCAGTGTTTTCAGTTATAATATGGGAAGATGATAACATCAATCACTTTATAGGACAGTTGCAAATATTAATTTATTTCCTGCAGGCAAAGTCCTCAGACTGGCCCAGAGTTAGCATTCCTCTCCCCTTTAGAAGCCCAGGAATACTTCATTTCTCCAAGTCCCTTACCGCAGGGCTCCAGGTTACGGTCTACCACTGAGAGGCATCTGTGTACAACTTGGAAAGCAGAAGTGAAGAAGCAGCCACAATTCCTCTCCGGTAATAGCAGGCAGGCCCGTGTGAAAGAACAGACAATAATTTGCCTCAGCTTCCAGACTTTCTCGTGAAAATCACCTGCTTTGGTGTCATGAGTGACTGAGATCATCTGTGGCTCTTTCCTTTGATTTCTGTAGCCTCCTAATCTTCAGAAAGCCAGATAGAGTTTTCCCTGTCCTCCTCCACCAGCCCTTCTAATAGTTCTGTAAGGCATAATTTTACTAAATCTCTTCATGCATCAAATTTTACTAAATCTCTTCATACCTACAGTGGGTCCCGTGTTCTAGACCAAACTCTGACTTGTGAACCCATTAACTTGATGGAGGTTCCAAAGTCCTACCATTAGGAAAATGTTCCTGGGAGTAATCATGCACTGGTATGTATACAGATATGCATGCATGTGTATGGATGTACTTAGAGTAGAACCTTTATTTTTAAAAAATCACAAAATAGAAAATAGGTCAACGCTGAGCTACTCAAGATGGATAGGAGCCCAGTGGGGAGTGGAGGTAGATGGACTGACCACAAACTTACATTTTATTCCCCACATCTGTAGAATGCCAAGGTTCTGAAACACCCTATTTGCAAATCCCTTTAGCAAGAGCAGGGTCCAAAATGCATGCCAGTTTTATGCATAGGAAGCGCTACAGAAGTTCAAATAAATAAAGCATGCCCAGAGCACAAAGAGGGTGGCAAGGAGCTGCTGAGGTGTGGCACTGTAGAATCAGGTTTGTAAGATTGCTCTGCCCAGCCCTGGGAAGAGAACAGGGTGAGTAAGAAGCACAGTCTCTGTCCTCAAGGAGTGTGTGGTCAAATGGCAGATGAAAACAGAAGCAAATGACCAGAAAACAAAGAGAATATAGAAATGTGTTTTGTTATGAGGCACTCGGCATTCAGTGGCCTGAGTGTCTTAGGTCCTATTAGCAAGGCCTTGGGGAACAGATGTTGGGCTGTGTGGTGTGCATGGTACTCTCATTGATTCACAGAGATGTACGGGCAGCCCATTCACAAAGGGTCTAGAATATAAAGCTGCCCAAGCTAAGACCTGGTAGCCCATCTACCTGCTGAATAGTGGCTGAACTGCCCTGGACCTCCGTCTCTAGTCCAGCTGACCTCACTGAATAGGAGGGAGTTGCCCTCTGATCTTTATTTTCTAACTGATTTTTGGTAAATTACCTTCATCTGGCCAGTTTGCTTTGGGTAGGCCAGACACCTTACTCTCACACTTCATTTTCATTTGCTTGTACCTTTCCTGAAATTCTAGGTATTCATGGGAAACTGGGCATATCTTCTCTTCACATTTTTTTTTTATTGTTTTGACATACCCGCCAAGAGATTGGTCTGTCTTTCCAGTACTGCTTTCAAAAGTCAGATTTTTATGGTTGAGAATTCTCATTAAAAATGATTACTTTTGGCAGCAGAAGTCAGAAAGGTGACAGGGGAGGGGGAGGTATTAGAGGCTCTGAGATCTTTCTTCCATTTGCAGAAAGCCTTCCTGTAAAACAAACATCATGGGAAGAAAGACAAAAATGTAAAACATACAAAACTCCTTCTAACTTTTCTATGTGCTATTCAGAGAAATTTTTTAAGTATAGGGACTAAACCACCATCCCATTACCTCTTCATACCTACTCATTAGGCTGCAAACACTGCAAGTATGGGGCAGTGTTTTCCATAGCTCAGATGTGTCTACAGCAGGCACCAAAATGCCTGGCATGAGCAACATCGATAAATGCCTGGTGAATAAACAAACCAATGAATTTCTATCAGGTATTGGAAGAGTGTGGTTAAAAGTTGTCAATGTATATTTTGAAGAACCAATATAGAACATCTAGCAAATCAAATTCTTTTTAGTGATGGTTATATGTCTTCTTTTACTTGTATCGGGGGGAGGGACACACACACGCACACACACACATACCCACACAAAAAAACAGTCAATGATCATTTCTAACTTCCTTCCAATAATTCTCTAAAGGACACTGGGCACATAAACTTTTCTTGGTGCTTTTTAGATATTCAAGCAATTTCTTGAGGACACTGTGATTCATGTTTCTGTTGGACTAGTGTGTAAAAATATTCTTCCATACATTTTTGTGAAAACCACTATGTTCTTTTAAGAGTTACCAGGAAGTGGGGGTGAGGGGTTGCTGGTGGAGCCTAGTTACCATCTCTCCTGATCTTTGTCTTCTATTTGTTCACATCTTAGATCTTCACATATCTCCTGTTTCTTTTTTCTTTTCTTTTTTTTTTTTTAGACAGTGTTTTGCTCTTATTATTCAGGCTGGAGTGCAATGGCACAATCTCAGCTCACTGTAACCTCAACCTCCTTGGTTCAAGCAATTCTCCTTCCTCAGCCTCCAGAGTAGCTGGGATTACAGGCACCCACCACCATACCCAGCTATTTTTCATATTTTAAGTAGAGACAGGGTTTTGCCATGTTGGCCAGGCTGGTCTCGAACTCCTGACCTCATGTAATCCTCCCACCTCAGCCTCCCAAAGGGCTGAGATTACAGGTGCCTCTGGTTTTTTATATGGAAATAGAGCAAAAATTTGGTGTCCTTTGGGCATCTTCAGCTCTCTATGACAGTGTAGTTGTTGGTGATGCCTGTAAGTAAATTTGGGTTCTCTGCTGGCCTGTGACATCCCACATCCCCAACCTCCCAAAACCAGTGCATGCACTTCCCAGAGGAAGAGCCACTACAGACTTTAAGCAGCTTAAAGACTTACATGACAGACTTTTAGACAGCCTATGAGCTTAAATACTGCTTCCATAGCAAACTCTCTTCCTTGCATATTTTCTTTTTTAAAGGTTGTTGTGACTTTTATTCCCAATATCCAAGGAAGCTGTAATAATTATGTGAAGATTCAAGGTATACTCTCTTATGATATAATCAATTGTCTGTCCTTGGAGATTCATTGTTTCATTCTATACGACTGTAGCATTTAAATAAGTTAATACGAATAAAAGACTAATTTGTGTACACATCTATACATTTATAGCCTGCATACAGGGCCTGGCGCAGAGCAGGACTTCAGTAAGTGTTCATCTGGCTTCTCTATCAAATGTAGAACACAGGAGGGCTCAAGAACTACTATTATTGGCTTAAGTTATTCTCTGGGTAGAAAGTAGTAGGCCACCTTTTCTTCATTTTTCCAGTCAGTGTTTGATCTTTCAGTGGCAAGAGGAAGTCTTGAGTCAAAAGAGTCTGAGGGCCAGAACTCCTCCATGAATTAGTATTGTCACAGGCAGGCTAGGTAGGAGATAAAATCTGGATGACCTAACTGTGAAGGGACAAGGCAAAGCACATGAACATTAAGTCCAGGTAGCGCTTGTTAAGAATTTAGAGAGGCTAGTGCCTTTATGTACAATTGGGCAGGTTGTATTCAGCACAAGAATGCTCAAATCACAAAGACAGGGGAGTGCCTTTTACTTCTTCATGTAATGGTACTATCTGGCTCACCGTGATTCTGAGAGAGCCTTGAAAGACAAAACACAAACAAATTGTGGAAAAGGTTTCACATGTGGCCCAAGAATCAAGAAGACCCCCATGAACTCAACATTTTCTCCCAGCCAGTAAGCTTTGATACGTGCCTTTCTGGTGGCAAAACCAATGCCTGGATTTGGCCTCAATGAAACCTATGAGGTTTCTAAAACCAGTGTGGAGAGAATGGGGCCTTGAATATTGGAGAAAATAACTGTAGAAGGCTAAGTCACAGAATCAGAAAACTGAGAGGTGACCTTAGAAATTGTACTGGGTTAAATGGTGCCCACCCCCTCTCCACCACTACAAAGTGCATGTCTACCAGGGACATCAGAATTTGACCCTATTTAGAAATAGAGTCTCTGCAGATGTAATTAGTTAAGATGAGGTCATATTAAAGTAGCGAGGGCCCTTAATGCAAAATGAATGGTGTTTTTATAAGAAGAGGAGAGACACAAAGACACACAGAGGAAAGATAGCCTTGTGAAAATGGAGGCAGAAATTGGAATGATGTAGCTACAAGCCAAGAAATGCCAAGAATTGCCAGCAATGATTAGAAGCTAGGAAGAGGCAAGGAAAGATTTTTCCTTAGAGCCATCAATGTAAGCATGGCCCTGTCCATGAACTTCATTGAAAACTTTTAGCCTGTAGAACTGAAAGAGAATAGATTTGTTTTAAGCCACCTAATTTGGGGTACTTTGTTAGGGCAGCCACAGGAAACTAATATAGAAATCACCTCGTCCAATGCCTTCAAAGTGCAGATGTACACACTCAGACCTGGAGAGACTTGAATGGCTTACGCAATGTCACAGGGCTGAATGCTGGCAAAGCTAGGACGATTCAACCATTCACTCGCTGGTTCTTTCATTACTTTTGACATTCACTGAGCTCTTTCTGAGATCGCCGTGCCAGACTCTGGGAATGATTAAAGAACACTAAGACCCTTCCCTTCATGGAACTTTCATTCTAAAAGAATTGATAGATAATAAACCAATATTTACACAATCAAATATTTAATTGCCAGTAAAGTGAAAGCTATAGAGAAAACCAAGTTCCAATAAGAGCACATGGGGATTTGACCTAACCTGGGGATTAGATAAAGTGTCCACGAGAGGCTGGGCACGGTGGCTCACACCTGTAATCCCAGTACTTTGGGAGGCCAAGGCAGGCAGATCACAAGGTCAGGAGATTGAGACCATCCTGGCTAACACAGTGAAACCCCGTCTCTACTAAAAAAAATAGAAAAAATTAGCTGGACGTCGTGGCAGGCACCTGTAGTCCCAGCTGCTCGGAAGGCTGAGCCAGGAGAATGGCGTGAACCCAGGAGGCGGAGCTTGCAGTGAGCCAAGATCGCGCCACTGCACTCCAGCCTAGGCGACAGAGCGAGACTCCGTCTCAAAAAAAAAAAAAAAAAGTATCCACGAGAAAGTGACATTTGAAAAGAAATCTAAATGATATATTAGAATTAGCTGACCATGGCATGGAAGGCTATGTGTGCAGGCATGTGAGGAAGGAGGTTTTTGAGGGGGTAGATAGGTAGTATTAGAGAACAGCCCAGGTAAAGAGTCTAACCTTCCCCTCAATCTTCTTTCTTCTACACTGCCTTTCCTGGAAACTCATACCAAAGTAAGGCAATGTCATTGTTCTTTCAAAAAATGTTAATGAGATGTTAACTATAAAATATTTACAACCTAAAAATGACAGAGGAAACTCTTATTTGCAGCATGCACTGAACTATGTCTACCCTAGAAATATCATAACATGCTATCTGAAAATTTTCACCTTTTGCGAAGCTGAGAACACCCTCTCCCATCCTCCCATACCATATATGAAGTTAAATCTATCCTGTCTGCAAAAGAAGTTCAACAACAATAATAAGGATTTTCCAGCCAAGCGTGGTGGCCCACGCCTGTAATCCCAGCACTTTGGGAGGCTGTGGCAGGTGGATCACCTGACGTCAGGAGTCTGAGACCAGCCTGGCCAACATGGTGAAACCCCATCTCTGCTAAAAATACAAATTATTAGTCGGGAGTGGTGGCAGGTGCCTGTATTCCCGGCTACTTGAGAGGCTGAAGCAGGAGAACTGCTTGAACCCAGGAGACAGAGGTTGCAGTGAGTCGAGATTATGCCATTGCACTCCAGCCTGGGCAACAGAGCAAGACTCTGTCTCAAAAAAAAAAAAAAAAAAAAAAAAAAGATTTTCCTCCACAATGACCGTCATAAACCAACCTGGCTGTCATAAATAGGAATTTGGTAAATACTGTATAGCTAATAAATCATCGCAATTACACATGCCTGTGGAATTCAAAGGTTGTTTGTGGAAGGCTATTAAATGTATGGTACTATTACAACTGTCCTACACACAGAATTTTTTCTCTGAATAAGTCACCAAATGGTAATTCAAAATGGGTCATGTTTTCCACTTCAAGTTCATTACATTCAAAGTAAACTGAGTGAGTGAATGACTGGCTAACCCCAAACACTCCTCACCCAGAAAGTCAATGGCCACACAGCACTGTCATCTCATAAAAATCCTTGCATATCTGAAGCTCTTTTATATGGAATCTAATCAAGAAGTCAGGAAGACTCAAAAACTACTGAAATTCCCTTTGTTTCTTAAATGAGCTCCTGGCCAAGCTGTCTTTTCTTTCTATAGTGGGACCTTAAGTTTTGTGATTCCTTTACTTTCTCATTTCTATTCTACATTAAGTAAATAAGAAGAATTATACATTCCTAAACAGAACAAAGAGACTGGATGAGCTCAACATAATACATCAGTTCAGAAATGCCAAAGGGGCATTTCAGAAGATTTCATGTGAAGTGACAGAGAGGTTCCCCAATGCTGAAAAACAATGCAACTCCTCTGTCTTGAGATTTCTGAGCTTGTTTGCAATAATTGCCTTTGCCCACCCAACCCATCTCGTTCAGGGAAGGCTCTGATGTCTTTCCACAATTGCTCTGCTCTGATGTGGACTTGAAAAAAATTCCTCCACATGGATGCACTCAATCACCCAGCATTAAATGAGACATCTAAGGATTCTGCCACTCACCATATCTGTCAGGTTTTCTCAGCCCTTTTAGGACTCCATTGTGCAAAGTCACTACAATCCCATTACTAGCTGGCATATGATCAGATGATAACTAAAGTGAACACAAACACTTAAACGGCACAAGGAACTGCTGAGGTCTCACTCTTGGGTAACGCAGCCCAAGAGATTTTCTGACACCCGATCCACAAGCCAAACAATCACATTGCAAAATGCTTTCAATGTCCAGGAACAACCATTCAATTGGCCATCATGTGCCTGTCATCTGGTCCTGAGTGCTTCTGAGAAGGGCAGTTTGCCCTTTATTCTCTGCAAACCTTTCTCTTTCAGAAACCACTACATTTTTCTAGACTTCTTCCCACAACACTGCCACCCAGATATCTGCAAAAGTCAGTTCTTACTACAGACTGGCTTTGTATATGACTCTGTACATTAGCTGGGCATTTTCTTAGGTGAAGAGAGATGCCGGTTTAGTTCTAGAGAAATAACTATAATTAGTCAGAGTGGTTTAACTGTTCATTGACTGGTCTACACTCTGCAGCAGGAATAGCAAGCAGCATGTCCTTCTTCAACCAACACAAGATGTAATTTGGGTGCTGAATGCCAAAGATACAAAGTAGACAAAAGATACACTGTCCAAGAAGTTGGCAATCTATTTGTGGAAGCTTGCACACGCACACGTGCACACACCCACGCACACACACACAGGTAATACAAGGCAGTATACAAATGTCACGTGAGGGATAGAAAGCAGGGAAACATAAGCAGTTGGAGAAGAGAGACACCTCTCTTTGAGCAGAAGTAGTCTTAGAAGTCTTCCCAGAGTAGAGATGATCAGAGAGAGGCTGTGAAAGGTGGTGAGGGTTTAGATACACAGTTAAGTTTGTGGGGATTCTCAGGAGGGGAAGAGTCACAGACAAAGATAGAATCCAGGATGCATAGCCTGATATCACAGTGCTGGCAGAGAAACCCAAGAATGTGCAGGGGAAATATCCCTCCTAAAAATACATGTTTCCAAAGTGGTAGTTTTTCAACAATATTGAAGGATGGGCAGTAAGTCACTGATGAAAAGAATTCAGCAGAAGCTGTGTGATTGCAAAGGTCAGTCAGTTCAGTATGTAATTGGAACATGGGCAGTAGGACTGTGAGATGAATTGACCATGCTGAATGAAACTAATGTCTTTTTAACCTGGCAGCTTCCCCACCAGCCAAGGGGGCAGGCCTTGTACCAAGGCCCAGCCCCATACTGGGGAACCTACTTCTAATAAAACAACCACATCTCAGTGCTGTGATAATCCTCATAAACATGTGCATTTTTGAATCTTGGATTGAAAGAGAGACAAAACTCTTCTGATAAAGGAATCACAATTATAAAGTACATCCCAAGGGGAAGACAGGAAGAAAGGAAAGGAGGTAGGAAAACTGAAATCAACTTGACTGCTTGCTAGGACTTTGTCACATCCTCATAGGAGGAAGACTGAATATAAAATGAGCAATTAGGATGAGGTTTAGAAATAACTTCTAGGCTCTGCTTCTTTATCTAAACTCTCTCCTTGGTTACATGGGGCTGGCTCTGGCAGCCCTGGGGCAGGGATGCACATATTTGTCCCCAGAACACACAGCTGAAAGAGAAGTCACTGAGGAAGGAAGCAAGATGAACTACTTCTCTTGCTGGTTGTTTCCCATAAACTAAAGGAACACTTGGGGTGTATTTTTCAAGTCATTGTTTATCATCTTTGAATTAAATTAGGCCTGTTAAACAGAAGAAAATATAAGGGGCTTCACAGGTTCTTAGCTATCATTGGGATCTTGACTGGGGTTAGTGGGTTTCAAGAAGGGAAAAGCTGAGGAAGATGACAGAGAGTAGTTTCCAAATCAAAGATGCAATGGCTCTCAACTGTTCCACCTAAACTCTGGGATTGGACAGTCCCTTGGGAACAACTTTGTCAGTGACACCCAATCCCCTGGGAGGCAGGTATACACACGTGGAAAAAGAAAGTTTCCCCAGTGATGCTGATCCATGCCCCTTGGGAATCACTGCAATGGAGGGAAAGAATATAAATGGGGACAAGCTAATGAGACCAGTTTTCCCTGACTAGAAAAGAAAGACCCTGTGTTCTCACTTAGAAAAGCAAGTGTGAATAATCTTTGAATGTGACAGTCTGAGGTTCAAATTCCAGGAGTTTTACTTACTGCGTGTGCCCCCTCTGGGTCTCGAATTCCTATTAAAGAACGAGGTAATAGCAGTTACTTCACACAGGGGTGGTGAGGGGCAAGGAGGTGATGTGAGTCAAGCACCTGGCACAGTGTCATTGAGCAGGCAGTTGATGAACACTAGGTGAATCCATTTGATGCAGGAGGAAGGATGGAGTTAGGAATTAGATGAAAATATAAAGGATGTTCACTCTTTGGAACATTAAAGCTTGATAACAAAAGATGGAAGTTCTTATGGAATGGCATTTAAAGTTTAAATGGTGCTCTCATCTTTGTGACTCCTTTGTCCCTCACAATCATCCTCAAGGATCATTAGAAGGTAATGGTGGCCCAGAAGGTTGTCATTTGCCTGACATCACAAAGCCAGCAAAGAAATACAGAGGTAGGAATAGACGCCACATGCAGATCTCTGATTATATCACACAGCCTCACTATCTGGCAGCTGTACCACCTACTATGTATATTTTTTCAGCATTCACACCATAAATATGCTCACTTAGCAAATATGTATTGAGTGCCTACTATGTGCCACATGCATCTGTCAGTGAACAATGCAGCAAAGACCTCTCCTCTCAGAGACAGTGGTGGAGAGGAAAGGCGGGGGAAATCAACAGCAGGCGGGAGACATAGTAAGTAAGTAAAGCCGATAGCATGCTACACATTGCTAAGTGCTATGGAGGAAAAGAAAAGAAAAATTAGAGTAAGGGAGATCGACAACGTGAGGGTCAGGGGAAGGTGCCAGCTGCAATTTTATTTTTATTTATTTACTTTTAGAGACAGGGTCTCACTCTGTCGCCCAGGCTAGAGTGCAGTGGGGCAATCACAGCTCACTGTAACCTCAAAATCCTGGGTTCAAGCAATCCTCCCACCTCAGGCCACCACTAGTCGCTCACAAGTAGCAAGGACTACAGATGCACGCCACTTAAAAAATTAGCATCTGGCTAATTTTTAAAAGTTTTTGTAGAGATGCGGTTTTGTTATACTGCCCAGGCTGGTCCTGAACTCCTGGCCTCAAGTGATCCACCTCCTCCCAAAGCACTGGGATTACAGGCATGAGCCACTGCACCTAGCCTACAATTTTAAATACAATAGTAACAGTAGACCTTACGGAGAAGGTGATGTCTGAGCAAAGCCTTGAAGGAGGTGAGAGAGTTAGAAAGCCGGTAACAGGAGAAGACAGTACAAAGCAAAGGGAACAGCCCATGCAAGGATGCTAAGTCAGGGGCATTCCTCCTGGTGTGCAGCAGGAAGAGCTGCCCTTGTGGTAGGAATGGCTGTAAAAGGGAAGGGTAACTTAAAGGAAAATTCTGGTTTTTGTTGTTGTTGTTGTTGTTTTGTTTTTTGTTTTTCTTAAGACTGGTGCAAAAAAGGCTTGGGTGCTATGGGCACACTGCCATTCTTTCTGGCAGAGATTTGGGTTGTCAAGACCCCTCTCAAACCAAGCATGCTGTTCATTGAGTGCTTACGTTTACATCATACCCAAACACCTGGTCAATTTGAAGAAATTTCACCAACCCTTTTGTTTAGTATAAGAGCATAGTGTGTTTTTCATGCTTTAAACCAATTAGGTTGGCTTTATGTGCAATCTAAGAGTCACAAACCACATACTTACGCAGTGACATGGATTCTGTCACCAGGCTTTTCACCTTTGTTCTAATCTTAAGATGTAATAGATTTTGCAGTAAAAGCCTGAGCTTCCAGCTATGAGATGCATTTTAGGCTTCTCCCAATTATTTACATAGTGTCAGATTATAAATGTCTCATATTATAAGAATTAGTATCGAGCTGCAAGAACAAAGCAAATAATTACCAGCACCACACATGGAGGACTGTGTTTCAAATTCTGTCTTGCTGCCACCCTGATGTAAGCAAATGATACTGGTCGTGTATCTCCTGATCACAGCCACAGTAACACTCACCACAAATCAACTTCCACCTGCTCGCAGTTCCAAAAATAGAGCAGCACAGAGATTTCTGTGTGCTAGAGAAAGCAGTCAGTCTTAGGGATTGAAAAAGACACAGTTCAGATGCAGGACTTGTTAAAGAGTAACAGGAACTGAGCATCTGCAGTTCTGGGACAAGTCCCCAAAAGAGTTCACAAAGTCTCTGAGACTGTCACCTTAGCATTTTACTACATCATACAAAGTGCATATACTATAGTATGCTATAATATCTGTACATGTATATGTATATGTGTATACACACTATATGACACTACATTAGAGATAAAAACCAACTTTGGAGGATGGTTCAAACTACATAATGTGGGCTATCAAAGAACAAACCTGAATCAATAATTCGTATTCATTTTTAAATGATTTATAACATTTTATATGTGGTTTTGATATAACTGAATAAGAGATTTCTCATGGTCCTTTGTAAAAACTATCCTAACCAAACCACCAAACTTAGCTAACTAATGTTTAGTTTAATAAGTTAATGCCACCATCAGGTAGAAACAAGATTGTATCCTATACACAGCAAATCATCACAGAATATGGCAATCTGTAGCTTCATATCTGCTTGATATGTGGTGACTTCAAGACTTGGGTAAATTCTCATTCTTTATTTTATGCTTTAAAATGTAAGCATCCACTGTACATTAGTCAGATTTCCTGTTCAACAGTTGAACACTAGTAGAATCTCATTCTCAATTAATATAGCATTGCACTTAGCAATATGAGGTTATTGCCACACTCCTCCTGGGATACCTTAGGGCTTAGAGACTTTCCTCGAGCTAGCTCTAAGAAGTCTCCAGGTATTCTGTCAGAAACAAGCTGCAAAACACCTGCCAAGCTTTCTGAACTTTCCAGCATGTGACCAGCTGGGCTTCACCTGGGTAATTCACAAAGCAATAGTTTTTTCAGTTTATCAGGAACAACATATCTAAAATTTGAAGCTCCCACAGCAGTTATTTGGGTGCCCTCCTTAGCCAAAGAGTAGAAACCAGATACATACAGTCACAAAGAAAACATATTAAATAGTGGCTTGGTTATTGTGTTTGTTTGTTTGTTTTGTTTTTAGTCTCCAAAGCACTTAAGCACTTCTCAGATGACAGGTGGTGACAACTTAATGTCTGAAGACTTGCTATGCCTAAGCACTGTGTTAGGACCATTAGATAGAATTCTCATTTAATTCTTACAGCAGCCTGCTCAAATGTCAGTCCACTAATATCATCCCTATTTCACAGATAAGCAAAAAGAGGCCTTAGAGAGATTAAGCAGCTGATGCACATTGCATGGCTAGGAAATGCTACAGCTTACATCTCAGGTCCTATGCCTGGTTTGATACCTCGATGATTATAATTCACTCCATTCATATCTTAGGCTTCTCCCCTTTTTGAGAGCATATTTTATAAGAGCACATTTTCAGCATGCATTTTTAGGAAAAAATCCTTATCCATTCCCCAAACTGGTTCTATCCATTTATGCAAAAAAATTAAACTTTCTAAACTGCAAATACGTATGCACTGCTTGGTGGCTGGATTTAGCAAAAATGCCCTGTCCTGATTCCTTAAAAAGTTAAACGTACGCCTACCCTATGACCCAGCCATCTCATTCTTAGTAATTTGCCCAAAAGAAATGCAAACATCTGTCCACAATGCGACCTGTAAACAAGTGTTCATCGACTCCTTATTCACAATAGCCAAAAACTGGAAATGGTCCCATAAGGAAGTGGGTAAACAAAATATGATATGTATCCACCCAGTGAAATAGTATTCCACAAGGTAAAGAAATAAGCTACTGATACAGGCAACAATATGGATGAATATCTCAAGGTGATTACAGTAGTGAAAGAAACCAGACACAAGAAAGTATACACTATATGATACCATTTATTCTAGAAAATGCAAACTAATCTACAGTGACAAAACCCAGATCAGTGGCTGTCTGGGGCCAGGGGCTGAAAGAAGAAGGGATAAAAAAGAGACATGAGGCAACTTTGGAGGTGATAAAAATGCTCTCTCTATTGTCTTGTTTATGGTGGTGATTTCATGGAGGTACACAGCCGCAAACCCCATTGCATTCTCTCTCTAAAAGAATGTAATGTATTATACACAGATAAAACTCCAAATATTTGAAAACAAATTATATAGGTTTGTAAAGGAAAGCATTTATATATTGAACTCCAGTGATCAAATCTTTTTTTAAAACATACTTAAATATTTTTTTAAAGCGCCCAGTCCTTATCCAGTGCTACACATGGTTTGAGCTATCTGCATTATTTGTTTTAGATTCTAAGTTCCTGGTACTTAAGAACAAATTTTCCTTTTTAGTTTAAGTCCTGTGCAGTACCCAACATAACATTAGGCAGGGAAAGTATTCAGAAAATTTAAACAAAACCCCATCCTGCTATTTTTTATTGTTTTCCAAAGAAATCCTGGGAACAGAATCTAGAGTGAGCTGCCAGCTTGGCCAACAGACCCTAAAAAAGTGTCATCAAGGAAATGTTTGCTTTTGTTCCTAAACATATAAAGATTGCCAAAAACTCCAGACGGTGGGTGAAAAATCACCTGCAAGAAAGTCTCAGAACTTTTCCAAAATCCTTTTTATGTTAAGAGACATGTTAGATTTTGTGGCCCACAGAGCGAGCATTGCCCCTGAAAGCCAAGTGCAATCTTGTGTGCTTGAACTTTCAGGTTCTCTATACGACAAAGGATAAGGGGAAGGAAGGTGACAATACAGAGAGCTCATCCCACAAGAGGTCAGAGACCAGAAAGTATTCGCAGCTCTGGGTTTGCTCCCATCTCCTCTCCTTCCTGTTGTAATGAGACAGAAGCCTTTATCCACGTGACTGAAGGTGCTGGTTCACAAACTTTGTTACTGACCCTCAATTAGGTAAGTACAGAAACTGAGAGAGTGTTTAGAAACTCATACAGCATTTTGACTTTGCTGTGATCAGTGGCCTCAATGCTCATTAAACAGGGTATAGGCTGGATCCAGTGTTGTCAAACAAGGGTGGTGAATCTAGTCATGAAGAGTAAGGCCATGTTTCATTCATAGAGGATAAAATTAAGAAGGAAAAAAAAAAGTGGTCCTCCTCCAAAGATGGTTTGAGAGGCAGAGTTGCATAGTGCTGCTTAGTCCATGAAAGTTAATTTTTCCCAAAGTGATGATGGCAAGAGGCAGAGAGAGGCAATTCTCTAATAGCCAGTCAAATCCATGCAACCCCCAGTCTGTCTGCAGGTGTTCAGATTGAGACTATATAGTGAATTAAATAAACCTTCTCAAAAAGGAAGTTTATCCAAAGTGCTATGTTTCCATTCTAATTAGCATCACGGCTGTACAAGCTGCAAATACGGTTGTCATCACATCAAGAATCAAAATGAAGGTCATGATAATGACTGTGTGGATAGAATTAATTAATTTTTTTGCATCACTATAGGAACACACTTATTCTTGAATCAGCCCCATTAGTTTTTGGAGCAGCCAACTTAGCAGACACAGATGGGGCTACTCCATGTGGCCACTGCTTAAACCTAATTAGGGCAGAACTAAATGAAGCCCAGGAAACTCGGTCTCTTCATTCCTCCTGTTTTCCACAATGATTTACTGGTGGGGCGCTCAGAGTGTATAACAGATAGGTTGTCTCGCACAACACAGGGAGTGCATGGGAGGAGGTCTGCTCTTCCTAATTGCTGATAAAACGGCACCGATTCACATGGACAAAGATAGAGGCCAGGACTTTTAAGATTACAGGCAAGATTTACTTAATTCTTCAACTTTTGTATCTCAGCTCAATTGTCACAGTCTTTCCCAAGTTCACAGATTAGACTGCTTCCTCCTGTTTATCACAGATATACCAATTTAGTTCTGTGATTCTTAGATTGGTATCCATCTCCCCTACAGTTCAGTAATCTCCACAGGGCAGTAATCATGCCTGTCCTGTTCATTGCTCGATCCCTAGCGCTTAAGCACAGTGATGAGTAATAGAACATACTTAAGTCCGGGTGCGGTGGCTCATGCCTGTAATACCAGCACTTCGGGAGGCCGAAGCAGGCGGATCACCTTGAGGTCAGGAGTTTGAGACCAGCCTGGCCAAAATGGCAAAACCCCGTCTCCACTAAAAATACAAAAAATTAGCGAGCATGGTGGTGCACACCTGTAATCCTTGTTACTCGGGAGGCTGAGGCAGGAGAATCACTTGAATCCAGGAGGCAGAGGTTGCAGTGAGCCAAGATGGTGCCACCGCACTCCAGCCTGGGCAACAGAGTGAGACTCCATCTCAAAAAAAAAAAAAAAAAAGAAAGAAAGAAAGAAAGAAAAGAAAAGAAAGGACTCAAATAAACATGTGCTGAAATAAAGGATGAGTAAATGGATGGATGGAAAAATAAAGCCTCCAGATATCAGACCATATATACAACACTTTGACCCTTGGTTGTTTTTCTGTTTGTTTGTTTTTTGAGACTGAGTCTCGCTCTGTGGCCAGGCTGGAGTGCAGTGGCACAATCTCGGCTCACTGCAACCTCCAACTCCCTGGTTCAAGCGATTCTCCTGCCTCAGCCTCCCAAGTAGCTGGGATTACAGGCACCCACCACCACGCCTGGCTAATTTTTGTATTTTTAGTAGAGGTGGGGTTTCACCATGTTGGCCAGGAGGGTTTCAATCTCCCTGTGATCCGCCTGCCTGGGCCTCCCAAAGTGCTGGGATTACAGATGTGAGCCACTGTGCCCAGCCTGGTCCATGTTTTAGATCAAATGATAGAACTAATCATGAGTCTCACATAATTATTAAAATTTTTAAGAAGAGAGAATAGGCCACAGAGGTCTTATTATTAACTCAAAAGAAAATATTCCTAAGAATTCAGGGGTGAGAAATATACTAAGAGTATTTAAATCGTGGTTCTTGCCCATGGGGAGTTTTATAAATGAAATAGCTCTCTTTTCTGGAATAATCAATAGATTACTGAGAAATAATAAAGAGACCTGGATTATTCTGTATTACAATTAGGACAAAATGCCACAGGTAATGTTTAAAAGTAAAAGTCATGATAGAGAACAACAAATTTGCCAACATAATCTATGCTTTTAGTCTAATCATAATCCCTAGAACATTAACATTATCAATTACAAATAATAAAAACCTGCGACTATATGACTTGTCTACAAAGGCTTTCTTCCAACATCTAGATTATAAATGCACAGGTATTTTACCAAATAGGCCCTCAACACTCCAGTGGCTATCTCAATTTTAGTTGAAGAGAGTGGATTTACCCACTTAGTATTTACTGAGAAATAGTGTCATTAGATAGACTACAGACCAGACTAATTATCAAGTCACATAAACATAAATCCATAATTTTTTCCTAGCAAACACAAATTATTTTTATCATTGTACTATCTGAATAATAATGCTTTTCTGTTATCATGAAGCAACAATGCCTACAATGAGTTTCATTAACATGCACTGAAGTATGAAAGCTCAACAAAAGCATAAAAATCTATGTACTTTAAATTTTATTGTTCTCCATTTTCCAAAAAGCATTTGAGATGACCCAAAAAGAGGAAAAAGTCTATCTATCTATCTATCTATCTATCTATCTATAGATATATGAGACAGAAGGAAAAAAATTCATCTGCATACATAATATAGTTTAAAATAAAGCAATTCAATAAAGCATAGATCATTTTGTGATAAATAATATACTTCTAAACCTAACTAGTAGATATTTTGACATTTCTTTTCTTTAAGCATATTTATTGGACTATTTAAGATATGCATTAAAGCACTTTTACCAGTATCATTTTATCCACTCAAATTATCAGGAGGAAAGGAGGTAAAAGTGATGAAATTAACTTTTATGGGCCAAACACTGTAAATATGATCCATTTAATCCTCACACTATCCTTTCAAGAAGGTCGTGTTACTCTCTTATAGATGAAAAGAGAGAAACAAAGATAAAACTTATAAAGCTGAGAAGAGGTGGAGCTGGAGTCAAACCTAGGACTGTCTGACACTGAATTCCATGGAGTCTCACGATTTAAAGGCACATGTGGGAGAGGGAGAGGGAGATAGCAATGGGGATTGTTTACATTTCAACCCTGCCCCATCTTTCTCTCAGCAATAAATGTGAGCCAAACCTTTGGACACAAACACAACCTGACTGACTGCACTGTAATCAGTTCCACTCACACAGTAGTTAACAATCCACTGGGATGCAATGTTAGTAACCTGGTTAAAAGTATACACTTATTTAACTGGACAATGCTTAGCCATTTCAGAGTCACTACAATGATTCCAGAAGATTTTGAAAGATCCATCCAACCAGGTCTTTAAGCCACAAGAAGACAATGTAATTCACAAACATTGTAATTTAGCAGTTACTCACAGCAGGAGTTTTGCTAAAACAGTTCACAATTGGATACGCTAGGATGCTTTTCTCATTCCCAGATTTGGTAAAGGACAACCAGTTCATTTGAGGATTGAAACATTTTCAAAGTGCACTGTAAAATTAGACATATTCCCCCCGCCACCCCAAAAGGTTTGAGGCTCTTTTTTTCTCCCAAATCTATTGTTCAGTTAATCTGCGCATGCATGCCAGAATATTCTAATTTAAATCTGAGCCTGGAACATGCTATATTTTGTTTCTAGCTGCAAGAGTGTGAATGCCATAAATAACATGTACTGTGCTTGTTCTCTGTTCCTAAACAGTCTGATAAGCTCATATTGAAATCATTTCAGCAATCACATTTGACAGCTCTCTAGAATCCTGTTCTCTCCAGCCTCCTAACCAGTCCATTATTTCTGCCAGTTTCTAGGCAGACGAGGCATTCAGACACCTGTCTCTAAATGAGAACAGACAGCCCTGGCGGAACCCTCGTAGGAGAGGTATGCTCCAACTAATAGGCCATCAATCTGTCAGTGGCTCTTAAGCCCCCTTAGTCTTGTCCAACTGAAGGCCAGCTCAGAGCCTTGATCAAGGGAGAACACAGTGGGTGAGAGTCCTGTCAAGTCCATTCCAAGGGACCTGTATGCAAGGATGTATGCCAGACCAAATCAGCGCAACCCGGATCCACTACAGTGGCAGCATAGTACTTATCTTCCTGTAACTCATTCATCCTTTAAATAAATAGTAATTAAACATCAACCAGGTCACAAAGACACCATGTGTCATAGAGAATTTTGAAGCTAGACAATTTCTAGGGTTCATTCCTGACTCCAATGCACATATAGGAGCCTAAGTATCTTAAATTTTCTGGGCCTCAGTTTCTCCATCTGCACCATGGTGATAACATACATCACTTCACAGGATTTCTGTGAAGATCAAATGAGATCATTCATTTTGTAAGACATCTAGCATAATGCATTACTTCATAAAGAGCCACTTAATAAAACACCAATCCTCTTGTTTCCTTCTCTTCTTGGGACCAAAGGATTTCCCATTTTCTCAAATCATGCAGCCTTTATATTAAAATCAAGAGCATATAGGACACTGAGAAGGAAACAGGGCTTTTCTCTTTTTATTTTTCAGTAAAATGGTTATTGAAGTATAACATTCATATAGAAAAGAGTATAAATCATCAAGGTAAAGCTCACTGAATTTTCACAAAGTGACATACCTGTGTAGCCTAGATCAAAATTGGGCACAGGGGGCAGCCTTCCAGGAGCCCCCTGTGCCCAATTCCAGCCATTTTTTTCCAACCCTAATTCCTTAAATGAATCCCAACACTATAGATCACTTTTGCCTGCTTTTGAGTTAAGTAAGATTTTAATTAGATCTGCTCATACAAATGGCAAATGGAAACACAGAACATTTTATATGAATTTGCAGCTAATTAGCTAAGTCAAAGACATAATAAATTATAAAAAGAAATATATACATTGATAGCAAAGAAGATAATAAAGGTAATAAATATTGCCAGGACTGTTAGGTTCCCTCCTTTCTCTTATTCCTTATGTAAACACTGTCGAACAAGCAGAGAAATCTTACACATTCAGATGGTAAGATGCATCATATGTGCTGTCTGTGTGGTCCTTGATTGAGAAGTAGACATATTACTCCAAGATGATGATGAAGAAGGAAGTGTATTTTGTAGAAAAAAGAAAAAAAAGATCTCATTCTAAAAGTAGTTTCCATTGCCCAAGCTTAAAATACAAACCAGTAATTTCCCCCCAAATACATCTAAGTCTTAAACCTCACTGATAGCCTCCTCAATACCTTAAAAACTACCTTTGAAACCCTTGGAACCCTTAGAAAACTAACTTTGGAAATTCTCATCTAGTCAAATGTAACAGTATTTGCCCTTCAGGATTAGAAATTCCATCAGACCTTTTCCTCCCCCTAGACAAAAATGGGTGCTCCCCACCATTTTTTAAACATTTTTGTGGGTTCATGGTAGGTGTATATATTTATGGGGTACATGAGATGCATTGATACAGGGATGTAATATGAAATAAGCACATCATGGAGAATGTGTTATCCAACCCCTTGAGCATTTATCCTTCCAGCTACAAATAATCCAATTAAAGTTATTTAAAAATGTACAATTAAGTTATTATTGACTATGGTGACACCGTGGTGCCATCGAATAGTAGGTCTTATGCATTCTTTCTATTTTTTTGTACCCATTAACCATCCCTGCCTGTCCCCCTCCCAAGCCCCCAACCACCCTTCTCAGCCTATGGTAACCATCCTTCTGTTCTCCGTTTCCATGGGCTCAATTGTATTGATTTTTAGATCCCACAAATAAGTGAGAACATGTGGTGTTTGTCTTTCTGTGCCTGGCTTATTTCACTTAGCATAATGGTCTCCAGTTCCATCTATGTTGATGCAAATGACTGGATCTCATTCTTTTTTATGGCTGAATAGTATCCCATTGTGTATATACACCACATTTTCTTTACCCATTCATCTACTGATGGACACTTAGGTTGCTTCCAAATCTTAGCTGTTGTAAACAGTGCTGCAACAAACATAGCAGTGCAGGTATCTCTTCAATATACTGATTTCCTTTCTTTTGGGTATATCCAGCAGTGGCATTGATAGCTGGATCTTGCAGTGGCTCAATTTTTGTTTTTTTGAGGAATCTCCAAACTGTTCTCCATAGCGGCTGTACTAATTTACATTTCCACCGACAGTGTATGATGGGTCCTTTTTCTCCACATCCTCAGCAGAATTTGTTATTGCCTGTCTTTTGGATATAAGCCATTTTAACTAGGGTGAGATGATATCTCATTGTAGTTTTCATCTGCATTTCTCTGCTGATCAATGATGTTGAGTACCTTTTCATATGCCTGTTTGCCATTTGTATGTCTTCTTTTGAGAACTGTCTATTCAAATCTTTTGCCCATTTTTTGACTGGATTATTATATTTTTTTCCTAGAGAGTTATTTGAGTTCCTTATATATTCTGGTAGTTAATCCCTTGTCAGATGGGTAGTTTAAAATATTTTCTCCCATTCTGTGAGTTGTCTCTTCACTTGTTGGTTGCTGTACAGAAGCTTTTTAACTTGATATGATCTCATTTGTCCATCTTTGCTTCGGTTGCCTGTGTTTTGTGGGGTACTGCTCAAGAAATCTCTGCCCAGACCAGTGTCCTGGAGATTTTCCCCCATGTTTTCTTGTAGTGGTTTCATAGTTTAAGGTCTTAGATTTAAGTCTTTAAGCCATTTTGATTTGAATTTCATACATGGTGAGAGCTAAGGGTCAAGTTTCATTCTTCTGCATATGGGTATCCAGTTTTCCCAGCACCATTTATTGAAGAGACTGTCTGTTCCCCAGTGTGTTCTTGGCACCTTTGACCCCATCATTCTTGATGGCATGACTGCAACTTCACATTACTCGCTGAGAGGTCAACAAAGAGTACAGGACACTAGGATGAAGACAGAAATGCTGAGTTGTCTGCTTTTCAAATATTCTACAATGTAATGAATCTTAGTCACTGACATCATAGCATCATGTGCTGACATTATCAAAAGCTGCTCAAAAAGATGCTCAGCATCATTAGTCATTAGGGAAATCCAAAGCGAAACCACAATAGATAACACAACCACCAGGAGGACTACCAAAAAAATGGAAAATAACAAGTGTTGGCCAGGAAATGGAGAAATTTGAACATTAGTACACTGCTGGTAGGAATGTAAAATGGTGCGGCTACTATGGAAAACATTTTGGAAGTTCTTCAAAAAGTTAAATAGAATTACTATATGACCCAACAATTCTGATCCTAGATATTACACCCAAAAGAAGTGAAAATGGTACTCAAACAAATACTTTACAGAAGTACTATTTACAATAGTCAAAATGTGGAAATAACCCAAATTTCTATCAACAGATGAATGAATAGGTAAACAAAATGTGATATGTACATGCAATGGAATATTATTCAGTTATAAAAAAGGAATGAGGCACTGATACATACTGCAATGTGGATGAACCTTGAATACATGCTAAGTGGAAGAAGCCAGACACAAAAGGTTACATAATACATGATTCCATTTATATGAAATGCCCATAATATGCAAGTACATAGAGACAAAAAGCAGATTGGTGGTTGCCTGGGGGCTGAGAGGCGGTAAGAAGGGAGAACTACTGATTGATGGTAGATTTATTTTAGGGTGATTATAATGTTTTAAAACATGATATAAGTGACGGTTGCACAACACTGCAAATGTACTGAATGCCACCAAACTACAGACTTAAAAACGATTAATTTTATGCCATGTGCATTTCACTTCCATTCTTAAAATGTCAAGAAAGATAAATAAAAACCAAAAAGATGGGGAAAAAGACACTGCTCATAGGTACCAAAGGAAAAATATACTCCTAAAAGTATAAAGGTGATGACAGAACAGTCAAGCAATGCAACTGAGAGGTCAATTAGAAATTGTTCCAATGGTTCCAGTCCCTCTCTCTTTGGCAATACCATAAAGGTTCTTTTAAACCCTTGTCTTTAAATCATTCTTTTCAAACCCTCATTTTTTCATGCCAATATATACAGGTCAAGGAGCCTAGACTCTGGCTAGCCAGGAAAAACCTAGCAGATAGCAAGAGTCTAGACAGATAGGAGGTTAGGCTGAGCAAAATCAAAGGCGCCCAGGAGGTCCTTTTAGCCTAGGCAGGTAGGGTACAGGGATCAGGAGGTCAGACAAAGGCAGCCTGAGCAGCCCTGCACAACAAGGGACACCAGGTGAGACACACCGTCCGGCAGATCTAAGTGCCTTCAGTCCTGTGCAGCCTGCCTGATGTATGGATGTGAAAACCCTGAAACCACAGAAGAACGTTCACTACACACAGGAGGAGGTTTCAAAAATGCAGGTGAACACTTAACGCAAAGCAAGAGGGGCTGGTTTCAGCAGAAGACCCTTCACTCCTTCCCAAGTTTCTTAGAATTGGCTCTAAAATCTGCATTTCAGCTAGGAACTTCGGTCCTTAGCAGTGTAATCACCAAGAACCAACTTTCACACAAGTCTACAAAAATTACAAAATGCAAAAGCGTATCATCTCACTTTCTTCTTCATAGAATGCTTTTTTCAAAATTTTATATTGTTTTATGTATTTTTTTAAAATATTATTTTTAAAAGAAGCTGTCAGCTGACAAATATATTTAGAAATGGCAGAATGGCTAATAAAACAAACTGAAAGTGTAGAGCTGTATATCATGTAGCAGCCTAACAAATTTGAGTATTTTTAATGTGCATCAAGGAAAACATATGCAAAGTGTCAAGTGACAAAGGAATACAAGATTTCACTCAGACATGCTTCAACATTTTCAAGACAGTGGCGCGATCTAGGCTCACTGCAAGCTCTGCCTCCTGGGTTCACGCTATTCTCCTGCCTCAGCCTCCCAAATAGCTGGGACTACAGGTGCCCGCCACCACACCTGGCTAATGTTTTTTGTTTTTTAGTAGAGATGCGGTTTCACCAGGTTAGCCAGGATGGTCTCAATCTCCTGACCTCGTGATCTGCCCGCCTCAGCCTCCCAAAGTACTGGGATTACAGGTGTGAGCCACTGTGCCCAGCTGGAATTGAGAATTCTTGAACTTCTGAGTTCTGCACCAGAATGGCACAGTGCTGGGAAAGCTTCCCATACCCGACTTGACCCTTTCGCTTTCCACCCTAAAATCTATCTTACAGCATGAAGGGTGTTGCTTCCTCACCCAAAACAGCTGTCTCTTGGTCATCCCTTAAGGCTGCGGCACACCCACTTCAGGAAGATGGAACTAAAGAAAAAGCCAGAGAAGACCCTAGAAGAAGGCTCCAGGCCATTTGGGCAGAGAATTTTAAGGCCCCAAATATCCACAGAAAGGTCTAGAAGGAGGAAGCACAGGCTGAAGGAGCCACACCTCCTTGGACTTGCAGACTCCCTGTCTCATGGGAAAAGGAGAATAGGGCCCTTCAAAGCTATGCTCCTTAAAGTGTTTTCCAAATAGGAGCATGGACTCACCCTTGGGAGCTTCCTGGAAATGGAGAATCCCAGGCTCCACCCTGGACCTATTCAATCAAAATCTCTAGGTGATTCCTATGCACATTCAAGTTCAAGGGCAGGTACTAAAATAGGCATCCATTTTGTCCAAATCAAAGGGTGACACAAATCAAAGGGTGACACTGTATCTAGAGACTACTAACTCCTTAAATGAATGTCAGCTATTTAAGATGAACTAAATCCCACTCATGCACATGGCAACACAAGGATTTGTTAAAGTGCCCCAAAAACATAGGCGAAGGATAAAAAAAAACTAGAATGAGATAGGTCCTATCTGCATTTCTGGGTTCAGATTAAGCCATAAGGTTTTTTAAAACTGTAATACTATAATTCTAGCACTTTGGGAGGCTGAGGCAGGACGATTCCTTGAGCTCAGAAATTCAAGAACAGCCTAGGCAACATTGTGAGACCACATCTCTATTAGAAAAAAAAGTAAAAAAGTTGCCTGGATATGGTGGTGCATGTCTGCAGTCCCAATTATTCAGTAGGTTGATGTAAGAGGATTGCTTGAGCCCAGGAGGTCAAGTCTTAGTGAGCTGTGATCACACCACTTGTGCTCCAACCTAGGCAACAGAGTAGCACCTTGTCTCAAAAAAAGTCGTAACAGATCCCCAGAAACTTTATTAATTCTATCAAGGCATAATACCAACAGAAAACAAGTTAGAAACAGGAAAAAAAAGTCTGTTTCTATAATCAAAAGCAGGATTCCATAACCTAATTATTATATTTTCAATTAAACCAGAGCTCTTGGTATGTTTTCCCCCTTGTTTCTTGAATTAGCAGAGACCTGTAAGCATGTTCAGAGAAGGGACATGTTAACTAAGGAGAGAATTTCCCAATAAGAAGCTCAGCCCACAACATCTGATAATTAGGAATGTTATAACAATTCACTGACCCTTCAGGGACCCTTTTGTGTTGGCTGTCCTCGGGGATTCACAGAAAGCGGTATCACAATTTTTCCCAGTTGTCACTTTCACTGCTGCTTTTGCAGACTGTCACATTTACAAGTCTTCAAGAAATTGTTTGGGGAGCCACATGACGCCAGGATCATAAGAACTCTCTTTTTCTACAGTATCTGCCTTTCTGCCCTTAGGAGTCCTTTAACCTCAACCTGAGCACTTCTTGGGGGAAGAGTTCAACAGCACAATTCCTCACATCCTAGAGTATGGAATCTTGCTTCAGAACTTGAATGTCACTTGGTGTCTCAGAATTACCTTCCTCTTCAGAGGGTGAGTGGTGAGGGGAACCAAAACACAAGTGTGTGTGTGTGTGTGTGTGTGTGTGTGTGTGTGTGTGTGTGTGTGTGTGTGTGTCAGGGGGAATCTTCATTACTTCACCTACTCTTGTAGTAGCAAGAGGGTGCCTGACTTCACCACGCTGCTATGTGTACTATTATTGCTAGGTGAGCCAGGACATGGAGTTTCTGAATATGTTTGCTCCTGATAGAAGAATTGCAGATGAGACAATAAAGCAGAAACATGAAAAGAAGCAGCAACACTAGCCTAAAAGTACTAGGAGTAGAAACAATCTCAACAAGACACTTACTACAGCTGTACAGAGTGCTAAGCAGTTTCCAAACGTGCACGTTTTCATTTCATCTCTACTATAACATTTATGGCAGATGTTATCTCCATTTTATAGGTGAAAGCATTAAGACTTGGATTACTTGTTAGAAGATCCTACAGAGAGTGAGCCATGACTCAAAACCAGGTCTAGTTAACTAAAGTAAAACTCTTGACCAGTGTATGGTACTGCAGCAAAAACAGAAGGCTCTGGAAGGTCCAACTGGATCCCTGCATGTTTGACAACCTCATAATATTCCAAAGCTACCTCTTATCTATCTTCTATTCCACCTTCTATCTGTCTCCTACTTAAATTTCCACATCTGGCCAAATTCTTTAACTTTAGCTCCCACGGATTCTCCATTTTCTGCTTTCCCTTCCCCCTGCCAGTAGCCTAGTTGAGGCTCTAGCCACTTCTCTTCTCTGTTACTGCAGCAGTGCCCTAACTCATCTCCTCCATATAACTCTCGTTTCTGTTATACATCCTCCACCTGGTGCCAGAATAAGCTTCCGAAAGCACAGGTCAGGGATGGCCCCTCCTCAGAAACTATCCAGCTTCCTAGAAGGCACAGACTCATACTAACCTTCCTTTCTGTCTTGCCTTCCACCACATCGGTCTTCCTGTACTTGACCCAAATGATTGGATCCCTGCCCCACGCAAATGCAAGCCCACAACTTTCACCATTGCTCCTTCATCTCCTGGGACTGGAATGCTCACGTCTTCACTCTTTCAGTCAAAATCTATCCATTCACTCCAGGCTCACTCAGGTGGAACCTCTTGCTGCCTGCCCAGATCCCTCTGTCAGAATGAATCCTTCTTTCCTACATGCTCCTATATCAGCTGATTTGGCCTTGAGCTGCCTGGAGTTTATTCTACAGGTTTCAATTTGCCTGATTCCTTGCTATGCTGAAAGATTCAAGGTCATCTTTAAGACCTCAGTGCTTTTCACAGGGAATTACCATCTGAAAAAAGTCCCAAGTGAGGATTTTCCTTCACAGTTTGAAGACTTTTTTTAACTCCTCAGCGGCAACAAAAATTGTGGGCTGCACTGCATTTTACATTTGGTTTTTGTTGTTTCTTTGTTTTGTTTTTTCTGGCTAAGAAAACAGAAATCAAATCTTTTTTTTATTTTTTCTCTCAGGCCTTGCCCTACTCTAATTTCAATCCTCTCTAATCTTTATTTTCTACTTTATACTTGTAGTTTCACTTTTCTCTGCTTCCCTTAATTTCTGTAGAACAAGATAGGATATGAATAAACAGATGTATAAATAAAGAGTGGGTTTTTGAAAAATGATTGACAACTTGAATTGAAAGCAAGACTCCTGTTGGGAAAGAAGTAGAGAACTCAGCCCAAATTGGTAACAGTTTCTATCAATAGCCAAAATGGGAGGATATAAGACTCAAACCAGAAAACAGTTTGCTCCCTGAGACTCCAAGAGTGCTAGAGGAAACCAGAGAGGCTACTGTGAAGACCTGCAGCCTTAAGCACTGAGACTCACATACTAAATAGGCGCCCAGCAAACGGCGCATTACCTGAGAATTTTTTCCTTGAACTTTGACTCCCAAATTCATTCCCACCATAGTGATTACTAGTTGTTCATAGGACAGAGGTGGGAGAAAAAACTGTGGGTGATCTACCAGGAGGAACTTCAGGAAAGCCGGTGTTTGGAGGACTCATTGATACCAAAATCCCTCCCTACTCCTTGCGTTTGAGTATAACTACTGATCTCCAGGAGAAATAAAGACCAGTAGAGGGTCTAAAAATAAAAGGGGCAGACTGCAGAGGATTCTTAGTCCTATCAAAGTTACTACCCCACTGCAGCTATGGCAAAAAGAGAGCCAGAGCTGAAGACAGGGGTGTCCATGTTCTAACCTTTGCCGTATAATTTACAAGGGAAGGTGACTTGAGCAAAATCACCCCACTCTCTGAGCACCAGTTTTCCCCATCTGAAAATGGGAATAGCTTTACCTTCCTTACTGAATACTATGAAGACTTAATGAAATGACATGTGAACTCGCTTTATAAACTCTTCATAGACAAAGCTGTTAACTTCATTTCAAGAAAGATTTCTTGAGAGAGGCATCATAGCACAGGAGCCTAGATCACGGATACCTAAACCAAAGCTTAGGACTTGCATTCTAATTCTGTCACTTCCTAGCTTTGTGACCACAGGCAAGTTACTAACCCCTCCGTGACTCAGTTTTCTCATCTGTAAAATAGGATGGTAAAAGTGAATATCTGATAGGTTATCATGAGATTAAATTAGCTACGTTTTTACCTGAACAAGGATTGGCATATAATAAACATTATACACATGTTTTATAAATACATCAGTTGAGAATACCCCACAAGCCAAGTTCCATGCTGAGTGCTGCAGTGGGCACACGTGTGCACACACAACACACACACACACACACACACACACACACAGAATAAATCCTGGGGGAACTTTCACAGGCCCAGGCATCATTTTAATCCATGATCTAAGCACTAGGAGATAAACTTCTCAGGAACAGAAAAATAGATACTAACCTTGCCAACAGACTTGTAGTCACAACTCTCTTGAATTTCAAACCTCAGATTGTCATCGTGCCCTTATGGTCACTTCATTAATTTGCAGTATCTCTCCAAGAGTTACTTATGAAATGTTCAAGTGTTTTTTTAATACACCATTTTATTTAATGAACTATTATTATGACAGCTGTGGAGAAATTTCACTTTGGTGTTTTCCTGAAGGAATATTTTATACACACTTTTCAGCTACCCACATTCAGGGGAGATAGAAAATCCAGGAAGGGCAAAAAAAAAAAAAAAAAGTAACTTCATTGGATAAAATGTTTTACAAGATAGCCCATCTGTCTTTGTGAGTTCAGCGTGTTTTTGCTTTTATTTATTTAAGTGGAACTTTAATGAGGAAGAATAACATCTTTCCCCTCTTCCTGTTCACCTGGCTTGGAGGAAGCAACCTGGTAAAACTTCAATGAGGCCCAAGTAAATTTTGTCACTCTTGGATTAATTTGTTTGTAATTAATCAAGGGTTTTATTCGTGGATGATTAGCAGCCAGCCATATTCCAGTTTTGACATTCTAAAAATATTATCCCATGATTGACTACTTCTTTTGAAGTGTGGTAGGAAAGTTGTCCAACTTGTTACCAGGTTCCAAAAATCCTCTGTTGACACAGAGGGAAACCTCTAATTATATGAGTCACTGTAGTTTTACAACTGAATAAACTGTTAACGAAACTGGAAAAATTGTCATCAAGATGATAAAGGCCATTCTGGAACTCAATGCCAAATAGTCCCAGCTTGTACCTTTCAGAGAAATGACCACTTGTAAAGAGACTGACGTATGGGAGATCAAAGGTGAAATCCAATACACTTTCCCAGGCCTCAACAGGCCGCTTTATCCTGATTAAAAGGAAAAGGAATTTCCTGGGCATGTCTCTTTAATGTTTTTATCCTGAAAGTGGGCATGAGAATACATTCTGCAAACCACCATGCTAGCATGTTATAAAAGATGATGACCAGCCCTTTGGTGAGTGACATAGTTTGGCCACATGCATTCAATTCTCCAGTATTCTTTCTTCATTGTTTTCTTCAAAGTTTACAACCGTGCAGCTTCCTTACTCCTGATTTCTTAAATGTGTGAATCCAGCCTTTAAATGCATTCAACACTATGCATTCAAGTATCTCTGTCTGCAGAAACATCATGAAGATCACAGACTGGGCTCCTCATAACTCTGATCACCTTTGCCCCCAGTGACCTCCAAGGAAGCCTAATTTCCCCAAGTGAGGAACTGCCTGCCCACTCCATGTCTTCTTTCACTGTGAACCATAGGGTAAAGCTGAACAGCTTGCCACAACAATAGGAATCATCCGTCTCTTACAAACTTGAGGAGGGAGAATAAAAAAAGAAAACCAATGTAATAAGCTTGGGCACCATACGTTGCTATAAGCCTGCCCTTTGGGAACACTTTAAGGACTCTTTTCATACCTAGGGTGGTTCCACACTCTACCCACTTCATATGGAATTTAATAGGACATCTGGTTATTCTCCGGAGAGGGTCCCACATATTTATTCATAAAGGTATTTCTGCATATATTACGTAATTGGTGCCGAGGACCAAAATTTGAAGACTTCACTGAAAAAAAATTATTCTTCCCTGCTGCCCAATGCAGTATTATCTAGCCACTGAAGAGCAAAACAGAGAAGCCACCAAACATTCTCTATAGGTATCCAAGCACCTCTCTCTCTCTCTTCCAGACAATGTATTCCCTGTGAGCTATGTGGAAAACGCCTGTGCTTCTCAGAAACAGGATGCTCTGGTGGGTCTCCAGCCCACAAAATACAAAACTTCACAGCCACAGGATGGCAGCCTCAAAAAGGAGCTTACAGACCACCTCGTCTAACTCCCTCAATTTTCTAGGCCAGAAAAATAGAGGCCAGGTGAGAGAAGTGACTTGTCCAAGGAAGCACCACTATTTAGTGCCAGAGCCTGACCCAGAGCCTGCCTGGCTCCCAGCCCAGTGCTCTTTCCCATGATATTTTCTAAGATCCATGTGTTTTCCTCTACAATCTGTCCAGATTCTGTTAGGGTCATAGAAATGTCTGGGAGATGTTGAGTGTTTTTCAGTGACTACTACAATATAATGTCACAATGGTCAAGTATTACAGGAGTTAGGGCACTCAAGTTAGGAGCAGATGGAGCAAAATTATCATTTTAGAATTTAAGTGCACAGTATAAATTGGAGGATCGACAAGGCTAATGGGTGAATGCCAAGCCCAGGGCCAGTGCATCACAAATGTGGAGGCCAAAACTGGAAGATTTGAGTCTTAAAAGGAGAGCCAAGGGAAGCCCTGCTTCAGTGGATTCCAAACAGAGGGTAACTGAGACCTACCGTTTAATGAAATTCCATCTTCTGCTCATCTGCAGGAAAGCCTCCTACATAGTCCTGGTACTTAACTGGCCAAATATTTACCCATTAAGACCTTGATTTATGGAGGGGTGGTGATTTTAATAGAAATATAAATGGGGACATGTGAATCACAGCCTTGGTCTTCAAAGGGTTTTGCAAACGTCAAAGGGTTTTAAATAATATGTCTAAATTACAAAACATTTTTACCTCACAAGGTTAAAAAAAAAAAAAACCTGCTACATTGTCCCCTAGTTACAAAGGTTTTCTGTCAAAAATTATTAATTCATTGCTTGAAAATGGTTGTTAGGTTTTTAAATGAACTCCCAAAGTCTATTTCAATAACAAACTATTACAGCATGCTACATTTACAATAGAAAAGGAAGAAATCCTCACTGATGGTATATCACCAAATAAGGACAATCTGAACAACAAAACCAGATTTTAGATCTTTCCCTAAAATATTTAATGCTAGCAAATGAAGAAAAATATTCAATGAATAAGGACATGGAAGGAATGGAAAAAATCTCAACGGGAACCCCCAGCACTTTGGAGAACGATTAAAGTGGACGATAAAGACAGAGTTCCTTCAGTGGAACTAAGTGGGCAGTGAGTTACAAAAGATGGAGAAAAGGAGAAAACACTCCAAAAAGATGAAAACAGGTGATGGAAAGAGGTGTTCAGTAGATCGTTCTACCACAGTCTTTGAGTGGTGCTGTCAACTGGGTCAATTGGGTCATTGTTCTTTAGGTAAGAGTTGAAGTGAAGGTCATCAACAGTGGTTCTCAAAGGTGGTCTCCTGGTCCAGCAGCATCAGCACCGCTTGGAAACTTTTTGGAAATGCAAAACGTCAGGACCCACCCCAAACCTAGTGAATGAGAAAGATTTCCTTCTCAGCATTCTAACCCTGCCCCACCCCATGATTCTGATGCATGCTAAACTTTAAAAGTGACAGATAGTTATGTGGAGTGAGTACCATCAAGAAGCTGTTCATTACACAGGACATCTGCAAGGCAGGTATTTTGGCCATGTCCAGTAGTGACTGTACTTCTTTAAAACACTGGTTCTCAAATATGACTGCACATAGGAATCCCTGGGAAGCTCATTAAAAGCCCCGGGGGATGTCTAGCAATGACTGGGGATATCTTTGGTTGTTAAAACAAGGGGGTGTGAGTGGGAGTTTGCTACTGGCCTCTAGTTCCCTCTACCAACTAGAGATAATGGAAACTGCCAAACGTCCTGCAGTGCACAGAACAGCCTCTGCTTCAAAGAACTCTTGCCCCCAGTGTTACTAATGCTGCTTTTGAGAAACCTTGCTTTAGGCAAATCAACTATCTCAATTTGTTTTAGTTTTTGCACCTTAGACTTGGTGGAAAAAAGCTTGGGTTAACTTCATGGGCACCACCAATGAGACTCAATTCTGCCTCACCGGAGCTCCCTTTTTAGTGTGTGTGTGTCTCTGTGATGTTATCAGGTGCCTGCTCAATTATTCATAAAATGGTGCTTCGTTTCCTAGTCAGTACGGTTCTTGTTTGCCTATGCTCTTGTGAGACAAAGTAACAAATGTAAGATGCCATGTTTCATTTCTGCTCCTCGGGAACCTAATGTCACAAAGTCCCTGACTCTCTGACAATGTGAAGCTCTCCAGAAAGATGTTCTGAAGACAAAACCAGATAGAGCACATGACCCCCCATGTCTCTTGCTTGAGTCACTATTTCCTTAAAACATAAATGATCCTAGTCCTTGCCTTTTTCTACACATAAGATAATATCTGACAGTCTTAGTGATTATGCTTCTGTAATCTATATCTAGGTATACTCTTATGCCCAAACCTTGATATGACTCTGCTTTAGCGTAATTCTGGGCAAGTTTGATGTGATTTTGCACGTCCTGAACCTCCACCACCTGTATATATGCAGTGGGCTGAAACTGTGCTGACAGAACCTCTCAAGAGAGCTATTCTCAAGGTACAGGCCTCATCTACAATCCTCAATAAGACTTCTGAATAGAACTAATGTTAGTCATTTCAAAAGCTTTTTTTTTTCTTTAGTCAACATTCTCTTGGTCAGGAGATTCCTGAAGGAAAGAAGGATGAGTGGAGAGATTTGGATACCAAAATTTCACTCTGACACCCTAGTCATTCCCACGGCCAGCCTTGATTCTTCATTTGCAAGTATACAAGATATAAATATTATGAAGCCCAAGGGTCAGCAGAATAGAGAGGTGAAATGGGAACAGGGTTAACTGTCAGCCAAACATAGACTAAACCTAAACTATCTTCATTAAAATGGATTCTGAGAGCTGCTTCCCGTTAACCCATGAGTATATAAAACACGCCTATTGCTGCTGGTAATCAATTGTCCCAAAGAGGCTGACACTTACTCGTCTGTTTTTATTTTGCCTAAAGAATGAGTAGAGCATAAAACCCGTCACCATCTAGTACCTGTTTTACCCCAAATCTTCTACATCCACTGTTCCAAAGATTTCCACACTGATTCTGAGCAATTTATGTAAGCCCAGGTGTTCAAAGTTCCAGGTTGAAACATTTGGTTAATTAACATCATGCTGCAAACACTCAAAATCACTTCAGCTGCCACTAGAACAAAACAAAACTCCCAAAAACAAAAACTGTGGGGAAATATAAACAAATGGCGGTATTCTTTGGAAAACAATATATGATTTTAGTGACAATAAAAGCAGCAAGGGCTTTCTTGATTTAATACTGTGTTTCTCAAAAACGTTTTTCTAAAGGAAATTATATTGAGTTTGAGTAAAAACTTGAAAGTACACATTATTATAAGCAGAATGCAGCTATGTGTCAGGACGCCAAGTCATTAGGGCTTACTTGAAAAGAAAAAAAAAAAGGTACAGTGAAAAACAGCGCAAACCCCAAGAGTGGCAATCTTGGAAATATCAAAAGAAATGGCTATTCTTCTACTAAGAACCCAAAATGGTTTTTCTCCCCCGGAGCCACAATGCTCTCAGCTGCGGTTCTCTCTGCATTCACAGCTTTCCAGCCCCTCCCCTTCCCATAGCCCCACTCAAGGTCCCAATTTAACTCCTGCATTTTAATCCTTTTAAACATTCATTTGTTCCTTTCCTCCCAATCACTTTCAGTGAGACTTTACGTCTTTGGAAAGGGGCCAGAGGTGGTTCTGTCAGAATTAATTTTTTTTCAAGTATGAACTGTAGAGTGTTGAGCAAGAAATCCAGTTTTCTTACTTTTGAGGTGGGAGATTAGGGTGAGGTACACTGAGTTTTTTTATGTATTTTCTAAGAATTAAGGCAGGTGGGGTGAGGGTGGGGAGCAGTGCTGGCTTGAGTTGTGGTTGGATTCCCAGGAGATACTCAGGTACAGCTGGTTTGGGGTGACTGGCAGGCTCAAGGCTCCATCAGTCAGTCTGCAGGAAGGGCTGGGAAAGGGCCTTTAAATCATATCCTAAAGAAGGAGAAGGTCAGCACCACGAGTTTGGTCTCAAACAATGCCTCAGTTATTGGAGGGCTGGGGAGGTGGCTTTGAGTACACTATTCTATTGCTGAGTTTGCTCCCAGGAAAACCTTCTTCTCTACAAGTCCCAAAAGTCATGGACATGTGAATAAGCCTGAAAACATAACAGAAATATCTGTTTTCACACCATCTTTGAGCTGGTGGGAACTGACCCAGTACCTCTTTGGAATAATGTGACAGAGTAACACAAAAGAGAGAAATTATTTCCTATGAAGACAAGAACAGGATGCATCTTCAGTTCACTTGTAGTTCTGGAGAACACAATGCAAGCTGTGGGTTGGGGGCTCCCAGATATATCAGCTGCCAGAGCAGCAGACCCTGATACCTGGAGCACTAGTCAGCACCCACAGTCGGGTGTTGTCACCAACAATGGAAGGCAATATGATGGGCCTTGTCAAGAGCACAGGTAAGGGCCAAGAGGGCAGAGCAAGCAAACATCACCAACAGGGTCCGGTACAGAAAAGAAAAACTGGCAGACACCTTCAGTGTCCCAGAGAAGCTGAGCAACCTTCTGAGGATGCCCAAGAGAAAGGACATGGGGGAGGGAGTCTGTTCAAGAGGAGAATGAAGTTTTTACAACAAAAGAAAGATCAAAGTCTTAGGAACAGTGTGTGGCTCTTAACTCTACCTGCGAAACCAGACACCCTCCATCTCCTAGTGCCAAGGTCGACTAAACAGGCATAAAGCATTTATGCATATGATTATACAGATCTGTACCAAGACTGTAGGAGATATTAAGAAATTTCCCAAAGCCCCTTAGAATATCAACATTTGTTTTCCTGATTGTTCCTTTCCTTTAGGAAAATAACACATAGTCTCTCTCCAGTCTCTCATAGTCTCTCATTTCTCTCTCATTTTCTGTTCCTGCTACCCCATGCCTGGTCCTATTCCCGGTTTTCAGTGAAAATCATTCACAAAGAAGGAATCCAATGGGTGCATCTTATCCTATGTGGGAAAGAGCTTTTTGCTGGCCAGCACATGCATTGATTGTCTTTGGGTCAGGTGCACATCTGCAGTCCAGGTTGGGTACAGTAGACCTGGTGGTCTATAAGGTGAACCATTACCTCAGAAAGAGGTCATGGGTGTGACTGAGGGTGACTGCTCACGGTACTGTCACAGAGTTAGAGACACTAGCAAGCTTTCTCATATTTCTTTGAAAAGAAAAGCAAAAACCTGGGACTAACATAGACTCTTCACTTTCTTTCTATCTTTGGGCAGATCCATTCCTAAATTTTTCCAGACACCATCTTAAAAGTCCCCCAGAATAACAGAATGAGTAAGAAACAGACTACAAAATGCAACGGGTGAGGAAATATTTTTGATCAAGCCAAAAGCAAGGGTAGATGTAAATTCTGAGGAAGCAAAGACTCAGAAAGCCGTTTGGTAGTGCAGGAATAAAAAACAAGCCAGAGAACAGAGCAGAGTCTGTTTTTAGCATAGGACTAGGGTGGAAGTCACTGAACGGTGGCCAACAGTGTGGCCAGATAACCTTGCACCTAGAGTTGCCTTAGATCTTCGAATTCCAAGTCCTGACATTTATTGATTCAATTTTGTGTTTCCAAGTGGCCATTTTGGCCATATTGATACTGCATCCTTATCGTAAGCTCTGTTACTTGAAGAAGGTCCCCTTGCAAATGAAGGAAACTGAGGCATACACTGGACCTTGTGGATTTCACATAACTAGAAAGCTGCAGGAAGATGAAGTGTTCTGAACTTTTTGCTATAAAAATGATTTTTTTTTTTTTTTTTTTGAGCCGGAGTCTCAATCTGTCACCCAGGCTAGAGTGCAGTGGTGCAATCTTGGCTCACTGCATCCTCCACCTCCCAGGTTCAAGCAATTCTCCTACCTCAGCCTCCCGAGTAGCTGGGATTACAGGCACACACCACCACGCCTGGCTAATTTTTGTATTTTTTTTTAAGTAGAGACGGGGTTTCACCACATTGGCCAGGCTGGTCTTGAACTCCTGACCTCATGATCCTCCTGCCTCAGCCTCCCAAAGTGCTGAGATTACAGGTGTGAGCCACCGCACCAGGCTGAATTTTTTCTTTTGTACATGCAATGTAACAACTTGGAAAAAGAAGTCCTGGCCCAAACAGCAGATGCCTGGAAAGAATCAGACAATAGGCTGAAAGTGAAATTAAACAGTCTTGCAATCACAGCTCTAGATATTATGAGTCCTTGCAACAGAGATCACTAATGTTCCGCCTTGTCAGAAATCTTCGAGTAATCTTGGAAAATGAAGGATGTGCTAAAAGCTGGAGGACTGGCAAATGTCATTCATATTTTTAAACTGAAGAAGAAAGATTCTAAAAATCATATAGAGGTCACCTTGGGAGATCTGGGGGGAAGTCATAAATGGTTTATTAGGATGCTCATGACAAGAAAGAAAAAAAAGTGCAATTGCCAGGAGGCAGCAAAATTTTAATTTTACTCAGAATTGGCCACATCAATCAGCCTGAGCTCATTCTTCCCTTCATTTATATTGCTGTACCAAAATATGGACTTCAACAATGTGTTTTATAAGGTCTCTTATGGTAGTCTTATAAATTATGGAGGGAGTATAAAACTTGTTATAAACTGTTTTCACAGTTGATACTCACCTTAAGAGAGGATTCTAGTAGCTTACCACAGGGCTCTATTCTTGACCTGCCCAGTTGAACATTTTCATCATGCACCTATTTGAAGATAGTAACGGCAACCCTACCAAATCTTCAGAGGCACAGTGCTGAGAAAAATAGTAAAGACCCTGAACGGTACAGTATGGATCCAAAGAGAGGTTTGGCAGGCATGAGAGATGGGTTGGATCTAGCAGGAGATAACATTTTGGGGCCCAAATAAACAACCATATAAGTAGGGGCTGAGAGATACATGACTTAAGCAGCAGTATAAAGAAATGCTATGTTTTCATCAACAGAAAGCTGAACATGAGTCAAAGGTGGGGCCAGGCAATCAATGAAGCTAATAAGAGAAGTTGTACTTAATGCACATGTGATTTTTAGAATTAAGTAGGTAATAAATCTTTTCTACTCTGTGCCATACTTGAAATATCATCTTCACTTCTAGCGTTACATTTTTTGAGGGATGTACATTCACTGGAATATATTTAGAGTTCCCCTACCAGGATAATGCAGGAACTCTAAATTGTATTATATGAAGAAAGGCTGAATGAACTAGGTATGTTTACTTGGTAAGTATGGGTTGGGGGACATGGCAATTCTTCTTTAAATACATGAAAAGTGAAGAGAGGCAATACTTCATCTAGGTATTGCCAGAGGGCACAATTAGGAATGAAAGTTGTAAAGGATATTTTGCCTCAGTGTGAAAACAGTGTAAGCCCTGGCAGATGCTCAAAGGCCCAACAACCACTAATGGGAAAGTTGTCAGAGTAGACTCTAAAATGGGTTGCTGAATTGGTGATATTCTTTGGCTCTGTGTCCCCACCCAAGGATCACCTGGAACTGTAATCCCCATGTGTTGAGGGAGAAACCTGCTGGGAGGTGACTGGATCATGGGGGCTGTTTCCCCCATGCTGTTCTTGTGATAGTGAGTGAGTTCTCATGAGAGCTGATGGTTTTATAAGGGGCTCTTCCCCCTTCGCTCTGTCTCTCACCTGCCACCATCTAAGACGTGACTACTTTCCCTTCTGCCATGACTGTACGTTTCCTGAGGCCACCCCACCCATGCAGAACGTGAGTCAATTAAATCTCTTTCCTTTATAAATTACCCAGTCTCAGGTAGTATCTTGATAGTAGTGTGAAAACGGACTAATATAACTGGGTAATCTTTTAAGGTCCTTTTAAATCTTAAGAGTCTTTATTTTTATATTACTTTTTAAGACTAGTTCTGATCATTTCACTAATCTCAGAAACCTGTTACTGCTCCAAATTACGAACAAACTTAAATCCACACCTTGTGACCTACCCTTTCTGGTTCATTTACTTTGCATTTTAGCTTCACATATAATAAAGTACCTATTAGGCCGGGAGTCAGAGATACGTAAATGACTTACACATGGTTCCTAACCTCAAGATGCTCACAGTCTAGGGAAAGAAAAAAATCGTAATATAACGATGTCAGTATGAAAAGAGGTGGGAGTTGGCTCAGTGCTACCCCATGCCAGCACAGAAAAGGGGACCCTAGTTGATTCAGGAATGTTCTGGAAAACACATGAACCTGGGTGTTATGGCTCCAGAGCCAGCGTTCCTGACCTCTCTGTCTGCTTTTCCGGTTACACAGAAAAATAATTCCAATTAGTGTAGGCAAGGCCAGTGAACTTCTGTGAGATGAACTCTGTTGGGACAGCAGAAATCTACTTCACCAGCTGGTAGGCCCAAGGAGGTCTTTGTTCTCTGGTTCTAACTTTTCCAACAATCTCTGGGTAAGAAGTGGGGACAAGACTCAGGACTCAGGCAGTGAGGAAAGGGGCCTCACTGTGTTCTCCAATTGAACCCATGATTGGAGAGCCCTAAATAAAACTGGTACTTTGCCCCCATTTACTGCAGTTCTGTGTGTTCACACTGAATTTATCCAGTCCCCGAAGAAGAGTGAGGGGTAACAACCTTTCAGAAAATTCTATTATGTAGGGCTGGCTAGAGTTAAACATAATGCAACATTTAAATGAAACAAAGGAAAGTAAACGGTATTTTTAGATTCAGAATGATATGCGTGAGGATCAAGAGAAGAAAACATGTTTAGCAGAAGATGGAAGGGTAAAAATCAAGCTGTTAGATGGTTCATGCTCTGTAAGGGATCCTGCTGGAAACTTATTACCATGTGGATCTTTCTAAATAGTCCACCTTAAATGCTGATATTATATGGGGCTATCATATAGCCATGCCATGGCTCAGTATGTGCATAATATAATATAAGCCGTTCTCATAAATAGAAAAAAAAGTAACTAGCACAGTCAGAAACAGCTGGCTTAAACACATTACGGTATTCAACTGTGTGCTTATTTTTAAATTGCTTCAAATCGCTCTGAAGCCAATGACCTAATGAAGAGAGAAGCATCTCTTTAAAGAGAGCACAAAAGCATCTTTTAAGACCATGATCAATAGATGGCAGTGTCTCTTCCAGCACTGAAGTCCTCTCTGTGGGGCTCAGATGAAGCAAACTTTCTCAGTAATTTCGCCCCTCTCAAGGGCTGTCTTTCCAGCCACCAATGAGGTGACTAGGCCTAGCCTGTGTACCTGTTAGGATTCCTGCACAAATATGTGACCAACAACTTTGTCACTTCCAACATGTGAACCCTTTTCTGGAAAGAGGCAATGTAGACCTCCTAACCACCATCTCTGGAATGCCAGTGACCCTACTGCATGCTTTCACTTTGAAATAGTCACCAACATGTGGCAGGACAGGAAATTATTTGGGGATCCAACCAAGTCAGCAGACTTCAATCTGCACTGAACACCATGGGCATACAGAGAAGGCTAAGAACAAATGTTGGGGTTCTAACCAAATAGCAGTTCAGATACACACCAATGATGTCTGAGCAAACTCTCACACAAGCACACAATGCAACAAACACACACACATCTAGATAACAACAACAGCTGCACCTTGATAGGAACTACTCCAGAAGTCTAGGATACAGAGAGATTTCCAGAGCTTCAGCCAGTGTACTGCTTGTCAAAATACTCAAATACAACCATACTGGTTGGTAAATAACCTCTGTCTTAATACCTAAGATCCCCCTGCTACTGGCCTGGCCATCTGGACTCCTTCTGCAGGGCCCCTTCCTCACCTCCCTACAACATGACTGCTAAAAGATAAAAGCCTAGCATGAAACGGGCCATCCAGGACCTTGCTCCATTAGTTGATGCCCATTCCAATTGGTCAGTGCTGATGCCAGGCTGGCTGTTAAAGGCTGCAACTACTGCCAATGCCCACAGCCCACAGATGCTGGCAAGAGTGTCCTGTACTGAGCTATTCATAGTCTGATTCTTTCTTCATTCTCTTTCATACATACATCCCCACCTCCAACACACTTGCGCACACATAGGAATAAACTTCCTGCATTAAGAATCTTATGAGGAGCAACCATCAGAGTGAATAGGCAACCTACAGAATGGGAGAAAATTTTTGCAATCTACCCATCTGACAAAGGGCTAATATCCAGAATCTACAAAGAACTCAAAGAAATTTACAAGGAAAAAACAACCCTATCAAAAAGTGGGTGAAGGATATGAGCAGACACTTCTCAAAATAAGACATTTATGCAGCCAACATATACATGAAAAAATGTTCATCATCACTGGTCATCAGAGAAATACAAATCAAAACCGCAACGAGATACCATCTCATGCCAGTTAGAATGGCGATCATTAAAAAGTCAGGAAACAACAGATGCTGGAGAGGACATGGAGAAATAGGAATGCTTTTACACTGTTGGTGGGACTGTAAACTAGTTCAACCATTGTGGCAGACAGTGTGGTGATTCCTCAAGGATCTAGAACTAGAAATACCATTTGACCCAGCCATCCCATTACTGGGTACATACCAAAGGATTATAAATCATGCTACTATAAAGACACATGCATATGTATGTTTATTGCCGCACTATTCACAATAGCAAACACTTGGAACCAACCCAAATGTCCATCAATGATAGACTAGATTAAGAAAATGTGGCACATACACCCCATGGAATACTATGCAGCCATAGAAAAGGATGAGTTCATGTCCTTTGCAGGGACATGCATAAAGCTGGAAATCATCATTCTCAGCAAACTATCACAAGGACAGAAAACCAAACACCGTATGTTCTCACTCATATATGGGAACTGAACAATGAGAACACTTGGATACAGGGTGGTGAACATCACATATCAGGGCCTGACGGGGGATGGGGGAAGGGGGGAGGGATAGCATTAGGAGAAATACCTAATGTACATGACGATTTGATGGTATACATGTGCCATGGTATACATGTGCCTAGGTATACATGTGCCATGTTGGTTTGCTGCACCCATCAAATCGTCATGTACCCTAGAACTTAAAGTATAATAAAAATAAAAATAAATTAAAAAAAGAATCTTCCAAGGATGTCTCAAGAATGTGGAGTATATATATCTGTACAGAACACGCTATGTCATGTTAGGGGCCTTTATTGTTTTTATACCTTTCCTGTGGGATTCTGATATTTCAGTGCTAACTTTTTAAAGCCTTCAAACACTGGAGTCCACTGAAAGTCACTGGCATCACTTTTACAAGACTGGTTAGGCTCTAACCCCTCCCCATCAGAGATGGGCCTCCATGTAAGAGGAGATAAAAACTGTAAGCCTTCACACCTGCAGCTGAAATCCTAAACCTGATAGGGTCCTTGCAGTTGGGGGAAGCTGAAGGTTTCACAATAAACTACAAAGATTTATTTTTCCTCCTGTTAGAGAACAATAAACTCCTTCTGAAGAATGTAGGATCCTAGGCAAATAATTACTACTAAGGCACATGTTTCAGAGGACTGTCTGAAAGCATCCATTGATAAACTCCCGTGACGCCTAAAATTGCCCTTGTTCTCCCAGCCCCTAAAGAAACTGGGTCAAAATGGAAGCAGACAATGAGCCTCAAACAAACAGCAGACTGAGCCTCTCTTCTCTCACGTGTGTGTTTATCAGGAAATTCAAACATGGCTTAAACAAGACATAGAATTATTTATTTCTAATGTGGAATGTGGTAGAAAAGTATCTGAAGGAAAAAGAAAGGTGCGTGCGGCAGGGGTGGGGATCGGGGGTTACCACTTACAAGTGGTTAGGTAGACAGAAGCTATCGGGATCATTCTGGACTGCTGGAAATGGCTATAGTCTCAACATTTTCTAGGACAGTCTGGTATAGAGCTTTGTATCTAAGCCTAAATACATCAAAATCTACCCCTTGAAAAATGTAGCCAAACATATCTCCACCTCCTAATAACTATGTGGATCAGAGGAACTGGAAGAAAAAAACAAAAAGGTCAAAGAGGCCTAACTAGTATTTTATTCATGTAATTCAAAGAAAGAACAGGGTCATAAAGACTTGACAAACTAAATGTGTATTATTTGAAAACTGAGTTTTGTTTGCTTGTTTTTAAAAGAGAACATAGCATTAATTTTTACCAGAAGTTTGAAAACTCTTCAGATGTCATCAAACACATTTCTAGGCTGCAGGATTTTCACCAATTTCTCCCATATGTCAGATGCATGACACACCAAACTCCATTAACAAATAGGGCACAACTGCTGTGGCTAATATTTTAATGTTCAGTCAAATATGGACTTTTTGCCATTTGTATTTATTTTAGGGGCTGGACCAGCGGAAGGTACTAATGTTTATAGATGATACATACAAGGCAAATGTATATGTATCACGCATATATACAGGGGCTGAATCTGTCTCATTGCTCATTTGTAGAACACAATTACAGATCAGAGTACACTGGGAGAGGCCCAGGTATAAAACACATCCTGTTCACTTCTAAATAATTTTAGGCTTAAAAGAATCATTGGAGAGATGTGCACACCTGAATATTTGCGTACCTGTGTTTAGGTTCACTTATATTTTGATAAGTCCATGAAAGCCTTCTTTCAGAGGGATTGGCCTAAATAAATACCAAATAAAACTTTCTCCCCATCCTCCTGAAATAAAAAACTAAGACAGATAGGTATGTTTCATTTGCAGGATATTTTTCAAGTACATATAAATGTCGCTTCATAAAGACTGGTGTCAAACATCACAACTGGGTTTAATTTTTTTTAGCTGTGGTAAAATTCACGTTAACATTTACCATTTTAGCCATTTAAAAGTATATACTTTATATTAAATGCATTCATAATGGTGTACAACTCTCACCACCATCTAGTTCCAGAACATTTTCATTACCCTGAAAGAAAGTCCTATAGCCATTTAGCCATTCCTCATTCCCACCCACACCCTGGCCCCTAGTCAACCACTAGTCGGATTTCTGTCTCTATAGATTTACCTGTTCTGGACATGTCATAGAAACTGAATGATACAATATGTGGCCTTTTGTGTCCACATTTTTTCACTTAGTACAGTGTTTTCAAGGTTCATCAATGTTGCAGCATGTATCAGAACTTCATTCTAAAATTTCATTGTATGGATATACCACATTTTGTTTATCCATTCATCCACTGATGGACATTTAAGTTGTTTCCATCTTTTGCCTATTATGAGTAGTGCTACTAAAAACATTCATGTACACGTTTTTGCTTAAATGTCTGTTTTTAATTATTTTAGGTGTATAGACCTAGGAGTAGAATTGCTGGGTCACATAGTAATTCAGTTTAACCTATGGAGGAACTGCCAAATGGTGTTTCACAGCATTTATGCCATTTTGCATTCATGTTTAACTTAATTATTTTTTAATTTTTATTTTTTTGAAAGAGTCTCACTCTGTTGCCCAGCCTTAAGTGCAGTGGCACTATCTCAGCTCACGGCAATCTCTGCCTCCTAAGTTCAAACAATTCTCCTGCCTCAGCTTCCTGAGTAGGTGGGATCACAGGCACACACCCCCACATCCAGCTAATTTTTGTATATTTTGGTAGAGACAGTATTTCGCCATGTTGGCCCGGCTGGTCTCGAACCCTTGGCCTCAAGCAATCCACTTGCCTTGGCCTTCCAAAGTGCTAGGATTACAGGAGTGGTTCACAGCACCTGCCATCATGTTTAATTTTATAACTGGTATTAACTACCATGAGGGGCCATTGTGGGATCAAACAATAGCTTCTCCTTATCATCCAGGCCCAGCTCACCAAACACCTCCTGAGACAGAACCTTTTGGTCAAGCAAGTTACAAAGCTCCTCCTCCCCACCCCAGGCACTTTGCTGACATCATTGGTTCAATCTCTTCACAGCACTTTCAGATTCCCCCAAATCATTTATTTATTCACTAGTTAACTGTCTACCTCTCTTACTTTCCAGACTTAAACTCCATGAGGGCAGAACTCTTCCTGTCTTGTTCGACACAGTATCTCCCTAAGCCTAAAACAGTCCCAGGCACATAGCAGGTCTTTCTCTAGTGGATAAATGTCTCAATGGTGCTCAAAGCTAAAAAAAAAAAACAAAAAAACAAAAAATCTACAAGACAGAGGAAGAGCCAGACTCAGTGCCTATTTGTTTTCTTTCTTCATTTAAAAAAAGAAAAAACAATTCTGGATAGCAACTGGCAGCAAAGCCCCATGAAGAGAAAGGAATATGGCCCCAGAGGCCACCCAATTAGTGACACAACTGGCAAACTGTAGACTGCTGATATCTCCAATGTTCTTCTAAAGTTCTGCCTTTCTTTACGTTGCACAGACCATCAAACATGGCAATCTGTTGTTTTTGTTCCTGAGGTAAAGACAGTTTGCTTCAGGCTTTGAGATTTTGTTTTGTTCTGTTTTGTTTATCAAATAAAAGCCTCCAATATCTTACTTCAAGGTCAAAACGAAAAGTCAGGTTACTCTTTGAATAGCTTCTTGCTATTTGAATGAGAAAGGAGAACAAAGAAAAAATGTATGAGTTAAACACAAAGCCTTCAAAAGGTCTAACTTCTTCAAAGATGAAGAGCTGAAGATGAAGACACAATAGCTTGGAGAGGTTAAAAACCCACCCAAAGTCACAGGGCTCTCTGGTGGCACAGCAGGAAGCCTGTTCACACTCGCCAGCAGAACATCAGCTCTGTGAGGGCAGAGACCTCACCCTTCATGGTCACTGCTCTATTCTCAGCACAGACCAGAGCCTGCAAACAACATACTCTATAGATGTTTCCACAACTCCACAAGACCTCCACCTTTCTGAGCTCTCAAAGGCACAGATCAATAACACATATTTTCCCAAGCTCGGAGGAACCACCTGAATTAAACGGTTGGTTATAAACATGTTGGCGAGAGTCACAGGAGGATGTGCTCTGGAGTGAATTCTTGAGTCAGGGCCTATGGGTTCTGCAGGTACAGAAATAGCAGTCTACAGAGAAGGAGGCGAACATAGGTCTCATCAGTGTAGAGCAGGTCACAAGTCACACTGGTCACAAAGTTTCCTCCATGATAATTCAGAGCTTAAAGATCTAATTGTCATTCTTCCTGAAATTTGACTTATTTAATTATTTCCCCTATAAAACTGTGCTGTTTCTCAACAACAAAAAAAAGTAACAGCACATTGCAGTTGGTCAAACTAGAACGTTTTGAAGCCGGAGTGGATTTTTTTTTTGTTATGTCTTGTTTGATGGTCTCTCTCTGTGTGTGCATGTGTGTTCTTGAGCAAAACATTTGAGAAACTGTCAGTTTTCCACATTCTGCCCCTTGATATGCTTGACCACAATGGGTTTTCAGAGCTCAGAAGATTCCATTTGTTAAAATGAAGATATTGGTCCAAATAATGGTCTCCCAAGTCTTGCCACAGGAGCTACAAATGAGCCTTCCTGGGATTTAACAAGGATCTGGCTAATGTTGATATCTAGAGTTTTTAAAAAATCATGATTATGGTACTTGATTTTTAAAACTGTATTTTCCTCTTTTCGTGGTCCAGTGAGTAAAGGGAGAATGAGAGAAGGCAAGGCCTTTTTCATCTTTCTCCTTTCCATTACTTCTGCATCCTGAACCAAGAATGAACAGTACAACTGGGGCTCCTTGCTTCTCAGCATATGGAGTTGTCATTCTTGACATCAATAGAGTTGGCAAGAGGCTCTGTTTTCTCTTTCCTGGGCTATTCTGAGAAATGTAGCTACAGATGTCGAGTCTGACTAAGCAGAATCTGGCCTCAGATTACTCTAAATTCCAGATGCAACTAAATCAAGGGTGCCTCTGTGCATCCCTGTTCCTGATTCTATTTTTTCTATGTCCCTCAGCATCACTGGAAAGCCCCTTTACTGAGCTCTTTCCATATGCCAAGTTCAGGGCCTGACCATGGGAGTTCCAAGATGATCAACACTGAGTAAGTTCTCAGGAGCTTGCAATCTTGAGATGTATAAAAGCTTAAAATATATCATTACACTATAGAGAATCTGCGACATTAAACCTCGTAAGAAGGCTTACAGGACCTTCCTACGGAAGGTTCAACTTGAAATGTGAAGCAAATATGTTGCTCTGCTGCATGTTCAAAGGCCTTCAGAGGAAACAAGGAATGGTGGTGTTATCACTTTCAAAGGCAGGCCTCTATGATCAGATCCAAAACAAGACACACAAAGGCTTTTGTTTTCCATGGATCAACCACAGCAAGCTGGCTCAAGTTCAACAACAGCCAACTTCCAGCTTCACTGGAGGGATGTAAAGGAGCCCTATCAATGGTCTGCCTTTCAGAACAGGACTTCTCTTCCTTTCTTAGAACATTTCTTTTGCAGGTAAAATTGAGTTGAATGAACGTTGATGGCAGCGACAGAGGAAGGAAGGAAGTCTATATTCTGAACAGGGTAAGCAGGCAAAGGAAACTCTCTTCCTCCTTTGCCAAAGTGATGGGGAGAATGGTGAAAGGTCAATAGGATGATCATGTGCAATTAATACTAGACCCTGTTTAGTTCCACACATCAGCTACGTCTGTCCCTATTAGGCATCATCCAGCCCCCATTTGGCCCTGATTATATGGAGCCTAGATACGATTCATCCTAGCGTGTAAGAATAGCACCAAACAGGGTTTGCAATAGCAATTCTAATAGCAGGGTGTCCTGCAAAGTAGAATTTCTAATTTATCTCTAACATCCCTTCCAGCTCACAGAGCCTACATTTGAGGACCAACCTTGAAGACATGGGAATAAAACTGTCCTCTTGGGGATTTTATTCTTATTTCACTGTCATAATGTAAACTCTCTGTGGATGCAGCCTCAAATACAAGACTCCTTTTTAAGCTACTAGTTTTAAGAGTGGCTGAGATGGGCACCATCTGCTCACAGGGTTTCCTTTAAGTTGTTAAAATCTTCCTTTTCCTATTTAGAATTCAGAGTTTCAAATGGAATACCCTTGGGAGAGGTAACAAATGAAATGAAATTCAACCTAAGATTCAAATGCCAGTTTTGCAGGAGACTTTCTACGAAGCCAGACTTTGGGAAGAAAGTAAAGGTTGAAGAGAGAAGAGAGGAAAAAGCAAAGGGAAGAAAACAGAGAGGAGGTGAGAGACAGGATATGAAAGAAAGGAGAAAAGAGAGACAAATCCAGACAAACACACACGTGTGCATATATACACACAGTGACGCACACATCCCCACCATGCACACACAAACTGTGAGGTCAAATGGCACTTAGTAAAAAAGTGGAATTGATCTATAAGGAAAAGAGAAAATATTAATGGATAGGGAAAAGAGTTGGCAATAGCAGCCGACTAATTGCCCAAATAAGATCATCTTTGGGTAATAGAAAAAGCTGCTCCTCTTCAAGACACATTTTTTGCCATCTGTCAGGGAAAAAAGCCACAATAATCATCTAAATTTATGATGACTAAGAATGTGAATCGTGCTCCCTGGAATTATCCAGTGCATTATCTGCATGGCTGTACATACTGGCCATGCATCCCCCACTACAACTAGGCTCCTAAATTTCATCTCATTCAAGACCATGATTCTAGAACACCTGGATGCGCAGGTTCATGAAGAGTCAACAGTGCCCTAAGGAACCAGAAGTAGAGATAATACTCATTCCAGGGTTGGCTTCATGGGCATCAAAAGCTGTGCAGTCCCATCAGCCCCTACCCTTAGAAAGGCTCCTCACTAGGTCTAATGCTCTGCTGTCATCATTTTAAAATTCTTAATCATTTCTCAACAAGGGGACCCACATTTTCATTTTGCATTTGATCCTGAAATTATGAAACTCATTCTCCCTTATTTAGGACTAAATTCTCTCTGGTTGGATCTATCCCTAAAAAACATTTCTAATAAAGACATCAAAACATTTTTATGCTAAAGAGCTTGATAGGAAAGCACAAAAACAGGTAACAATGCACAATTTTTAAATGGATAATCACAGAAAAATTAAAAGCAGTACTTTTTTCATTTCCTGGAAAAGCTTGAGTTCAGCAGGCATTTGGGGTTTGTTTCAGAATCATTATTTGTCCTTGAATAAAAAGCACAATGTAAAGTCACATTTTGTGTGAACCAGTTTACTCCTCTTCAAATGAAAAAAATTGAAAAAGAAATAGAAAAGAAAGAAAGGTCAAATCGACTTCCTAGGAAACAGAAGAATGCAGCT